>NC_030825.1:60719845-61323530 GCF_001704415.2 Capra hircus | reverse complement strand
CCTGGGGCCTTCCCTCAGGCCCTGTCAACTCCACTTAGATCTGGTCTCCCTATGGCCTGGTGACCTGGCCCTTGTGAGGAGGCTCCCTTGGGCACCATCCTGGGCAGGGCTTCTCACCCACGGGTTGGAGACGGGGTCTCAGTGCTGTTGGGCAACACGGACTGTTGAGGGCCCATCTGGATGCGCTGTCTGCTCTCAGTCAACCATGGTAAAGAAGCTGTACCTGGACCACAGGTATTAACATGTACAGTACACAGGAAAATCTGCAAAAGAGGCCAATGAGTGGAAATCAGTTATAACTTTTTATAGCACATTTAAAACTAAATGAGCACCTCCTTGAAAACTTAAGTGTTTGGGAAAGGAATGGAATGCTATGTTCAGAAAGCGATGTCAGGGCTAGAGAGTGGTTCGCTACACCATCTAATTTAAATTGTGAAATCAGGCTTACTAATTTTTTTTCTTTCTTTTTGACCACATGATACAGCTTCCAGGGTCTTAGTTCGCTGAGTAGGGATTGAACCTGAAACCGTGCCGTGGAAGTGAGGGATCTTAACCCCTGGACCATGAGGGAATTCTCCAACTTTACTAATCTTGATTCAGTATTTTCCTAATGAAATAAAATAATAAACTTGGAGTTTGTTAATAAGTACATAGCTAAAACTAAGGATAAAAATCACATTATTAATTTTAAAATATATTTATTTCCTGTACTCTGACTTCATTGCTTCAGTGTCGTTTCCCTAGTTCTGGCGAGTGGTGGCCACTCTCTGGATGCAGTGTGCACACTTCTCACTGGGGTGGCTTCTGCTGCCTTGCAGCCCAGGCTCTAGAGCACACCGGCTTCAGTAGTTTCACCTCCTGGGCTCTACAGCTCTGGCTCAGGAATTGAGACTCACAGGCTTAGTTGCCCCTCAGCAAGTGGGATCTCAGACCAGGCAACCACCCACATCTCTTGCATTGCCCAGTGGATTCTTAACCATTTACCCCTAGGGAGGGCCACATATTGTTAAATACAGGTGTTTTATAAAGATTGGAAGACATCTCCTGTATGTTATTTTCTGCTTGTATTATTATTATTATTAGTTTTTGAACTAGAATAAGATAATGTTGAGGAGTTCCCTGGTAGTACAGTGGCTAAGAATGTGCCTGCCAATGTAGGGTGCACGGATTCCAATCCAGGTCCAGGAAGATGCCTCAGAGCAACTAAGCCCATGGGCCACAACTACTAAGCCTGTGCCCTAGAGCCCAGGAGCCATTACTACAGAAGCCCGCACTCTCTAGAGCCTGTGCTCCAAAACAAGGGAAGCCACTGCAAGGAGAAGCCTGTGTACTACAGCTGCAACTAGAGAAAGCCCACTCACAGCAACAAAGACCCAACATAAGCAAAATAAATAAGCTTTGAAAAAGGAATAGAATGTTGACAAAGTTACTGAAGGAAGAAGAACAATGAAAGAAGAGAATGGGAACCCCCTCCAGTATTCTTGCCTGGAGAATTCCATGGATAGAGGAGCTGGTGAGCTGCCCTCAGCAGGGTTGCAAAGAGTCTGGCATGAGTAAGCAGGTAAAGAACAACTTCCACACACAGCAGATTGAGCTCTGAAAAACAAATCTAAGCATCTAACTTTCCTTCTGGCCATTCTTCAGTGACTTCCATTAGCTTTTGGAATAAAGTCCACAATCCATAGATCTTGCATAAATTACCTCTACCTGGCATCACCCCATCTGCATTCCCTGTGTCCCAGTCACACTGGCTGACTTTCTGTTCAGTAAATATCTCCCTGCCTCAGAACAGGCACGCAGGCTGTTCTCTCTGCTTGCAATACTCTTCCATTTCCCACCTTGCCAATCCTGTGTTTCTTCCTCACAGAGACCTTATCTGATTTCTCAATGTAGGTGAAGACTTTCTGTTTAATCTTGTCCTAGCACCAGGCCTGTGTCAGAGCACTGATTTCAGTAGTAACATTAAAATTGTGGATGAAATTGGCTGGCTGGCTGCTAGATTGTAAGCTCCATCATGTTCACTGCTGTATTTCAAGTTTGAGGTGCAAAGCTGATGCTGAATGCATTTTGATAGAATGAAAGAAAAAAATAAAGACAACTCTTCTTGTTTCGATCAATTGTGTGTTTACACATGCATGCATGAATGCATGGATATGTAACTCCATGGTTTTATTACAAAAACATCCTCATAAATAATGGTGTATGCTTTGTAGCAGTTTCAGTTGTCTCTTAAGTGTATTTCATGGCGTTGATTTTTCTACATCATCACATGAATGATGTAAATTGTAGTAAGATTATTGACATTGTGAGGGTTGCCATGGAGAGGGTGTGACCCTGTGTCGTGACCATTTATGCTGTTCTATTGTATTTCAGCTTCCTTGAACTTGTTTCAGGTATTCTCAGGGAACTCTCTGTGGATGCTCTTTCCTTCTCTGCTAGTTAACTGGTTGATTCTTTAGGTTCACTTGTCTCTCCCAACCACCTGAGCTCAGGTGCTGTTGCCTCATTTCTTAACTGTTTGATCTGAGCGATTTTTTAGAGTGACAGAGTTTTCTCCCCAGTAAGGTGGACACAGATCTTTCTCTAACATGCTGTTATGTTGATGACAAGTTCATCCGTATGAAGTCTTTGGAGTAATGCTTAGTGTGTAGGACGTGCTGAAACACCTGTCGTCAGTGTGATGATGTCGTCATCATCACAGTGTGTGTTCTTTGAAAGTCACTGTGGACTTTGTCGTCTCTAAAGACATCAGTCTTGCTGTAACTCATCTAGTAAGTGACACTGTATCACTCACTGTGTTGAATGGAACACTTCTGCATAGACAACCCAGTCTTGGTTTTACTTTGTGTATTTTTCATGTGTTGTCCACATACATGACAAATTCATGTTGATTGCAGGATATCATAATCTTAGGGAAAAAGAGGAAATTATATATTAGATTAGAGACCAACAGTTTGCTTCAAGCAGCTTTTAATGGATCTATCAGAAAGTATATTACTTCAAGTGAATTGAGCTTTACCTCTCTCACCTCTTCTCATTTTGTGTGAAACTAAGAATCCTCCTCAGGGCCCTTTGGTGAAATCTGTTTTCATTTCAGGCACAATTGACCTTCAAGGATGTGTTCATAGATTTCACTCCTGAGGAGTGGGAATGCCTGGACCCTGCCCAGAGGACCTTGTACAAGGACGTGATGGTGGAGATTCTCAGGAACCTGCTGTCTGTGGGTGAGGGTCACTTCCCCCTGAAGTGTGGATCTGCCCTGGGGTACCTTTGCATGTTCCCTCTGTACCTTTTGAGATCCCCTGTTTTTCTTGACTAAGTTCAAAACCTTGTTGACTCACACATGTAAAGCTTCCTGATTGGCATCAGGCATTTAAACTTGACTTTCCTTCAGGTGACCTGCCCACTGTTGTGATGCAGAAGGAGTTTCTCCACAGCTCAAGTGTTTATAAAGCTGATTTCAAACTGTGAAATCTCCAGTTGCCTGTTTTCTAGCCCTGTGTTCTTGGTTCAGTAGTTCTTAGACAGGAACTGGATACCTGCTGCATATTGTACTGTATATTATACTGTTCCCTGTGCATTCAGAAGGCAGCAGAGAGTAAATTTAATGAGAAGTATTTTTCTGTGGGTTTATAATGTCTGCATTCCTTGGCTGACAAAAGAGCTGGATTCTACACCTGCCAATGCAGGAGACACAGGTTCGATCCTTGGTCTGAGAAGATCCCACACGTCACAGAGCAGCTACACCTGTGTACCTCAACTACGAGCCAGCACTCTAGAGCCTGGAAGCTGCAACTACTGAGCCCACATGGGACAACTACTGAAGCCCGTGCACCCAGGAGAAGCCGCAGCAAGTGAGGAACATGGGCACTGCAACTGGAGCGTAGCCCCTACTTGCTGAACTTGGAGAAAAGACCAAGCAGCAAGGAACACTCACCTGATCCAGAAGAAATGAGTACCCTAATGTATTAAAAATAACAGAAGCATTTATTTAAAAAAGACAGGTTGGATTCTGGAAGAAGCCACAGTATATGGCATTACTTCTGAGTAGGAAGTTCTGTTTCTGATCTGAACGTTATCTCCATTCTTGTGGCACAAGGAAGAAGACCCCTGGATTGTGGAGAATGAGGTGCTAATATCAAACATCCAGATGAGTGGGAAAGTATCCACAGTGTGATCACAGGTCACAAGGACAGAGAGGAAGCCACACCATTCATAGTGTTTGGGAAACTCTCCAAGTGGGAGAGTTCTGTGAGAAAACAAATATTTAATGTTTATGAACTGTCACAGGAGAGTTTTCTTCTCCCTAACTTACGGCTGTGTTCTTTGACATGTGAAATGTACAGCACCCGCCAGTGGTGCTGTAGCACCCACAGAGATGAAGGCAAAGTCTTTTTTTTTCCTTTGGCTTGTATTGGGTCTTTTTTGCTGTGTGGTCTTTTGTCTATTTGAGACAACAGAGGGCTACTCCCTAGTTGCGGGAAGCACGGTTTCTCATTGTGGTGGTTTCTTTTGTTGTGAAGCACAGTCCCTAGGCACACGGGCTTGAGTAGTTTTACAATGCAACCTCAGTATCTGTGGCTCATCAACTTATATATATACTTTATTTTCTCAATCAACTTATATATATTCTTTATTTTCTCAATACAGTATTTGTGGAACAGTTACTAACTCTCATTTATTTTTCACATTATTTATTAGAATGCTTCTTTTGCCTTGTTTACCATTCCCATGTATTGCCTGATTGACGCTTGTATGCTCAGTTGCTCAGTCCTGTCTGACTCTGTGATCTCATGAACTGTAGCCCACCAAGCTTTCCCATCAGTGGAATTTTTTTCAGGCAAGAATAGTGCACTGGGTTGTGATTTCCTGCTCCAGGGGATCTTTCCTATCCAGGGATTATATCCCCCTGTGCCATGTCTTCTCCATTGGCAGGCAGTTTCTTTACCACTGAGTCACCTCCCTAGGCCTGTATGTTCTTTACCATTTAAATAAGTATAAGTGTGCATAAAGTCTGTACAATATACCATTAGTTTCTCCTGAATTATGAGACAGCATTGTGTTTAGTACAAAGTAGGGTGAGCTTTGAGGTCATGCTGGGAAAATACATTTTCTTTGTGAACTGACGTGAGTTTGCATAAAATGAATGTTTTCTGATTGTGTTTGAAACTATACTACCCTAAAATTAATTTGAATTACCTATGATCACTCTTTTTTAAAGAGTTATATTCCTTTAGTGTTGTATCATTTTAAGATCATCATTGCGAAGATTCATAATTCTCTTCAGGATGGATATGACCTTTGGTATAATATCATGTGTTCAACAGGAAATAATTTATTTATGAATTGTAATTAATAGAATATCTGTGGTTCTTTATGTCTTGTAGATATGTCTCATATACATATGGTCAAGAAATTACAGGCCAAGGCAAACTGTGGTAAAGGGGAAATTTTTGAAAGAGTGATGTTTGGAAGAGCTGAAATCCTTGAAATCAAAGATTTTCGCCTCAGGAAGATTCAGGAAAACATACATGACTTTGATTGTCTGTGGACATATGATGAAAGAAATGACAAGGAAATGTCTACATCCTATAACAAAAATCTCACTGATGGAAGAGATCATCATAGTAGAAGTGATGCAGAAAATGGACCTTTTGAAAGGCACGGATCAAGCTTTCAGGATGAATTGCAGATGGTACAGTCTGAAGGGATAATTTTTGAATGTAGTCAAGTTGTGACAAACGTCAGCGCCTCAGGTTTACCACCTCACAGAACTTGTAATGTCTGCGAAGGCTTTTGTCATAAAGATGAGAATGCTGTTATGCATCCTTCAGAACTGTTACCAGACCATGAAACACAAAAGAAAAGACCTTACAAATGTAATGAATGTGACATAACCTTTCTTCAGGACTCAGAACTCACTGGACATCAAAGAATCCATACAGGAGGAAATCCATATAAATGTGACGTGTGTAGCAAGGCTTTTGATCAAACTACCAAACTTGCCATTCACTGGAGAATTCATACTGGAGAGAAACCACATAAATGTGATGTAGGTGACAAGGCTTTTATTCAAGTTGGAAACCTTGCAGTTCATCAGAATATTCATCCTGGAGAGAAACGATATAAATGTGATGTGTGTGGTCACTGCTTTAAACAAAGTACACACCTTGAAAATCATCAGAGAACTCATACTGGAGTGAAACCATCTAAATGTGATGTTTCTGGAAAAGCTTTTAGTCAAAATGCAAGCCATGCAGTTCATCAGAGACTTCATACTGGAAAGAAACCATATAAATGTGATGTATGTGGCCTATGCTTTAGTCAGAACTCAGAACTTGAAGTTCATCAGAGAACTCATAAGGGAGAGAAACCATATAAATGTGATGAATGTTGCAAAGGCTTTAGTGAAATTTCAAGCCTTGCAGTTCATTCGAGAGTTCATACAGGAGAGAAACCGTATAAATGTGATGTGTGCGGCAAGTCATTTAATCGTACTGGCAAACTTGCTGTTCATCGGAGAGTTCATACTGGAGAGAAACCATATAAGTGTGATGTATGTGGCAAGGCCTTTATTCGAAAAACAGGCCTTGCTGTTCATCAGAGAATTCATACTGGAGAGAAACCATATAAATGTGATGTGTGCGGCAAGTCATTTAATCATACCGGCAAACTTGCTGTTCATCGGAGAGTTCATACTGGAGAGAAACCATATAAATGTGATGTATGTGGCAAGGCCTTTATTCAAACAACAGGCCTTGCTGTTCATCGGAGAATTCATACTGGAGAGAAACCATATAAATGTGATGTGTGTGGCAAGGCATTTAGTCATACTGGACACCTTAATGTTCATCGGAGAGTTCACACTGGAGAGAAACCATATAAGTGTGATATGTGTGCCAAGGCATTTAGTCATACTGGAAGCCTTGCTGTTCATCGGAGAGTTCATACTGGAGAGAAACCATATAATTGTGGTATATGTGGCAAGGCTTTCAGTGTAAGTTCAAGCCTTGCTTTTCATCGGAGAGTTCATACTAGAGAGAAACCATGTAAATGTGGTGTGTGTGGCAAGGCCTTCAGTCAAACTACAAGACTTGCAGTTCATCAGAGAGTTCATACTGGAGAGAAACCACATAAATGTGATGTATGTGGCAAGGCCTTTAGTAGGACTACGAGGCTTGCAGTTCATCAGAGAATTCATACTGGAGAGAAACCATATAAATGTGAAGTGTGTGGCAATGCCTTTAATCACACTTCAAGCCTTGCAGTTCATCGGAGAGTTCATACTGGAGAGAAACCATATAATTGTGGTATATGTGGCAAGGCTTTCAGTGTAAGTTCAAGCCTTGCTGTTCATCGGAGAGTTCATACTGGAGAAAAACCATATAAATGTGATGTGTGTGCCAAGGCATTTAGTCGTACTGGACACCTTGCAGTTCATCGGAGAGTTCATACTAAAGAGAAACCACATAAGTGTGATGTATGTGGCAAGGCCTTTATTCAAACAACAAGCCTTGCTCTTCATCAGAGAGTTCATACTGGAGAGAAACCATATAAATGTGATCTGTGTGGCAAGGTATTTAGTCGTACTGGACACCTTGTTGTTCATCGGAGAGTTCATACTAGAGAGAAACCATATGATTGTGGTATATGTGGCAAGGCTTTCAGTCTAAGTTCAAGCCTTGCTGTTCATCAGAGAGTTCATACTGGAGAGAAACCATATAAATGTGATGTATGTGGCAAGGCCTTTATTCAAGCAACAGGCCTTGCTCTTCATCAGAGAATTCATACTGGAGAGAAACCATATAAATGTGATGTGTGTGCCAAGGCGTTTAGTCATACTGCAAACCTTGCTTTTCATCGGAGAGTTCATACTGGAAAGAAACCATATAAATGTGATGTATGTGGCAAGGCATATAGTAGAACTAGAAGCCTTGCAGTTCATCAGAGACTTCATACTGGAGAGAAACCATATAAATGAGAAGTATGTGGCAATCCCTTTAGTCAAAGTTCAAGCCTTGCAGTTCATCAGAGAGTTCATACTGGAGAGAAACCATATAATTGTGGTATATGTGGCAAGGCTATCAGTGTAAGTTCAAGCCTTGCAGTTCATCAGAGAGTTCATACTAGAGAGAAACCATATTAATGTGTTGTATGTGGCAAGGTGTTTATTTGTACTGGAAACCTTGCTGTTCATCAGAGAGTTCATAGTGGAGAGAAACCATATAAATGAGGTATATGTGGCAGGGCTTTCAGTGTGAATGCAAACCTTGCAGTTCATCAGAGAATTCATACTGGAGAGAACCTTACAAATATAAAAATTGTGACAAACCATTTAGGCACAGTCATGCATAACTCATCATCAGACAGTTCAGACAGGAGAGGAACCAAATAAATAAGATGTATATGGCCGGTGCTTTACTTGAAATGACGAACTTAAAAACCATCAGAGAATTCATACTAGAGAGAAACATTAGAGATGCAACAGTTGTGAGAAACATTTTAGTGCAAATGTCGTGAGTGTGACAAAGCCTTTAGTCAGTGTTCAGGCCTTATAATTCAGAGAATTCATACTGTATCAAAAACATACAAGTGAAATGAATGTGGCAGAGTTTCTAGTGCATGTTCAGCATGAACTGCCCATTAGGCAGATCATGTAGCAGAGAAACCACATAAATGTTATTTATGTGGCAAACCCTTTGATCACAAGGAATGATGTTGCAGATCATCTGAAAATCCATACCGCAGTGAAAACTTACACATAAGTAGAGTAAAATATATCAACTTTTTGACCATCAGAAAATTCAAACTGGAGGAAAACTACACAAATGTTTTAGGTGTGGGAATGCTTTGATTCTGTGTTCAGGCCTAACACCATCACTTAATTTTTTTTTTTTTTTTTTCAATATTGTGATGGTTTTTGCTGTACATCAACATGAGTAGGCCATAGGCATCCATATGTCCCCTCCCTCCTGAACCCACCTCTCTCACCATCGTATCCCTCCAGATTGTCCGAGAGCACTCGCTCTTATATCAAACTCCCACTGGCTCCTTTACATATGATAATATATATGTTTCAGTGGTAATATCTTAAATCCTGCCATCCTGTTTCTTTTCTTTTTTTCAATAGTTTTTCCTTAGCATTACTTTTTCTATCCACATGTTATGACCCAGATTTAATGTTTAATTTACATTTCTTTCCTGCCTTAAGTCAGTGGGTTATTTTGAGACTTTTGTAACATTAAAATGCACGTAGACAATAGCAGGGAACATAGTAGGTGCCCTGTAAGTGTAAAGAAAGACAGTTCCTTTAGGACTTGAGTTCAATCAATTAGTACACATAGAAATATTTATAAATAGTGCCAAGTTGATAATTTTGGTGAAAATAAATTCTAGTGTCTTCTTAAGATTTCATATTTTACAGTGTGCTTTGTTGTCCACAACTGACAGATCTTTCAGAAACAGACAATAAAGAAATGAGAGAAAATATATTACAATTTTCAACAAGAAGTAAATTGCCTAATTTCCGTCAAGTGATCATCTAGTAATTTGACATTCCATTCCATTGAAATTGAAGTGAAAGTGAAGTTGCTCAGTTGTGTCTGACTCTTAGCAACCCCATGGACTACAGCCTACCAGGCTCCTCCATCCATGGGTTTTTCCAGGCAAGAGTACTGTAGTGGGTTGCCATTGCCTTTTCCGGAAATGGTAATGGGGGAACATAAATGTCGGTATCATTTTGTATGGTTGATTTTCTCAAGTTTCCTTTGTGATAAATGTAAGCCTGGCTGCTAGCCTTTTAGAGCTGGGTAGGAGCTGTATCTTTGCAGAGTTCTGGGGGTAAGTTCTTTTCAAGCTCTGTAATTTCCTGTTCTCTTTTGCTTATCATTTCCATCCTGAAGAGTACTCTCTCCCTGTGTCTATTTCTCAGTCCAAAATTATACTTGTTTTTTTAAGGTATAACTCACTACCTCTGCCCTCTAAGGTCTTTCCTGATCCAGCCAACAAGAAGTAATCTTACCTTCCCTACAGCATTTCTTCTTGGATATTTACTTCTTTTCTTGACGCCTTAAGCTTGGGCTGTGTCTTTACTTCTCTATATTCCCTGGTAGTACATGGCTTTCTACTCTGTACATGACTCTCACAATTACCTATGTTACTATGTGACAAGATATTTGATTTTTAGAAATATTATTTGAATATTACATTGAAGTATTGGCTTAAGTATTATATATTATGATGTAAACAAGTTTTCGTCATATAAGTATTTGAAGCTTTCTCATCATAAGCATGGAACAGAAACTTTTATCAAGAAGAATGCATTTCTCATTAAAAGTTTTTTTCTCTCTAAAAATCTTTAAAATTTATTTTTGGCCATGCTAAGTCTTCATTGTGCTGGGTCCTTTCTCTTTTTGCAGCAATCAGACTATGAATTCTGCACATAAACTTGGCTGGGGTGTGGTTGGAAACTGGCATTTTAATGCTTCTTTTGGTCAGTCCAGAGGATTCAATGTCTTTTTTTTTTTTTTTTGGTTGTGCTGAGCCTTTGTTTTTTGTGTTTTTTTTTTTTTTGCTGCACGTAGGCTTTCTCTAGTTGCAGCAAGAAGTGACTTTCTAGTTACTTGTGTGCAGGTTTCTCATGCTATAGCTACTCTTGTTGCAGAGCACAGGCTCAGTACTTGTGTAGCACGGGCTTAGTTGCTTGAGGCACATGGTATCCTCTCAGACCAGGGATCAAACCCAGGTCCTATGCGTTGGCAGGTAGATTATTTACCGCTGCACCACCAGGGAAGTTCTACTCAGTGTCTTTTAACTGGGCACTATGTATGTTAATACACTGCCAAACAAAATGGGGGTCATCAACCAATAACTAGGAGATCTGAAAACCAGGAGAGTCTACCCCAAACTTCTCTGGACTCACTGAAGAAGTGGATGGACCCAAGAGACCCTTCTTGAGATACCAAGGCCAGAATGTCCAAAACACAGTATAAGGTCTGCTTTTCTCCATCCTGCATTCCCCTCAGGGTGCACTGTCGCTGGGCCACTGCAGTGACTAATAAGTTTGATCCTTGAAGAAGTGAAATGTCAAGCCATTTTTCTCCTTAAAAGCGTTAGTATGAAGTAGCCATTTCTAAGAGTTGTGTGTTTCACATTCTAGCTTGTCATCTGTACACAAAGCCAGTTCTTGTTTACTTAAACTGCTTAAATTAATTTTAATTACAGGAATATTCATGCGTTCAGCTAGCACACCACATCCAGCCCCTCCCCACGAGCCCCCCTACATCAACTCCCACCCAACCCCAACCTGGACAGCAGACCAGGTTTCACTTCCCAGGCCTCTGAATCACTTCAGCCTTATCTGTAGGACTCCAAGTACAGTTTGTTTCAGTTGCTCAGTCATGTCTGACTCTTTGTGAGCCATGGACTGCAGCACACCA
Organism: Capra hircus; assembly: GCF_001704415.2. Classification (NCBI taxonomy): domain Eukaryota; kingdom Metazoa; phylum Chordata; class Mammalia; order Artiodactyla; family Bovidae; genus Capra; species Capra hircus. The sequence continues at coordinate 61,312,092 of NC_030825.1, read as the reverse complement.
GGCCTCCCTGTCCATCACCAACTCCCAGAGTTTACTCAGACTCGTCGTGTCGGTGATGCCATCCAACCATCTCATCCTCTGTCGTTGGACATGCAGGACTCCAAATGTTATGCCAAAACCTTTCTTTCCATTGTGACTACCCCACAGAATATTAAGGTTTTATTAAAAGTGGTACAGTTACTTAAACTAATGAGCAATCAATGGTATGACAAGACGTGAGAGACCCTCAAGTACTACTTAACCCTGACAAGACACCTCTGGATCCAAAGGGAGGAACAAGCAGGTAGGTGAATGCTCCGCACGACCCCGCCCCTCTGACGTCCAGACGCAGGCCTGTGTCCTAGGCTCTGACCCTCATTCTCCCTTTCCTTTGGAACCTACCGCTTGGAAGTCTCTGCTATCTCCACTCAGACGTGAGTTTACAGCAATTCCTGAAGCCGAAACGTGGTAGGTGCGGTTGCCCCGGGAATAGTGAGGTAATTTTTTTGCTTTTTAGTCTTGTTAAGGTCCGCGTGTAGGGTCCCCTCTACTCCATATCTCTGGTATCGGGTCACTTAGGACCTTCCTAATCCTCCAGCCTTTCCTCCCCAACTAAATTCACTTGTTACCTTGAGAGGCCCGTGGTCTAATTTCCTTTCAGTGTAAAATCCTGAGGTAACATATATCGTGCATGAAATATATAGTAATTTATAGGGGGAAAGTCATTATAATTGAGACATGGTACTTGATAATTTTGTTAATATACCAAAACTCTTGTTCAGGAACTAGCTTAGAATTTGATCTTTGCAACTGGTCGTGGAGCTGGAGTTCTTTCTCGAGTGTTAGGGAGGTGTATTACTGTCCTTTTCTGGTTTATATGACCAGGGTAATAAATTGACTACAGAGACTCTTCATTTTAGGAGCTAATTTCCAGTGATGCCGGTTACTGGTATGAGCTCTAGAATCAAAGAAAAATATAAAGTGGACTCTGCTCGGACATTTCTGACTGAGACCCCATGAAGTGTAAGCCAGCAGGCTGCTGTGTCCATGGGATTTCCCAGGCAAGAATACTGGAGTGGGTTGCCATGTCCTAATCCTGGGGATCTTCTGACTCAGGGATAAAAACCCCATCTCTTGCATCTCCATTAGCAGGAGGATTGTTACCACTGAGCCACCTGGGAAGCCTCTTTGATCTGATACTAGTTTTTTATTTGAATTAAAGAAGTGAGAGTTTTGGTTGATAGTTTTCCAGTCAATGAGACTCAATGTGGATAATGCTGAATTATGGATTGCTGACAGGTGCAGTGGAAAGTGGCATATAAAAGTGGGGAAATATCTTAAGAAATCAGAGAATCTGAAGACAGTTGAGGGATAATTTAGCTTTTGTGCATCAAGGTTGACTGTCAGTGATACACTAAACCTAAGCTGATTATTTGGGGCAGGTGGAAAAGGAGCAGTTAGCTTCAAGTAATGAGGCCTGGTTATTTGTGGGAATGTTGTTGGTGGAATTCCTGCCCACAGTAGTAGATAAAATGGTCATCTGAGTTAAATTCACCCATTCCAGTCCATTTTAGTTTGCTGATTCCTAGAATGTTGACGTTCACTCTTGCCATCCCTGTTTGACCACTTCCAATTTGCCTTGATTCATGGACATAACGTTCCAGGTTCCTATGCAATATTGCTCTTTACAGCATCGGCTCTTGCTTCTATCACCTATCCCCATCCACAACTGAGTGTTGTTTTTCCTTTGGCTCCATCCCTTCATTCTTTCTGGACTTATTTCTCCACTGATCTCCAGTACCATATTGGGCACCTACTGACCTGGGGAGTTCCTCTTTCAGTATCCTATCATTTTGCATTTTCATACTGTTCATGGGGTTCTCAAGGCAAGAATACGGAAGTGGTTTGCCATTCCCTTTTCCAGTGGACCACATTCTGTCAGACCTCTCCACCATGACCCGCCCATCTTGGGTGACTCCACAGGGCATGGCTTAGTTTCATTGAGTTAGACCAGGCTGTGGAATCCCTTAGAAGAAATGGAGTAGCCATCATGGTCAACAAGAGTCCAAAATGCAGTACTTGGATGCAATCCCCAAAAAGACAGAATGATCTCTGTTCACTTCCAAGGCAAACTATTCAGTGTCACATTGGTCCAAGCCTATACCCCAAGCAGTAACACTGAGGAAGCTGAACTCATACGGTTCTATGAAGACCTACAAGACCTTTTAGAACTAACACCCCCAAAATATGCCCTCATCATAGGGGACTGGAATGCAAAAGTAGGAAGTCAAGAAATACCTGGAGTAACAGGCAAATTTGGCCTTGGAATATGGAATGAAGCAGGGCAAAGGCTAATAGAGTTTTGCCAAGAAAATGCACTGGTCATAGCAAACACCCTCTTCCAACAACACAAGAGAAGACTCTACATATGGGCATCACCAATGGTCAACACTGAAATCAGATTGATGATATTCTTTGCAGCCAAAGATGGAGAAGCTCTATACAGCCAGCAAAAACAAGACCAGGAGCTGACTGTGGCTCAGATCATGAACTCCTTATTACCAGGTTCAGACTTAAATTGAAGAAAGTAGGGAAAACCACTAGACCATTCAGGTATGACCTAAATCTAATGCCTTATGATTATACAGTGGAAGTGAGAAATAGATTTAAGCGCCTAGATCTGACAGATAGAGTGCCTGATGAACTACGGACAGAGGTTCGTGGCATTGTACAGGAAACGGGGATCACGACCATCCCCATGGAAAAGAAATGCAAAAAAGCAAAATGGCTGTCTGGGGAGGCCTTAGAAATAGCTGTGAAAAGGAAAGATACAAGCATCTGAATGCAGAGTTCCAAAGAATAGCAAGAAGAGACAAGAAAGCCTTCCTCAGCAATCAATGCAAAGAAATAGGGGAAAACAACAGAATGGGAATGACTAGAGATCTCTTCAAGAAAATCAGAGATACCAAGGGAACATTTCATGCAAAGATGGGTTGGATAAAGGACAGAAATGGTATGGTCCTAACAGAAGAAGAAAATATTAAGAAGAGGTGCCAGAATACACAGAAGAACTGTACAAAAAAGATCTTCACCAGCCGGATAATCACGATGATGTGATCACTCACCTAGAGCCAGACATCCTGGAATGTGAAGTCAAGTGGGCCTTAGAAAGCATCACTACGAACAAAGCTAGTGGACAGTTGAGCTATTTCAAATCCCGAAAGATGATACTGTGAAAGTGCTGCACTCAATATGCCAGCAAATTTGGAAAACTCAGTAGTGGGCACAGGACTGGAAGAGTTCAGTTTTCATTCCAATCCCAAAGAAAGGCAATACCAAAGAATGCTCAAAGTACTGCACAACTGCACTCATCTCACACTGTAGTAAAATACTGCTCAAAATTCTCGAAGCCAGGCTTCAGCAATATGTGAACCATGAAATTCCAGATGTTCAAGCTGGTTTCAGAAAAGGCAGAGGAACCAGAGATCAAATTGCCAACATCCGCTGGATCATGGAAAAAGCAAGAGAGTTCCAGAAAAACATCTATTTCTGCTTTATTGACTATGCCAAATCCTTTGACTATGTGGATCACAAGAAACTGTGGAAAATTCTGAAAGAGATGGGAATACCAGACCACCTAATCTGCCTCTTGAGAAACCTATATGCAGGTCAGGAAGCAACAGTTAGAACTGGACATGGAACAACAGACTGGTTCCAAATAGGAAAAGGAGTATGTCAAGGCTGTATATGTCACCCTGCTTATTTAACTTCTATGCAGAGTACATCATGAGAAACACTGGGCTGGAAGAAACACAAGCTAGAATCAAGATTGCCAGGAGAAATATCAATAACCTCAGATATGCAGATGACACCACTCTTATGGCAGAAAGTGAAGAGGAACTAAAAAGCCTGTTGGTGACAGTGAAAGAGGAGAGTGAAAAAGTTGGCTTAAAGCTCAACATTCAGAAAACGAAGATCAAGGCATCTGGTCCCATCACTTCATGGGAAATACTTGGGAAAACAATGGAAACAGTGTCAGAGTTTATTTTTTGGGGCTCCAAAATCACTGCAGGTGGTGATTGCACCCATGAAATTAAAAGATGCTTACCCCTTGGAATAAAAGTTATGACCAAACCTAGAAGGTATATTAAAAAGCAGAGACATTACTTTGCCAACAAAGGTTCGTGTAGTCAAGGCTATGGTTTTTCCTGTGGTCATGTATGGATGTGAGATTTGGACTGTGAAGAAAGCTGAGCGCTGAAGAATTGATGCTTTTAAACTGTGGTGTTGCAGGAGACTCTTGAGAGTTCCTTGGATTGCAAGGAGATCCACCAGTCCATTCTAAAGGAGATCAGTCCTGATGTGTTCTTTGGAAGGAATGATGCTAAACCTGAAGCTCCAGTACTTTGGCCACCTCATGCGAAGAGTTGACTCATTGGAAAAGACTCTGATGCTGGGAGGGATTAGAGGCAGGAGGAAAAGGGGACGACAGAGGATGTGATGGCTGGATGGCATCACGGACTCCATGGACGTGAGTCTGAGTGAGCTCCGGGAGTTGGTGATGAACAGGGAGGCCTGATGTGCTGCATGGAGTTGCAAAGAGTCGGACACGACTGAGCAACTGAACTGAACTGTTGGTGGAATATTGTCAGAGATTAAAAAAATTTTTTTTGGAAAATGTTTCTAGCTAACAGACCTTTGATAGAGTTGAGTAGAAGTGGGTTGTCTTCATTAATTAAAATTAATTGGAGAAGGGAGTTTGTCCTAGAATTGTGAAGCCAGTGGCACGAGTGCTGAACACAGCTGTGTGGGATGTAGAGACAGAGTTATTAATAGGCTCAGGTCTTGGTGTGCAACATTTGGGGTGATTGGATAATAAGATCTTAAGAATCCAAGCCTGTGAGGATTGGTAATCCTGTTAATGGGAGACTTCATAATGAGGGCTGTATTGGGGAATCACATTGCTTTCAGCAGTTTATCTACTCAGAGTGGGGGATACTGATTTTACTGTGGTTAGAATGGCCAGAAGCTTTGGAATCTAAGAGGCTGCGAAGGAGGCCCCGCTTCCTTAAAGAGCTGGGGTATCTTCCATTTAGCTCACTCAGGGACCACAGACGGCAGTGAGATTGGGGCCTTTCCTATGACTTCTTCACTGAGCTCAATCGAGCCAAATCTCAAAGACCTTTAAAAGTTTGTGATATCCTAGTTCCTGGCATGTTTTCCCAGGAGGGACAGTTTCTTGGTCACCATCGGAGAAGGCAATGGCAACCCACTCCAGTACTCTTGCCTGGAAAATCCCATGGATGGAGAAGCCTGGTAGGCTGCAGTCCATGGGGTCGCGAAGTTGGGCACCACTGAGTGACTTGACTTTCACTTTTCACTTTCATGCATTGGAGAAGGAAATGGCAACCCACTCCAGTGTTCTTGCCTGAAGAATCCCAGGGACGGGTGAGCCTGGTGGGCTGCCGTCTATGGGGTCGCACAGAGTCGGACACTACTGAAGCGACTTAGCAGCAGCAGCAGCAGCAGCAGCATACTGAGTGCCCAGTGCCCTTGCATTTGTGCCTTGTATATTTCTGTGTGTTGCCCAGGCCCAGTGGTCTCTGCTGTTTAGCCCTGTTGCTCAACAGAGCACAGAAAACTGGCGAAAACATGTGGGAAAGTGGAGAGGAAGCTATTGGGGGTCTAGGAGAGTTGTGAGAGGAGGCAAATTTTGGCCTCTGGATGAGCCTTATGAATGGTATATCCGTGTGTTGCAAGCATAGTGGTGGGACCCCGTGCAAGCTCGCTCTGCCACCTATGAGAGAGGCCAGTGCTTTGAGAAGACGACTTCTTGATGCAAACAATGCGATTTCATTTTGAAAACTAGCCGACCAAGAAGATGGCTAACTAATATCTCAAAAGAGCCGTCTTGTTGGTGTCTGGATGCCAGATTCTTTTATGAAACTAAAGAAGCAGTGAGGAAATAAAGTCAGAAGGGAGGATCGAGAGGGAGAGGCAGTGGGGAAGTAAGGTAAAAAGGGCCATCAGTAAAGGGCCATCAGTCTTGCAGTACATCTCAGGGACAGCCAGCCTTCTGTGTTCATCTCTTCTTTCCTGCAGGCATTCACACTTTGGGAGGTCAGAATATCTCCCTGTGAGCTCAACAAAGGCACTTTAGTTTAACAGTCAGGCCAAGAGGTAGGGTCCTCTGAGGCCAGCCATTATGGATGATTACAATAACCACAGCAGTGAGAAGCAAGGCAAAGAAACCGTTCCAACTTGGAATCAGCATTGGCTCTTCCCTGCAACAGTTGTAGAAACATGTTGTGTGGAACTGTTGACAAGGGTGATCTCAGTTTTGACTGGAGGACCTGGATGTGGGCTCATGGCTAACTGTGGGTTGCCTGGAAGTGGGGCAGGCCACAGTGTCTTAGCTCAGTTTCCCTGGGACACAGATGCTGTGACTGAGGTTTGTGTACTTTTGTTGATTGGGAAAGTCATGATCACACTTACGAAGGAAGGAAGAAAGTGGAGTTGGGAAGAGGACTGTTACCCTGCAGTGTGTTAGAATCAAGGCCTGAGCTGAGCCCACAGGGAGGGATGGGTGCATTGGCCCTGGAGGTGGAATCCAGAAGGTTCCCCACAGCATTGACTCCATGGAGTGGATTTTGTGATGTCTTTTGGAAGGGCAATAATCATTATGCAACCTGTAAAATTACTGTTGGTGAAATCCCAGAGGGGCTTCCCTCATAGCTCAGTTGGTAAAGAATCCACCTGCAATGCGGGAGACCTGGGTTCGATCCCAATACCAGACCATCTGACCTGTCTCTTGAGAGATCTTTATTCAGGTCAGGAAGTAACAGTTAGAACTGGACATGGAACAACAGACTGGTTCCAAATAGGAAAAGGAGTACGTCAAGGCTGTATATTGTCACCCTGCTTATTTAACTTATATGCAGAATACATCATGAGAAATGCTGGGCTGGAAGAAGCAAAAGCTGGAATCAAGATTGCAGGGAGAAATATCAATAACCTCAGATATGCAGATGACACCACACTTATGGCAGAAAGTGAAGAGGAACTAAAGAGCCTCTTAATGAAAGTGAAAGAGGAGATTGAAAAAGTTGAGTTAAAGCTCAACATTTAGAAAACGAAGATCATGGCATTTGGTCCCATCACTTCATGGGAAATGGATGGGGAAACAGTGGAAACAGTGTCAGACTTTTGCGGGGGGGCCTCCAAAATCACTGCAGATGGTGATTGCAGCCATGAAATTAAAAGACGCTTATTCCTTGGAAGGAAAGTTATGGCCAACCTAGGTAGCATATTTAAAGTCAGAGACATTACCTTTCCAACAAAGGTCTGTCTAGTCAAGGCTATGGATTTTCCAGTGGTCATGTATGGATTGAGAGTTGGACTGTGAAAAAAGCTGAGCGCCAAAGAGTTGATGCTTTTGAACTGTGGTGTTGGAGAAGACTCTTGAGAGTCCCTTGGACTGCAAGGAGATCCAACAAGTCCATCCTAAAGGCGATCAGACCTGAGTGTTCATTGGAAGGACTGATGTTGAAGCTAAATCTCCAATACTTTGGCCACCTCATGCGAAGAGTTGACTCATTAGAAAAGACCCTAATGCTGGGAAGGATTAGGGGCAGGAGGAGAAGTGGATGACAGAGGATGAGATGGCTGGATGGCATCACTGACTTGATGGACATGGGTTTGGGTAAACTCTGGAAGTGGTGATTGACAGGGAGGCCTTGCGTGCTGCTATTCATGGGGTTGCAAAGAATCGGACACGACTGAGTGACTGAACTCAACTGAACTGAAAATCCCGGAGATGATTTTGTTGCTTCCGTTTAGTATTTTCTGTTATTTTGAGTTGTAATGAAGAAGGTTTCCGGTTCATTTGGAAGGACAACAAAAGAGACCTTGGAGTGTATCCTTGTTAGATGTTGAAGTCTCACTGGAGCATGTACATCAGCGTACACATGTACTTTTTATTATTAGAGTTTGGAGATGACAGTTTTTGGGCTGGCTGAGGTCACTGTGACTGATAAGAAGCTGTCTTGAAACCAGTTTGCTCCTTGGGCGCCTTCATGTGTATTATTCCATCGTAAATGCATGAGTTGTTAAACCTTGGAAACTTTCTGGGGATTGCATAGCACGATGGATGGATTATTACTGCATGTGTGGATTGTCTGTTGAACCAGATGAAATTTCATAAGGGTCTTTCAACCTAGATGGAAAATGATGCTAAACTTTGATGGTAGAGGGATTTCGTGAGGGAGGGGCCATAAAAAATCTCAGGATGTAAGGAAGGATCGGGCTCCCCAGGTGCTGCTAGTGATAAAGGATCACCTGCCAATGCAGAGACATAAGAGCCGCGGGTTTGATGCCTGACTCGGGGGGAGGGCATGGCAACCTACTCCATGGGCAGAGGAGTCTGGTGGACTACAGTCCACAGGGTCGCAAAGAGTCAGACATGACTGAAGCGACTTAGCTCACAGGCACAGGGAAGGATTATTCATAGTCTCCAAAAACCATCAGCTCCATAGCAATCTGGAGTACAAAGGCTTATTCTGGAGATGATGCAGCTGTTATTTCTTGATGCCAGTGCAATGGGGTTCTCTCCATGTCTTTCCAAATCATGTGCATGTACCACATACCTGCACAATACAGATACACAGGGACTCTTGTGAATGGTTGGTGAGAATGTAAATAGTACATGGAAAACAGTACGGAGTTTCCTCAAATACTACAAATAGAACATGCATAGGACCTCACAGTCTCACTTCTGATTATTATATCCAAAGGAAGCAGAATCAGTATATTTTTAAAGAATATTTGTTCATTTATTTGACTCCAGTGGGTCTTAGTTGTGGATCATGGGATCTTCATTGCATCACACAGGACGTTTCATCGTGGCATGAGGGCTCTGGAGTATGCAGCCTCTGTCTTTGCAGTGCCTGGGCTTAGTTCCTCCATCTCATGTGGGATCTTACATGCCCATGTTATTTCTGAGGCTGCTATATCTGAGGCTCCAGAAGCAAAAGCAGGGGTGTGCCCTGCTTTTATGAAGGACTGAACACGAGTTCTCTTTGTTGCAAGGCAGATTCTTAAGCTAGAATTCCTGTGACCACCAGGAATGTCCTGTGAAAAATCAGTGATTTGAACGAGTTACCTGCATTCATATAACCAATATTTCTTTATTCACAACAATCATTTGTTGTAGAAATAAACTAAATGTCTCTTGACAAATAAGTCAATTATAAAAACGTGTGTGTGACAGGCTTCCCAGGTAGTACTATTGGTTAAGAACCACCTGCCCCTACCGGATACATAAGAGATGAAGGTTTGACCCCTGGGTTGGGAAGATGCCCTGAAGGGGGGCGTGCCAATCCACTCCAGTATTCTTGCCTGGAGAATCCCATGGACAGAGGACCCTGGTGGGTTAAGGTCCATAGCGTCACAAAAAGTACGACATGACTGAAGTGTCTGAGCACACAGCACATGAGACACACTGTGACCTGAGGCCCTTTACTGCAGGGCTTGCTCCTGGACAAATGTCTCCTTGGGCAAAAGAACACAAGGACACTGGAAGGGAACAAAGAAACTGTAGTCACCCACATGCGCAGTCAGGGCAATTCTGAACGATAAGAAATTAAAAGGCCACAGACCAGCTGCTATTTCTGAGGTTCCAGAAGCAAAAGCAGGGCTATGCCCATGATCTCTGCCCACAGCAGCCCCAAAGGGAGTGGAGGGGAGGGGCAGATCACCTCAGCTTCCGTCCTGCCCAACCCACGAATCTCCCCCTACCCTCACCCCATTTAGGGAACCGGCCTACCTCCCACTCCCACCTGTTGGAAACAGCAAGGGAAACCTACTTTTTCTTGCTCTTACTGCGGCAGGAGCCCCAGTGAAGCCTTGTCTGAATTTGTCCTCTGGTCTGTTAATTATTTCCATTTATTAAAGACGCTAAGGTTCCAGGTAAGTTATGTACAAACACACACACATATACATGTATGTGTGTGTGTGTATATATATATATATATATAAAATATATGTCCGGAAATAATATATATGTTATATATATATATGGACATATTATTCAGCAAAAAAATGTAGATTTTTGTCTCTTAAGTGGAATGAATGTAGAGAACATTATTCTAAGTGAATTAAGACAGAGGAAAACACGTATGTGCTAGCTTACATGTGGAATATGAAGAAGTGACACTTAGTAGTACCAGACAGTAGGATGGTAGTTATCTGGAAGTGGGACATGGTGAAGATATATGGGAGATGTTGGTCCAAAGGTAGGGACTTTCAGATGTAAAATGAGTATGTTCTGGGGAGCTATGTGCAGCTTGCTGACTGTAGTTAATCCTACTTTGTTACTACGGCTTGAAATTTGCCAAGAGAGGAAATCCTGTGTTCTCACTGCAAACACACACACAAAAAAACATGGGAATTGAGAGTTGATGTGTGTTTTGAGTTGCTAAGTCATGTGCAACTCTTTTGCAACCCAATGGACTGTGGCCCGCCAGGCTCCTCTCCCCATGGGTTTTCCCAGGCAAGAATACTGGTACGGTTGCCATTTCCTTCTCTAGGAGATCTTTTTGAGGCGGGGATTGAACCCAAAACTCCTGCACTGACAGGCAAATTGCTACTTAGCCACCACAGAAGCCCATCTTGATTACTGGATTGTGATAAATATTTCACAGTGTGCATATGTCATATCATCACATTGTGCATGTTATATGTACACATACCCTTTTCATTAGACAATTCAACCTCAATAAAACTGGAAAAGTGGGCAGTATGCAGGGCTTGATTTCTTGAGTGCTGCTCATCCAGGCTGTAAATTATGGCAGTGAGGCACTTTGCAAATACCTTTGTACCCTGATTAGAGATTTTCCTTCAGAAAGTCTGGGTGGGGCTGATTCCCAGTGATATTTAAGGGGCCCCAGTGCATCTAGCCTTGAGCATCAGAACTTTTGAGTCCTTCACTCCTGAAGGCTGAGGTGCTCGACTCTGCATGAGGATGGACTTGAGCCTGGTCTATGACCTCAAGGGAATTATTGGCTCAGCTGAGGTCCTCAGCGCTGCTGTTTATATGTGACCTCATCTGGAAGGAAGTATGGTTGAACAAAGTGTGTAAAAACTCCTTGTTTTTCTCAGTGTGGGTGTTTACTGTCCTGAGTCCCTCCTGTGATAGTGGGCAGTAGAGGACTGTCTGTTCCACACGGTGAGGTCTTCCCTGTGTGTGGTTGGGGCATGGGAAGGGAATGTGTTAACTGTAAGCATTAAACAAAATTTTTTTGGCTGGCCACTGTGAGCCATTATCTAGGGGATACTGAGGCCAGGCTTGTGAACACAGAAAAGTGAACTGCTTGGAGCGGATATCTCCCTTTAGTTTTAGGGTCCGCAGGTTAGCCAGCAGGCACTCTAGGGGGTGGAATATTGGGGATCGGGTTTGGAGGCTGTGGATCCCATGGCGATCACCAAACGGAGAGTAACCCTCACTGCCCGAACGTCTTCGGGTGCCAAGGGAAGCCGGGGATCCGCACAGCCGTTCGGAATGTCTTCCTCCCGTACTGAGGGACCGAGGAAGGCCGAAGCCGGAGGGTCCGTACAGCCGTTCGGGACGTCTCCCTCCCGAGCTGGGGACCGAGGAAGGCCGAAGCCGGAGGCCGAAGCTGGAGGTCTACACAGCCGTTCGGGACGTCTCCCTCACGAGCTGGTGACCGGGAGGACCCAGTAAGTGGCCACTGGTTACCGGGTCCTAGGAAGTGGTCGCCAGGGAGGGCAGGCTCCAAAGCCGAAGGGACTTACCCCGTATCCTGCCGTCCGGGGGGTTGGTCAGCCGCCTGGGTCCGGGGCGCTACCGCGGCGGTGGAGCTCGAGGGGGCCTCAACCGCGAGTGCCGGAAGGCCTCACCTCGAGCCCCACGTTGGGCACCAGATGTAAGAAACACCGCGGGAAGAAAGAGCCACCTCTATGGACCGTTGGTGAAGGCCTTTATTGGGCGGTCGCTCTCGGGCAGAACTCCCTGGGGCGGGGAAGCAAGGAGACAAAGGGAGTCTGCGAGGTAGGAGGGGTGAGGAAAGGTTTTATAGCTAGGGCTGGGTTCCCATATAAGGAAGAAAGCGCGGGTTTCAGCGGTGTCTAAGGGCTCCGTGTCGGCTTCCTGATTGGATGGCTTGGTTGTCGGCCCGCCTCCTGGGCTTGTCTGCGGCTCTCTGCCGGGACATGTCCCGACATGTCCGACCTTGCCCTTACCTTTCAGTTGCCTAACTTCTGGGGATGGCTCTGTCTGTTCCTGGCATATGGGGACATCAAATAGTAGGCATCCTTTTTCAAGAGTTAGCCATATGACCTCATCCCATATTTGATAAACATCAGGTTGAAAACCATCAGATCTAGTCCCATTTACCTTCTTATATGCAGCAAAATAGTCATTAAACCAAGTTAAAATATAATCAAAATGAAAAGTCACATTATGTCCATAGTTAAGGTATGATGTGTTATTCCAGTCCATCTTATGGTTGCTAGATGTCATCAGATTTGCAGAGTTGAAAAAAGTCCTTCCCTTGAAGCAAAGAAACCCACCATGTGAAGCCTTCAGTTGATGAGGAGGTTGAAAAGCTGAAAGCTGAGTCACATAGTTCATTCTAAGGCTTCAGGATCGATGAGAATATCTGTACGCAGAAATGGTCTTCTGTGGAGACATTCCCTTTCTCTTATGGGCATGAAAGCCATGGATTAACCTTTAAACCAACTGTATTGTGTTTTCTGAGTTAGCGTATGCAGATGTCCCTTAATAATGTCATTAGCCTTTTCAACCTTTCCTGAAGATGGGGTCTCTAGGAACAGTGTAAGTGATACCATATTCCTAGAGCTTTTGACACCCCTTGAGTTACAGCAGCTTTAAAGATGGAGCCATTGTCACTCTGCACTTTGGAGTTAAGATCCCACTTACAGCATGAGAAGTCAGTACAATAAGATATCATCCATCATTGAGCTTGATAACGATAGGAACAGTATTTTGTGCTTGACCCACAATTTTTTCATCAGCCCACACTCTAGGATTTACATTTTGTTCGGTTAAAAAGAGTGAGTTCCATAGTCCTGAAAACAGAGACTTCAACCTTATTCAGTATATCCCTCCCTGAAAGGGGTGAGGGAGACTCTGGCACAATTAGAAACTTGTGAGAAAATAGTAGAGTCCCAGTTGCAGCTTAAAGGATGACTGAAATAATAGCATTTGGCTTGTCCAGGCAGTCCTGTTATGGTAGTGGATTGAGAGGAAAGCAGACTATGGGCTTCAGTGAGCACAGAGAAAGTTGCCCCAGTGTCCAAAAGAAAATCAACTGATTGGCCTCCCACAGTTATTAATACCTGGGGTTCCTCAGGTGTAGTTAGGATGGGAGCTTGTGTGGGGACCCCTGGGCACTTTCAGTCTCGATTGTCCTGAGAGTCTGACCCCTGGGACCTATGCCTCATAGGGCAGTGTCTTCTCCAATGTAGTCCTTTGTAGACTGGACAGGGAGTTAGGGGTGGCTTAGATGTTTGAGGGCAATCCCACTTGAGAGGCCTCTCCTTCCTACAGTAATAACAAGCTTATCCCTTTTCACCTGGTTCCCTCTGGGCATTTTCCTCAGGCTGTTTCAGAGCAGGTCTCACAGCCATTGTTGGGGCTTCATTCTTTTGCCTGGTTCTTTTTTGCCTCCTATTTTCTTCATCAAGTTCTCTACCATAATATACTGTCTGAGCCAGCTACAACGGTTTTTCTAAAGACTGATTTGGTCTGAACACCTGTTTTAGTAGCTTACAGTGGATATCTGGAGCTGAATAAGTGAGAAATCTATCTTTTAAGATCATTCCTCCCTCTGCACTTTCAGGATCAATGTCAGTAAACTTGCAGAGAGCTTCCTGTAGTCTATCTAGGAATTTACCAGGAGCTTCTTTTCCCCCTTTTCTATGTCAGCCAACTTAGCATAGTTTAAAGTCTTAATATGTGCTCGCTTCAGTTCTTCAAGAATACATCCAGCAAAGTGGCTCTGTTACAGAAACTGCTTGGCTCCTAGTAGGGAGGAGGGCTATTTTGTGTTCCCTCTTTCCTCTTGTCTCACATTCAAGCCATTCATCTCGTAAGGTAAAGTAGGTCCTGTAAAGCCTCCTATGTACTTCTTGGGTCCTCTAAATAGTCTTGACCACAGTTGGGACTGTTTGAAATTCTACTGAGACTGAGGCAACCTCTCTTGGAAGAGTGCCTTGACTCTCAGCCTGTTCAGTTAGGAGTCCCAGATACAGGGGCAAAGTAAGAGGACAGGAGGGAGCTGAAGGTTTCACACCCAAATATGCAGCCTTAGGACACAAGTTATGGCACTTCTGGAACTGTTTACCTCAGGTCAGAACTTGAGCCCACATGGCTGGAACTCGAGCCTGGGTATTTGTTGGGGTTGATGCAGCCTGACCCATTTCAAATCCAAACTGGAGATGATGTCTCTAACTCCTGTTCTATTCAAAATTTTACCCTTAAATCAGAATCTACCACACTATTTGATCAAGATTTGCACTTATGATTTTATATGCTATCCCTTCCAAGGGAGTCTCCCAACCAGTTGTTAGTGCCCAAAGTTGTCACAAAAAATTGGCACAAAGACTTCCCCAATGGTGTTGATGATGAGCTGGAGGTAATTTAGCTATAAGTTGGGAATAAAGGGTCAACACTTGTAAAGCTTAGAGAGAGGGGATAAAAGCAATCTTCTGAGGTGAACAGAAGAAACAGAGCAGAAATGAGCAAGAACAGAAAAACCTCAGAGTCAAACAGTATAATTATGTCTTGGACCTGCTGTTGGACATGTGTAAGAATACAGGATTGACGTGCCTGTGGAGGAGCTGGAAGGCTCTGAGCAAATACTGAAAATGTATTTGCTCCACTCTTGAGGAAAGTTGGAAGCTGGACTGAGCATAACAAAGGGTTATGAGCCTTCATCGAGTGCCTGAGGCTGGGAACGGATGACGAAGGGTCATACGCCCTGCCTTGAAGCGTTCAAAGGCTTCATTTTGACCACCTATTTCTTGTAGCAAGGGCTGTTGTTTCTTGATAAGACTCCCCTTAGAGTTTCGCCAAAGCTATGTTATGTCTCCGGCGGTGGGAACTGTATTTTATGCTTGAATGCTTTGATGTTTATCGAGAAAGGCTACGTGCAAGTCTGCTTTATGCTCTGTTCCCTGAGACCATAAAACTGCGCAGCTGGATAATAAACTTTGTCAGTCCACTAGAGGCTGTCCCTGACTGTTCCTTTCAGAGCGCGGTTCTCCGAGCCTTACATGTGCCAGTCACAAATAAGCAGACAACAGCAAGTATTTTCCTCAGCATACCTGACTCAATGTCCCAGGGACCTCTTTAGGACCAAGACCTGACTCTAAAACTTTTCTCACCTTATCACCGCCCCATCTGCATCACCAGCTGATACCGTTTACCACAGCCTGTGACTCGAACCCAGCCAAAACCCAGTTTGGGACTTGAATCCACATGGCTGGGACTGGACCCAAGCCCAGGCAAAACCCTGATTGGGACTTGAACCCATGTGGTAAGCCTCGAACCCAGCCAAAACCCTGCTTGGGACTTGAACCCACGTGGTAGAGACTTGATCCCAGCCAAAACCCACAGTACTGTTTTCAGGACCTGATGAAGCTCAGGTTCTTGATGTCTTATCACAGAAAGAATTCAGTGAGAGACAGAGTGAAAGGTAAGAAATGGATTTATTCAGATACAGAAAGAAGCACACTCCACAGACAGAGTGTGGTCCATCGCAGAGGGCAAATATAGCCAGTGAAATTTGATATGGTTATTATAGACTGGGTAATTTCTTATGCTAATGATTGGGAGGATTATTCCAACTGTTTTTGGGCAGGAGTGGAGATTGTCAGGATTTGGGCCACGCTTCCCTGGTGGCTCAGAGGTTAAAGCGTCTGCCTGGAATGCAGGAGACCCGGGTACGATCCCTGGGTTGGGAAGATCCCCTGGAGAAGGAAACGGCAAACCCACTCCAGTACTCTTGCCTGGAGAATCCCATGGAGGGAGGA
This sequence comes from Capra hircus, assembly GCF_001704415.2. NCBI lineage: Eukaryota > Metazoa > Chordata > Mammalia > Artiodactyla > Bovidae > Capra > Capra hircus. The sequence goes on along the minus strand of NC_030825.1, from coordinate 61,296,039 downwards.
GCCTGGTAGCCTACTAGTCCATGGGGTCTCAAAGAATTGGACACGACTGAGTGACTTCACTTTCACCGTGGTCTTTTAACAGTGGGTGGAACTGTCATGGCACCTCTGGGTGTGTCACTTCACTTTCTGATTGAGGATTAAGGTCTAGTCTTGTCTGCCATCTTGGTCCCATTTGATTCTAATCGGTTTATGTTGTGTCCTTGGGCTATGTCATCCTTTGACATAGTTGTGCCCTGCTGCTTTCCTCCTGTTACACTTCTACTCATTTCTCTTGTTTTCTACAGAAAATTTGAAGGAGTGGTTCTTGGAACTGCTAGCTCCCATGTATAAGAGAGAAAAAAGCTACATCCACAGCTGTGGCTTTTTTCCACCAGAAATGTCCCTCCCTCTTCCAGATGGGGATGTAGACAGACTTTCCACCAAAGCTTTCCTTCTGTGGTTGGACTTGATCTGTCCCTTACTGACACAGGTGCCTTGCTCATCCCTCCTGCTTATATCACCTAGGTGGGGTGGAGATGCACTAGGGGTAGACCTGATGGCATCCCAAATTGATTTCTAGTTTCTTACCACCAAGGCATTGTTTGATTTGCCCTGTTCCTCTGATGCCCCCTGGGGTGGAGCAGAGTAGCTTTCCCAGAATGTTTCCCAAGCTAGGAATACTAGAGGAAGCATCCATCTTATGTGTGCCTTTCCACATTCCTGAGTACAGTGCTGACCACAATAGAAGCATTGAGTTATCAAGGGATGAACAAAAAACCCAAGGTGTCTCTTCTGAGTGTCACCACACCAGGATATGTAATAGCAAAAGGGTTGGCCAGCAAGGAGAAAGTGATTTTTGTCCTTAAGCTACTAGGGCCAATTCTTCCCGTTCATTTCCACAGATTCCACAAAAGGAATATATAAGAGGAGTTGAGACAGAAGCCACTGGAGAGCTTTTTCTGGTCTGCTAACAGCTAGCACCACCAAAGGAAGAAGACCACTGTACTTTTAATCTGAGATTCTGAACATATGTTCTTCGAAACTTCATGCCTGCTATCAGTATGTCCATCCATAAAGTTTGGAGACACAACTGTAACAAAGAATCATTTTCAGATGACTGGCCCCTGAGGCAGGCAGGCAAGAGAGTGACCGCTAGCTTGAGGGACCTGAGGGACGTTCCTGGAGTTAGGGCTCCGCCTCAATCCCAAACATGCTTTTGTAAATTTTGGCTCCTAGCAGGGCTAGGCGCTTCCACACTTGGGGTCTAAGTAAAAGTCCATAGTAACAGCACGGATCTATATCTGCTTTATTGGCTATGCCAAAGCCTTTGTGTGGATCACAAAAAACTATGGAAGATTCTAAAAGAGATGGGAATACCAGACCACCGGGCCTGACTCTTGAGAAACCTATATGCAGATCAAGAAGCAACAGTTAGATCTGGACATGGAACAACAGACTGCTTCCAAATAGGAAAAGGAGTACGTCAAGGGTGTATATTGTCACCGTGCTTATTTAACTTATATGCAGAAAACATCATGAGAAACGCTGGGCTGGATGAAGCACAAGCTGGAATCAAGATTTCTGGAAGAAATATCAATGACTTCAGATATGCAGATGATACCACCCTTATGGCAGAAAGTGAAGAAGAACTAAAGAGCCTCTCCCTCTTGATGAAAGTGAAAGGGCAGAGTGAAAAAGTTGGCTTAACAACTTTCAGAAAACTAAGATCATGGCATCCGGTCCCATTATTTCATGGCAAATAGATGGTGAAACAGTGGAAACAGTGGCTGATTTTATGTTCTTGGGCTGCAAAATCACTGCAGATGGTGACTGCAGCCATGAAATTAAAAGATGCTTACTCCTTGGAAGGAAAGTTATGACCAACCTAGACAGCATATGAAAAAGCAATGACATTACTTTCACAACAAAGTTCCATCTAGTCAAAGGTATGGTTTCTCTAGTATTCATATATGGATGTGAGAGTTGGACTATAAAGAAAGCTGAGTGCCAAAGAATTGATTGTTTTGAACTGTGTTGTTGGAGAGGACTCGTGAGAGTCCCACGGACTGCAAGGAGATCCAACCAGTCCATCCTAAGGGAAATCAGTCCTGAATATTCATTGGAAGGACTGATGCTGAAGCTGAAACTCCAATATTTTGGCAACCTAATGCAAAGAGCCAACTCATTTGAAAAGACCCTAATGCTGGGAAAGATTGAGGGCAGGAGGAGAAGGGGACTACAAGGATGAGATGGTTGGATGGCATCATTGACTCAGTGGAGATGAGTTTGGGTAAACTCTGGGAGTTGGTGATGAACAGGGAGGCCTGGCATGCTGCAGTCCATGGAGTTGCAAAGAGTCAGACACGACTGAGCAACTGAACTGAACTGAATAGCATGGATCACAAGTCCCTTGAAAGTTTATAATCTGACAGATTAGGTTAGGAGTTCTAATTTCCCACGCAATTAGGAAATGGTCAAAGGGATCAGGAAAAGGTGACCAAGAAAGGAAAGCTCAGTCCACACACTTCACCCATTTCTGGCCATTCCCCTCGCAGGGACATTCGGTGTCTCTTGGCATTGGCAGGTTGGTATAACCCCCTGGCAAGACTCCCCTTTGGGGGGCTGCCTTCAGTCATTATGAGGCACCCCAAAACCATAGAGCAGGGCTCATCAATTGCTTCGCACAGGGCATGTCATTCATTCACACAAGCACCCTGTAGAGTTAGTAAAGCAGAAAACATGTATACTGAGAAGCAGAGAGGCTAGAGCTCTGAGCGTTCTTACCTTGTCCTGAAGATCCGGGACGAGCCCCAACGATGATAGCTTACAGTGAACAATGTCAGATTCGTGATCTCTGAAGAAGATTTAGCTTCGGGACCAGGGACCAGGCTTGAACATGCAAGGGCTTTGGTGTAGCAGAGTTTTATTAAAGTATGAAAGGGGACAGAGAAAGCTTCTGACATAGACATCGGAAGGGGGCGGAGAGTGTCCCCCTCACTAGTCTTAGTAAGGGAGTTATATACTTTTTCAATTGGTTATTACAGTAAGTCAAAAGAATGTCTCAAGGTTGTAAAGGTCTTACCAGACCCACTCCCACAATTTACATTTCAAGATGACGGGATTAGTCACAAAGTTCTCAAGAAGGAGAAACCTGTCCTCAAGCAGGATACATTGTTGTTATATAAAAAGCCTCTTGATGAAAGTGAAAGAGGAGAGTGAAAATGTTGGCTTAAAGCTCAACATTCAGAAAACGAAGATCATGGCATCCAGTCCCATCACTTCATGGGAACTAGATGGGGAAACAGTGGAAACAGTGTCAAACTTTATTTTGGGGGGCTCCAAAATCACTGCAGATGGTGACTGCAGCCATGAAATTAAAAGATGCTTACTCCTTGGAAGGAAAGTTATGACCAACCTAGATAGCATATTCAAAAGCAGAGACATTACTTTGCCGACTAAGGTCCATCTACTCAAGGCTATGTTTTTTCCTGTGGTCATGTATGGATGTGAGAGTTGGACTGTGAAGAAGGCTGAGCGCCGAAGAATTGATGCTTTTGAACTGTGGTGTTGGAGTAGACTCTTGAGAGTCCCTTGTACTGCAAGGAGATCCAACCAGTCCATTCTGAAGATCAACCCTGGGATTTCTTTGAAAGGAATGATGCTGAAGCTGAAGCTCCAGTATTTTGGGCACTTCATGCGAAGAGTTGACTCATTGGAAAAGACTCTGTTGCTGGGAGGAATTGAGGGCAGGAGGAGAAGAGGACGACAGAGGATGAGATGGCTGGATGGCATCACGGACTCGATGGACGTGAGTCTGAGTGAACTCCGGGAGATGGTGATGGACAGGGAGGCCTGGCGTGCTGCAATTCATGGGGTCGCAGAGTCGGACACGACTGAGTGACTGAACTAAACTGAACTGAATCTTAGTACAGAGTTTAAACTTAGTTTTTTTGTTGTGTAATCATCAGCTCCGGGCTTAAGGAAGAAAACATTTGTCCTTTTCTTCTCCTTGAGAATTCCAGACCCCTATCTATCCTCCTTGAGAGCCCCAGACCCCTCTCTCCTCCTCGGGTACCCTGGACTTATCAACCTATCTAGGAATTGACTCTCTCAGATCTTTAACAAAAGAGAAGTTTGTTTATTAAATTCTTAGAGGAAAGTTAACCTTTCCCCGAGTCCTCAGCCTGTCCTTCAACATATGTATTCTTTCACCCTCCAGTGGTGCTGCAGCTCCATCAGACACAAAGGCAAGGTTTTTATGCACAACACTCGCCATCTCCCTGCTGTGAGCTGGTTGTTCTTGAGTTTGAGGAGCATGACGTGGGCTGCCTTACTGGGCTGTCTTGACCCCTCTTCTTTGTGGGCTTGGATCTATTGGCTATGCAATTCTTAATCCATATAGATCAGAGCTGATGCCCCTAGTGTCTAACCCCTGATCCGGTGCTGCTTTCATCACAGTTGTCTTATTTGGAAGATATAATCGGAAAATGAGAAAATACTGGCTGCTCTTTAATTTTATCTGGCACCTCAGAACCTGTATGGAACTGTCTCAGTCCCTGTCTGCCTCTTGAGATCCCTCGGCCGTTTCTGCTGTTCTCCTTTGGCTGCCATACATGTCAGAGTGTGTGAAATAGCCTGTGGAATGGATCCTTTGTGCCTGTTACTTAGGAAAACTATAAGGACAGCAGTCGAACAAAGGGAAAATGTGTAAATCTTTTGGGCTCTTAGCTTGGCATCTCTGGGTGGACCAAATAGTCCCATCTCAAGGTCTTATGATATGAGACCCCCACATCTTGTAGTTTTCCGCCCTTGTACTGGTCTGTCTAGTCTGGGAGTGTAGACTCTTCCTGACTTTGCTTTCTCCTTAGTTTGTATAATTTTTCCTTTTAAATTTGACTTTCAAGTATGTGGTTCTAAGGTCTGAAGTCATGTCCAGTTTCTTTGTGTGTTTACGGGGCAGCTCCTCATGGACTCTCTGTGTTGTGGGTTTACTGGGTAAGAGAAAATTTTTAAAGGAGAATACTTTCCCTTATTGGTTGTAATATTTTCCTGCTGCATACAGAATTACCACTTGAAGCTACTTAGTATAGTGGTCATCATGTTCTGTGATATGAGAAAGCATCTGAAGACCTTGACCTGTACATCTTTTTCTGGCTTTGAGTGATGTCAGAGAAGCCTGTGTGAAGAACACTGTGATAATGTTGTTCATGTGTACTATCACCATACTCTTTGAGCCTCACCAAGAGGTGTAGGAACTTCTCCTAACAATGGTATTGTCCAGGTTCACATCCTCATATTTGTGAGGCTGTTGACTTAACTGTTGCTGTTGCTGCATGCTGGTCACCTGGGTGCTATTGATCATTCTGCCTCCACACTTAATTTTGTAGTAACTTAATGACAGAGCTTAGGTAGTGGAGTGATAAGTTCAGTGATGAACCATCATTTGTTTTTTTTCAAGGCATTGCTACTTTCTTTTTTAAAAATTTTTATGTATTATAAATGAATGTCTTTTATTTTTTTATCATTAAGTTTCTATTTGATGTTACTCTTTGTGTTTTATTTGCATTATGGTGGGATGGTTGGTTGAGAAAGTGCCCCCACCCCTATGATGGAATTGGGGATCAGTACTTTTTAGAGTTCTTTATGTATTCTTGATGTTAAGCTATTATTGAATATATGCTTGGCAAATATTTTGTATTATAGTGTACATTGTTTTTTCACTCTGCTGAGAATAGATTAGTGCACAATACTTGATAATTAGGATGTGTTCTGTTTATCTTTTTATTTTGTTGGCATGAGCTTTTGTTGTTGTATCTAATAAATCATTGGTGAGTCCACTGTCAAGAATCATTTTTTGTTCATTTACTTATAGGAGCTTTATACACTAGGGACTGAGGTTTAGGTCTTTGAAGCATTTTGAGTTAAGTTTTGTGTATAGTGTATAATAATGCTCCAGCTAAATTCTATATATGAATATCCAGTTTTCACAACACCTTTGTTCCATAGATTGCCCTTCCCCCTTTACTTAGTCTGGAAACAATTGTGTAACAATATGTGACCTTACACACTAAAGTATTTTTCTGAATCTGTTGTGTTCCTCAGGTGTCTGTCCTTATATCGGTACCATACTGCTTTGATTAGTGTAGTTTGGGAATCAGTTTTGAAATAAAGACATGTGAGGCTTCTGACTTTGCTTTCTAGTTTGTTTTTGCTGTTCATTGTCTTCTGTGATTCCATAGGAACTGTAGGATAGATTCATCTGTTTCTTAAGCAGAGTTTGGATTTCACTAGGTATTGTTTTGAATCTTTTGTTAACTTTGACTATTATTGACATCTTGACAATATCAGCCTCACAATATCTCTGAAGCATAGGGTGTTACATTTATTTGTGTCTTCTCTAATATTTTTCAGAAGTCATTAGTTTGCAGTATAAAAATTCTTCCCTTCTTATATAATGTTATGATGAAGTATTCTTTTTTAAATTTTCTTGTCAATTGAATTACTTTGATTTTTCATTTTCAATCTTTAGAAACCCAATTGGGTTTGCATGTTGATATTGTATCTTGTAATTGCTTTGAAGTCTTTCATTATTTCTATATATTTTTTTAACTTGTTAATGTTGCAGAATGTCTATTATGGGTGTGTCATCTTGTAGGACATATTTAGAAAGATATTTTGTTTCATAAAAACAGTACTATCGAATTTTTTTCTCTATGGTATATATATTAAAGTTCTAAATAGCAACATATTATTAGATAAACTCATTTTGGATTCTTCAGCATTACAATATATTGTGTGTTCATTAGCATTTATTTGTGTACAGTAAGTATGCAGAATATATCTATAGTAGAATACATTTTTCTCCTCAATTATGAGACTGTAATACGTTTACTGTTAACTGGTACATGCTTTGAAGTCATGGTGGAAAAATTGTGTTTTTGTGTGAGCTGACATGTTTTACTAGTGCAAGTGTTTTTGTCATAGGCTGTTTGCAAGTATTCTTCCCTAAAATCAATTTTAATTATCTTTTACAACTCTTTTTTTTTTTAGGAAACAAGCTTATTGCTCTAGTGTTTCTAAGAATGTTAAGATCATATTTGGAAAGATTCAAAAATTTTTGAAAATGAAAAATATTACATAGTTGGGAAAAGTTTTATAACTGTGATAGATGTATTGCTTTTGGTGTAATAGACACTGAGACACTTATTGATGAATTTTAGTGAATAGATTCTTTATGTCTTGTAGATCTATCTATCTGATACATGTGGTCAACCAATTACAACCCAAAACAGACAGTGATACAGGAGAAGTATTCCAAACAGCAATCTTGGGAAGACCTAAAAGTCATGAAATCAAACATTACCTCAGAGAACTTCAGGAAGACATGTATGACTTTGAGTGTCATTGGAGAAGTGGTGGAAGAAATAACAAAGGAACGCGTATAATTCATGATGGAAATCTCACTGATGGCAGAGGTCAACAGTGTAGAAAGGACGTGGAAATCAAGCCTTTTGTAAATAGGCTTGGATTAAATGTGCAGGATAAACTGCAGATATTTCAAACTGACGGGATAGTTTCTGAATGTAATAAAGTTATGAGGTAGTCAACAGTAGTTTGTCACCTTCACCATTTCAAGGAATATCTCCTGGTGTCCAAACTAACGTTTCTAATATATTTGGGAATGATTATTTGCATCCTTTGTTACTGACACAAGATCCAACAGCATACCAGGAAAGAGCTTCCAAGTGTATTGAGTGTAGGAAAATCTTTAGTCATGTCTCAGCTCTCAGGAATCATCAGATAATTTATTCAGATGAGATATTACAAAAGTGTGGCATATGTGTCAAGGTCTTCAGTACAAATTCACACCTTGCAGTTCATCAAAGAATTCATAAGGGAGAGAAACTTTACAAATGTGATGAGTGTGGCAAGGTCTTCAGTCATAAAACAACCCTTGCAAATAATCAAAGAATTCATACTGGAGAGAAACCTTTCAAATGTAATGAGTGTGGCAGAAGCTTTAATCACTCCTCAAATCTCTCTGCTGCTGCTACTGCTGCTAATTCACTTCAGTCGTATCCGACTGTGTGCGACCCCACAGACAGCAGCCCACCAGGCTCTCCTGTCCCTGGGATTCTCTAGGCAAGAACACTGGAGTGGGTTGCCATGTCCTTCTCCAGTGCCTGAAAGTGAAAAGTGAACGTGAAGTAGCTCAGTCATGTCCCACTGTTAGCGACCCCATGGACTTGCAGCCCACCAGGCTCCTCCATACATGGGATTTTCCAGGTAAGCATACTGAAGCAAATCTCTCTAGACACCAGATAATTCATATAGGATGTATATTATATAAATGTGAGGTATGTGGCAGTGTCTTTAGTCGAAAACCAAACCTCAGATCATCAGAGAGTTCATAGTGGAGTAGAGCGAAGAAAAGTGGGAGAAGGTTATAACTGTAATTTTTGTGGTAAGCTTTTTAGTTACAGTTCATTCCTTTTAATTCTTTAGAGAATCTGAGAGGGTAACAGGCAGGAAGGCCAGGGGTCTCCAAATGGAGGAACTAGGCTGCAAATGCCTGGAGAATCCCAGGGACGGCGGAGCCTGGTAGGCTGCAGTCCATGGGGTCGCTGAGTCAGACACGACTGAGCGACTTCACTTTCACTTTTCACTTTCATGCATTGGAGAGGGCAGTGGCAACCCACTCCAGTGTTCTTGCCTGGAGAATCCCAGGGACGGGGGAAGCCTGGTGGGCTGCCGTCTATGGGGTCCACAGAGTCAGACATGACTGAAGCGACTTAGCAGCAGCAGCAGCAGGCTGCAAGCGTCAGACATTTTTATCTCTTTTAAGCTGCAGTAGGAAACAAATTGGGTCTGCAAACAGAGGAAATAGGCTGTAAGTGTCAGACATTTTTAATCTCCCTTAAGTGGCAGGAGGAAACAAACTAGCGATATTTTTTTCCTTCTGTATATAAATTTAAAAGGAGGTATCTCTTAAAATACTGTGTTGCCACAATGACACCTGGTTTCTTCTGAAGTTAACTATTCTCAAACCTTGAGTTAACCAATGCATTTTTTTTTAATGGAAATGTTTGTCTTAAGCTATGTTAATGTACTACTCATTTACCCCAAACTCCGTTTTCAAGTCAGTTCTGCCTAATGGCTCAGAACCTACTTGACAAACCAGTATGTTATACTCAGATATTGTTCCCCTAATCTATGTAAATGAAACTATTCGTATGGTAATCTGCCCTTCTACAAGATTCAAGTCAATCACTTTATGGCCCGGGATGAATTGTCTGGTGCCAAGATTATCCCGAAATGCATCTTATGGATGAGGGGCCTGGTGCCATTCTGAGTTTCAAGACATTCCTTTCTTTCATTAACAGACTGGTAGTGATTATATAACATCCAGCTGAAGACTAGCAGGGGGGTACTCTTTCTGCCCCCTTCTGATGCCTATGTCAGAAGGTTTCTCTATCTCCTTTATACTTTAATAAAACTTTATTACACAAAAGCTCTGAGTGATCAAGCCTCGTGTCTCGCCCCAGATTGAATTCTTTTCCTCCAGAGGCCAAGAATCCTGGCGTCTTGTAGGTCAGCAACAACCTTTCAAATCCCCATGGGAGAGAAACCCTACAAATGTAATCAATGTGGAAAGGACTTTAGTGAAAAGGCAACCCTTGCAAAGCATCAAAGAATTCATACTGGAGAGAAACTTTACAAATGTAATGAGTGTGGAAAAGCCTTTAGTCAAAAAGCACATCTTCAGCTTCATGGGAGGATACCTACGGGAGAGAAACCTTACAAATGTAACGTGTGGCAGATGTTTCAGTTGAAAATCACACCTTACAAGTCATCGGAGAGTAACATTTTGTAGAGAGACTTTTCAGATGTTTTGAGTGGGAAAAATCCTTTACTCAGGTCTCAAACCTCACTAAACATCAGAAAATCCACAAATAGGAGACATCATCCAGGTGTGATATATGCTGATCTTTAACTGTCAGAGTTCAAAAGAAACTATACCAATGTCATGAGTGTGGCAAAACTTTTGTGAGTGGAAGCCTCACGATCAGATAATTCATAGAAGAGTGGACCATTACAAATGTAGCGAGGGTCTCAGAGTACTTAGTCTGCATGGATACCTTATGATCCATATTAGAAAGAAACATTAAAAATGTAATGAGTGTGGTAAATTCTTCAGTGCACTTTCAAGCCTAACTCGCCATCAAATGATGTACAGAGGTGAGAGCCCTTGAAAATATAACTGAGGTTGCTCTGCTTTTGGCAGTGGTTCATATGTTATGCTTCATGAGAATATTCACACTGGACCGAGTGCAGATGATATTGAACGTGGTCAGGCCGTTGAAAATCTAGTCATTCTCAAAAAGTTCATCACCAGTGCCAGGAATGTGAGCAGTCTTTTCTCATTGGTCCCCGTTGCACCAGTAATCAAGTTGTTTGTACTGCACCAAACAGTACTAATGTTCTGAATTTTGAATAGCTTTTAGCTTCTTCCTGCTGCTACTGCTACTGCTAAGTTGCTTCAGTCGTGTCCGACTCTGTGCGACCCCAAGGATGGCAGCCCACGAGATTACCCCGTCCCTGGGATTCTCCAGGCAAGAAAACTGGAGTGGGTTGCCATCTCCTTCTCCAATGCATGAAAGTGAAAAGTGAAAGTGAAGTCGCTCAGTCGTGTCCGACTCTTAGCGACCCCATGGACTGCAGCCCACCAGACTCCTCCATCCACGGGATTTTCCAGGTAAGAGTACTGGAGTGGGATGCCATTGCCTTTGCCGTCTTGTGCCTTAAACTTACCAAATATATCATGATTTAAATCGCAGTGAATATGGCGAAGCTTCATGTTCTTGTTCATTTATCACTAGATGGCAGAATGTTCATCTTGAAGAGAAAGCACACAGATGTAAAGTGTGTGGCAAGGCTTTTACCCAAAGATCACAAGTTGGGGGAACTACTGGAGGAACATCTCCCAAATACAATGAGTATGGGAAAAGCTTTACGTTGAGTTCAGGTATCAGGACTTGAGCAATCTGATCATGAGAATGTTCAGTTTCTGACCATGAAGCCTAGCCATGAGGAAAGCTCAGTTTATGAGTCTTTGGGATGGACTGGATATGGATCCCAGGTGCCAAGTCATAGTGATGGGAGCTTCTAATCATGCTATGCCAGCAAACATGGAAAACTCAGCAGTGGCTTCAGGACTGGAAAAGGTCAGTTTTCATTCCAATCCCAAAGAAAGGCAATGCCAAAGAATGCTCAAACTACTACACAATTGCACTCATCTCACATGCTAGTAAAGTAATGCTCAAAATTCTCCAAGCCAGGCTTCAGCAATACGTGAACCGTGAACTTCCTGATGTTCAAGCTGGTTTTAGAAAAGGCAGAGGAACCAGAGATCAAACTGCCAACATCCACTGGATCATGGAAAAAGCAAGAGAGTTCCAGAAAAACATCTATTTCTGCTTTATTGACTATGCCAAAGCCTTTGACTGTGTGGATCACAATAAACTGTGGAAAATTCTGAAAGAGATGGGAATACCAGACCACCTGACCCTGCCTCTTGAGAAACCTATATGCAGGTCAGGAAGCAACAGTTAGAACTGGACATGGAACAACAGACTGGTTCCAAATAGGAAAAGGAGTATGTCAAGGCCGTATATTGTCACCCTGCTTATTTAACTTATATGCAGAGTACATCATGAGAAACGCTGGGCTGGAAGAAGCACAAGCTGGAATCAAGATTGCCGGGAGAAATATCAATAACCTCAGATATGCAGATGACACCACCCTTATGGCAGAAAGTGAAGAGGAACTGAAAAGCCTCTTGATGAAAGTGAAAGAGGAGAGTGAAAAAGTTGGCTTAAAGCTCAACATTCAGCAAATGAAGATCATGGCATCTGGTCCCATCGCTTCATGGGAAATAGATGGGGAAACACTGAAAACAGTGTCAGACTTTATTTTTGGGGGCTCCAAAATCACTGCAGATGGTGACTGCAGCTATAAAATTAAAAGATGCTTACTCCTTGGAAGGAACATTATGACCAACCTAGATGGCATATTAAAAGGCAGAAACATTACTTTGCCAGCAAAGGTCCATGTAGTTAAGATTATGGTTTTTCCAGTAGTCATGTATGGATGGGAGAGTTGGACTGTGAAGAAAGCCGAGCGCCAAAGAATTGATGCTTTTGAACTGCAGTGTTGGAGATGACTCTTGAGAGTCCCTTGGACTGCAAGGAGATCCAGCTAGTCCATTCTAAAGGAGATCAATCCTGGGTGTTCATTGGAAGGACTGATGCTAAAGCTGAAACTCCAATACTTTGCCCACCTCATGCAAAGAGTTGACTCATTGGAAAAGATTCTGATGCTGGGAGGGATTGGGGGCAGGAGGAGAAGGGGACGACAGAGGATGAGATGGCTGGATGGCATGACCGACTCGATGGATGTGAGTTTGAGTGAACTGCAGGAGTTGGTGATGGACAGGGAGGCCTGGCATGCTAGGATTCATGGGGTCGCAGAGTTGCACACGTCTGAGTGACTGAACTGAATAAGGAAAAGAATGCCTATGAGATTTCGAATCAAATAGCCTGCTCTGAAACAAACCTAAGCGTTGGAGTTGGCTACTAGAAGGGCATCTAAGAAGATATTGCTAAGATTGAAATATTTTGACATGTGTTTTGGAAAATAACGTGTAATCTGCCATTTTTGAATGTTCTGAAAATGTTGATTAGATTCCATGATTTGATGGGGGTATGGTGCTCGTCCATAAATCCCAGATCTTCAGAAGACTATATTTTTCAGACTTTGTTACCCACATTTGAGAGAACATTGTTGTTCATTTGGACAGTTATGTCTGACTCTTTGCAACCCTGTGGACAGCAGCATGCCACCCTTCCCTGTCCTTCATCATCTCCCAGAGCTTGCTGAAACTCATGTCCATTGAGTTGATGATGCCATTCAGCCATCTCATTCTCTGTCTTTCCCTTCTTCTCCCGCTTTCAATCTTTCCCAGCATCAGGGTCTCTTCTAATGAGTCGGCTCTTCACATCACGTGACCAAAGTAGTGGAGCTTCAGCTTCAACATCAACCCTTCAGTGAATATTCAGGATTGATCTCCCTTAGGATTGACTGGTTTGATCTTGCGGTCCAAGGGACTCTCAAGAGTCTTCTCCAACACCACAGTTCAAAAGCATCAGTTCTTCGGCGCTCAGCTTTCTTCACAGTCCAACTCTCACATCCATACATGACCACAAGGAAAAACCATAGCCTTGATTAGACGGACCTTTGTTGGCAAAGTAATGTCTCTGGTTTTCAATACGCTATCTAGGTTGGTCATAACGTTCCTTCCAAGGAGTAAGCGTCTTTTAATTTCATGGCTGCAGTCACCATCTGCAGTGATTTTGGAGCCCCCCAAAATAAAGTCTGACACTGTTTCCACTGTTTCCCCATCTAGTTCACATGAAGCGATGTGACCAGATGCCATGATCTTCGTTTTCTGAATGTTGAGCTTTAAGCCAACTTTTTCACTCTCCTCTTTCACTTTCATCAAGAGGCTTTTTAGTTCCTCTTCACTTTCTGCCATAAGGGTGGTGTCATCTGCATATCTGAAGTTATTGATATTTCTCCCGGCAATCTTGATTCCAGCTTGTGCTTGTTCCAGCCCAGCGTTTCTCATGATGTACTCTGCATATAAGGTTTAGAAAGGGAAATAATTTTAGAAAGGGAAATAATTAAAACACGTTGAATAGAAGAAACAACAACACGGTTTATAATTATTTAAAGTGTCTTGCTCTTTTTAAGGCTGTGGTAAATGACCCAAATGATCACATCCCTTAAGTTCTCCATCTCAGACACCCAGGTACTGACCCTGAGTTTGTTGAACTGAGCACTATGCTGAGTTTGCTGTTTTGTAGTGTGTCACTAGGGAATAGCCCATTTCTACTTAGGGAGAGTTTTGTGTTTGGAATTTAGACTCGTCCCATTCTTGTTTCTTAAAACTGCCCAAGTACCCAGATACCTGAATTGCTTCAGCCTCTCTAGCAGGGTTTGAGCGCACCATGCTGTGAGAAACAGCTTTTTATTGAGAATAAACCCTTTCAGGCTTAAGAGGAAGTATCTTGGCTTCCGACATAACCTGAAGCTTTTACCTGAGCACTGTTACAGAAGGTAACTTAATGTTGTCAGGGTAACAGTCCCCGCCCTCTCCGCGCCCCGCCCCTCCCAGGAACAGTGCACACAGCGGGTGCTCGCCCCGCCCCTGGTCGGAAGCCGCGGCTCTAAAAGCAAGAGCCCTTTCACACGGAGCCGGAAGTTGGAGAGCGCGGAGCTGAGGTCCCCGAGCGGCGCCAAAGCGTCCTTCTAGAGTAAGTTTGCAGAGCTCGCCACCCCTCCATCCCCCACCTCCGCCCTCGCTCACTCGTCCTCATGGTGTGGGAATTGCCAGCGACCTGAAAACCCTGGCACCCGGTGCTCGGCCCCGAATAAACGCTGCTGCTGCCGTTGCGGCCCAGTTATCTTTTCGTTTGGGTTTTAAGTGTTGCTGAGGCGGTTTCGGTCCTCGGTGCGCGTAGACACCGCCTCTGGCGACATTTTCCTGCTTAAAACCCTTGTTTCCTCTGGCCTCGCCAAGTAAAGCCCTCTCTCGCGAGTTGGAGCAGCAACCCGCCGCGTCGCCTTCTCGACCGCTGGAGGCAGAGCCGGTCGCCCCCGCTCCCTGAGAGGCCGCGCCCTCTCCCTGGTCCCGGGATTCCGCAGAGCCCGCCCCGCTCCTGAGCCCCCTCCCTCCCAGCCCCTCTGTCCTCGCGTCTCCTGAGGCCGCTCCTTGTGCCCCGCAGCAGCCCCCTTTCCTGTCAGCCCGTCCCCTCACCCCTCATAGGGCAGGTGACCTGGGCCAGCCATGTGACAGCCAGTGCTGTTGCATGCCCAGTTCAACTCGGTCGGAAAAGGTGCTCTTCCGGTCCGGGGGCGTCTCGTTCTGTCGCCCACTCAGTGAATTCAGGAGGCAGGAGGATCAGGGGAAGCAGAGTCAGAAGGACTGAGAGAAATAACTGAAACCGAGGAGAAAAGCATCAGAGAGAACCAATGGGAAAACTGAGAATGGCTGAGGGACTTGCAAAGGGATAGTCAAGTCAAAGAGTTTAAGCCTTGAAAATAGCAAAATGAGTAAATTAGAAAGCCAGATCTCCAGGGATTGGACAGCATAGGGAGAACTGCCCTGTCTTAGTGATGGGAGCGGGGAGGCGAAGGGCGGTGAGGGACGTCAGAGGTGGAAAACCTAAGTGGGTTTTGGCCGGTTTTGAGTCCAGATCTCTTGGGTTAGAGTGCTGAGTTGTGTTTTCACCCGGTTCGAGTCCCGCCACATGGGTTCAAGTCTCAATTTGAGGTGGCCGGTTTGGTCATGGTGCTAGCAGAGAAAGAGGTAAGGAGCAGAGGAAGAAAAGGCTGGAAGGAAGCATAGCCACATGGCCTGCCAGAGAGTGGGGAGGAAGGGAGAGTTACAGTGAGAGAAGGGGAGTAATCTGGAGCGCAGAGAGGGAGCCAAAATGGGGGAGGAAAGAGGCAGACTTAGGTATGGATTTTTGAAAGACTCAGGAAGGTTGGAGAGAGCATTTGGAGGGGGAACGAATTGCAGCAGCCTGGGACAGGACACGTGTGAGGGAGGAAATAGGACAAAAACAGCAGGAGAGCAGAGGGGGGGAAAGAGACACTGAGACCCAGATAAAATAGGGAGATAGGTGAACAGAGGGGTAAGCTCTATCCAGGTGTGGCCAGTTGTTTGGATACAGATGATTTTTTTGGTTATACAGAGGAGGATGAGAATTTCAAAACTCCTGTCTATAAGGCTTGTGTCTTTTTTTATTAGTTGTGGCAGAAGATGACTTTTATTTGCAAACCCTGTTGAGCCTGGGGCAGTGGCAACTCAGTGGCAGTGGCACTGAGTTTTGAGTGACCCCCTTCCCTTGTCTTATCATGAGACAGAGGTCAGGGAAGAAGAGACCTGGGGCAAGAAATGACTGACTCTGTCACTCTGTGGTAGCTTTTTTTTTTTTTTAATGACTTTTTTTGGCTGGGCTGTCTTCGGTTCTGTGCCGTGCACTCAGGAGTTGTGGCTCCCAAGTTCTAAAGCACAGGCTCAGTAGTTGTGCACAGGCTTAGTTGCTTGTACTTGTGGGATCTTCCTGAACCAGGGATAGAACCCATGTCCCCTGCATTTTCAGGCAGATTCTCATGCACTGTATCACTGTTGGGTAGCATTTTTAAAGGAACACTTTTTTTAATATAATGGATTCACACTTTCTCCTTTCTTTATGTATGGTGCTTTTTGTGGCTTGAAATAGGTCTTAATTCATTCCGTTTCTGTAATGATTTTTAACTTCAGAAATAAGCATTTTTAGTTTACAGTATTCTACTCTTATCCTTTTCTAAATATGATTATTCTCCACATTTTTTTTAAACTTAACACCAGATTTTTAGATTAAAAATAATTCTCAGGTTTTTGTTTCAAATTTTTTTCAGATTCATTCTTTGCCTGAGTGCTTTCTTCCCTTCATCTCATACATTTGAAATTTTCTTTGGTAAGTAGTAAATCATCTTAGACTATTTTGTGCCATACTTAGCAAAAGTGTCACCTCGTTTATCAGTTCTAATGAGGTAGATGAACCTAGAGCCTATTATACAGAGTGAAATAAATCAGAAAGAGAAAGACAAATACTGCATATTAATGCTTATATATGGAATTTAGAAAGATGGTACCAGTGATCCTACATGCAGGGCAACAAAGGGAGACACAGATGTAAAGAACAGACTTTTGGACTCAGTGGGAGAAGGCGAGGGTGGGATGATTTGAGAGAATAGCATTGAAACATGCATATTACCATATGTAAAATAGAATGATCAGTGCAAGTTCGATACATGAAGCAGGGTACCCAAAGCCAGAGCTCTGGAACAACCCAGAGAGATCTGGTGAGGAGGAAGGTGGAAGGGGGTTAAGGATGGGGAAGACACATGTCCAATTCATGTTGATGTATGGCAAAAGCCATCATAATATTATAAAGTATTATCCTCCAATTAAAATAATTAAAAATTAAAAATGAGGAATCTGGAAAAATAAAAGTTAATAAGCAAAGATCACTTCCCTTCTCTTTCTCTGAATTCAAAGAGAAATACATCTTGGAGGGTTTTATGTATGGGACATCGTATAATAAAACAGACATATTTTCAGCTGTGGTTTTACCAAAGACATGAATTGTGTGTATGTGTTTATGTGTGCACACACAAATGGATATTTCTGGTCTCAGCTCTTTACCAGAGAATAACAGAGGTATGACATTAGATCTTGTGAAATTAAAGGCATTTCTTTGAGAAATGGGAAAAATAAAAGAACATTTAACATGATAAAAGCAACAAAATAAAATGCTTCGTTCTTTCCTTTCAAAAAAAAGGGGAAAAAAAAACACACCTAGTTTAACTGGTTAGTCTAATGGTCTGTTTTCTCCATTGCTATGATCAGTGAAAAAAGTGAGCTGTGAGGTGATATGAAGATGTTTCCCTCAGGTCCCTTTTTGATTTTTCTGTGCAAATGAGGAAGGATGAGCTGGACTGACCTGAAACCTTCCAACAGAGCCTCTCTGTTCATGATGAAAAAGATTGTTCAGATTCTATTTCTAAGCTGACCCCTTACAGTGTTTGTTGTATCAGTGGATGTATATTTGCAATTCTGTATTTTTAAAATATTTTACTGCAATCTCATAATAAAGAATTATCTGCTTGGTATCAGTTTGACCCAATCTTGAAAGAAAAGTTTCTTTTGCTCAGATACATGACAGATGTTCCTGGTCTTAAATGGAATGGGCAATAAGGACAAACTTGGCCCTCTTGCCCTTCAGCCTCTTATTTCATTATTCAGTTATACCCGGTTCTCTTCACTCAGCTCAGACCTTCTCATAAACGGCTTCTCTCTGGTCCTGAGGGAGCCCACTTGTAACATGGAGATGAGAGACTAGACCAGAAACTCTGAGCGTGAGCATCACTGACCCCTGAAATAATTAGCCAAATTGGCTGTGTGTCTGTGTGTGGCAGTTCTGGTTTGGAGGGAGTGTCTGGTGGTAATGAGAATTTTAAATAGATCCCAGTCCTCCCTGAATGAAAAACGAAAAGGAAAACTGTAGGATGGAGGCAGGATCACAGGCTCAGAATTAGATGACTTCTGTGAATAAGGCTAAATCTGAAGGGAGATTTCTTTTACGTCCTGACGTTCAGACCTCCTCTGGCTTTCAATTTTTCCTGGGACAAAAGCTTGACTCTTTGCTGTGGCTCCACAGCCCTCTGTCAAGCTCAGGGCCCTGTCAGTGTCTCTAGCCTCATCCTGGGAGTTGACCCTTTGCTCATGGTTCAGCCTGTCCTGGTCTCATTTACCTTTTCTCTGTTTCCAAATACCAAAACCATTTCTGTCTGACATCTTAGTTTCTTTTCTCACCTTCAAGTCACCCTGGCTGAGGCCCTTTGTCACCCTTCAAGTCTAGGCTCAGAGAGGTCTCCCTATGCCCTCCTAACAGTCTCTCTCCTGTTACCCAGGTTTATTGCCTGTGTATCAGTTGCCATCCGCAGAAATTAATGCCCTTCTTCATGGGTTATTTTGAGTCCTTCCTGGTTCCTCTCTTTTTAGGGCTCATAGTGTTCCGCTTCTTCCCAGCGTGGCTGCAGTACCTGTTACTGGAAATGTCTTTAGATGACGGGACTATGGGTTGGGCTGAAATAATCCTCAGGGAAGACCAAGAGAACAGGGCAGGTGATGAAGATGTTTCCCATGTTCTGGACATTTCAGCTGTAATTGATCTTTACCCCCATGTGACTTCTTAAATATTCAAAAGAAAAGCCAAGAAATATAGGAAGTCCTGAAAAGCGCTACAGAACTGGTGTCCTCAAGCAGTGGGCTAAGATGTCCCCAGGTTTAGTCTGCTGTGTTTAGTCCACTGCAGCCCCTAGATCTAAGCTCTGTCCATCCAGGGATCGGTCACCATCGTGGACAGCAGCTTTGCCGTCTACGAGTTCATGTGCTCAGTGTCAGCGATTGTGATTTCATCGCACTGAGGATGAGCAGAAATCCCAAACCTAATGGGGCAGGAAGGAGACGCTGCCCCCTGTGCCCCCGCAAGAGCTAGAATATCTTCCAAGGAGGTGTCTGTGGCGAAAACAGGAGATAGTGAGACCTGGAGACCCTTGCTTTGAGACTTGCTCATCTGAAATGTCTTTGTTCGTGGACTCCATAATGTCCCCAGGTGGTGGCAGACTTTCGCAGGAGGGCCAGTCTCTTGATTTTCATGCTGAATGTGCAGTGTCCTTTTGGTGGTAGCTCGTGGGCACTCCTCTTGTGATCCCCTTTGCCAAGAAACCCCTGTGCACTTTAGTCTTGCTTAGTCTAGTCATGCAGGGAGGAGAGGGAGACAAATGGGGAAAGCGGAGAGAGCCTGGTGGGGTCTGCAGGAGGCTTGTGGCAGTACTTGGGGGCATCAAGGTGAGCCCGGTGAATGGAGTGTGCGCCCATCCCAAGTGTTGCAGGGACAAGGGGTGTGTGGATCTTTTGGAAAAGAATGTCTCAGTTCAGGCTGGAGAACCTGGAAGCGGGTTTGTTGGCATGGAATGGTTTGAGGTTCCAACGCCTTAGCTCGTGTTCCCTGGGATAGCAGTGCTGCGGCTGACACTTGCCTGCACAGGTTTGATTTGACAACTGGTGACCCCACGTGAGGAGCAATGAAGCACGTGTTATTCAGCCAAGAGAAGTCTTTTCCACTGTTAGAACTGTGGCCTCGGCTGAGACCACAGGTACCTGTGGGTGCAGGAGGAGGGGAGCCTTGGGCTTGAGGGGCTGGTTCTAGCAGGTGCCCCCAGCATCTACTCCACACCCTGGCTTTTGTTGGCTCTTTTAGCAGGCAGGCACCATAGAGTAACAGGGAAAATCTCAGGTCATTTTTTGCATCAACTTTGGTATCATTGTGTACTTGGAGTTGCCAGTGAAGAAAGTTTCATGTGCATTTTGGAAGATACCAAGAGAATCTAGAGTGTTTCCTTGGAAGATGGTGAGGTCTCAGTGGGCCATGTGCATCATTGGATTTATCCCTCTTTTTCATAGTCTTTGGAGGTTTCAATCTTTGACCTGGATCACTCACTGTAAATGAAAATATAGTGTCTTGTGTCTGTGGATCCTTGGGTGTCCTCTTTTGTATTTTGCCTCATGCATGAGTTATCAGGGCTTGGAATGCTTTGTGTTTGTGTAAGAGGGTTCAAGGCTCATTATGGGCTCTATGAACACTGTTGGACACCATGAAAGTTTGTAAGTTTGTTTGAGGCCTGCTGGGAAATTAGGAGTACTAAGGTTACGATCGCAGAATGCTTGTTAATAAGGTGGTCCTGCTCGGTAGGGATCTCTGGGCCCAGCCTGAGAAGAGTCATAAAGTCCTGTGACGTAGGGGAAGATGGCTCAGAGAATCAGAGGGCAGTGATGCACAGTGATCTGCTACCTGGAGGCTTGTCCTCTAGAAGATGCAGCTGCAACTCTCTTGCTGCCTGGCCAGTGCTGGGTTCTCTGTTATCCACCCCTCTCCTTCCCAAAATAAGCAAACACACAGGCATAGTACAGAAAACACGGAATCTTAAGTGCACTGTTGGTGGTAATGTAAATGGTACTGCTATGTTGGAAAACAAAATGGAAGTTCTTAACAAATGAACATAGAACAGGCCTACAGCCTGTCAAACTCATTTCTGACAGATATCCAAAGAAAAAGCGATCAGTTTTTCAGGGATATGTCCACAGTCCCATGAGTGTGACTGGATTTGGAGTAGCCAAGGCATAGACACAGGCCAGATGTCTCTTGACAAAAGAATAGGTAACAAAAGTGTGGTATGGAATATTTATTATATTTTGTATATTCATGAACTATTTTTTCTCTATCTATAAATATACAAATCACGAATCCTGCATTTATGCCAAAATGAATGAACCTACAGAACATTATGCCAAGTTAAATAAGCCTCACAAAGGAGGACAGACGCTATGTGGAAACTAGACTTGTCAAACTCATAGAACCATCGAGTAATAAGGCTGTTACCAGGAGCTGTTTGGAGGGGGAAATGAGGCACTGTTAGTCAAAGAGTAGAGATTTTCCTTTGTAAAATAAGTAAGTTCTGGGGATGTGAGGTATTGCATGCTGCCTGTAGTGTTTCTATATACTTAAATTAACCCAGAGAGAAATAATAAAGTGTACTCATAGGTGGAAGTGTAACTTACTCGACTATAACAATTGTTCAGTGTATGAATCTATCACATGATCACTTTGTACACAGTACGTTTATACCATTTTTGTTAGTTACACCTTAGTAAGGCTGGGAAAGAAAGAGAGTTGGGAGGAGCTTTGCTCCTCTGAATGGTGCTCAGTCCAGGCTTCACATTTCATTGCTGAGGTGTTTTGCATACCCATGTTTTGTACCCTCTGACCAGAGATTCCCCTTCAGGTAGTTTGTGTTGGTCCACAGCTCGAGAATGTTTAAGGTGTCCCAGTTGATTCCAGTCTGGATCCCTCACTGAGCATCAGACTCTGAGTACTCCCAGTCCTGAGGGCAAAGATCTGGGCTGAGGAGGGGGTGCTCTGCTCGGACTGGGGCTGGACAAGGGCCTGCTGTGTGACCTGAAGGGGATCGTGGGGTCAGCAGAGGTGGCCCCTGCTGCTGTGTGCGTGAGGCCTCACCAGGAGGGGAGTGTGATCTGAGGGAAAGTGTGGGAAAGTCCCATGTTGGTCTCTGTGCTGGAATTGACTGTCCTGAGTCCCTCCTGAGACAGTGGCCACAGGGGACTGTCTGTTCCACACGGTGAGGGCTTCCCATGTGGGTGGTTGGGGCTCAGGAAGGGGATGTATTGACTCTAAGCATTAAACAGCATGTTTTCAACTTTCATGATAGACCTCTGAAGACTTGTGTTGCCTGAGGAAGCCCTGAAGTTGAGGAAGAGGAAAGAAAAGGAGTGAGGCATGGCTCTTTGTCAGGTAAGGTCATATTTAGTCTGTCCTTCCTGAAATGCCCTTCTCTGGACTTGCTAATCGTGTTTGACTCTGGAGTATCCTGTCTGGCTCCTGTACACGTACACTCACCTGGGGCCTTCCCTCAGGGCTTGTCGTCTCCACTTAGATCCCGTCTCCCCATGACCTGGTAACCTGGCCCTTGTGAGGAGGCTCCCCTGGGCACCATCCCGGGCAGGGCTTCTCACCCACGGGTTGGAGATGGGGTCTCAGTGCTGTTGGGCAGCAGGGATTGCTTAGGGCCCATCTGGATGCGCTGTCTGCTCTCTGTCAACCAGGGTAAGGAAACTGCACGTGGAAGTCAGGTATCAATATGCACAATAGCTGGTATTATCTGCAAATCAGATCAATTAGGGACAGTTTGTTCTGACTTTTTTAAGGCAGTTCAAACTAAAGATGTGGGTCAATCTCTTTAAATCCTTATTGTTAATAGAATGGAAAGTTCAGAAATAGACATCAGTGATACAGGGTTTTTTAGTTTATCATCAGATTTAAACTATGAAATGGATCTAAGTCTCTGGCAGGTGGAAATTTTCATCACCTCCATTCTTCAGAGGTTGTCATTTCACTCTGTGGATTGAATCCTTTGACACAGAGATGTTTTAACCTTTAATGCAAGCAAGATTCCAGCTTTACTCTTTTGCTGGTAGATATCTATGTTCTCAGTATCATGGTTATTGAGACTGTCCTTGCTCTTTTGTGTATCTTGACATCCTTGTGAATATACCTTACATATACACAAAGAATTATTTCTGAGTACTGTGTTCTGTTCACTTGGTTTATTTGTCTCTTTTTATACCAGTACCACATCACCTTGATTACCTTGTAATAAGTTTTGAAATAGAAAGACCTCCATCTTCTTTCTTCAAGAGTTTTGCTATTTGCTCTTTGAATAGTTATGTGACTTTCACCATGTTTTATGCTGCTTCTACAAAGATTGCCATGGCAGTTTTGATAATGAGTTAATTGGGTGATTGATCCTTTGTGGGGTTATTAAAGAATATCTTTTGATATAGCATGTTTCTTTTGTAGTCTTTATGATTTTTACCTATGAAACTTTGTCATGTGGGAAGGAAGAAAAATATTTTTTTCTGCATCTAGATGATCCTGGTTTTTTTCCCTTTAATCTGTTAATGTAGTGTGTCATATTAATTGATTTTTATATGTTGACTTCTCCTTGCCTTATGTGAATAAAATCCACTTGGTCATGATGTCAGATCTTTTTATTTATTTATCTAAATTATTTTAATTGAAGGATTATTGCTTTACAGAAGTTGTTATTTTCTGCCAAACACCAGCATGAATCAGCCATAGGTATACATATGTCCCCTCCCTCCCATCTTCCTGCCTATCCAACCCCTGTAGGTTGCTAGGAGCCCCTCTTTGAGTTCCCTGAGTCAGTCAGCAAATTTGCATTGGCTCTCTTCTCTACTTTATATATGGTAATGTAAGTTTCCATGTTACTCTGTCCATACATCTCGCCCTCTCCTTCCTCCCCTCCCCCCTTCATCTGTTCTCTATGTCTGTTTCTCCAGATCTTTTTAATATGTGTTGAAGTTGGTTTGCAAGTATTTTAATTTTGCATCAGTATTCATTAGCGGTATTGGTTTCCAGTTTTCCTTTCTTGTGTCTTTGAGAAATCAGCAACTATTAGAATCATGCTTGCTCCATAGAATTAGCAGGGTTAGTGGTAATTCTTTTGTAAATGTTTGGTAGAATTTGGTCCTCTATTTTTCTTAGAGGTTTCTATTTTTTAAATCTCTCAAGTTATATTGGGCTTCCCTAGTGACTCAAATCATAGAGAATCTGCCTGCAGTGAGGGAGACCCAGGTTCTGTCCCTGGGTTGGAAGATTCCCCGGAGAAAGGAATGGCTGTCTTGTCCAGTCTTCTTGTCTGGAGAAATTCCATGGACAGAGGAGCCTTGTGGGCTACAGTCCATGAGGTCACAAAGATTCAGACACAATTAAGCGGCTAACACTTTCACTTTCAACACTTCTCAATTTTTTAATTTCTTAATAAGTAAAATAGTTTGCATGTTTCTGAGAATTTGACAGTATCTCCTATATTCTGTCATTTATAGGCATTATTGGTCATCAGTCAGTCAGTTCAGTTCAGTCTCTAAGTCGTGTCTGACTCTTTGCGACCCCATGAATCACAGCACACCAGGCCTCCCTGTCCATCACCAACTCCTGGAGTTCAGTCAAACTCATGTCCATCAAGGCGGTGATGCCATCCAGCCATCTCATCCTCTGTCGTCCCCTTCTCCTGCCCTCAGTCCCTCCCAGCATCAGGGTTTTTTCCAATGAGTCAACTCTTCACACAAGGTGGGCAAAGTATTGGAGTTTCAGCTTTAGCATCAGTCCTTCCAATGAACACCCAGGACTGATCTCCTTTAGGATGGACTGGTTGGATCTGCTTACAGTCCAAGGGACTCTCAAGAGTCTTCTGCAACACCACAGTTCAAAAGCATCAATTCCTTGGCACTCAGCTTTCTTCACAGTCCAACACTCACATCCATACATGATCACTGAAAAAATCATAGCCTTGACTACAGGGACCTTTGTTGGCAAAGTAATATCTCTGCTTTTTAATATACTATCTAGGTTGGACATAACTTTCTTCCAAGCAGTAAGCGTCTTTTAATTTCATGGTTGCTGTCACCATCTGCAGTGATTTTGGAGCCCCCAAAAGTAAAGTCTGACACTATTTCCACTGTTTCCCCATCCATTTCCCATGAAGTGATGGGACCAGGTGCCATGATCTTAGTTTTCTGAATGTTGAGCTTTAAGCCAACTTTTTCACTCTCCTTTTTCACTTTTATCATGAGGCTTTTTAGTTCCTCTTCACTTTCTGCCAGAAGGGTGGTATCATCTGCATATCTGAGGTTATTGATATTTCTCCTGGCAATCTTGATTCCAGCTTGTGCTTCTTCCAGCCCAGCATTTAGGTGGTCTGGTATTCCCATCTCTTTCAGAATTTTCCACAGTTTCTTGTGATCTACACAGTCAAAGGCTTTGGCATAGTCAATAAAGCAGAAATAGATGTTTTTCTGGAACTCTCTTGCTTTTTCCATGATCCAGTGGATGTTGGCAATTTGATCTCTGGTTCCTCTGCCTTTTCTAAAACCATCTGTTCACGGTTCATGTATTGCTGAAGGCTGGCTTGGAGAATTTTGAGCATTACTTTACTAGCATGTGAGAGGAGTGCAATTGTGCGGTAGTTTCAGCATTCTTTGGCATTGCCTTTCTTTGGGATTGGAATGACAACTGACCTTTTCCAGTCCTGAGGCCACTGCTGAGTTTTCCAAATTTGCTGGCATATTGAGTGCAGCACTTTCACAGTATCATCTTTGAGGATTTGAAACAGTTCAACTCGTATTCCGTCACCTCCACTAGCTTTGTTCGTAGTGATGCTTTCTAAGGCCCACTTGACTTCACATTCCAGGATATCTGGCTCTAGGTGAGTGATCACACCATCGTGATTATCTTGGTCATGAAGATCTATTTATTGGTCATAGTAGTTCCTTATCTTTAGAAACTTCCTTTAACCTCAGTTGTAATCACTCCTGTTTCATATCTGTTTTTAGTTGTTTGAATCTTTTTTTCTCTTTTCCTTAGTCTAGGTTGGGGTTTTCTTATACAGTTTTTTCAAAACATGAACTCTTGGTTTGTTGATTTTTATATTTTTCTGCTTTCTATGTTATCTCTGGTTTAATCGTTCTTATTTACCTGTTTGCTTCTGCTAAACTTGAGTTTAGTTTGTTTTCCGTTTTCTGCTTCCTAGAGGTCTAAAAATAGATTTCCATTTAAGATCTTTTCCCTTTTTTACTGTAAGCATTTAACAGTTCAGAGTTTCCTTTTAGTACAGTCTTCTCTGTGTTATAAATTTTGCAATGTTGTCTTTACATTTTCATCCATATATTTAAAAATTTCCCATGAATTTCTATGTAATTTTTTTCTTAGACCCCTTTGCAGTGTAAGAGTGAGTTGTTTAATGTCCACATTTGGGGAATTTTCTTTTTTTCTTGTGTTTATTACATTGTTAGGGAACATACTTTTATGGTATCAGTCTCTTAAAATGGTTAATTTTGGCCTAACGTGGTCTCTCATAGACAGTGTTTTATGTGTCCTTGAGATGCATGTGTTTTATGCTTTTGGGCCGTGTGATCTGTGTATGCCTGTTCAACTTGGGCGTTGAAAACTTGTACTACTCCTGTGCCGCTATTTCTGTCTTCCTTTCCTTTAATGTTTGCTTCATTTTTATGAGATATCTAATGTTAGCTGTATATATATTTTTACTTGTTACAGCTTTTTGGTAAATTGACCGTTTTATCATTACACAATGTTTATCTCATTGCACCTTTCTTTTCCTTCAGTTCATTTTGTCTGATATAACAGTCTCCCCTGCTCTCTTTAGGATGGACTGTCTTTTTCCATCCTTTCACTGTTCACCTTTCCATGTCCTTAGGTTTGTGAGTACTACCTGTTTCAACTCTCTGACAAACTCTGCGTCTCTTGCCCTGTAGTTTTCCTCCTTTTACTTCTTCTGGTGGCCCCTGCCCATGTGCATCATATGGTGGCGAAAGACAGGCACCCTGGACAGCTCCTTTCATGCCACTGTAATTTCAGAAGGAATGTATTGAATGTTTCCTTCCCATCATGATGTTTCTTGAGATAGTCTTGCTTAATAACTTTATTTTTTTCCATATTCTTTTTTGCCATGATTTTTAATTCTCCAAGAATTTTTTGTACTTTACTATTGTGATAAATTTTTTTTGGTCATAATCTAGGACTCTTCTAATATCAAATCGCTATTTTATTAATGGAAAAAAAAGCAAAGAAAGTCTTTGGCTTCTGTTAATGCCTTGCTATGTAAATTTAAATGGATAAAATTATATTTGTACTTTTGTATATGGTAATTTTCTTATGAATTGAGTTCAAGTGTTTTTTTTTTAATGTTTTTAATAGTTTTCTTTTGGTAGGCTAATATAGAATCTTGTTGACAAACTCAGCTGAGTACAAAGGATATATTTTTATCATCTGAAATGTGCTGAAATACATGTGAATAAAAGGATGACATAAAATTGTCCATAAAAATATGTCAAGAGACAAATCCTCTCATGTCAGTTAATTTTTTATAGATAAGCATGCATGCATGTGCAAATCTGTGGTTTAGATAGAAGACATCATGATTTAAAAACTACATATCACCTTTTTTTTTTTTTCAGTTGAAATTATGTTATCAGTATAATCTGTGGCCTTGGAATTTTCTAAGCAATCCTGTTAGTGTTTTAAGTAGTAAGTTACTAACACTTGTGTTTCTGTATCCACATCTATAATGACCTTTCATGCCATTCCACATTGTTCACCTTGGACTTTTTTTTTTTCCACATTAATACTATATTTATTTGTTTTCCTTCTGTCAAACACTGAGCCTACCACTTTCCCCAGGCTGCCTGGGGAGTTACAGGAAAGGGAACATATAGGGCAGACACAGGAGAAAGAGCTATGGGAGGTGGAAACAGCTCCTTCACATCGTGAAGAAGATGAGCTAGACCACCATCAGGCAAAACAGCCCATAGCCTTTGAGAGGGCCAAGCCCATGGCGTAGAAGAGCTACTGTTTCAGAGAAGGGTTCCTGGCATAACAGTGATGAAGCTCCCGAACACAGTCCCACTTCAAGCCCCGGAGCCAGCCACTCCTTCTGTGGTAGCTCCAGCTCCAGGGAACTTGGCTGCTGTGTCAAAGTCCCTTGAAATGGCACTGGTTTGGAAGCTGTGGCTAGGAGTAAGTGAGATGGTCTGGGGACCTGGGGCTGCCAAGCTGCTGTGGCTCTCATGGGTCAGTGTCTCCAGTCCTTCACCACCACTGTGGACAGTGATCACTCAACAGAGGGAGGAGGTTCTTCTGATCAGGGAGGAGGTGGAGACGAATTTGGCGCAGGCGTCGATTTTCAGGGGATGAAGGCCTGAGGCCCAAGAGCTGCTCCCCCTGCAGAGAAGACAGAGGGGCAGCGAGGAGGCTCACCTTGGACTTCTTTCAAGTTTTCTTTAGGAGCCCTCTGTCAAAGGACTTGCAATGTTCTCTGTATTACTTAACTGTTAGATGCTTAAGCTTCAGTTGCTGAGCCCAAGCCTCTGAGTTCAGGTGCTTCGTGTAACATTTCTTACCTTGTTGATCTGAGTCAAGTTTCTCAGAGTGTCTGTGACACAGTTTTTCTTCTGTAAGGTGGGAACAGATGGTTCTTTAATGAGCTATTATATTGATGACAGGTTCTTGCCTGTAAAGTACTTATTTAATGTTTAGAGTAATACTACAGTAATTTAGAGCAACAGGAAGCCTTCAGACACTTTTGGTCCTTGCTGCTGTTATCAACGTCATAACTGAAACTTTTGACCTTTCCATTAAAAGTGCCATGGACTTTGTCATCTCTGAAGACACCACTCATGCTGTACTTCATCGAGATAATGAGTTGCACTCACTGGGTAGAACATAATATCTGACATTTCTGTATAGCCAAAACAGTGTTGAGCTTTATTCAAATATATTTCATGGATTTTGAACAGTGATGAAAAATCCGTATTAATTGGAGGATCTCATAACGCCATATGAAAAAACATAAGAAATTAAAATTAAGAGATGCATAATTTCTCCCGATACCCCTGCATGGATCTGTTAGAACACATACTTCAACCAAGTCAATCCGTACCCCTTACCACCCTTTCTCTTTTGCATGAAAATGAGAACTTTTCATGGCCCTTTTGGTGACATGTGGTTTCATTTCAGGAACGACTGACCTCTGAGGATGTGGCCATCAAATTCACTCAGGAGGAGTGGGAATTCCTGGATCCTGCTCAGAGGGCCTTGTACAGGGACGTGATGCTGGAGACCTATAGGAACCTGCTGTCTGTGGGTGAGGATGACTTCTCCAGAGCTGCCCTTGGGTATCTGCATTTTCCCTGTGTGCCCCTTAGGCGGACCTGATGTCTTTCATGTGAGAGTTCTGGTGACTCGGGCATGACACAGGTTCACAAGGTTAACCTGACCCTCTTCAGGTGCTGTGTCTGTTTCATGTCACATCTGAGGTTGTCCCAGAGCTTAATTATGTACAAAGCTCACTGGCAAATGTTAAAAAAAAAACCCACCAAAAAACCTGATTTCCTATTTTCTGCCTTTTGACTTTTGGCTCAGTGTTTAAAAAAATCCACAGCTCTTTAGATTTGTTTCTTCTGATAACCCTGAATATCTGTTTCTTTTTATTTGTTTTTGCTTGCTTTTTTTTTTGGCTCCACCATTCTGCAAGTGGGATCTTAGTTCCCTAAGAATTAAACCTGCACCCCCTGCATTGGAAGTGAGAGTCTTAACCACTGGATCACCAGATGAGTCTCAGAATTTCTGTTTCTGATCTGAATATTATCTTCATATTGGAGCATGAGAAAAAGCTCTGAATAGTGGGAAGTGATGTAAAAATAGCCAAAAATACAACATATAAAGAAGAATGAGTATCTCAAAAGGGCTGTTTTTTTCTGTTTAGGAGTGGGACAAGCTGGTGGATGGGATCCGCTGTGGTTGTTACTTAGGAAAATATAAGGAGAGTGGGTAGAGAGATTGTCTTTTTGATCCTAGATCCTACGAGGGGAGCATATGTGAATCTCGCAGGCTCTTAGCTTGCCGTCTGTAGGTTGAGCGCATGGTCCCATCTCAAGATGCTGTAATGTCTGACCCTCATGTTGTGTTAGTTTTACTCTTGTGCTGCTCTACCCCGTCTGGGAATGTCAGCTGTTCCCGATGTTCCATTCTCCTTACTTTGTATCATTTTACCACCTAAATTTCTTTGAAATATATCCCTGAGGGTCTGAAAGTTTATCTGGTTTCCTTGCTGTGATAATCCACCTATGTTTAATTGGCAGCCTCTGCTGAGTCTCTGTGGAGTGGATTTACTAACAGACACTAATCCTAATGTTATTTTCTTGCTCTGCACAAACTCACCACTTGAAGCTATCCAGTAGAATGGTCAATATGTTCTAAGATTATGAGAGAGAAAGTATCACGAGAGCCTGTTACATCTTTCTAGGTTATTTCCTGGCTTTGGAGACTCTGTCAAGGGCACCATGACAGTGTTGTTCCTGTATATCAAGGACCATATATTTTAGCCTCTGTAAATGGTATGGGAATTTAGCCCAGGACAACTTTGTCCAAGTTCACATTCTCATATCTATTGGGCTATTGGTTGCACTGTTGTTCTGTGCATTGTCAGTATTTTTTTATTTTATCATTGAGTTCAAAGTTCTGTGTTACTCTTACTGTTTCTGTTCTGTATTTGCAACACGTTGGATGGTTTATTGGGGAATGATCCCCACGGCAGAACTGGTGACCTCAGTCCCTCTTAAAATTCTTTATATATTCTTTATACTCATTTACTATCAGATGTATGATTTCCACATATTTTCTCTTTTACTGTTGATTGTCTTTTCAAACTCACTGCACTTTAATGCATAGTTCAGTTCAGTTCAGTTGCTCAGTCGTGTCTGACTGTTTGTTACCCCATGAATCGCAGCACACCAGGCTTCCCTGTCCATCACCAACCCCTAGAGTTTACTCAAACTCGTGCATCGAGTTGGTTATGCCATCCAGCCATCTCAGCCTCTGTCGTACCTTTCTCTTCCTGCCCCCAATCCCTCCCCACATCAGGGTCTTTTCCAGTGAGTCAAATCTTTGCCTGAGGTGGCCAAAGTATTGGAGTTTCAGCTTCAGCATCAGTCCTTCCAATGAACACCCAGGACTGATCTTGTTTAGGATGACTAGTTTGATCTCCTTGCAGTCCAAGGGACTCTCAAGAGTCTTCTCCAACACCACAGTTCAAAGGCATCAATTCTTTGGCACTCAGCTTTCTTCACAGTCCAACTCTGATATCCATACCTGAGCACTGGAAAAACCATAGCCTTGACTAGATGGACCTTTGTTGGGAAAGTAATGTTAATGTCTCTGCTTTTGAATATGCTATCTAGGTTGGTCACAACTTTCCTTCCAAGGAGTAAGCGTCTTTTAATTTCATGGCTGTAGTTTATAATTTTGATATAGTTCAAATTATTAATATCTGGTTTTATTTTGTGGCCTGTGGTTTTGTTGTTACATCTGGTAAATCATTTGTGGGTCTAATTTCCAGAAACATTTCCTGCATGTTTACTTCTAGGAGTTTTATACATTTGGGACTTAGGTTTAAGTCTTTAAACCATTTTGAATTCATTTTTGTCTATAGTGTAAGATAATGTTACAAGTAAATTCTTTTGCTGGTGGGTATTCAGTTTTGTCAACATGTCTTATTTCATAGACTGCTTCCAACATTTAGTAGTTTTTATACCCTTGTGAAACATTGTTTGAATATCTCCGCAAGAGGTGTTTTTGTTTTTGTTTTAACCATTCTTTTTAGGTATGCTGCTGCTAATTCGCGTCAGTCGTGTCCGACTCTGTGCAACCCCACAGACGGCAGCCCAACAGGCTCCTCTGTCCCTGGGATTCTCCAGGAAAGAACTCTGGAGTGGGTTTCCATTTTCTTCTCCAATGCATGTATGCACACTAAGTCACTTCAGCCATGTCCGACTCTGTGCGACACCATACACAGCAGCCCACCGGTCTCCTCTGTCCCTGGGATTCTCCAAGCAAGAATGATGGAGTGGGTTGCCATTTCCTTCTCCCCTTTTTAGGTATAGTTAATTTACAATGTTCTGTTTCAGGTATACAGCAGTTCACAAGATACTTAATATAGTTCCCTGAGCTATATCGTAGGTTCTTGTTGTTTATCTATTTTATATATATATTCAGTTCAGTTCAGTCACTCAGTCATATCCGACTCTGCAACCCCATGAATTGCAGCACGCCAAGCCTCCCTGTTCAGCACCATCCCCTGGAGTTCACCGAGACCCACGTCCATCGAGTCCGTGATGCCATCCAGCCATCTCATCCTCGGTTGTCCCCATCTCCTCCTGCCCCCAATCCCTCCCAGCATCAGCGTCTTTCCCAATGAGTCAACTCTTCTCGTGACATGGCCAAAGTACTGGAGTTTCAGCTTTAGCATCATTCCTTCCAAAGAAATCCCAGGGTTGATCTCCTTCAGAATGGACTGGTTGGATCTCCTTGCAGTCCAGTGGACTCTCAAGAGTCATCTCCAACAGCACAGTTCAAAAGCATCAATTCTTCGGCACTCAGCCTTCTTCACAGTCCAACTCTCACATCCATACATGACCACAGGAAAAACCATAGCCTTGACTAAACAGACCTTAGTCAGCAAAGTAATGTCTCTGCTTTTGAATATGTGATCTAGGTTGGTCATAACTTTTCTTCCAAGGAGTAAGCGTCTTTCAATTTCATGGCTGCAGTCACCACCCGCAGTGATTTTGGAGCCCCCCAAAACAAAGTCTGACACTGTTTTCCACGGTTTCCCCATCTATTTCCCATAACGTGGTGGGACCGGATGACATGATCTTCGTTTTCTGAATGTTGAGCTTTAAGCCAACTTTTTCGCTCTCCTCTTTCACTTTCATCAAGAGGGTTTTTAGCTCCTCTTCACTTTCTGCCAGAAGGGTGGTGTCATCTGCGTATCTGAGGTTATTGATATTTCTCCTGGCATTCTTGATTCCAGCTTGTGCCTCTTCCAGTCCAGCATTTCTCACGATGTACTCTGCACATAAGTTAAATAAGCATGGTGACAATATACAGCCTTGACGTACTCCTTTTCCTATTTGGAACCAGTCTGTTGTTCCATGTCCAGTTCTAACTGTTGCTTCCTGTCCTGCATACAGATTTCTCAAGAGGCAGGTCAGGTGGTCTGGTATTCCCATCTCTTTCAGAATTTTCCACAGTTTCTTGTGATCCACACAGTCGAAGGCTTTGGCATAGTCAATAAAGCAGAAATAGATGTTTTTCTGGAACGCTCTTGCTTTCTTGATGATCCAGCAGATGTTGGCAGTTTCTTCTCTGGTTCCTCTGCCTTTTCTAAAACCAGCTTGAACATCAGGAATTTCACGGTTCACGTATTGCTGAAGCCTGGCTTGCAGAATATATATTAGTTTGTATATATTCGGACTCCTAATTTATCTCTCCCTTTCCTGCCCCAGCCACCATCCTGCACTATCCTCTTTGGTAACCATAAGTTTGTTTCTTATGCTGGTGAGTTTATTTTGTGAATAAGTTCATTTGTATCATTTGTTTCAGTTCAACATATAATATCCTATGATATTTGTCTTTCTCTGTCTGATTTCATTTAGAATAATGCCTAAGTCT
Source organism: Capra hircus (assembly GCF_001704415.2). NCBI lineage: Eukaryota > Metazoa > Chordata > Mammalia > Artiodactyla > Bovidae > Capra > Capra hircus. The sequence continues at coordinate 61,262,701 of NC_030825.1, read as the reverse complement.
GTCTATATTGCTGCAAAAGGCATTACTTCATTGTGTTTTATGCTGTGGAGGTGGCACCCCACTCCAGTGTTCTTTCTTGGAGAATTTCATAAACAGGGCAGTTTGCAGGCTGCAGGCCATGGGATCTTAAAGAGTTGGACATGGCTGAGCTACTTTCACTTCACAATATTTCCTTGTATGTAGGTACCATGTATTCTTTATCCCTTTGTCTGTCAATGAACATTTAGGTTGCTGCCGTGTTTTGGCTGGTATAAATAGTGCTGCTAAAATCATTGGGGTGCATGTATCGTTTTGAATTAGTTTTCATCCTTTCTGGATATATGCCCAGGATTGGAATTGCTGGTTCGTGTGATAGCTCTATAGTTAGTTCTTTATGGAAACTCCAAGCTGTCCTCCAAAGTGGCAGTACCAATTTATGTTCCTTCCAACAGTGTAGGAGAGTTCTCTTCTCCACACCCTCTCAAGCATTTATTGTTTGTAGACTTTTTGATGGTGGTCATTCTGACCAGTGTGAGGTGATACATTTTTGTGGTTTTGATTTGCATTTCTCTCCTAGGTAGAGACATCAAACATCTTTTCAGGTGACTGTCGGTCATCTGTTTGTCTCCTTTGGAGAAATATCTGTTTTGATCTTCTGCCCAGTTTTTGATTGGGTTGTTTGTTCATTTGTTTTATATTAAGCTATATGAACTGTTGGCATATTTTGGAAATAAATCCCTGATAGGTAGCATCATTTGCACATATAGTCTCATAGTCCAAAAGTTGTATTTTTGTTCTTTTTTTTTGGTTTCCTTTGCTTTGCAAAAAGGTTTTAAATTTAATTAGGTCTCATTTGTTTGATTTTGCTTTTATTACCATGACTCTAAGGGATAGATTCAAAAAAATTTTGCTGACATTTATGTCAGTGTTTTGCATTTGTTTTCCACTATGAATTTCATAGTATCTGGTCTTGCATTTAGATGTTTAATACATTTTGAGTTTATTTTTGTATGTGGTGTTAGAGAATATTGTAATTTCATTCTTTTTCATGTAACTATCCATTTATCCCAGCATCACTTATTATAGAGACTTCTTCATTCTGTATTTTTTCTTCCTTTTTATATAGAATAATTGACTACAAGTAAATTGGTTTATTTCTGGGTTTTCTGTCCTGTTCTACTGATCTGTGTTTCTGTTTTGTGCCATCATCATACCACTTCCCTGGTGGCTCAGACGGTAAAGTGTCTGCCTACAATGCAGGAGACCCAGGTGCAATCCCTGGGTCCAGAAGATCTCTGGAGAAGGAAATGGCAACTCACTTCAGTATTCTTGCCTGGAAAATCCCATGGACAGAGGAACTGGGTAGGCTACAGTCCATGGGGTCGCAAAGAGTCAGACACATCTGAGCAACTTCACTTTTACTCTGATGACTATAAGTTTGTAGTATGGTCTGAACTCAGGGAACATGATTCCTCCAGCTCTGTTCTTCCTTTTCAAGATCGATTTAGATATCAGAGTCTTTTGTATTTTGGTACAAATTAAGTTTTTCTTTGTTTTATGAAATATGTCGTTAATTTGATAAGAGTTGCATTGAATATGTAGATTGCCTTGGATAGTATGGTCATTTTGACTGTTATTTCTTTCAATCCAAGATCACAGTATATGTTTCCATCTGTTTGTGTCATCTTTGCTATCAGTCATCAGCATCTTGTAGTTTCATGAATACAGTTCTTTTGACTTTTTAGGTAGGTTTATTCCTTAGAATTTTATTCTTTTCTCTGAGATGGTGAATGGGATTGTTTCATTAATTTCACTTTCTCATATATCATTATCAATGTATACACATGCAGCAGTTTTCTATATTTTATGTATCCAGAAAGTTTACTCTGTTCATTGATAAGGTCTAGTAGTCATCTGGTGGCTTTGGGATTTTCTGTGTGTAGCATCATAGTGACAGTTTTACTTCTTTTTTTTTTTTTTTTACTTGAATTCCTTTTATTTCTTTTTCTTTTCTGATTGTTGTGGCTAGGACTTCGAAAAATTTGTCCAGTAAAAGTGGCAATAGTGAACATTCTTGTCTTATTCATGTTGTTAAGGGGAATGCTTTCAGTTTTTCCTTGTTGAGTATGATGTTAGCTGTGTGTTTGACATATACAGTGTTAATTATGCTGAGGTAGGGACCATCTGTGCTGACTTTCTGAAGGGTTTTTATCATAAATGCCACTTGAATTTTGTGAGAAACTTTTCTACATCTATTGATGATCATATGGTTTTAAGTCTTCAACTGTTACTGTGGTGTATCAGTGATTAACTTGTGGATATTGAGAAATCTTGCATCCCTGCAATAAATCCCACTTGATCATGGTATGATCCTTTTATGTATTAGTAAGTGTTTGAATCTGCTCTTTTGGACTCAGGGGAGGTCTAGGAGAATAAAGCCTTTTTCTACAAAAAGGTGTTGGATGCCTCAGAAAGGCTTTTGTAACTGGGAAGGTCCTCCAGAGTCAGTTTCAGTCCCTCCTTTGATACTCCTCGATCTTGAGATGAACATGTGTGGAAGAAGAAACAAAATAAATGTCCAATAGAGAGGTTAATCATACTTGGCAGAGGAACCCAGGTTTAGATAGCCTTTTCCTGGATTTTCCTTCTGATTTCTGCTAATAAGATTCTTACACAATATCCTGGAATATTGTGTATGCTTTTCTTGAATATAAGCATTCCATTGTAACTTACAAAATTCACAGTTGGATACATTACATTGTAAATAGTATAACAGGTATTATCCTGCTTTCTCCATATATCATAGTCACTTTTAAAATCTCTCTTGTTTCTGTCCCATACCCATAGTATAATGCCCATGAACTTGCTGAACGAGTTCTTTTCTTTTAAGGTCAGTATATTAGTTTGCGCTCTCAGTTATTTTCACAAAGACATGGCAGTCACAAGCTGATATCTGACATAAACCTGTGTACCCTATGCTCCACACAGGCCCTTTCTTAGTCCTGACCATTGCTCACATAGTACTTTGATATGGACGGAAGCATCGTTCTTACCTACCACATCCCTCCACCTTTTACATACTCTCACTGTAAAGATAACCTCTGGTCATTTATTGAACAAGTTTCTCAGGACATGACCTAAATCACTTTGTGCATCCATGATGACTCACAACCCATTTCTAGATGGGATGGTTGAATAATAATTAAACAGACTACTTCTATATTGTATCTTCCTTGATATTTTCTTTCCAAGTTCCTTGTATTTTTAAAAAATATTTTCTAATCTATTCATTCAGTGGGTGGTCATGTTTACAAATAAGTTTTCTCAGTCTGTATGTTCAGATTCATATCCTGTTTCTGTTACCACTTTGTGCACCAATTGGGTGTGTCTCCTGCTCTGATTAGAGAAAAACATGTTAATTTACCTCAAGCCTTTCAAAGCAAATTAGTGCTGTTGGTTGGCTTACAATAGTGCATGTTTTATAGTAAATACTCAAAATTTACTTTTGTTTAAAAAATGTAATATCTATATTCTGTCCTGTTCTTTATGATGTTACCTACATTATATCTTTTTTAAATGTTATTAATTTTATAATTGAAGTATAATTGCTTTACAGAATTTTGTTTTCTGTCAAACCTCAACTACATTATATCTTGTATGCTTTTCACTTGCAACATTTTTCAGCAATATTGTGTCTGACCCTAGTCAATAAATACCCAAAGCACTCACTTTTTATTTATTATATTTTGGTGCCATTAAACCAGGTAATTAAGAATAGTGCATGGCTAGAGAGAAGCCTTCCTTGGTGGCTCAGTGGTAAAGAATTCACCTGCTAATGCAGAAGATGCAGGTTTGATCCCTGAGTCAAGAAGATCCCATGGAGAAGGAAATGGCAACCCACTCCATTATTCTTGCCTGGGAAATCCCATGGACACAGGAGTCTGGTGGGCTACAGTCCATAGGGTCGCAAAGAGTCAGGCACGACTGAGCGACTGAACAACAACATAGGTATGCATTGCTTTGATTATTGGCTGTTAGAAAACTGGTGACTATTTTACATCTTAATTTATGTGTCATTTACAGATGATGGTCTTTTAGCATGTGTTCTGCAATACAGCTGACACATACTACTTGTTAACATTGTAAAATGCCTTTTCTTTTTGGGTATGTAGTTCTATAGCAGATTTAGAAAACTATGTTGTTTCCAAAAAATTGTTTTGGTCATATTCTTCATTTTCTCATTTGTTTTCAATTGTAAACAACCAATTATGTATAGTTACTTGGGTAAGCTTGCTTTTGGATTATTTACTATCACAATATGTAATATATTGTTTAGAATTTATTTATGTACCGTAAGTATACAGAATACAATGATAGTGTAATGTTTTTCTTTTCAATTTGAGACAACTGTTGATTGATAGGTTCCTAGGGGTCCTGGTAGAAAAATACTCCTGTTTCTGAGAGTTGGCATAAGATTGTCCAATGTGAGTGTGTTTGGCATATGGTTTTTAAAACTAAGCTACCTTAACAGTGAATTTATGTTATCATGCTTTCTTAAGTTAAGAATTCTATTCCTTTAGTGTTTCTAAACACTTAAGGTCATCATTGTGGTGTTTCATAACTTGGTGTTAAGTATTACTTTTAGTGTAATCTATATTCACCATGAAAGATTTATTTTTGAATTATTGTGAGCAGGATACCTGTGGTTCTTTTTATCTTGTAGATATCTCTCCTACACATGTGATCAAGGATTTACAACCCAAAGTGAACAGTGATAAACGAGAAACATTCCAAACATTGATGCTGGGAAGACCTAAAAGCTGTGAAATCAAACATGTTCATCTTTGGGAAAGTCAGGAAAATATGTGTGACTTTGAGTGTCAGGGGAGAGATGACAAAAGAAATTACAAAGGCACACCTGTAAGCCTTAATGGAAGTGTGCCTGATGGAAGAGATTCATATGATGGAAAGGATGCAGGAATCAAACCCTTTGGAAACAGGCTTGGATTTAAGTCTCAGGAGAAACTGCAGATACTTCAAACTGGCAGGATAATTTCTGAATATAATAGAGTTGAGAGGTCTGTCGACAACAGTTTCTCATTTTCACCACTTCAAAGAATTCCTCCTTGTGTCCAAACCAGTGTTTCTAATATATATGGGAATGATTTTATGAATCCTTCAGTAGTATCGCAAGATGTCAAAGCACACAGGGAAAAACGTTACAAATGTGATGAGTGTGGCAAGGCCTTTCGTGTAAAGTCAGTCCTTTTAAGTCATCAGACAGTTCATACTGGAGACAAACCTTACAAATGTGATGAGTGTGGCAAGGCCTTTACTCACAGCTCAAACCTCAGGAGACATCAGAAAATTCATGCAGGACAGAAATTTAAATGTGATACATGTGACAAAGTCTTCAGCCGAAATGAAAACCTTGCTGGTCATCAGAGGATTCATACTGGAGAGAAACCTTACAAATGTGATGAGTGTGGCAAAGTCTTTTCTCACAGATCAACCCTCAGGAGACATCAGAAAATTCATATAGGAATGAAATTATTTAAATGTGATATATGTGACAAAGTCTGCAGCCGAAATGCAGACCTTGCTGTTCATCAGAGGGTTCATACTGGAGAGAAACCTTACAAATGTAATGAGTGTGGCAAGCAGTATAGTTACTCTTCACAGTTAATAAGTCATAAGAGACTTCATACTGGAGAGAAACCTTACAAATGTGATGAGTGTGGCAAGGCCTTTCGTGTTAAAACCTTCCTTATAAGTCATCAGACAGTTCATACTGGTGAGAAACCTTACAAATGTGATGAGTGTGGTGAGGCCTTTCGTCTAAAGTCAACCATTTTTAGGCATCAGACAGTTCATACTGAAGAGAAACGTTACAAATGTGATGAGTGTGGCAAGGCCTTTACTCACAGCTCATACCTTAGGAGCCATAAGAAAATGCATACAAGAAAGAAATTATTGAAATGTGATATATGTGACAAAATCTTCAGACGAAATGTACACCTTGCTGGTCATCAGAGGGTTCATACTAGAGAGAAACATTACAAATGTGATGAGTGTGGCAAAGCCTTTTGTGTAAAGTCAGTCCTTTTAAGGCATCAGACAATTCATACTGGAGAGAAACCTTACAAATGTGATGAGTGTGGCAAGGCCTTTCGTCTTAAAACCTTCCTTTTAAGTCATCAGACAGTTCATACTGGTGAGAAACCCTACAAATGTGATGAGTGTGGCAAGACCTTTCGTCTAAAGTCAACCATTTTTAGGCATCAGACAGTTCATACTGGAGAGAAACCTTACAAATGCGATGAGTGTGGCAAGACCTTTCATGTAAAGTCAATGCTTTTAAGTCATCAGACAGTTCATACTGGAGAGAAACAAGGACGAATGTAATGAGTGTGGCAACAGCTTTCGTGTAAAGTCTACCCTTTTAAGTCATCGGACAGTTCATACTGGAGAGAAACTTTACAAATGTGAGGAGTGTGGCAAGGCCTGGTATAGGGAACAAGGTATAAGGAAGGTTGAGAAGTGCTTGCAAACGAGACTCTCAACCAGGGCTGAACATTCTTGCAAACGAGATGTTCAGTCAAGAATCCTCCGTTCCCGTGGGAAAAGAACATTTATTGCACACAAGGATGTTTCCCTGATTCCTCAAAAGGAACAGACCCTGGGACAAAACGGATTCTAAGTTGATAAGGAAGTTCCCGAAAAAGTCTTAGCTGCAGTAAATAAGGTAAAGGTTGTCTCACCCTGCGCCTGGGCACTGTATAGTCGCTGAATTATGGTGTTTGGCAACTTGCCCTGTAGATTGTTGTGCAAAAGATATAAAGTGAAGCAGCAGTTGTAAAGTAAAAAGATTCAAACCACTCTGCAGTGTTGGTGTTTCATTCCGTCGCCAGCATCTGGCGCCCAACACGGGGCACGACCAAACCGAAAGGGTAAGCACCCCGGGGCGAAACGCTGAAAGGGGGACTTTCGGCAAAAAGAATAAAAGAAAAGAACCGAAAGGGTAAGCACCCTGGGGGCGAGATGCTGAAAGGGGGACTTTTGGGAAAAAGAAAATAAGAGAAAAAGAACAGAAAAAAGAGAAAAGAAAAAGAAAAAACCATGGAGAATTCCCCGTCTTTAAAGTCACAATATATGGAGCTGGTTAAGGGGCTCCTGCGTTCTATAGGAATTACAATGTCTACTCGCCGTTTGAGTAAGTTGTTCTGCCTCATAGAGCAGCATTACTATTGGTTTCAATATCAAACAAAAGTACAGCTGAATTTGAAGGAATGGAGAGTGGTAAAGAAGGACTTAAGAAAGCAACATCAAAAAGGAAATGTGATTTCCTTTAAGGCTGTGGACTCTATGTAGCGCTATAATGCAAACTTTAAAGTTATTGGCTGCTGATGGTGAGGCCGTCTCATGTTCCCTTAAGGATGATTCCCTGTGTGAGGATGTGCCTGTGAGTGAGGAAAAGGAAGGCAAATGTGAGGAGGGGGCTTCACCTCGGCCTCCACCCAAACCTCCGGATGACAGTACAGATTCATTCAGAGAGACAGATAGAGATGTGAGTTCGGGGGAGGATTCAGATTCTATAGAGGCAATGACCGCTGCCTTTTGGAAGGTTTTATTAAATAGAAAACAAACTTCCAAGGCTGTTAACCCTTCTGCACCATCTTACGCATCCCTATTTCCGGTAGCTGTCGACAAGGCTGAGTTAGGGAGAGAGAGTCAGTGGTTTTGGAAGTACGGGACAAAGTATATTTTGGGAAATGCTTATTAATGACTCTCGTCCTTTTATGTCACTGATCATTGAAGATAGACAGTTTGAAGGATTAGTGGATACAGGAGCAGATGTTTCAGTTATTTCTCTCCAGCAGTGGACTAATGACTAGAAAAAAGAAAAAAGTCCTCTTGTTTTAACAGGCTTAGGATCTATAGCAGATGTGTGGAGAAGTGCTCAACCTTTGTCATGCCAATTGTCTAATGGAAAAAAAGGATTTATTTCTTTTTACATTGTTAATACACCTATTAATATCTGGGGAAGAGATATTTTACTTTCTTTAGGAACAACACTCACCATCTCGTCGGGAAACTTGTAGCCACTGCTCAGATTCCTCGAGCTCTCCCATTGAAGTGGTTAACTGATGTCCCTAAATGGGTTGAGCAGTGGCTGCTTCCAAAAGTGAAGCTCAAGGCTTTCGAACAATTAGTAGAAGAACAGCTTCAATCTGGCCATATCGAACCTTCCACCTCTGCTTGGAATTCTCCTGTTTTTGTCATTAAGAAAAAATCTGTTAAATGGAGAATGTTGACTGATTTAAGGGAAGTTAACAAATGTATAGAACCTATGGGAGCTTTGCAATTAGGTCTCCCTTCTCCTGCTTTGATTCCACAGAATTGGTTTTTGATGGTTTCAGATTTGAAGGATTGCTTTTTTACTATTCCTTTGCAAATAAAAGATAGAAATAAATTTGCTTTTACTATTCCAGTGTATAATCATGGGCAGTGTCAGTTAACCTTACTATTTGGATGGGAAACTTTACTTTGAATATTAATGATCCTAGAGGGCTGTTTCAAGTTCATTTGCATATTAATAAATCTAACTCTGCTATAGCATGTGTAAAATTTCCTTATTCTTTACTGTATGGACAATGGATTTGGAATGAAATTTTGGGAGTTATATCATGTTCTGATTGTAACTTGACTCAACGTATAAACCGTTCCTGGTGGGAAAATGTTGAAGACAAGATGGTCCATTCCAGTAATCACTCTTCGGTCACTGTGAAAGCACGGGCTGGACTCTGGTTGCCTGGGAATCTCACTCGGACGTGGTCGGGCTCTTTTGCTGTCCCTCCTCTTGTGAACGCTGTGCACACTCTTCTCCATCGATCCCGAAGAATGCTTGGCATCATCATCGCATCATTTCTCACTGTGGCTTCAGTAACAGCAACAGCAACTGTAGCAGGTCTTGCTTTGCATCAGGGCATACAGACTACTGATTTTGTCAGGGAGTGGCATAAGGATGCTCATTTATTGTAGCAACAACAGCATGATTTGGACTCTCAATTGGCTACTGATGTATTGAATTTACAACACACTGTTTCCTGGTTAGGAGATCAAGTGACTGTGTTAGCTACAAGGAGTATGTTAAAATGTGATTGGAACTCATCTCACCTATGTGTAACCCCTGTTCCCTTTAATATGAGTGAGAGTTGGGAAAAAGTGAAAAGATCTTTAGTGGGACACCAGAATTTAACTGCTGAAATTATGGAATTGGAACAAACTATATTGTCAACTTTTAGTAAGACGCTGCCTGATATTCTTGGTTCTGATATACTGAAGAGTCTTCAAGAAGGATTAAATAACCTCAGTCCTTTAGGGCAGGTATCTACATTGTTAACATCCTTTGTGAATACTTTGTTAATTGTTGCTAACAATTGAAAGAAGCAGCTTTGAGTATTCAAGTGCTTAGTCAGCACCTTCAAGAAAAGAAAGATGTAGGGAACGAGGTATAAGGTAGGTTGAGAAGTGCTTGCAATCGAGACTCTCAACCAGGGCTGAACATTCTTGCAAACGAGATGTTCTGCCCAGTGTAGGGAACAAAGTATAAGGAAGGTTGAGAAGTGCTTGCAAACGACACTCTCAACCAGGGCTAAACATTCTTGCAAATGAGATATTCAGTCAAGAATCCTCTGTTCCCTTGGGAAAAGAACATTTCTTACACACAAGGATGTTTCTGATTCCTCAAAAGGAACAGACCCAAGGACAAAATGGATTCTAAGTTGATAAGGAAGTTCCCAAAAAAGTCTTAGCTGCAGTAAATAAGTTAAGGTAAAGGTTATCTCACCCCATGCCTGCGCACTGTATAGTCGCTGAATTATGGTGTTTGGCAACTTGCCCTGTAGATTGTTGTGCAAAAGATGTAAAGCAGCTGCAAGAAACAGCAGTTGTAAAGTAAAAAGATTCAAACCACTCTGCAGTGTTGGTGTTTCATTCTGTCGCCTGCAGCCTTTACTGACAGCTGAAATCTCAGGAAACATCAGAAAATTCATACAGAAAAGAAATTATTTAAATGTGGTATATGTGACAAAGTCTTCAGCCGAAATGCACACCTTGCTGGTCATCAGAGGGTTCATACTGGAGAGAAACCTTACCAATGTGATGAGTGTGTCAAGGCCTTTCATGTTAAGTCAATCCTTTTAAGTCATCAGACAGTTCATACTGGAGAGAAACTTTACAAATGTGCTGAGTGTGGAAGAGTCTTTGGTCAAAAAACACATCTTTGACTTCATTAGAGAATTCATACTGGAGAGAGACGTTTCAGATGTGATGAGTGTGGCAAGTTCTTCAGTCGAAAGTCACACCTTACAAGTTATCGCAGAATACACAGAGAAAGCTTTCAAATGTTTCAAGTGTGGAAAATCCTTTACTCAGGTCTCAGCACTCACTAAACATCAGAAAATCCATACATGAGAGAAACGTATGTGAATGTGGTATATGGTAGAAGTCTTCAAAATTCAAAGTTCAAAATTCACACCTACTGTTGGTCAGAGAATTCATCTTACTGAGAAACCATACAAATATCATGAGTGTGGCAACATCTTAGGCCTCATGAGAAAATTCATACTGGATAGAAGCCAGATATATATGTATTTATTAGGTCTGTAGAACATGAATTCATTCTAGAAAGATTCCTCACCAATTTCACGAGTGTAAAAACAAACAAACAAATAAACGTATCCTCACAGCTCACATCTCGCCATTAGTATCAGAGTATCCTGGAGAAAACACACAGCAATGTAATGTGTGTGGCCAGGATCTTACCCAAAATAGGAACATAGTGGAGCCAGACTCAGTGGTTGTGGCAAATCCTTTACCTTTTTCACTATATGTATTCTCTGATGACTTAATTCAGGTACTCAGCAACTGCTGTCAGTCCATATTTGAAGAGAAGCTACAGAGATCTTTTCGTGTAGAAGAAACCCAAATTCTAACTCAACAAAGATGATTCTTTGGGACAGTAGTCCGCCATCTTTTTGGTCTCCTGGCTTTCTAAATAAAGTCACTATTCCTTGCCCAACAAGTAGTCTCTCAGTTGATTGAGCTGTTGTGTGGTGAGCTCTAAGAGCTTGGCTTTGGTGATACATTGATCAATCGCATTTGCTACATGCGTTTCATGATGGTCTCTTGGAAGGAATCAGTGAGATGAAGGGGCTGACTTCATTAGATATGATTCATTCACTTTCGTGTTTCCTGGAAAAACACACAGCCTGAATTATGAAATTCAGTGGTGTGTGTGAATTAGCAAGAGGGAGGGCGGAAAATAACGTAAAGCTAGGACATGACTCATGGACATTAGGATCAGGAAGCCCTTCCGTACATAGTCCAGCCTGTTATAAAACATAATGTTCTACAAACTGACCTTGAACAGAGTAGGCAAGATGTTAAAGGGCCTGGGCTTTTCGTAGGAGGAGAGGGACAGTTACCAGGGACTGATGGTGTGCTAGGAACAATGCATAGGAATAGGGTCATAGTCTCCATTGGACAGAAATAACTTGTATGTATGATTAAAGAAGAGTTACTCTTATTTGTGGAAATTGAAGACAGAGCTGTCACGGTCTTTGTAGACCAGGACCTGGGGACTGGAGTCGATGAGAAGAAGGATGCAGGGGACCCAAGTCTCGAGTGAAACCGGGTGCTTTATTTGAAGAAACACATGTTTATTATATCTTCATACAAGGCAGCTTTAGGCAGTAAAAAGTATTGAGCAAAAACAAAGCCAAGCAAATAGCAATCTTCAAAGGGCCAGAAAGCATTCCATATCCTGAGAAAGAGGGGCATAACTGAATAGATTACCTTTAAGTAAAAAGTCATGGAAGGGAGTCACTGAAAGAAATCCAAGCAGGTGCCCTTTCTCATGACCTTAGTCCTGAGAACTGCCTGCAGCTCTGCTCGTTCCTGTTTTCCAAGAACGGGTAAGGAATAGAGTCCTTGAGAAATGGCACACAAAAGAAGATAACATATTGGATCCCTTAAAGTTGAACGTCCCCTGACAGTTCCCCCTTTTTATTTTTTCATAATTGGAGATGACTGTAGATACTTTTGTGAAAAAGGCCCTGACCAATTGAGTTTGTTTAGTTTGAACAATTTTAGTTGAAAGGCATCAGTATATTATAAATATAATCACCAGGATAATTATAGTTCCAGATCCAATACTATGTGTAATGCCTTGAAACCATCTTTGAGGGTCTAGCCCATATAATTGATCAGCTAGATGTTCAGCTAAGGTTTCCAAATGTTAGAAGAGGGTAGACTCTTAGAGAAGGTTTCAAGGATTTCCTTTTGCAACAATTGTACATTTAAGGAAGCATTATTATCCATATCTTGCAAATGAAATTTGATTTGTTCCCAATTGTAAGCACTATGGTTGGACCGAAGAGAAGTGATACAAAATTGAGTGCAATTCCAATCACAATATAATAATACTTGTTTTTGTGAATCTATTAATTCATCTCCAACCCATTGGATGGCTGTTTTTTAATTCCTGGATTTTATCTTGAACTTTTTCATCTATCTGAACCTGAGTGACCCATATAATAGTATGAGCGTCTTTAGTCCAATTTTGAATAAAGTTTTGTGTTTGAAGTTTGTAAAGCAATGTCTGTGACAGCGGCAGTGGTGCAAATGGCTATTAACCCCAAAATGCCAAGAATCAACCATCTGATGAATCGCTTAGATCGCCAGAGTAATTTAGAGAGCAACGGGGAGGCAAGTCTTGCCATGGGATCCTCTTTCCAGGGTTATTGGAGATCTACTGGCAACCACAGACTGTCGAGATCGAAGAATCAAAAGGGAGTCTTTCTTTTAGAAAAATAGAGGAATTAAGTATACAGTTTGCAAATATACAAGTCGCAGAACATAAAGTGTTTTTAAATTGTAAGTTTCCTATGGCTATAACGAAAGGAAGGGGAACACGAACTTGTATAAAATATGAATGATTATAATGGAAAGGATAGTTACTATGGTCCCTGTGAAATATCCAGTCCAACTTCCAAGTTTTTCAGTATTTGGAGCAAATTGCCAGGTGTCCCATTGTTCAGGCCCAATTCATTTATTTGAGGTGAAGAGGTGCCATTCCGCCGTCAAGCCAGCCAAGGAGTCCTTTGTCATGGAAGTGTTCCATTGAACTGTTGGTAATCTTCCATGTTACTTGAGTAACAGAATCACACATAGTATTATTAATATCATCTGAGAAGTTAGATAACCACATACCATAGGGTCCCCAATCAGCAATGCTGTAATTAGCCACAGACATTAATTTCCATGATTTAGCTTGACGTCTATCTCAATAAACAGGAGTATATTTAAAGTCCTTATAAATAGACCCCTTGCATTCCAACTTTTGTCCTTTTCCTAGAGTCCTGGTAGTATTGACATGGTTCTCATAAAGGGACAGGGCAGTAAACAGTCTAAACGATGTGTGGAAGTTCTCTTTTGGAGGCAGGTGAAAGCCCACGTTTGTCGACTAACATTAATACATAATTCTGCTGGGCCCATGCATAAAGGAAGGCTTTTATAGCCTAGAGGAATGTTAATTAATCTTCCTTCTTCCTCAGGATGAGAGGGCCCCTGCAAGCTCCAAGGAGGAGGCATATGTACTGAGTCAGTAGTGGATACGACCGGTTCTATATCTGTCCATTCTACAACCTGCAATAAAGTGGGGTTAGGTATATAAGCCCAATAAGTGTGATTAATCAAGGCAGCCTGAGCGGGGGAAGGAAAAGCAAGCAAAGCAAGCATAGCAACAAAAATATTTTCTGGATTTATGGCATTCCCTGTTGAGAAACTAGATTTTCAGCTTGATTAGTAAGGGTTTTTATCTGTCTCCGAGTGGGGAGATCATAAGGTCGAGGACCTTGAGTGTGGCATTTCTTAGAAAATTTTAAAGTTGCCATGGCTTGTACTGGAAACTCCTCCTCCTGGGGATTTCACCTACAGGGGTCCAGCACTGGCAGGATCCAGGGATATCCTCAGGATGAACGGCGTCGGCGAGGGGGAGGGGAGAGAGAGGAGAAAGAATAGAGGCTGATATTCCTTGGTTTACAAAGAAAGCCAATAAAGCCCCAGACAAGGGACTTGCTCTGTTCACGGAGGCTGCAGGCACCCTCTCGCCAGAGTGAAGACAGAGCGCCTTCTTGATTGGGTCTTAGAAGCCCAGGCAGAAAAGTGAACTCAGAGAGCCCCTGTGCTCCAAGGGATCAGCCTGAAAAAGAGAGAGAGAGGGAGAAAGGGAAAGAGAAAGAAAGAATGACACAGGGAGACCAAGCTTTGGTGAGCAAGGCCCATAACTTTATTTTCAAAAGGAACTTTTATACTCTGACTTGTACATAGATGGAAATGAAAAATGCAGAGTCATGCAGAGTTAGCCCAAACATTCCAGCAGTTTTGCCCTTATTGAAACTAGGATTTTTTCTGCATACCTTTCCCACAAACAATGTTGTGTACATTATCTTCTGGCCTTGGAGGCCTATGGGCATTTTATGACCCTCTTGATAAAGGCTGCTCAACCAGAAAACTTACTTTCCCTTGAAGTGTTTTTTCTTTACATTTCTAATCTATGTCAGCCTCAAAAAGTGCTAAACAGAGTTACATTCTCACTGAGCAAAGGTGCAATGAGTTACAACAAAGAAAGAACCAGTTAGCTCAAAGGTCTGATGTGGTTAATTCCAAGGCTACTACTTGTTTTTCTTACATTCCAACTACAGTAACTATTGCAGGTGCACAGTGGATAAGGGATATGGGAAGTTGGCAGCAAGCATTGGCTCAACAATGAAATCCTACACCAGCACTATTCTAGTAATTTTTAACTCTTTGAAAGGCTCCATATTTTTAGAATGTTTTAGGCTTCCCATGCCTCTCATGATTGGGAGGCTGTGAACAATCACATGCATAGCTGCAAGAGTCTGGATAAACCTGTCAGGCAAGCTAGAAAGCCATCAGAGGGGTTTGAATTGAAACACTCCTATCATGGCCAGGAGACTTATTAGCTAAAGCCCTAAGTTGACTTTCTCCAGAGAAAGGTGGTCGGGGATAGTCCCCATTAATGTCAGAAGAGTTGATGAAAGGCATAAAATAGACAGTTTCTGGTTTTGGGGTAGATGCTCAAGCAGGTCTGCCGGGGTCCAGCCCCAGTGGATCCAGGGAATTCAAAGGGTGGACGGCATTGGCATGAGAAATACTTGTTTATTTATTCATATAAGATTAGATTAGGAAGAAATAGTGTAGTAGGGAGATTAAGTGGAGAAAGAGGGCTGAATAGCTTGGGTTATGCAGAAGATCAATAAAATTCCAGACAAGGAATTTGCACCATCTACGTTGGGCCACCGGCACTCGCTTGAATATCTAAGGGTGCCTCGCCTTAGGCTCCCTTTCGCGCGGGTCTTAACAGCCAGAGCAAGTAAGTAGACCTGGCGGGCCTCCGCGCCCCAGGTGGAAATTCAGCCTGAAATTAAAGTAAAGAGCAGAGGGAGGGAAAGAGAGAGAGAGACGGGGGAAACCAGTCCAGCGACTGGCTCTCCTTCTATTGTCCTTCAAGGCCTTTTATACTTTTGATTATACATAGAGATCAATGGGTAATACAAAATTATGTGGCATTCGCAGCCCAGACTCTTTCTGTATATCTTTTTGTATACAAAAGGTCTCAGGTGATTTACATTATCTTCTGGCTAAGAGGCTTCTTAACACTTTTTGGCTCTCTTAATGAATGTTAATTTCGTTTCCCCTGAAGTGTTTTTCTTTAATTTACATCTCCTTAAAGCGCTAAAGTTCCGTCTCTATAGAACAAAGGCGCAGTGGGTTATAACAAAGAAGGTACTTAACTCAAAGATCTAATGTTGCTAATACCAGGTCTACTACTTGTTTTTCTATATACCAACTATATCTAAAAATAAAGGATATGAAAATTTGGCAGCAAGCATTGGCTCAACAAATGAAACCTTTAATCAGTCCTATTCTAAAGATTTTGACTCTTTGGAAGCCCCTACATTCCTAGGATGTTTTAAGCTTCCTGTGCCTTCTGCGGTCAGGAGGCCTCAAACAATCACATGTGCAGCTGTACGAGTCCTGCAGGCAGGCTAGAAAGCCATCAGAGGGGTTTTTGGATTGAAACACTCTTTCAAATGCAGAAGACTAAAGCCCTGAATTGACTTTTAACAGAGAATGTCTGAAGAGTGGAAAAACAGAGCACAAAACCCAGCAGATTTTTGTTGGGGTACATGCTTAGGAATTTCCAAAAGGGCCCCTGAAGTCTGAGCATGCCTTGCGTATGTCAGCTTCCTTCCTCATGACCTTGTCACAGGTGGGATTCCTCACACTGGCTCCTGGCACAGGTCCAGGGGGTCCCTCGAGTCCTGATCAGCCTTGCTCGTCAGGTCTCCTCCACATGACCTTGTCATGGGTGGGATCTCCCGTGCTGGCTCCCGGCATTCACCGTTTCTTCTCTGTCTTGAATGCTGGTGGTTCCCCTGGGGCGGATCTTCCAAAAAGGAAGACAACTGATTTTGTTGGGTCCATCTGGAGAAATAGAACCATACCCTTTTCCCTGTAATATTAATTTTCCAATTTCCATTGTTTAGTCAACCCGTCTTTATATCAAATGAGCAGAGGAAGGGAGGTATCCTTTAATGCCTCGAAATGTTTTTCTGCTTTTTTCAAAATATCCCCTTGCAGTAAGTTAAAAAAAAAATTTAAACAAATAAAGCTGTATTAGCAGTAGTTACAGGATTAAAGAATATATTGTGTTGGAATCTGTTGGGGTCATTTAATGGACCAGAACCTGGCGGTCTGTTGTTAATGATAAGAAAGAGAAACAGAGAGAGAGAAAGAAAGAAAGACACAGGGACCGAAGCTCTGGTGGAGCAAAGGTGCTTTAATGATCTTTCTGTGAGTATATATAGGCTGTTGCACAAGAAATTTCTTTCGATAATGATAAAGATCAGAAAACCAAACGTACAGCAACTGTTACCAAGGGAACAAGGAATTAATAATGGTCACAAGGTCAGGAGACAATCCATATCTCAAGAAAGAGGATCGAGACTAAGCAGCTTTGTCATAAGGAGAATGTTTACTGAAGGAGATTCAAGCCTGTCTCATCCTATGATCTCAGTCCTGGGAGCGGTGTGCCATTCCACTGGTTTCTGACAACAGAAACTGATAAGGAACAGAGGATTTATGAGGAACAGCACATTGGAATCCTCCTGTTAAACATTCCCTGACAATTCCCCCTTATTTATTTATAATAATTGTAAAAAGGGCTCTGACCATTTGAGTTTGTTTGGTTTTAACAATTTTTGCATGAAGGCAACAGTAAAGGACAAATATAATTGTCCAGGCAATCACAAAAGTTACAGTTCCAGACCCGATGCTGTGAGTAATGCTTTGAAGCCATCCGCGTGGGTCTAGCCCAGATAATTGGTCAGCTGGTTGTTCAGCTAAAGTTTCCAAATTAGTGGAAGAGGGCAGATTTTTCGAAAAGGTTTCAAAGATTTCTTTTTGTAATAATTGTACATTCAGAGAAGCATTATGTATGTTTTGTAAATGAAATTTGATTTGTTCCCAGTTGCAGGTACTATTATTGAATTGAACAGGTGTAACACAAAATTGAGTAGAATCCCAATCACATTTTAGCATCACCTGTTTTTGTACATCTGTTAATTGGTCTCCAACCCATTTGATGGCAGTTTTTAGTTCCTGTATTTCATCTTGAATATCTTCATCTATCTGATCCTGAGTGGCCAACATAATAGGACCATCTTTAGTCCAATTTTGGATAAAATGATGTGTTTGAATTGCGGTTTGTAAAGCAATGCCAGTGACGGCAGCAGTGGTGCAAATAGCTATTAATCCCAAAATGCGAAGAATCAGCCATCCAATGAATCGTTTAGATCGCCAGAGCAGTTTAGTAAGTAACCAGGAAGCAAGTCCAGCCATGGGGCCTTCTTCCCAGGGATGCTGGAGATTTATTGGTAACCACAGACTACGTCGAGATCAAAGAATCAAAAGGGATTCATTTCTTAAGGAAACAGAAGATTTAAGTATATAATTTGCAATTTATACAAGTTACAGAATGTAAAGTCTTATTGAATTGTAAACTTCCTATAGCTAGAACAAAAGGAAGGGGAACACAAGCTTGTATGAAATATGACTGATTATAATGAAAGAAATAGTTTCTGTGACTACAGTTGGTCCCTGTGAAATGTCCAGTCCAAATCCCAAGTTCTTGGGTGGATGCAGCAAGTTTCCAGATGTCCCATTGTTCAGGCCCAATCTGTTTATTAAGGACGATTTCAGGATGAGGGGGTGCCGTTCCACCGTCAACCACCCAAGAAGTCCTTTGTCATGGTAATGTTCCATTGTAATGTTACTAACCTCCTATGCTACTTGAGTAGCATAATCACACACAGTACTGTTAATATCATCTGAGCAGTTAGATAATCACATACCATGGGGTCCCCAATCGACAATTGTATGATTAGCTACAAACATTAATTTTCCTGATTTGCCCTGACATTTGTCCCAACGAACCGGAGTATATTTAAAGTTCTTATTAGTAAACCCTTTGCATAGTGTTCTTTGTTCTTTCCCTAAAGTTTCAGTAGTATAAACATGGTTCACGGACAAAGAAAGGGCAGTAAATAATCTAAGCTACACAGGGCAAAAGCCCAAGTTTGTCAGCTAACGTTTATGCATAATTTTGCTGGGCCCATACACAAAGGAAGGACTTCATAACCTGCTGGTGCTGCTGCTAAGTCACTTCAGTCATGTCTGACTCTGCGACCCCATAGACCCCACCAGGCTCCCCTGTCCCTGGGATTCTCCAGGCAAGAACACGAAATGCATGAAAGTGAAAAGTGAAAGTGAAGTCGCTCAGTCGTGTCCGACCCTCAGCGACCCCATGGACTGCATCCTTCCAGGCTTCTCCATCCATGGGATTTTCCAGGCAAGAGTACTGGAGTGGGGTGCCATTGCCTTTTCTGCTTCATA
Organism: Capra hircus; assembly: GCF_001704415.2. Classification (NCBI taxonomy): domain Eukaryota; kingdom Metazoa; phylum Chordata; class Mammalia; order Artiodactyla; family Bovidae; genus Capra; species Capra hircus. Next base: position 61,243,678 of record NC_030825.1, on the reverse strand, counting down.
ACCTAGAGAGATATTAATTAGTTTCCCTTCTTCAGGGTGTGAGGGCCCTTTAAGGCTCCAGGGAGAAGGCATATATATGGAGTCATTGGTTAATACGATTGGTCCTTTCTCCGTCTATTCTACAACCTGAAGTAAAGGGGGATTGGGTATGTAAGCCCAGCAAGTGTGATTAATTAGTTCAGCTTTAGCGGGCGGGGAGGCGGAAGCAAGCAAAGCAAGCAGGGCAACAAAAATATTTTCAGGACTCCGAGGCATTCTCTGTTGAGAAACCAGATTTTCAGCTTGATTATTGTAAGGGTTTTTATTTGTCCCCAAGAGGGGAGATCATAAGGTCGATGCCGCTGAGGGCGGTGCTTTCTGGAGATCTTTAGAGCCACCATGGCCTGTATTGGAATTTCTTCCTCCTGGGGTTTTTGTTGTCTCGCCTCTATCTTGAAGGCCGGAGGCCCTATTGGGTCAGATCTTCCGAAGAGGAAGCCATGTGAGTTCGTTGGATTCATCTCGGGAAATACAAGCATACCCCTTTCCCTGTAAGATTAATTTCCCAGATTTCCATTGTTTATTCAACCTGTCTTGGTACCAAATGAGCAGAGAAGAAGAGTCCTTCAATTCCTGGAAATATTTTTCTGCTCTTGTCAAGATATCTCCTTGCAGTAAGTTTAAAAAATTTAAAACAAATAAAGCTATATTCACAATAGTTATAGGCTTAAAGAACATATTGCATTGGAATCTAGTAAAGTCTGCTCTGGGTTAGGAAGATAAAAGTGTTCCTGTGTATTCCCCCTTATTTAATTTTTTATTTGTAGTTTCAGTGTGTAATGTGTTTGTTTAACTATGTCTTGTGTTTGTGGATTATAAGGAATGTCTGTAATCTGTTTAATAGATAATGAATGTAAAAATTGTTTGAACTGCTTAGAAATACAGGCAGGGCCATTGTCTGTTTTTACAGATTTAGGTGTTGTCATTATTGCAAAGTAAGCTAACAGGTGGGTTGTAACATGTTGTGTAGTTTCACCTCGGAGAAGTGTGGCCCATATAAAAGAAGAATGTGTATCGATCAAGACATATAAGAAGGAAGAGGAAGAAAGTTCAGGGCCATGAGTTACATCCATTTGGCATAAAATACTCTTTCATTTGTCGTAAACCTTTTTTATATGTTTGTATTCATCATTTTATTAGCTATTTCTTATATCTTTTTGTTAAAAGCACACATCTTTTCTTTAGCAACTATGAAGTGTCTTGTATATTAGCATTTTATAGATTGGTGAATATATTTATTATATATTATATTTATTATATATACATTTATATGTATTTATTAATAGTTGTAAAATCTCTTTAGTTTTTATGTAAGAAAAACTTTTTGTAAGAGGAAGTTAGTGTTCAGTAATTAATGTTTTAAAATCTTACTTTATTTGGAAATGACCTAGCTATTTAATAAACTTTTATTATTTAGTTTAGTACAATTTTATGAATTTAAGTTACCCCAACCCTAAGAGATTATTTGATAGACATTTTAAAAATATAATTATTTTTAATAGAGTTTATCTAAAAGTTATCATCTCATTTATATATTTATATATATATAAAGAGTTACTTTTTTGTTGAGAAATTTAGTTTACCTTAAATCTAGGCACAATAAAAGTATTATATAATGTTTATTTGAGACATGTCTTAATTAGATTAGCAACCAATTATATTTAAATTATATTTATATTTAAATAAACATTTAATATTGAATATTTTTCAGTTCATGTGAACTTGAATTTAAATAAAGCTCACTAATTTTATATTATCAAAAAAAGACATACATTGAGACATAGATAATTTTAGCTAGATATAGTTTTCTGCTTGAAATTTAAAATCTCTTTTTGATATATATATATATATATATTTTTTTTTTTTTTTCCCCCTGTGTTCCACCAATTTTTTTAAGGCTGGAGTCCCAGATAGAGTGGGCTGTGTATCCCAAGGACATGATAAGAGTTAACTTTAGGTTTTTTCTTAGGCCTGTTTTTGTTTCCCAGGCAGAATTGGAGCTCCAAAAAAGTATTTTAACAAGTTAACCTTTTCCTAACTGCACATGTAAGAAGAACCGGTTTTGCAATTTCAAAAAAGATTTTATTTTAATCAGTTTTCTCTGGAGTCTAAAGAATGAATATCATGGCCATTCAGTGTCAAAAATACCACTTCTCCTTTTTGTAGTTACAGTAGTTACAGTTAATGATATATGCATGAGGGAATTGCTGTCACATTGGATGTAAAGCCTTGGCTACAAAATTTTGACAAATAGGACTGTTAAGTATATCTTGAGTTAACACAGTCTATTGAAATCTTTTATGAGGCCTGATGTGATTAGGAAAAGGGAGAGAGAAAGTGAATCTCTCTCAGTCTAAAGGGTGTAAAGGTATATTTAAAAAGCAATCTTGTAAATCAGTAATAATAATGTGCCAATTTTGAGGAACAGTAGTAGGGGATGGGATCCCTGGTTGTAGTGCACCCATGGATTTCATAGATGCATTAACTTTTCTAAGGTCTGTTAAGAGATGTCATTTGCCAGATTTCTTTTTTATTACAAAAATAGGAGAGTTCCAAGGAGAGTAAGATTCCTCAATATATTTTAATTCTAATTGTGTGTCTATAAGTTCTTTAGTAGCCTGTAATTTTTCCTTTGTAAGGGGCCACTGCTCTGTCCAAATAGGCTCATCATTCTTCCAAGTTATTTTAAGAATTGCTTTGTTAAATGAGCAGTGGCCCCTAGGAAAAATGTGGAATGTATATCTGAGTTTGCCATTGCATAAGTAAGTCCCTTCCTATTAGATTAAGGGGTGCATCTATCACATAAGGTCTTAAAGTTGCAGGCTGGCCTTTTGGTCCTTCTTATGGGTAGATTTGAATATTTTGATAAATACTTGTACTTTGGTTTGAGAAATTCCTGCAATTTGGCAAGAGATGTTTTGTATAGGCCAGGTTTGGGGCCATAAGTGTTTGGAAATAATAGTAATATCAGATCCAGTGTCAAGGAGACCAGAAAGTCTTGAACCATTAATTTTGACATTTATATGTGGTCGGGCATATTGAGATACCAATGATATCCATGCCGGGGTCCGGCCCCGGTGGATCCAGGGAATTCGAAGGTGGGGATGGCGCGGCATCTTTGGAAATGACTTACTTAATTACAGATAGAAAGGGATTAGAAGATTAGCAGAGAAAAAGAGGCTGAATAACTTGGTTCACATGGGATACCAATCACACCTACGCAGGCTGCAGGCGTCTTCCCGTTCTCCCGAAGGAGAGGAGGCACTGAGGCCCCCCCCACCCCCCGATCTTAGAAGCCCAGGCAAAATTAGCAGGCTTGGTGGGTACCCATGCACCAGATGGGAATTCGGCCCTAAAATATTAGGAGAGAAAAAGGGGCTGAATAACTTGGTTTACGTGGGATACCAATAAAATTCCAAGACAAGGAATTTGTACCATCTACGTTGGGCCACCGGTGCCACTTGAATATCGGAAGGTGCCCCTCCTTGGGCTCCTTCTCGCGTGGGCTTGAAAACCGGGGCAAATAAGTAGACTTGGAGGGCACCCACGCTCCAGATGGGAATTCAGCCAGAAAAACGAGAGCAAGAAAGAAGCGACACGGGGGAATCAGTCTTTCCAGAAACTGATCCGATTTCTTTATTTTGGGGTTTGCTTATATACCTTTTGTTACACATAGGGATGAATACAGATCACGCGGGAGTCAGCAGTCCTGACCTTTATCAAAATCAGGTGTTTCACATAAATGTAAAAAAGGTACATCACCTTCTGGCCATGAGTGAGACCTGCTGACATTTTATGATCCTTTCTTTCTGATAACCAAAAAACTTATTTCTTCCAAGGGTGTTTTTTCTTAAACCAGGCACCACCCTCCAAATAAAGTTACATTCCTATAGGGTGAGGGTGTAGTGAGTTACAATCAAGAAAGGAATTTATTTAACCCAAGGTTAACAGGATTAATCTTAAAGGTTAATACTTATTTCTCCTATATGCTTAAAGGTTAATGCTTATTTCTCCTATATGCTAGTTATATTCATTATAAGGGTAGGGAACATGGAGATTTAACAGCAAACATCAGCCCAACAAATGAAAATCCTTTCACCAATGTTCCCCTTAATATCTATTTGGTCTTAAGATAGTGATAAAGTTACGTTTTTGAATAACAAGGACACAGTGATTTATAACAAAGTACAGTGATCTATTACAAAAGAGAAAATCCATTAACTCAAAAAGTCTAGTATTGCTAACTTTAAAAACTACTATATTTCCTTTTCTGTAGTCCAAATATATTGATTAATACATTCCCAGGTGCCTAAGGATATGGAGGCCTGGCGGCAATCATTGACTCAACAAGAAGAAAAAGCCCTATGCTAATTAAGACTCTCAAAATACTCCAAAATTCTCTGTGCTGTTTATGGTTGAGAGGTACAAAACAATCATGTGGCAGGAGTATGGATAATCCTGTCACACAAGCTAGTCTGTCAGCAGAGAGGTTTGACCTGAGACATCCTTGTCCCACCCAGAGCAGGGAATTAGTAGCAATTATTGACACAACAAATGAAAAAACCCTTCACCAATATAATTCCTAACCAACCCATTATACTAATAATTTCTAATTCCCCAAAAGAATTTGCCTTTAGTAAGTCTAAAACATCTCATGCCTCTCAGGTTGGGAGGTTATAAACAATCACATGTGGCCAGACGAACCTATACAGGTGGGCTAGATAACCTTCAGAGAGGTCCGTAAGCTGAAGCACTCTTGTCACGCCCAAGAATTTTTATTGCCTTGGAGCCGCACATTTACTCCTTCTCCGAGAGAAACGGTTATGGGGGAGAGCCCCCGTAAAGTCAGAGGTGTAGGTGAGAGCATAAAACAGACTCTGGTTTTGGGGTTAGATGCTCGTGAACAGGGGGTTTCCTGAGGCTTGATCACACTTTTGCATATGCCAAGCCTCGTTCCTCATGACCTTTGCCATGGGCGGGGTTCCTCATGCTGGCTCCCGGCATATCCATAAGGATTGTTTTTGATCTGCCGAATCTGCTTGTCCATACATTATTAGACGAGTTAATAGAAATGTAAGGCAAAAGAAGTAATTGAGCAATTTTGTCTTCCTTTTTGAATTGCCATAGAATCTGAGATGACACCATCATTTGAATCTCTCCTTTATAATCTGAATCAATTACTCCAGGGTGAACAGTAATTCCTTTAGAAGTCAAACTAGATTGGCCAAGCAAGAGACCGAAGGTTTGTGGGGGCAGGGGTCCAAAAAGTCCAGTGGTACTCTGGAAGGGACTTGAGGGTAAAGGGAAAAATCATTTAGGGCTGGTATATCGATGGCAGCATGACCGGATGTTGAATGTTTGAGGGAAAAATTAAATAAGCAGGGTGACAATATGCAGCCTTGACGTACTCCTTTTCCTATTTGGAACCAGTCTGTTGTTCCATGTCCAGTTCTAACTGTTGCTTCCTGACCTGCATACAGATTTCTCAAGAGACAGATTAGGTAGTCTGGTATTCCCATCTCTTTCAGAATTTTCCACAGTTTATTGTGATTCACACAGTTGAAGGCTTTGGCATAGTGAATAAAGCAGAAATAGATGTTTTTCTGAAACTCTCATGCTTTTTTGATGATCCAGCGTATGTTGGCAATTTGATCTCTGTTTCCTCTGCCTTTCCTAAAACCAGCTTGAACATCTGTAAGTTCACAGTTCACGTATTGCAGAAGGCTGACTTGGAGAATTTTGAGCATTACTTTACTAGCATGTGAGACAAGTGCAATTGTGTGGTAGTTTGAGCATTCTTTGGGACTGGAATGAAAATTGACCTTTTCCAGTCCTGTGGCCACTGCTGAGTTTTCCAAATTTGCTGGCATATTATGTGCAGCATTAAAAATTTATATGTCTTGTCTTTCCTATTCTGTTGTTTTTGCTGGCGATGGAATGAAACACCAACACTGCAGAGTGGTTTGAATCTTTATATTTTAACACTTGCTTCTTACAGCTGCTTTATTTTATATCCCTTGCACAACAACCTACAGGGCAAGCTGCCAAGCACTACGATTCAGAGACTATACAGTGCGCAGGCGCAGGGCGAGATAACCTTTACCTTGACTTATTTACTGCAGCTAAGACTTTGTTTTGGGGAACTTCCTTATCAACTTAGAATCCGTTTTGTCTCAGGGTCTGTTCCTTTTGAGGAATCAGAGAAACATCCTTGTGTGCAAGAAATGTTCTTTTCCCACGGGAACAAACAGGATTCTTAACTGAACATCTCGTTTGCAAGAATGTTCAGCCCTGGTTGAGAGTCTCGTTTGCAAGCACTTCTCAACCTTCTTTATACCTTGTTCCCTACATCTCCCCCTTTCTTTTCTTGTAGATGCTGAATAAGCACTTGAATACACAAAGCTTCTTCTTTCAATTGTTTCCTTTTCGCCAGCGCTGGTAGGCTATAAAAGCAATAAAACATAAAGCAACAATTAACAAAATATTCACAAAGGATGTTGTTAACAATGCAGATATGTGCCCTAAAGGATTAAGGTTATCTAATCCTTCTTGAAGACTCTTCAGTATATCAGAACCAAGAATATCAGGCAGCGTCTTACTAAAAGTTGACAATATAGTTTGTTCCAATTCTATGATTTTAGCAGTTAAATTCTGGTGTCCCACTAAAGACCTTTTAACCTTTTTTTAACTCTCACTCATATTAAAGGGAACAGGGGTTACACATAGGTGAGATGAGTTCTAATCACATTTTAACACACTCTTTGTAGCTAACACAGTCACTTGATCTCCTAACCAGGAAACAGTGTGTTGTAAATTCAGTACATCAGTAGCCAATTGAGAGTCCAAATCATGCTGTTGTTGCTACAATAAATGAGCATCTTTATGCCACTCCCTGACAAAATCAGCAGTCTGTATGCCCTGATGCAAAGCAAGACCTGCTACAGTTGCTGTTGCTGTTACTGAAGCCACGGCGAGAATTGATGCGATGACGACGCCAAGCATTCTTCGGGATCGATGGAGAAGAGTGTGCACAGCGTTCACAAGAGGAGCGACAGCAAAAGAGCCCGACCACGGCCGAGTGAGGTTCGCAGGCAACCAGAGTCCAGCCCGTGCTTTCACAGTGACCGAAGAGCGATTACTGGAATGGACCATCTTGTCTTCAACATTTTCCCACCAGGAACGGTTTATACATTGAGTCAAATTACAATCAGAACATGATATAACTCCCAAAATTTCATTCCAAATCCATTGTCCATACAGTAAAGAATAAGGAAATTTTACACATGCTATAGCACAGTAAGATTTATTAATATGCAAATGAATTTGAAATGGCCCCTTAGGATCATTAATATTTAAGGTAAAGTTTCCCGTCCATATAGTAAGGTCACCTGACACTGCCCATCATTTCCATATATCTCCTTGTAATTGAGGGTGCCCATCCATTTGTAATTGAGGTGGAACCAATGCAAAATGTTGCCATTTTACAGTTTCATTTCCTTGACCATTCACGGTACCATTTATGCGATGCCATTTTAAAGATCGATTAGACCATTTTTCTAAAAATTCCCCATGAGTAGGACTCCAACCTACAATTACATGATTTGAAAAATTCATAAATAGATGAGGGTCATGATCCCTGCAATGTTCTCTCAGCTTCTTGAGTCAGTTTTTTCAACTGTCCCCATGTCGGTGGGCCTGCCTCTCTTGTCGCAAAGGTGAAAGTCCTCTGCATTGACAGTTCCTGAAACTGGTGCACGAATGGGTTGCTCATCCTGCAACTTCACCAATCTCAATGGAACCCAGATCCTGGAATTATTCACAGAAATAAAAGCATACCCTCGCCCCAAGAAGTGAAGTACTGCTGGAATCCATCCCTTTATCTCATCCTTATACCATACCTGGGAATGTTCAAAGCTTTTTGTCTTCTTTTCTGAATTGCCAAAATGCTGTTCTGCTGGAGTAATCTTACTTTTTCCCCAGACATTCAAAAAGTTAAGAGTTAATAGTGTTTTATTTAATACATCCCTTGGTGATATCACACCTTTCTCCCCCTTTTTTATTTTTTCAATGTATTTTCGAAGAGTCTGATTAGCTCTTTTAATTATAGCTTGTCCTTGACTATTATAAGGAATACCAAAAGTGTGCTTAATATGATATTTTCTAAAAATTGAGATAATTTAGAGGATTGATATGCAGGAGCATTATCAGTTTTTAATTCTATAGGTACGCCCATAATAGCAAAACAAAATAGTAAATGAGTAATAACAGAATCTGCCTTTTCTGAACTTAAAGCTGCAGCCCATTGAAAATGAGAATAAGTATCTATAGTATGATGAACATATTTCTGTTTACCAAATGAAGAAATAAAAACAACATCCATTTGTCAGATTTGGTTAGATTGTAGTCCTCTGGGATTTACTCCAGGAGGGGCAAAGGGCAAAATAAATGGTGCCCATATGGAACAAGAACGAACAATGCGTTGAGCTTGTTTTTGTGTTAACGAATAACTTTTTTGTAACCCTTTAGAATTAGTATGATGTAAGCAATGTTCTTGTGTTGCAGACTGTAAAGGATAAAGTAAGGCATCTATATTTGCATTTTTTGAGATAATGGTCTGGGGAGAGAAGAATGAGCTCGAATATGAGTAAAAAAGGGTTAGTTCACCTAATTAATAATTGTTGAACCTGAAAAAATAATTTATCAATATTAGTTTTTAAAGTTACTGGTAGAGTGGCTTCAGGAAGATAAATACATGAAAAGACTGCATATTTAGAATCAGAAACAATATTAATAAGAATATCAAAAAAATCCTGTAATGCCAAACAAATGGCCCAAAGTTCAGCAGGCTGCACAGAAGAAAAGGAATGTAGAACAACTTTAGAAGTAGTATCAGTCCAATAGCCAGCAGTATTTTTATTGGCATCTGTAAAAATAGTTTTCCCTTCAACTGGAATATTAGATATAGGAGATTTACAAACCATTGATGTATGTCGAAGAAAATCTATCATTTTAGATTGAGGACATTGATTAGAAAAAGTCCCTGAATAAGATGCAAGAGCTATCTGCCAATTTTTATTAAACTGTAAGCAATTAGAAATTTGGGTGGAAGTAAGTTGAGTAATAATTGTTTGAGGGTCACTTCCAATTAACTGAGTAATACGGCCTGGACCTTTCAAAATAAGGAAAGCAATTTTATCCATATAAGTAGTAAGCTTTTTTGTATAGTTATTGGGTAAAAATACCCACTCAATCAACCCTGCAGATTGAGCAATAACTCCAGTAGGAGAATAGGGAGTATGGAACACTATGAAATATATAGGTTGATCCTGTTGTAGATAAGTAAGAAACCCTTCATTCAACCATTGCTCTACAAAGTGTAATTCCTCTTTTGCTTGAGAAGTAAGAGATCGAGGACTGTTAAGAGCAGTATCACCCTCCAAAGTAGAAAATAAATGATGCAATTGATGTGTAGGAATCCCTAACATAGGACACAACCAGTTAATATCACCCAAAAGCTTCTGAAAATCATTAAGAGTTTTCAAATTATCTCGTCTAATTTGAACTTTTTGAGGTTTTATTCTTTGTCGTTCCAAAATAGCACCTAAATATGAAATAGGAAATTCAGTTTGAATTTTTTCAGGAGCAATTTGAAGATTAAAATCACTTAAAGCTTTCTTCACATGAATAAAAAATTTATCTCGTTCCTCTTTACTAGGAGCTGCCAATAAAAGATCATCCATATAATGATAAAGAAGACAATTAGAAAATTGTTGTCTCACAGTAATAAGAGCATGATCAACAAACTCCTGACAAAGTGTAGGGCTATTAATCATTCCTTGAGGCAACACTGTCCATTGATAAGGTTTTACGGGCTGCCCATCATTATACACTGGAATAGTAAAAGCAAATTTATTTTTATCTTTTATTTGCAAAGGAATATTAAAAAAACAATCTTTCAAATCTAAAACCATCAAAGACCAATCCTGTGGAATCAAAGCAGGAGAAGGGAGACCTAATTGCAAAGCTCCCATAGGTTCTATACATTTGTTAACTTCCCTTAAATCAGTCAACATTCTCCATTTACCAGATTTTTTCTTAATGACAAAAACAGGGGAATTCCGAGACGTAGAAGGTTCGATATGGCCAGATTGAAGCTGTTCTTCTACTAATGGTTCTAAAGCCTCGAGCTTCACTTTTGGAAGCGGCCACTGCTCAACCCATTTAGGGACATCAGTTAACCATTTCAATGGGAGAGCTCGAGGAATCTGAGCAGTGGCTACAAGTTTTCGAGGAGATGGTGAGCATTGTTCCTAAAGAAAATAAAAGATCCCTTCCCCAGATATTAATACTTTATTAAAGAAATAAATACTTTCTTTCCATTAGACAATTGGCATGACAAAGGTTGAGCGCTTCTCCACACATCTGCTATTGATCCTAAGCCTGTTAAAACAGGACTTTTTTCTTTTTTCCAGTCATTAGGCCACTGCTGGAGAGAAATAACCGAAACATCTGCTCCTGTATCCACTAATCCTTCAAACTGTTTACCTTCAATAATCAGTGACATTAAAGGACGAGAGTCATTAATAAGCATTTCCCAAAATATACTTTTTCCTGTACTTTCAAAACCATTGACTCTCTCTCCCTACCTCAGCCTTGTCGGCAGCTACTGGAAATAGGGATGCGTAAGGGTGGTGCAGAAGGGTTAACAGCCTTGGAAGTTCGTTTTCTATTTAATAAAACCTTTTAAAAGGCAGTAGTCATTGCCTCTACAGAATCTGAATCCTCCCCAGAACTCACATCTCTATCTGTCTCTGTGGATGAATCTTTACTATCATCCGGAGGTTTGGGCGGAGGCCGAGGTGAAGCCCCCTTCTCAAGATAACATGAGGCGGCCTCACTATCAGCAGCCATTAATTTTAAAGCCTGTGTTATAGCGCTACATAGAGTCCACAGCCTTAAAGGAATCACATTTCCTTTTTGATGCTGCCTTCTTAACTCTTTCTGCACCACTTTCCATTACTTCAAATTCAGCTGTACTTTTGTTTGATATTGAAACCAATAACAATGCTGCTCTATAAGACAGAATAACTCACTCAAGCAGCGAGTAGACCGTTTAATTCCTATAGAATGCAGGAGCCCCTTAACCAGCTCCATATATTGTGACTTTAAAGACGGGGAATTCCCCATAGTTTTTTCTTTTTCTCTTCTCTTTTTTCTGTTCTTTTTCTCTTATTTTTCTTTTTCTCGAAAGTCCCCCTTTCAGCGTTTTGCCCTGGGGTGCTCACACTTTCGGATTTTTATTCTTTTCTCTTTTTCTCTATTTCCCGAAAGTCCCCCTTTCAGCCTTTTGCCCCGGGGTGCTTACCCTTTTGGTTCCGTCGTGCCCCGCGCTGGGTGCCAGATGCTGGCGACGGAATGAAACACCAACACTGCAGAGTGGTTTGAATCTTTATATTTTAACACTTGCTTCTTACAGCTGCTTTATTTTATATCCCTTGCACAACAACCTACAGGGCAAGCTGCCAAGCACTATGATTCAGAGACTATACAGTGCGCAGGCGCAGGGCGAGATAACCTTTACCTTGACTTATTTACTGCAGCTAAGACTTTGTTTTGGGGAACTTCCTTATCAACTTAGAATCTGTTTTGTCCCAGGGTCTGTTCCTTTTGAGGAATCAGAGAAACATCCTTGTGTGCAAGAAATGTTCTTTTCCCACGGGAACAAACAGGATTCTTAACTGAACATCTCGTTTGCAAGAATGTTCAGCCCTGGTTGAGAGTCTCGTTTGCAAGCACTTCTCAACCTACTTTATACCTTATTCCCTACATGTTTTCCTCTATTTCTTTGCATTGATCCCTGAGAAAGGCTTTCTTATGTCTCCTTGCTATTCTTTGGAACTCTGCATTCAAATGGGTATATCTTTCCTTTTCTCCTTTGCTTTTCACTTCTCTTCTTTTCACAGCTGTTTGTAAGGCCCCCTCAGACAGCCATTTTGCTTTTTTGCATTTCTTTTTCTTGGAAAGGGTCTTGATTCCTGTCTCCTGTACAATATCACGAACCCCCATCCATAGTTCATCAGGCACTCTGTCTATCAGATCTAGTCCCGTAAATCTGTTTCTCACTTTCACTGTATAGTCATAAGGTATTTGATTTAGGTCATACCTGAATGGTCTAGTGGTTTTCCCTACTTTCTTCAATTTCAGTCTGAATTTGGCAATAAGGAGTTCATGATCTGATCCACAGTCCGCTCCCAGTCTTGCTTTGCTGACTGTACAGAGCTTCTTCATCTTTGGCTGCAAAGGATATAATCAATCTAATTTCAGTGTTGACCATCTGTTGATGTCCATGTGTAGAGTCTTCTCTTGTGTAGTTGGAATAGGGTGTTTGCTATGACCAGTGCGTTCTCTTGGCATAACTCTGTTAGCCTTTGCCCTGCTTCATTTGGTACTCCAAGGCCAAATTTGCCTCTTACTCCAGGTGTTTCTTGACTTCCTACTTTTGCATTCTAGAAGGGTTCAGATAGAAAAGAGAAATGTTTCAATTTGTGTATAAAATATAATTTTACCAAATTGCTGTCATAATTAGTTTCAGAGGAAGGTTTCTTTTCCTTACACCTGGATGACACATATTCAAACCAACAATTTTTTGGATATAAACCTTAGAAGTTATAAGCATATTCATCAGTCCTTCTGTTAAGCTTTGTGAAGTCATCAGGTTTTCCTTTAGAATCCTTACCCAGTTCAGAAACTGATATTTATCTGAAAGTCCTTTCTATAAATCTTCTTGAAGAGCAAGTATTTTTGTAAAACTTGATTAGTGCTATGACAATATTTTGAAATAGTAATTAGAATTAAGCCTGATAACACTTTACCCAAACATATCAGAATTTTAGCAACACCATATGGTTTCTCTGATATCTATATTAGTAACATTTACCATACAATATAACCCGAGACTTATTCCTCACTTGACAATACTTCCCATGTCATTCTGTATAGAAAATGAGCCTAATTAGTGTAATATCTCTCTTTGGGGTGTTTCAGGGGCCCTCTGAAGCATCCCAAAGTTAGCTAGAAATCAAGTTCTTCATTACAATGACTTAGGAAGTTTTGTCAACAAATATCAAATAGGTTTAGAACACTCAGTCAGATAGGATTATAGGTCATTGTGAAACAATAGCTATTCATATAGCCAAAGTAACAATGAAAGATTTCAGAACAGATCATTTAAGAGATAAAGAAACTTTAATCTGTTATCAAAGACAGTTCACCATCTGAAGAAAAGGTGTCATCTTAACAGGCAGAAAAGCTAAATTCAAATTTTGTAACAGACAGAAAAGCGAAATTCAAAGCTAAATAAGTTTTACTTTATTTAAAAGGCAAACTTAATTAAATTTATTTTACACTTCTTTTAAACCATGTACAAAGTTCACTTCTCATGTTCACTTTTCACAAACCTTATCACTTTCTGCACCCATTACTTTGTTCTTCGATCCTAAAAAGCCACCTGTAAGTCAGGCTTACTTCCTTTCCCTTCACAAAATGCAATTCCATTCCTCATACCTTCTTTACTGAAAACACACTTCCTACTTTCCTTGAGCAACCATGAATTGACTTTTTTTTTTTTTTGGCAAGTTGGTCCATTTTTAATACTGAGTCAGAAGAAGCTGTTTTTAGCCTCCCCAAATGCCCGCCCTTTTTAATGAGGTGGACATATTTCAGAATTTTCAGTAAACAGTTGCTGTGACTGGATAAAGTTGCCCCAGGTCCATCCTCCAGGATGGCATTATCGGCAATGCCATCCAGCCTTCAAGGGGGATATCAGCCTGGATCTGCTCTGCCTTGAGTATGAATGTCCTGACTGTCTCCTCTGAGTGCAAGTCTTGCAGCACCACAGATAAGTTAGAGGACAAATCTTGAGATTGTTCAGTCTTTGCAGGGGCCCTTGCCAACCAAGCTGCAGGATTAACACCATCCAAGTTGGCTCCTGGATCATTCTGTCTGCCCGCTGCTGCTAAGTCACTTCAGTCGTGTCCGACTCTGTGCGAACCCATAGACGGCAGCCCACCAGGCTCCCCCGTCCCTGGGACTCTCCAGGCAAGAACAGTGGAGTGGGTTGCCGTTAACCTTCTCCAATTCTCTCTGCCTACCGTGAGGTAAATAAAGGTAACTTAAATCTGCCAAAAGAACTATGTGATTTGTGAGGATGATTATCCATATTACAATGTCGTATTATATTTGGCTGATCAAATCTTCACTTTTTAAGTTGACTTTCTTTAGCCAGCCCACAGCTCCAATAGTGTCCCCATACTGCCCTTTCTCTCTCCATTCTTTGTCCTGTTGTGGCCTTACAGCCCTCCCAACCCCTCTGTCTCCCTCTCCATCAGCTGGTCCCCTTCTACCTGCCCCTGTCTCTGAGGTGGGAAGGGGAGCCCAGGTTCCCCCACTCTAGCAAGTTTGTTAACCCCTTTAGATTCTTCTGATCAAACACCCCCATCTCCCTGGAGAGACGTTCTAAGATTTTTATCAGTCCTTCTGTCCCTGCTATCACAGTCAATTTGAGTACTGTTCAGTCTGCATTGTAGCCATAAAGCTGTGACTATAGAAAGGAAAGATAACTTGTTTGATACAGGATGGCCATGATGTTGTTTAGACTCTGGAGAAAACTGGTTAAGATGATTTTTTTTTCCTTTGAAAGTGCAAAACTGGTTCTTTTTACATGTGGAATTAAAAACAACAAGCTTGTTAAAAAGACCTTCCAAAAAAAAAAAAAAAAGCTGAAAGTTAACCTTTGCCAGGGCTTCCCAGATGACTCTAGTGGTAAAGAACCTGCCACCCGTGGGGGAGACACAGGAGACATGGATTTGATCCCTGGGTAGGGAAGATCCCCTGGAGGACTGAATGGCAACCCACTCCAGTATTCTTGCCTGGAGAGTCCCATCATGGACAGAGGAGCCTGGTGGGCTAGAGTCCACGGGGTTGCAGGGGGTTGGATAGGACTGAAGCGAACCTACATAGCATGCCACCTTTGCCATGTCCTTGAAATATGTAACCCATTTTTCCAGAGATTTCTGTCTTGGGCAAATTAGAATTTTAAACCACGGGGCGGGGGGGTGGGGGGGTAGGGGGGTGGGGGAGGGGGTGGGGTGGGGAGAAAAAGGTGAAAGAGACATTTTAAATCTCAGGCTGAAAAGTATGAGAGCTGTCATGTCTGTCGATCTGCATTTATGTTTGTCTCAGTGTGTGTCTTTGTTTTTGGATAATATTGCTGAGATGAATTTGCAAATGAGCTCTAATTCAATTGTTTGTAAAAAAAAAAAAAAGCACTTTCAAATCAAACAATTACAAGAGAAATTAACCTAAGTGAATTTCAGGTTCACATGAATTGGGAAATATTCAATATTAAACATCTAGTATTAATGTTTGTTTGCTAATCTAATTAAGGCATGTCTTCATGTCTCCAATGTCTTCAACATTGTCTAATACTTTTATCGTACCTAGGTTTAATGTTAAGTAAGTTCGTCAACACTTAAAGTAACTCAAGTGAAGAAACTTTTAAGGAAAGAATGCAAATGCAATTGGAGCTTTTAAATAAACTCTGTTAAGAATGGTTATACTTTAGAAATGTCTGTCTAAAATAGTCTCTCCAGATTTGAATAACCTGAACTCCTGCTGCTGCTGCCAAGTCACTTCAGTCGTGTCTGACTCTGTGCGATCCCACAGACGGCAGTCCACCAGGCTCCCCCGTCCCTGGGATCCTCCAGGCAAGAATACTGGAGTGGGTGCCATTTCCTTCTCCAATGTATGAAAGTGAAAAGTCAAAGTGAAGTCGTTCAGTTGTGTCCGACTCCTAGCGACCTCATGGACTGCAGCCTACCAGACTCCTCCATCCATGGGATTTTCCAGGCAAGAGTACTGGAGTGGGGTGCCATTGCCTTCTCCAACCTGAACTCCTAGGGTTGTGCTAAACTAAGTAATGAAAGTTCATTGAATATCTAGGTCATTTCCAAGTGAAATAAGATTCTGAAACACAGATTACTGAAAACTCATTTCTTCTTACAGACAAACTAAAGAGATTTTGGACTATTAATGAATATGTTTGGACTATTGAATATGTTTGGTGCCGCCCTGAGACATTCTCTATAAGAAAGCAAATATTCTTAGACATTATCACTGGTATTTATGTTCACCAGTCTACAAAATGCTAATATATCTGATAGCTCATAGTTGCTTAAGGAAAGTAAGACGTGTGTTTTTAGTAAGAAAGTTATGAGAAATGTGGGCCAGTCACCTTGCTTTGTCCCCCTGGTTATTTTGTCTCAGGACCCTCCCCTTGGGTAAACAAGCACACCCTGGATCTTGAAGTAAAGGCTTCTCAGAGGAGCAAAACCCATTATGGCCTGGACTGATCCTCTGACTTTTAACTCCAAGGTGCCTTTCTGCACGTCTGTATTGTCTCCTGTATCAGACAGGGTGTTTTCCTTTCTTTGTCCTTGCCATGATTGTTCCCTTGAGTTAAGAGACAGACTGCCTGTTCACCCTGTTTTTGTTGGCTGTAAATTCCTCAACTGAGCCCACCTATCTCTTATCTCAGGGCATGCAAGAGGAGGGTAGCTGATTGTAGATGTCCAACCTGCAGCCCATCCAACTCCTACCTCAAAATTACATTTTATTAAGGAAAATGCAAAGTACTTCTGACCTACAGATGGCTGTTTCTAAATGAACAAAGTGATTTTTTTTTTTTTTTAAAGAGAGGTTCATGGAAAGTAGACTCCAAGAAAAGAGATCCCAAAAGGCAAGGTCTTTATATGTTCTGCAACAATCTGTCATTTGACTCTTGTCAATTTTGTTGCTTGACTTTGGGTAGCATGTGATGAGGTATTTCAAAGCTATTTACTTCCCCTTGTGCCCCGCCTGTGGTAATAAGTGCTGTAAGGTGGCACTAAAAAAAAAAGAAAGAAAGAAAGAAAGAAAATTTATTTGTTTTTGGCTTTGTTGCTTCAGGTCTTTGTTGCTTCAGGGGCTTTTCTCAACTTGCAGTGAGCAAGGGCTACCCTGTAGTTACAGTGCATGAACTTGTCATTCTAGTGGATTCTCTTGTTGCAATGCGTGGTCTCTGTGTGTTTGCTCAGTAGTTGCGACTCCCCAGCTCTAGAGCACAGAATCATCACTTGTGGCCTACAGGCTTAGTTGTTGTCAGGCATGTGGGAATTTCCCCGATCAGGGACCAAACCTGTGTGCCCTGCACTAGCAGGCGGATACTTTACCTCTGAGCCACGAGGGAAGCCCTGAAGCTTGTTCCTTTACATATATCTTGGAGCCAATGAACTGGGTGAGTTTAGGTTACTGTGTAGATAGGGAGTTGATGTATTGAATGATTATTTTGTAAGTAGAGAATTTTTCACTTACAATATAACTGACATGAACCACTTATTAATGTCATAAAATGCCTATATGTCTATCTACTGATTTCTAAGAGGTATTTGGAAAACTGTTTATTTTTTTATTTTTAAAATTATTTTAGGGAATTCCCTGACAGTCCAGTGGATAGGATTCAGTAGTTTCACTGCAGCTAGCCTGGATTTAATCCATGGTTAGGGAACCAAGTTCTAAGAAGCCACATGGTCCAGCAAATATATATGTATATATATGGCTTCCCTGGTGCCTCAGAGGTTAAAGCGATTGCCTGCAAGGAGAGAGACCCAGGTTCAATCCCTGGGTCAGGAAGATCTCCTGGAGAAGGAAGTGGCAACCCACTCCAGTATTCTTGCATGGAAAATCCCATGGATGGAGGAGCCTGGTGGGTTACAGTCCACGGGGTCGCAAAGAGTCGGACACGACTGAGTGACTTCATTCACACACACACACACACACACACACATATATATGGTTTACAGAATTCTTTATTTTCTCAATGCAGTATTTGTGGAACAGTTACTAACTGCCATTTATTTTTTACATTATTCATTAGAATGCTTCTTTTGCATTGTTTACCCTTCCAATGTATTGCTTGTTTGATGCTTGTTTGCTCAGGTGCTCAGTCCTGTCTGACTCTTTGTGATCTCATGGACTGTAGCCCACCAAGCTGTCCTATCCATGGAATTTTTTTCAGGCAAGAATAGTGCACTGGGTTGGGATTTCCTGTTCCGGGCATCTTTCCTACCCAGGGATTGTATCCCCCTGTGCCGTGTCTTCTGCATTGGCAGGCAGCTTGTTTACCACTGAGTCACCTCTCTAGTCCTGTATATTCTTTACCATTTAAATATGTATAAATATGCACAAAGTGTGTACAATATACCATTAGTTTCTCCTCAGTTATGAGACAGCACTGTGTTTAGTACAAAGTAGGATGATTTTTGAGGTCATGGTGGGAAAATATGTTTTCTTTGAGAACTGACATGAGTTTGCATAAAATGAATGTGTTCTGATTGTGTTTGAAAATACACTACCCTAAAATTAATTTGAATTACATATGATCACTCGTTTTAAAGAGTTCAATTCCTTTAGTGTTCTATAGTTTGAAGATCATCTTTGCAAAGATTCGTAATTCTGTTAGGATGGATATGACTTTTGGTATAAAAGGCATGTGTTTGACAAGAAATAATTTATTTATGAATTGAAACTAATAGAATATCTGTGGTTCTCTATGTCTTGTAGATATGTCTCATATAGAGATGATCAAGAAATTGCAGGCAAAAGCAGACAGTGGGAAAGGGGAAATTTTTCAAAGAGTGATGTTTGGAAGAGCTGAAAGCCTTGAAAGCAAAGATTTTCACCTCAGGAAGATCCAGGAAAATATAGACGACTTTGATTGTCTGTGGACAGATGATGAAAGAAATGACAAAGGATTGTCTACATCCCATAACAAAAACCTCACTGATGGAAGAGATCATCATAGTAGAAGTGATGCAGAAAATGGACCTTTTGAAAGGCACGGATCAAGCTTTCAGGATGAATTGCAGATGATGCAATCTGAAGGGATAATTTTTGAATGTAGTCAAGTTGTGACAAACGTCAGCGCCTCAGGTTTATCATCTCAGAGAACTCGTAATGTCTGCAAAGGCTTTTCTCATAAAGATGAAAATGCTGTTATGCATCCTTCAGAACTGTTACCAGACCATGAAACACAAAAGAAAAGACCTTACAAATGTAATGAATGTGAACACCGCACACAAAAATAAACTCAAAATGGATTAAAGATCTAAATGTAAGACCAGAAACTATAAAACTCCTAGAGGAGAACATAGGCAAAACACTCTCAGACATAAATCACAGCAGGATCCTCTATGATCCACCTCCCAGAATTCTGGAAATAAAAGCAAAAATAAACAAATGGGATCTAATTAAAATTAAAAGCTTCTGCACAACAAAGGAAAATATAAGCAAGGTGAAAAGACAGCCTTTGGAATGGGAGAAAATAATAGCAAATGAAGCAACTGACAAACAACTAATCTCAAAAATATACAAACAACTTCTGCAGCTCAATTCCAGAAAAATAAACGACCCAATCAAAAAATGGGCCAAAGAACTAAATAGACATTTCTCCAAAGAAGACATACGGATGGCTAACAAACACATGAAAAGATGCTCAACATCACTCATTATTAGAGAAATGCAAATCAAAACCACAATGAGGTACCACTTCACACCAGTCAGAATGGCTGCGATCCAAAAATCTGCAAGCAATAAATGCTGGAGAGGGTGTGGAGAAAAGGGAACCCTCCTACACTGTTGGTGGGAATGCAAACTAGTACAGCCACTATGGAGAACAGTGTGGAGATTCCTTAAAAAATTGCAAATAGAACTACCTTATGACCCAGCAATCCCACTGCTGGGCATACACACCGAGGAAACCAGAATTGAAAGAGACACATGTACCCCAATGTTCATCGCAGCACTGTTTATAATAGCTAGGACATGGAAACAACCTAGATGTCCATCAGCAGATGAATGGATAAGAAAGCTGTGGTACATATACACAATGGAGTATTACTCAGCCGTTAAAAAGAATTCATTTGAATCAGTTCTGATGCGATGGATGAAACTGAAGCCGATTATACAGAGTGAAGTAAGCCAGAAAGAAAAACACCAATACAGTATACTAACACATATATATGGAATTTAGGAAGATGGCAATGACGACCCTGTATGCAAGACAGGGAAAGAGACACAGATGTGTATAATGGACTTTTGGACTCAGAGGGAGAGGGAGAGGGTGGGATGATTTGGGAGAATGACATTCTAACATGTATACTATCATGTAAGAATTGAATCGCCAGTCTATGTCTGATGCAGGATACAGCATGCTTGGAGCTGGTGCATGGGGATGACCCAGAGAGATGTTATGGGGAGGGAGGTGGGAGGGGGGTTCATGTTTGGGAACGCATGTAAGAATTAAAGATTTTAAAATTAAAAAAGAAAAAAATTTTTTAAAATTAAAAAAAATTAAAAAAAAAACAAATGTTATGAATGTGACATAACCTTTCTTCAAGACTCAGAACTCACTAGACATGAACGAATCTATACAGGAGGAAAACCATATAAATGTGACGTGTGTGGCAAGGCTTTTAATCAAACTAGAAAACTTGCAATTCATTGGAGAATTCATTCTGGAGAGAAATCACATAAATGTGATGTGTGTGGCAAGGCCTTTAAGCAAGCTGCAAAGTTTGTAATTCATTGGAGATATCATATGAGAGAGAAACCATATAAATGTGTTGTATGTGGCAAGGCCTTTAGTCAAACTGCAAACCTGGCAGTTCATCAGAGAATTCATACTGGAGAGAAGCCATACAAATGCAATGTATGTGGCAAGGCATTTAGTCATACTGCAAACCTTACTGTTCATCGGAGACTTCATACTGGAGTGAAACCATATAAATGTGATGTATGTGGCCAATGCTTTACTCAAAACTCACAACTTGAAGTTCATCAGAGAACTCATACGGGAGCGAAGCCATACAAATGCAATGTATGTGGCAAGGCATTTAGTCCTACTGCAAACCTTACTGTTCATCAGAGACTTCATACTGGAGTGAAACCATATAAATGTGATATATGGGGCCTAGTCTTTAATGAAGCTGCAAAGATTGCAGTTCATCAGAGATTCCATTCTGGAAAGAAACCATATAAATGTGATATATGTGGCAGAGCCTTTAGTCAAACTGCAAACCTTGCAGTTCATCGGAGAATTCATACTGGAGAAAAACCATACAAATGTGATGTGTGTGGCAAGGCATTTAGTCATAATGGAACCCTTGCTATTCATCGGAGAGTTCATACTGGAGAGTAACCATGTAGTTATGGTATATGTGCCAAGGCTTTCACTGTAAGTTCAAGCCTTGCTGTTCATCAGAGAGTTCATACTGGAGAGAAACCATATAAATGAGGTATATGTGGCAGGGCTTTCAGTGTGAATGCAAACCTTGCAGTTCACCAGAGAATTCATAGTGGAGAGAACCTTACAAATGTAAAAATTGTGACAAACCATTTAGGTACAGTCATCCATAACTCATCGTCAGGCAGTTCAGACAGGAGAGAAACCATATAAATATGATGTATATGGCCGGTGCTTTACTTGAAATGATGAACTTAGAAACCATCGGAGAATTTATACTAGAGAGAAGCATTAGAGATGTGACAGTTGTGAGAAACATTTTAGTGTAAATGTCGTGAGTGTGACAGAGCCTTTAGTCAAGTGTCCAGGCCTTATAATTCATCAGAGAATCCATAGTTTATTAAAAAACATAGAAGTGAAATGAATGGGTCAGAGTTTCTAGTGCATGTTCAGCATTAACTGCCCATTAGGCAGTTCATACATAAGAGAAACCACATAAATGTTATTTATGTGGCAAACCCTTCAGTCACAAGAAATGACATTGCAGATCATCTGCGAATCCGTTCTGCAGGGAAAGCTTACACATGTAGAAAAAGCAGTAAAATATATCAAGTTTTTGACCCTCAGAAAATTCAAACTGTAGGAAAACTACACACATGTGTTAGGTGTGGGAAAGCTTTGATTATCTGTTCAGCCTAACTCACCATCCGTTAATTTTTTTTTTCTTTTTTTACAATATTGTGATCGTTTTTTGCTGTACATCAACACGAATAGGCTATAGGCGTACCTATGTGCCCTCCTGCCTGAACCCACCTTCTCCCCACCATATCCCTCCAGGTTGTCCAAAAGCACTGGCTAGAACATCAAACGCCCACTGACTCTTTTACATATGGTAATATATATGTTTCAGTGCTAATCTCTTAAGTTCTGCCATCCTATTTCTTTTTTTTTTTCAATAGGTTTTCCTTAGCGTTACTTTTTCTATCCACATGTTGTAACCCAGTTTTAATGTTTAGTTTACATTTCTTTCCTGCTTTACACTAAAAAATACATGTCAGTGGATTATTTTGAGACTTTTGTAACATTAAAATGCACATAGACGGTGACCGGGAACGTAGTAGGTGCCCTGTAAATGTAAAGAAAGACAGTTCCTTTAGGACTTGAGTTCAGTCAGATAATACACATAGAAACATTTACAAATAGTGCCAAGTTGATAATTTTGGTGAAAGAAATTCTAGTGTATTCTTAAGACTTTATATTTTACAATGTGCTTTGTTGTCCACAACTGACAGGTCTTTCAGAAACAGACAACAAAGAAATGATAGAAAATATATTACAATTTTCAACAAGAAGTAAATTGCCTAATTTCCTTCAAGTGATCATATAGTAATTTGACATTCCATTACATTAAAGTATTCGCTTAAGTATTATATATTATGATGTAAACAACTTTTTCTCATATAAGTATTTGAAGCTTTGTCATCCTAAGCATGGAACAGAAAGTTTTATAAAGAAGTGTGTATTTCTCATTAAAAGTTTTTTTCTCTCTTTAATAATCTTTAAAATTTGTTTTTGGCTATGCTAAGTCTTCATTTTGCTGGCTTCTTTCTCTTTTTACAGCAATCAGGCTATGAATTCTCCACATAAACTTGGCTGGGGTATGGTTGGAGACTGGCATTTTGAGGCTTCTTTTGGTCAGTCCAGAGGACTCAATGTCTCTTTGGTTTTTTGGCTGTACTGAGCCTTTTTTTTTTTTACTGTACATGGGATTTCTCTAGTTGCAGCAAGCAGAAGTGACTTTCTAGTTACTTGTATACAGGCTTCTCATTACTGGGGTTACTGTTGTTGCACAGCACAGGCTTTAGAGCACAGGCTCAGTACTTGTGTTGCACGGGCTTAGTTCCTCCAAAGCATGTGGCATCCTCTCAGACCAGGGACCAAACCCGGGTCCTATGCATTGGCAGGTAGATTATTTACAACTGGACCACCAAGGAAGTTCTACTGTGTCTTTTAACTGTGTGCTATGTATGTTAATACACTGCCAAACAAAATTGGGGTCATTAACCAATAACTGGGAGATCTGAAACCAGGAGAGACTCCCCCAAACTTCTCTGGACTTACTGAAGAGGTGAATGTACCCAAAAGACCCATCCTGAAATACGAAGGCTAGAATGTCCAAAGCACAGTATGGTGCCTGCTTTTCTCAATCCTGCATTACCTCGGGGTGCATTTTCGCTGGGCCACTGCAGTGACTAATAAGTTTGATCCTTGAAGAAGTGGAATGTCAAGACATTTTTCTCCTTGGAAGTGTTAGTATGAAGTAGCCCTTTCTAAGAGTTGTGTGTTTCACATTTTAGCTTGTCAGTTCAGTTAGTTCTGTTGCTCAGTCGCGTACGCCTCCTTACGACCCAATGAATCCCAGCACCCCAGGCCTCCCTGTCCATCACCAACTCCCTGAGTTCACTTAAACTCATGTCCATGTTCAGCTTCTTCAGCTTTACTGGTTGGGGCATAGGCTTGGATTACTGTCATATGCTCAAAATTCTCCAAGCCAGGCTGCAGCAATACGTGAACTGTGAACTTCCTGATGTTCAAGCTGGTTTTAGAAAAGGCAGAGGAACCAGAGATCAAATTGCCAACATCCGCTGGATCATTAAAAAAGCAAGAGAGTTCCAGAAAAACGTCTATTTTTGCTTTATTGGCTATGTCAAAGCCTTTGACTGTGTGGATCACAATAAACTGTGAAAAATTCTGAAAGAGATGGGAATACCAGACCCCCTTACCTGCCTCTTGAGAGATTTGTGTGCAGGTCAGGAAGCAACAGTTAGAACTGGACATGGAACAACAGACTGGTTCCAAATAGGAAAAGGAGTACATCAAGGCTGTGTATGGTAACCTTGCTTATTTAACTTATATGCAGAGTACATCATGAGAAAGGCTGGGCTGGAAGAAGCACAAACTGGAATCAAGATTGCCAACAGAAATACCAATAACCTCAGATATGCAGATGACACCACCCTTATGGCAGAAAGTGAAGAGGAACTTAAAAGCCTCTTGATGAAAGTGAAAGAGGAGAGTGAAAAGTTGACTTAAAACTCAGCATTCAGAAAATGAAGATCATGACATCTGGTCCCATCACTTCATGGGAAATAGATGGGGAAACAGTGGAAACAGTGGCAGACTGTATTTTTCTGGGTTCCAAAATCACTGCAGATGGTGTTTGCAGCCATGACATTAAAAGAAGCTTATTCCTTGGGAGGAAAGTTATGACCAACCTGGATAGCATATTGAAAAGCAGTGACATTACTTTGCCAACAAAGGTCCGTCTAGTCAAGGCTATGTTTTTTCCTGTGGTCACGTATGGATGTGAGAGCTGGACTGTGCAGAAAGCTGAGTGTCGAAGAATTGATGCTTTTGAACTGTGGTGTTGGAGATGACTCTTGAGAGTCCCTTGGACTGCAAGGAGATCCAACCAGTCCATTCTGAAGGAGATCAGCCCTGGGATTTCTTTGGAAGGAATGATGCTAAAGCTGAAACTCCAGTATTTTGGCCACCTCATGCGAAGAGTTGACTCACTGGAAAAGACTCTGATGCTAGGAGGGATTGGGGGTAGGAGGAGAAGGGGACGACAGAGGATGAGATGGCTGGATGGCATCATTGACTTGATGGACCTGAGTCTGAGTGAATCCAGGAGTTGGTGATGGACAGGGAGGCCTGGCGAGCTGCGATTCATGGGGTCGCATAGAGAAGGACATGACTGAGCGACTGAACTGAACTGAACTGATGCACCTGATTTACATAAAGTGAAAATAGAAAAAGAAGCATGTAAACTATTAGGAAATAAACTTCAGGAACTAAGGTTAAAAGTGGTATCTCTTTTTGACCTTGGAGAATTCTGAAACAATTTATTTTTGATTATTTATGTATTATTGGCTGAACACTTGTGGCTCAGGGGCTTAGTGGCTCCACAGCATGTGGGAATTTCCTGGACCAGGCATTGACCCCTCGTCTCCTGCATTGGCAGGCCGATTCCTTATCCCTGAGTCACCAGGGAAGTCCAGAAATCATTGAGAATGCACACTACATGGTGGCATTTTTGTTTGTTTGTTTGATAAACTAGAAATTTCATAGATTCAATCCCAACTTTTTTGTTCTTGTTACTTTGAAGTCACTGAAAGCACAAGATGGAACCAAACCCAAAGTATTGTTTGGATACTGGAACAGATGATATGTTATGAGAATGTTTGTTAACTGATGAAGCTTTCTAGTTGGAGCACTATAGACTTCCAATCTTTTGGCAATTTTTGGCATGCCCAAATAGGCAGCATAGGAATTGGTTGGTTTAAAGTCTAGAGGTATCAGTAGTCAAACATCGCAGAAACCACAGTGAGACTGTTTAACAAAACACTGAATGTTTACTCCTGCTATGAATTTGTTACATTCCTTTTCCTGCTGTACAGATATGTCCCATTGTTCTATCTGGTTGTTGAAGATGGTATTAAATTACTATTTATCTGTTTTACTAAACAGAAAAATTACTATTTACTATCTATTGCCTAAGACATTTTTACACTAGCCTAATGAACAGTAATGTTTAGAAATATTTAATATTAATAAATATTAAATAGAAGTCTAGTTTTCCAACACATATTAAAATGTTGATGTAACATTATAGAATTAATAAATATGCTCCATAGTTCATTGTCAGCTGTGGTAGAATTTCCTTTTTCTTGAGTTTTTTTTTTTTTTTTTTTAAATACTGTGATGGTTTTTGCCATTCCACAACATGAATCGGCCATAGGCATTCATGTGTCCCCAACCTCCTTCCCCACCCTATCCCTCCAAGTTGTCACAGAACAGTGGCTCTGGATGCCCAGTCATATATCAAACTCCCCCGGCTATCTATTTTACATATGGTAGGCCTGGCGTGCTGCGATTCATGGAGTTGCAAGGAGTCGGACATGACTGAGCGACTGAAATGAACTGAACTGAACTGAATATATATGTTTCAATGTGATTCTCTCAAATCATGCTACCCTATTTCTTTTGTTTTTTTAAGTTTTTCCTTAGCGTTATTTTCTCTGTCCACATGTTGTGACCGAGGTTTAAAGTTTAATTTACATTTCTTCTCTGCCTTACACTAACAAATACATAAGTCAGTGGGTTATTTTGAGACTTTTGTAATGTGAAAATGCACGTAAAACGATGACAGGGAACATAGTAGCTGCCCTATAAACATGAAGAAAATTCCTTTAGGACTTGAGTTCAGTCAGTTAATACACACAGAAATATTTATAAATAGTGCAAAGTTGGTGATAATTTTGGTAAAAAGAAATTGTAATGTCTTCTCAAGATGTTTTATAGTCTGCTTTGTTGTCCATATCTGACAGAGCTTTTGGAAACAGCACAGCAAAGAGAGAACAAAAATTAAAACTGCCTGATTACCGTCAAATGAGTATCTAGTAATTGTTGACATTCCATTACATTGAGGAAGTATTCACTTATGTATTATATATTATGATGTAAACAAGTTTTTCTCAAAAGTATTTGAAGCTTTGTCATCATAAGCATGGAACACAAACAGTTTCTATAAAGAAGAATGCAGTTCTCATTATAGGAAATTTTTTCTCTCTTGTTTAATAACTTTAAAATTTATTTTTGGCTGTTCTGGGTCTTCACTGTGCTCCTGGCTTTTCTCTCCTTGCGGCAAGCAGGGGCTATACATTCTGTACATAAAATACATAAACGTGGCTGGTTGGTTGGAGACTGGCATTCTGAATCTCCTTTTTTGGTCAGTCCAGATCCCTCGATGTCTTTTTTCCTTTGGCTGTGCTGAGCCTTTTTTGCCGCACGTGGGCTTTCTCTGGGTGCAGCAAGCAGGAACTACTCTAATTGCTGTGCTGGCTTCTCACTGCTGTAGCTCCTCTTGTTGCAGAGCACACGCTTTGGAGCACAGGCTCAGTACTTGTGTTGCTCGGGCTTAGTTGCTCCAAGGCACGTGGTATCCTCCCAGACCAGGGATCAAACCTGTGTCCCATGCATTGGCAGGTGGATTCTTTATTACTGGACCACCAGGGACATGTCAGTGAGTGGCTTTCAACTGAGCAAATCCCAGTATCTTTCAACCAGGATCCTCCTGTGTCTTTTAACTGTTACTACCCTGCCAAATAAAATTTGCGGTCATCACCCCATAACTGGGAGATCTGAAAACCAGGAGAGACTCCCCAAAACTTACTTGGACTTCCTGAGGAGGACGATGGGCCCAAGAGGCTGTTCCTGATTTACCAAGGCTACTATGTCGGAAGCTCAGAATGGTACTGTTATGCCCAAGTCGCGAAATCTCCCAATGACCACCAGGGAGTTGATATCTGATGCAAAAGCAAGAGAGTTTTTATTACCAAGCTCGAGCTGGGGCTCCCACGGATACTGACGCAGCAGCTATAGGGAGGAGCCCCGAGCTCTGGGTTACATTGCTTATATAGGGTATTATTGCACGAAAAATTCAAAAAACGGGAGTCTCCGGGTCTCATTGGTCACCTTCTGGTGAAGGGTTAGGTGTTGAGTTCTGATTGGTTCTCCTTTCCCGGGCTTGACTCGAATTTCCCGGGCTGGCCAAGGGTTCTGATTGGTTCTCAGGTGGTGGGGTGAGGTCAGGGGATTTCCAAAGGCTCTTTTCCCGGAACCTTACAAAATGGAGTAGCTTTGATTCTTTAGTACCTGTTTTGCTCCAGCCTGCATTCCCCTCAGGGTGCATTGTCGTTGGGCTGCTGCAGTGACTAATAAGCTTGATCTTTGAAGAAGTGGAATGTCAAGATATTTTTCTCCTTCTAGGTGTTACTATGAGGTGTTACTAAGAGCTGTGTGTTTCACATTCCAGCTTGTCATCCCTGCACAAAGCCAGTTCTTGTTTACTTAAACTGCTTAAATTAATTCTAATTGCAGGTGCTAGCGATGGAATGAAACACCAACACTGCAGAGTGGTTTGAATCTGTCTGCTGCTTCTTGCAGCTGCTTTATTTTATATCTTTTGCACAACAATCTGCGGGGCAAGTTGCCAAACACCATAATTCAGCGACTATACAGTGCGCAGGCGCGGGGCGAGATAACCTTTACCTAACTTATTTACTGCAGCTAAGACTTTGTTTTGAGAACTTATCAACTTAGAATCCGTTTTGTCCCTGGGTCTGTTCCTTTTGAGGAATCAGAGAAACATCCTTGTGTGCAAGAAATGTTTTTTCCCATGGGAACAAACAGAGGATTCTGGGCAGAACATCTCCTTTGCAAGAATGTTCAGCCATGGTTGAGAGTCTTGTTTGCAAGCACTTCCCAACCTTCCTTATACCTGTTCCCTACACTGGGCAGAACATCTCCTTTGCAAGAATGTTCAGCCCTGGTTGAGAGTCTCCTTTGCAAGCACTTCCCAACCTTCCTTATACCTTGTTCCCTACATCTCCCCCTTTCTTTACTTGCAGGTGATGAATAAGCACTTGAATATGCAAAGCTTCTTTCAATTGTTTCCCTTTCTGCCAGCGGGTGGTAGACTATGAAAGCAATGAAACATAAAGCAACAATTAACAAAGAATTCACAAAGTATGTTGTTAACAATGTAGATACATGCCCTAAAGGATTAAGGTTATCTAATCCTTCTTGAAGACTCTTTAGTATATCAGAACCAATAATATCAGGCAGCGTCTTACTAAAAGTTGACAATATAGTTTGCTCCAGTTTCATAATTTCAGCAGTTAAATTCTGGTGTCCCATGAAAGACCTTTTTACCTTTTCCCAACCCTCACTCATATTAAAGGGAACAGGGGTTACACATAGGTGAGATGAGTTCCAATCACATTTTAACACACTCCTTGTAGCTAACACAGTCACTTGATCTCCTAACCAGGAAACAGTGTGTTGTAAATTCAATACATCAGTAGCCAATTGAGCGTCCAAATCATGCTGTTGTTGCCACAATAAATAAGCATCCTTATGCCACTCCCTGACAAAATCAGCAGTCTGTATGCCCTGGTGCAAAGCAAGACCTGCTACAGTTGCTGTTGCTGTTGCTGTTACTGAAGCCACGGCGAGAATTGATGCGATGACGATGCCAAGCATTCTTCGGGATCGATGGAGAAGAGTGTGCACAGCGTTCACAAGAGGAGCGACAGCAAAAGAGCCCGACCACGGCCGAGTGAGGTTCCCAGGCAACCAGAGTCCAGCCCGTGCTTTCACAGTGACCGAAGAGTGATTACTGGAATGGACCATCTTGTCTTCAACATTTTCCCACCAGGAACGGTTTATACGTTGAGTCAAGTTACAATCAGAACAGGATAAAACTCCCAGAATTTCATTCCAAATCCATTGCCCATACAGTAAAAAATAAGGAAATTTTACACATGCTATAGCAGAGTAAGATTTATTAATATGCAAATGAGCTTGAAAGGGCCCTCTAGGATCATTAATATTCAAAGTAAAGTTTCCCATCCATAAAGTAAGGTTACCTGACACTGCCCATGATTATACACTGGAATAGTAAAAGCAAATTTATTTCTATCTTTTATTTGCAAAGGAATAGTAAAAGAGCAATCCTTCAAATCCAGAACCATCAAAGACCAATTTTGTGGAATCAAGGCAGGAGAAGGGAGACCTAATTGCAAAGTTCCCATAAGTTCTAAACATTTGTTAACTTCCCTTAAATCAGTCAACATTCTCCATTTACCAGATTTTTTCGTAATGACAAAAACAGGAGAATTCCAAGCAGAGGTGGAAGGTTTGATATGGCCAGATTGAAGCTGTTCTTCTACTAATTGTTCTAAAGCCTCGAGCTTCACTTTTGGAAGCAGCCACTGCTCAACCCATTTAGGGACATCAGTTAACCATTTCAATGGGAGAGCTCGAGGAATCTGAGCAGTGGCTACAAGTTTTCCGACGAGATGGTGAGTGTTGTTCCTTAAGAAAGTAAAAGATCTCTTCCCCAGATATTAATAGGTATATTAACAATGTAAAAAGAAATAAATACTTCTTTTCATTAGACAATTGGCATGACAAAGGTTGAGCGCTTCTCCACACATCTGCTATAGATCCTAAGCCTGTTAAAACAAGAGGACTTTTTTCTTTTTTCCAGTCATTAGGCCACTGCTGGAGAGAAATAACTGAAACATCTGCTCCTGTATCCACTAATCCTTCAAACTGTCTATCTTTAATAATCAGTGACATTAAAGGACGAGAGTCATTAATAAGCATTTCCCAAAATATACTTTGTCCCGTACTTCCAAAACCACCAACTCTCTACAGAATCTGAATCCTCCCCCGAACTCACATCTCTATCTGTCTCAGTGGATGAATCTGTACTATCATCCGGAGGTTTGGGTGGAGGCCGAGGTGAAGCCCCCCACTCACATTCGCCTTCCTTCTCCTCACTCACAGGCACATCCTCATACAGGGGATCAGCCTTCTTAAGAGAACATGAGACGGCCTCACCATTAGCAGCCTTTAATTTTAAAGCCTGCAGTATAGCGCTACATAGAGTCCACAGCTTTAAAGGAATCACATTTCCTTTTTGATGCTGCCTTCTTAACTCCTTTTGTATCACTTTTCATTCCCTCAAATTTAGCTGTACTTTTGTTTGATATTGAAACCAATAGCAATGCTGCTCTATAAGGCGAAACAACTCACTCAAGCAGCGAGTGGACGTTTTAATTCCTATAGAATGCAGGAGCCCCTTAACCAGCTCCATATATTGTGACTTTAAAGACGGGGAATTCCCCATGGTTTTTTCTTTCTCTTCTCTTTTTTGTTTCTTTTTCTCTTTTTTTTTTTCTTTTTCCCGAAAGTCCCCCTTTCAGCGTCCCGCCCCGGGGTGCTTACCCTTTCGGTTCCGTAGTGCCCCTGCGCTGGGCGCCAGATGCTAGCGACAGAATGAAACACCAACACTGCAGAGTGGTTTGAATCTTTCTGTTGCTTCTTGCAGCTGCTTTATTTTATATCTTTTGCACAACAACCTGCGGGGCAAGTTGCCAAACACCATAATTCAGTGACCATACAGTGCGCAGGCGCGGGGCGAGATAACCTTTACCTAACTTATTTACTGCAGCTAAGACTTTGTTTTGAGAACTTCCTTATCAACTTAGAATCCGTTTTGTCCCTGGGTCTGTTCCTTTTGAGGAATCAGAGAAACATCCTTGTGTGCAAGAAATGTTCTTTTCCCACGGGAACAAACAGAGGATTCTGGGCAGAACATCTCATTTGCAACAATGTTCAGCCCTGGTTGAGAGTCTTGTTTGCAAGCACTTCCCAACCTTCCTTATACCTTGTTCCCTACAGCAGGAATATTTCTGGGTCCAGCCACCACCCCACATCAACCCCCACCCACCCCTACCCACCCCCAGCCCGGCCACCACACCAGGTTTCAGTTCCCATACTGAACTGCTTCAGCCTCATCAGCAGGAATCCTGTTAAGAGGAAACCTTTCTTTCCAACGCAATTATCCCACAGAATTTTAAGTTTTTACTTAAAACTGTTAAAGTTATGAGCAATCAATGATGCAACACAAGACGGGAAAAACCCTCATGTACTTCTAAACCCTGACAAGATACCTAGGGATCAAAAGGAAGAACCCAGCAGGTGTCCTCTTGTTCCTGATCGGCCCCCCTCTGCTCCCCTCGGCCCTGCTGGTCCCTGCTCGGCTCCGCCCCTCACATGCCCAGGCGCAGGCATGTGTCCCACCCTGCGCCCCTCACTCACCGAGGGGCAGGAGTGTGCCCTACGCCCCGCCCCTCGCTGTGGCATTCTTCTGATACCAATGGCTGAGGAGTCTCCAGTCTCTGCTTCGTCCCAAGTGATTCTACGGCCAGTTCCTGAAGCCGAGACTTGGTAGGTGCGGCCGACCACTGGAAACCTGAGGTCCTTTTTTGTTTGTTCATTTTTGTTGTTGTTAAGCTGCGCCTGTGGCGTCCCCTCTCCTCCCTATCCGTGGTCTCCTGTCACTTCGCACCTCGCTATTCCTTGACCCCTTCCTCCAGCCCAAATTGAATTAATCGGTTGATTTCTTCCTCATTCTGTACATACATTTTTTCTGATATAAAAAGAAATGGGATCTGACTCTGTTGTAAGTGGTTTGTGTTATTTGTGGCAAAGGATTACGAGCAAACAGTCAAACATTTTTTCCTAAGTGAAATTATTGAAAAGCTGATGGAGAACAACTTGATAAATGAAACGCTGTTCACATCCAAATACCTGACCTTTTCCTGGAAAAGAAACGTAGCCTGGCAGCTGTTGAATCTCTCTGTTCAGTGTGTTAAGGAAGATGATTATAGTTTCAAGACAGACCTGGAAAGAAGGTGAATAATTTGCATTTTTGATACTCCTAAGAACAAATAGCTTATTTCGCGAATGGTGTCTTTTTTATTTTGTTTTTGTTTTGTATTATGAAACAGGCATTGAAGTTGATGTTATTTTGTTTTAAGAATTTTACAGACTGGAAATAGAAATTAAGCTATATTAACAATAGTTATAGGCTTACAGAATATATTGCATTAGAATCTAGTAGAGTCTGCTCTGGATAAGGAAGATAAAAGTGTTCCTGAGTAGATCCCCTTATTTAATTTTGTATTTGTAGTTTTAGTGTATAATGTGTTAGTTTAATTATGTCTTGTGTTTGTGGATTATAAGGAATGTTTGTAATCTGTTTAATAGAGAATGAATTTAAAAATTGTTTGAATTGTTTAGAAATATAGGCAGGGCCATTGTCTGTCTTTATCGAATTAGGTGTTATTGCAAAGTAAGGTATTAGGTGGGCTATAACATGTCATGTAGTTTCATTCCAGAGAGGTGTGGCCCCTATAAAAGAATGTGTATTGATTCAGACATATAAGAAGGAAGAGGAAGAAAGTTCAGGGCAATGAGTTATATCCATTTGTCATAAAATTCTTTTTTATTTATCATAAACCCTTTTTATATTTTTATATTTATAATTTTATTTGCCATTTCTCATATCTTTTTATTAAAAGCATATATTTTATTTTTCTTTAGCAATTATGAAGTGTATTGTATGTTAGCATTTTATAGATTGGTGAATATATTTATTATATTATATCATTATATATTTATATATATATAAAGTTATATTTTTGCTGACAAATTTAGTTTACCTTAAACTAGGCATAATAAAAGTATTATACAATGTTGATGACTTAAGACGTGTCTTAATTAGATTAGCAAACAAATTTAAATTTTATTTATATTTAAATAAACATTATTTTTAATATTGTATATTTTCCAGTTCACGTGAAGTTGAATTTAAATAGAGGTCATTAACTTCATATTATCCAAAAACAAAGACATATATTGAGACATAGATAATTTTAGATAGATAGGCATAGTTTTCTGCTTGAAATTTAAAATATCTTTGTGTTGTGTTATTATTATTTTTGAGTTTCACCAGTTTGTTTATGGCTGGAGTCCTAGATAGAGTGGTCTGTGTATCCCAAGGACATGATAAGAGTTAAGTTTAGGGTTTTTTTCAGGCCTGATTTGTTTCCCAGGCAGAACTGGAGCTCCAAAAAAGTATTTTAACAAGTTAACCCTTTCCTAACTGCATGTGTAAGAAGAACCGGTTTTGCAATTTCAAAAGAGTTTATTTTAATCAGTATTCCCTAGAGTCTAAAGAATATCCTGGCCATTCAGTGTCAAAAATATAATTTCTCCTTTTTGTATATTCATGATATATGCATGAAAGAAATGCTGTCACATTGGATGTAAAGCCTTGACTACAAAATTTTGACAAATAGTAGGACTGCTAAGCATACCTTCAGGTAACGTACTCTACTGAAATCTTTTATGAGGCCCAATGTGATTAGGAAAAGGGAGAGACAAAGTGAATCTCTCTTGGTCTAAAGGGTGTAAAGGTATATTTAAAAAGCAATTTGTAAATCAATAATAATAATAATATGCCAATTTTGAGGAATAGTAGTAGGTGATGGGAGAAGGCAATGGCAACCCACTCCAGTACTCTTGCCTCGAAAATCCCATGGACGGAGGAGCCTGGTAGGCTGCAGTCCATGGGGTCGCTAAGAGTAGGACACGACTGAGCGACTTCACTTTCACTTTCACTTTTCCCTTTCATTCATTGGAGAAGGAAATGGCAACCCACTCCAGTGTTCTTGCCTGGAGAATCCCAGGGATGGTGGGCTGCCATCTATGGGGTCACACAGAGTTGGACACGACTGAAGTGACTTAGCAGCAGCAGCAGCAGTAGGTGATGGGATTCCTGGTTGTAACGCACCCATAGGATTCATAGATGCATTAACTTTTCTAAGGTCTGTTAAAAGGCACCATTTGTTAAATTTCTTTTTTATAACAAAAATAGGAAAGTTCCAAGGAGAGCAAGATGCCTCAATATGTTTCAATTCAAATTGTGTGTCTATAAGTTCTTTAGCAGCCTGTAATTTTTCTTTTGTAAGGGGCCATTGCTCTGTCCAACTAGGCTTGTCATTCTTCCAAGTTATTTTGATAATTGTTTTGTTTCTTAAATGAGCAGTGGCCCCTAGGAAAAATGTGGAATGTATATCTGAGTTTGCCATTGCATAAGTAAGTCCCTTCCTATTAGATTAAGGGGTGCATCTATCATATAAGCTCTTAATGTTGCAGGCTGGCCTTCTGGTCCCTCGCATGGGTGTATCTGAACACTTTGATAGACTTCTTGTACTTTAGTTTGAGAAATTCCCACAATTTGGCAAGAGACCTTTTGTATAGGCCAGGATTTGGGCCATAAGTGTTTGGAAATAATAGTAATATCAGATCCAGTGTCGAGGAGACCAGAAAATCTTGTACCATTAATTTTGATATTTATATTTGGTTGGGCACATACAGATACCAATGATGTCCATAAGGATTGGTTTTGTTCTGTACTGCCGAATCTGCTTGTCCATACATTATTAGAGGAGTTAATAGAAATGTAAGGCAAAAGAAGTAATTGAGCAATTTTGTTTTCCTTTTTGAATTGCCATAGAATCTGAGATGACATCATCATTTGAATCTCTCCTTTATAATCTGAATCAATTACTCCAGGGTGAACAGTAATTCCTTTAGAAGTCAAACTAGATTGGCCAAGCAAGAGACCGAAGGTTTGTGGGGGCAGAGGTCCGAAAAGTCCGGTAGGTACTCTGGAAGGGACTGCTTGAGGGTAAAGGGAAAAATCATTTAGGGCTGGTATATTGACGGCAGCACTGCCAGATATTGAAGGTTTGAGGGGAAAGATAGAAGTTGCCCCTGGTTTTTGTTGTAGGGGACCTGGGTGGGGGGTCCCCTGTTTGGAGTTTCCTGGAATAGATTTTTCATCAATATCAAATTTAGATTTACAGTCTTTGGCCCAGTGCATTCCTCTAAGGCAGAGAGGGCAAATTCTTGGAGGTTTCTTATTAGCCTTCTTAGGGCAGTCCCTTTTTAAATGGTTTTTATCTTCACATGTAAAGGATCCTTCATTTCCCTTTCTAAAGGCAGCAACCATTGTCTCAACTAGCATTTGCATCTTTTGAGTTTCTGATCCTAGATTGCCACAAGCCTTCAAATAGTCAATAATAGTCCCAACTCACGGATTGGAGTGATAGCTCTTTGACATTCCTGATTTGCATTCTTATAAGCAAGTAATTTTTCTAGCTGTTTTTTGGTTTCTTCTCCGATTACAGTACAGGAAATATCAGTTTCTAATCTAGCTAAAAAATCAACATAACTTTCATTAGGCCCCCGTAATATTTTAGTGTAACTACCTGAAGGCTCTCCTTGAGGAGTAATTCGATCCCAAGCTTCAAGGGCCACTGTTTTTAATTGTTAATACAACAAAGGAGGGCATTGTATTTGAGCTTCTATGGTATCAAATTGTCTGGAGCCAGTTAACATTTCGTAAGTAATTTGGTTTTGGGGAGTGCCAGCTCGAGCATTCTTGTTAGCATGATCTCTGGCTATATCATGAAACCACATGTCCATTGAAGATATTCTCCTGGTTTAAGGAGAGCTCTTATTAAAGTTCGCCAATCATAGGGGAAAACGTTTCCATTAGAAGATGCCACAACATTTAGAAGCTCTCTCAGTTCAGTCGCTCAGTCGTGTCCAACTCTTTGCGACCCCATGAATCGCAGCATGCCAGGCCTCCCTGTCCATCACCAACTCCCGGAGTTCACTCAGACTCACATCTATCGAGTCCGTGATGCCATCCAGCCATCTCATCCTCTGTTGTCCCGTTCTCCTCCTGCCCCCAATCCCTCTCAGCATCAAAGTCTTTTCCAATGAGTCAACTCTTCGCATGAGATGCACAAAGTACTGGAGTTTCAGCTTTAGCATCATTCCTTCCAAAGAAATCCCAGGGTTGATCTCCTTAGAATGGACTGGTTGGATCTCCTTGCAGTCCAAGGGACTCTCAAGAGTCTTCTCCAACACCACAGTTCAAAAGCATCAATTCTTCAGCGTTCAGCTTTCTGCACAGTCCAACTCTCACAACCATACATGACCACAGGAAAAACCATACCCTTGACTAGACAGACCTTGGTCAGCAAAGTAATGTCTCTGCTTTTCAATATGCTATCTATGTTGGTCATAACTTTTCTTCCAAGCAGTAAGTGACTTTTAATTTCATGGCTGCAGTCACCATCTGCAGTGATTTTGGAGCCCAGAAAAATAAAGTCTGACACTGTTTTCACTGTCCCTGGTGGCTGAGAGGGTAAAGAGTCTGCCTGCAATGCAGGAG
This sequence comes from Capra hircus, assembly GCF_001704415.2. Lineage (NCBI taxonomy): Eukaryota > Metazoa > Chordata > Mammalia > Artiodactyla > Bovidae > Capra > Capra hircus. The sequence continues at coordinate 61,206,572 of NC_030825.1, read as the reverse complement.
ACCTGGGTTCGATCCCTGGGTCAGGAAGATCCCCTGGAGAAGGAAATGGCAACCCATTCAAGTAGTCTTGCCTGGAAATTCCCATGAACAGAGACTGCTAGACTACAGTCCATGGGATCGCCAAGAGTCGGACACGACTGAGCGACTTCACCCCCTTCACCCCTCACTGTTTTCACTGTTTCCCCATCTATTTCCGGGATGCCATGATCTTCGTTTTCTGAATGTTGAGCTTTAAGCCAACTTTTTCACTTTCCACTTTCACTTTCATCAAGAGGCTTTTTAGTTGCTCTTCACTTTCTGCCATAAGGGTGGTGTCATCTGCATATCTGAGGTTATTGATATTTCTCCCGGCAATCTTGATTCCAGCTTGTGTTTCCTCCAGTCCAGCGTTTCTCATGATGTAATCTGCATATAAGTTAAATAAGCAGGGTGACAATAGACAGCCTTGACGTACTCCTTTTCCTATTTGGAACCAGTCTGTTGTTCCATGTCCAGTTCTAACTGTTGCTTCCTGACCTGCATACAGATTTCTCAAGAGGCAGGTCAGGTGCTGTGGTATTCCCTACTCTTTCAGAATTTTCCACAGTTTTTTGTGATCCACACAGTCAAAGGGTTTGGCAAGGTCAATAAAGCAGAAATAGATGTTTTTCTGGAACTCTCTTGCTTTTTCCATGATCCAGTGGATGTTGGCAATTTGATCTCTGGTTCCTCTGCCTTTTCCAAAACCAGCTTGAACATCAGAGAGTTCATGGTTCACGTATTGCTGAAGCCTGACTTGGAGAAATTTGAACATTACTTTACTAGCATGTGAGATGAGTGCAATTGTGTGGTAGTTTGAACATTCTTTGCCATTGCCTTTCTTTGGGATTGGAATGAAAACTGACCTATTCCAGTCCTGTGGCCACTGCTCAGTTTTCCAAATTTGCTGGCATATTGAGTGCAGCACTTTCACAGCATCATCTTTCAGGATTTAAAATGGCTCAACTGGAATTCCATCACCTCCACTAGCTTTGTTCATAGTGATGGTTTCTAAGGCCCACTTGACTTCACATTTCAGGATGTCTGGCTCTAGGTGAGTGATCACACCATCGTGATTATCCAGGACATGAAGATCTTTTTTGTACAGTTCTTCTGTATATTCTTGCCACCTCTTCTTAATATCTCTGCTTCTGTTAGGTCCATACCATTTCTGTCCTTTATTGAGCCCATCTTTGCATGAAATGTTCCCTTGGCATCTCTAATTTTCTTGAAGAGATCTCTAGTCTTTCCCATTCTATCCTTTTCCTCTATTTCTTTGCATTGATCGCTGAGGAAGGCTTTCCTTCTCTTCTTGCTATTCTTTGGAACTCTGCATTCAGAGGCTTATATCTTTCTTTTTCTCCTTTGCTTTTCACCTCTCTTCTTTTCACAGCTATTTGTAAGGCCTCCCCAGACAGCCATTTTGCATTTTTGCATTTCTTTTCCATGGGGATGGTCTTGATCCCTGTTTCCTGTACAATGTCATGAACCTCATTCCATAGTTCATCAGGCACTCCATCTATCAGATCTAGTCCCTTAAATCTATTTCTCACTTCCACTGTATAATCATAAGGGATTTGACGTAGGTCATGCCTGAATGGTCTAGTGGTTTTCCCTACTTTCTTCAGTTTAAGTCTGAATTTGGTAATAAGGAGTTCATGATCTGAGCCACAGTCAGCTCCTAGTCTTGTTTTTGTTGACTGTGTAGAGCTTCTCCATCTTTGGCTGCAAAGAATATAATCAATCTGATTTCGGTGTTGACCATCTGGTGTTGTCCTTGTGTAGAGTCTTCTCTTGTATTGTTGGAAGAGAGTATTTGCTATGACCAGTGCATTGTCTTGGCAAAACTCTATTAGTCTTTGCCCTGCTTCATTCCGTATTCCAAGGCTAAATTTGCCTGTTACTCCAGGTGTTTCTTGACTTCCTACTTTTGCGTTAGAAGCTCTCTAGTAAAAGGCAAATGTGGGCCATACATAGTTATAGCCTTTTTCATTTGTTGCATGTGAAAAAGATTAATACCATCATATTGAGGTATTATGTGCACTTGAGCATCAGGATTTCTTAAAACTGGAAGGATGGAGAAAGCACTGGTGTTAGTAACTTGTGCTTGCAAAACCAGTAATTCAGAGTCTCATTCACGGAGGAGAGCAAGTAAGTGCTGGTTTTCTGCAAATATGAGTCTGTGCCAAGGACTTATCATTATTGTCCAGAAGAGCATTGCCAATTTTGGTGTCAAAAAACGTCTGACAAAGGAGAGACTTTTGGAGTTGCACTGGTTGGCAGAGGAGGAACATTTGGAGTAACTGGGGTAGGTTTAGTAAGAAAAATTTGAAATATTTTATGTTGTTCTAATTGGGCCTTTTATAAAGTTTATCATCTACTTGATATTCATGCAATAAGTATTCTGTCTGTTGTTGAATATTGGGAGGGCTAGAATTTACCTTGAAATGGCAGAATTACAACTTTAATGAGAGCCCATAGGGGCCTGAAATCAATTGAAATATGTTTTCCCTGTTTGGCAGCCCATTCAACATTTTCTTTGACCTGGTGCCAAATTTCTAAATCAAAACTGCCTTTATCAAAGAAACAAGGATTACTTTTAACCACTGTTTGAAACTAAGCCTCTATTTATTGGGCTAAACCAAAAGTCCCTGAGCTTTAAACAAATGGTAAAGTAAAATAGACAAATAGTTTCTAGCCTTTTGACCAGTGTCTTAGTACTTACCGACCTCAATAGGAGTCTGGAGTCACTCCGTCCGAAATGCCACGTATACCAGTGTCCCTGTTCTGGGTGCCACTTGTTGGGGTCCTTTAACGGACTGGAACCTGGTGGTCCAGAGTCAATGATCAGAACGTGAAAGAGAGAAAGAGGCTGATATTCCGTGGTTTACACAGAAAACCAATAAAATCCTTGACACAGGGCTTGCGTCGCTTGCAAAAGCACCAGACGCCCTCTCGAGGGGGTGAAGGCACAGTGCGCCTTCACACAGTGCGCCTCACTCTCCTGCAGGAGTGAGCTCGATGGGTCTCTACATCCAGATAACTAGCGGGGGAGAGAGAGAGAAACAAAAACGTCATGAGGCCCTAACCTCTGATGGAGCAAAGGCACTTTAATGATTTTTCTGTGCGTATGTATAGGCTGTAGTACAAGAAGTTTCTTACGACTGTGATAAAGATCAGAAAACCAAATGTACAGCAACTGTTAACAAGGGAATTAATAATGGGATTAATAATGGTCACAAGGTCAGGAGACAATCTATATCTCAAGAAAGGGGATAGAGACTAAGCAGTTTTGTAGTAAAGAGAATGTTTACTAAAGGAGATTCCAGCTTGTCTCACACAATGACTTCAGTTCCTGGGAGCAGTGTGCTGCTTCTCTTGAAAAGAAACAAAGGACTTGTGAGAAACACCACGTAGGAATCCTCCTATCAAGCATTCCCTGACAGCCCCTCAGCAATCTTACCGGACCAGGCAACAACCTGTGTTTCATATATTGGTCAGTGGACTCTTTACCAGTGAGCCACCGGGAATGCCCTCATATTATTTTTAAATACAGGTATTTTATACAGACTGGCATTAAAGTATTTTGTGTATTATTTTCTGCTTGTATTACTATTAGATGACTCTAATGGTATAGAACATGCCTGCACGTGTGGGAAAGGTGGGTTTGATCCCTGGGTTAGGAAGATCCCCTGGAGGAGGGAATAGCAACCCATCAGAGTGTTCTTGCCTGGAGAGTCCCATGGAAAGAGGAGCGTGGCAGGATACAGTCCATGGGATTGCAGATAGTCGGGCGTAACTGAAGCAGCTTATCACAGCACGCAACCTTTACCAAGTCCTTGAAATACACTACTCACTTTGCCTGAGACCTCAACCTTTTGAATTGATTGAATTGAGAGCTTAATCCCTGTGTCGGAAAGATCTGGAGAAGTAAATGGCAACCCACTTCAGTATTCTTGCCTAGAGAATCCCATGGATGGAGGAGCTGGCAGGCTACAGTCCATGGGTTTGGAAAAAGTCTTACATTCCTGAAGCGACTTAGCACACACATAGGCACTGATTATTGATAGTTTCCTCTCATAGAGAAACTAAAGTGCCGAGGTCCTGCCCCGGTGGATCCAGGGAATTCGAAGCGGGGACTGCATTGGCGTGAGAAAAACTTACTTGTTTATTAATATAAGATTAGATTAAGAAACAATAGTATAGTAGGAAAATTAAGTAGAGAAAGAGGGCTGAATAACTTGGATTATGTGGAAGACCAATAAAGTTCCAGACAAGGAACTTGCACCATCTACGTTAGGCCACCGGCGTCCGTTTGAATATCGGAGAGTGCCCCGCCTTGGGCTCTCTCTCTTAGGGATCTTAGAAGCCGGGACAAATAAGTAGACATGATGAACCTCCCTGCTCCAGATGGGAATTCAGCCGGAAAAAGAAAAGAACGACATGGGGAAGCCCAGCATTGGTGCAAGACTCCAGAAACTATTTTTCAAAATCAGCTTATATACCCCAAGTTGTACATAAAGAAATAGAGTTATGCAGGGGCAGCAGTCCTGACCCTCATTGAGACAAGACTTTCTTTTTGCATACCCTCCCGTATACAAAAGGTCTCAGGTGGTTTACATTATCTTCTGGCCAAGAGGCTTGTTAACATTTTTATGGCTCTCTTCCTGGATAATTGTCCAGAAAACTCCTTTTCCCTAGAAGTGTTTTTTCTTTACTCTGCATCACCCTCAAAGTACAAAAAAGTTACATTCCTATAGAACAAAGGTGCAGTGGGTTATAACAAAGAAAGTACTTAACTCAAAGATCTAGTGTTGCTAATACCAGGTCTACTACCTGTTTTTCTATATACCAACTATACCTAAAAATAAAAGATACGAAAGTTTGGCAGCAAGTATTGGCTCAACAAATGAAACCTTTAATCAGTCCTATTCTAATGATTTTGACTCCTCGGAAGCCCCGACATTCCTAGGATGTTTTAAGCTTCCTGTGCCTCCTGCGGTCAGGAGGCCTCAAACAATCACATGTGCAGCTAGCTGTACAAGTCCTGCAGGCAGGCTAGAAAGCCATCAGAGAGGTTTTTGGATTGAAACACTTGTTATTATGCCCAGGAGATTTATTATCTAAAAGCTCTAATTTTTTCCAGAAAAAGGTGGTGGGGGGACAGTCCCCTGTTAATGACAGAAGAGTAGGTGGAAAGCATAACATAGTAAAGCAGGCAGATTCTGGTCTTGGGGGGTGGATGCTCAGGAATTTCCAGGGGGAATCCCTGAAGCCGAACATGTCCTTGTGTTTTGTCAGGCTTCCTTCCGCATGACCTTGTCACGGGTGGGATTCCTCACGCTGGCTCCCGACACTAAAGACATTTTGGATTATTAATGAATATGTTTGCTGCTACTCTGAGATGTTCTCCATAAGAAAGCAAATGTTTTTAGAAGTTATCACTGGTATTTATGGTCACCATTCTACAAAATGCTAATATAAAGGACAGTTCATGGTTGCTTAAGGAAAGTAAGATCCCTGTTTTTACTAACAAAAGGTATGAACAGTGAAATTGATTTGGGTTGCTCATAGCAGTGAGTGGGAGCGAGCAGAAGCTGGAAGCAAGCAGAAGCTGGAAGCAAGTTCTTAATTTCCCAGATCGAGACTCCTAACCCCTCGACCACAGGAGCCAACATTTAGGGCTAAGGTCCCTAGTCTGACCTGCCTAGTCAAGAACAAATTCAGATGATGAGGCAGAAGATAAAGAGTAAAGGAAAAAGTTTATTGAAAGGAAAAGTACATATGGCAAGACACCTGGGCAACCTCAGAGAGAGAGAGACGCCTTTGGGAAGTGTAGATTCTTTACAAAGGGGCAGTTTTCCAGGTCTTCATCTTCCCTCAGGCCAATCACCTTGTTTATTCGCCCTGGCTAATTTGTCTCAGGACCCTCCTGGAGTGTGCATGCACACCTTAGCCAAGTTGGATCTCAAAGTGAAGGCTTCTGGGAGGAGCAGGACTCATTATGGCCTGGGATTATCCTGTGAGTTTTGACTCCAAGCAGCCTTTCTGGGCATGTGTAGTGTCTCCCTTAACAAACAGGGTTTTTTCCTTTCTTTGTCCTTGCCATAATTATTCCCTGAGATTAGAGAATGACTGTGTATTTACCATTTTTGTTGGGTGTAAATTCCTCTACTGGATCCTACCTATCTCTTATCTCAGGGAATGCAAAGGGGAAGATGGCACATTAGAGACTTTTAACATGGAGCCCATCAGTCTCCTATGAGAAAATTACATTTTATTAGGGAGAAAGAAAGTATGTCTGACTTACAGGTGGCTGTCTCTTAATGAAGAAAATGATTTAATTAAGGGGGGAAAAAAAGAGTTTTTATTCAAAGTGGACCTCCAAGAAAAGAGGTCCCAAAAGGCAAAGTCTTTATATGATCTGTAACAATCTGTCCTTTGACTCCTGTCAGTGTTGTTGCTTGACTATGGGAAGCATGTGATGAGGTGTTTCAAAGGGATCTATTTCCTCTTTGTCCCTCTTCTGTGCTGGATTCCATCAGATGCCTGCTTTTTGGTCCATGTAGAACAGCGCTGACACCTCCAGAGATTATTTCGGACCCAGCCTGGTTCGCTTCCTATTTGCTGCACTTGGGAGACCTCACTGGAAGAAGGGAAAGACTGGCAGCTCTTCTACCGCATTTGGTGTCTCAGATCCTACACAGAGCTGCCTTCAACCTGTCTTCCTGTTCAGAGCCCTCAGCTGTTGTTGTTGTTACTACTTTTGCCAGATCCTTCAGGGGTGTGTGTAACAGGAATGTGGTTTGGATCTTCTGTGATTGTAACTCAGGAAACCTGTAAGGACAGTGCACATTGAGGTCCTCTCTTAGACAGGACCTGAATTGATGTGTTGTTGGTGCCTTGGGAACAATTTCCAAGAGTAACACAATTACACGGGTCAGTTCTTGTGTCTGATCTGAAGTTTCCTTTTTACACTCCTGGAGTTCATTGTAACTTTTTGTCCTCTATTTTGCCCAAGTAGGCCCTGGTGGTTCAGAGCATGGATGAATCTGTAAGTCTCTGTTTCAGTCCTGCTTTTGCTCATTTACTTTCATGTTCCATGGAGTTGTGTACAGGAACCCTGTGAATCCACTACCTTTATTTGGTTGCATGGAATGTTGCCTGTTTTACAGAAAAAGTCAGAAGTTACTCTGTTTTTTTCTTTTTGCTGTCCCATGTGGCAGGTGGTATCTTAGTTCCCCATTGCTGGATGGAATCTGTGCCCCCTCCAGGGTATGTGCATAGTCCTAACAATTGGACCATCAGGGAATTTGCTTCAAAGATTACTTTTGTTTCAGTTCAGTTCAGTCCCTCAGTCGTGTCCGACTCTTTGCAACCCCATGAATCGCAGAACGCCAGGCCTCCCTGTTCATCACCATCTCCCGGAGTTCACTCAGACTCACGTCCATTGAGTCCATGATGCCATCTAGCCATCTCATCCTCGGTCATCCCCTTCTCCTCCTGCCCCCAATCCCTCCCAGCATCAGAGTCTTTTCCAATGAGTCAACTCTTCACATGAGGTGCACAAAGTACTTGAGTTTTAGCTTTAGCATCATTCCTTCCAAAGAATACATCAGGTCTGATCTCCTTCAGAATGGACTGGTTGGATCTCCTTGCAGTCCAAGGGACTCTCAAGAGTCTTCTCCTACACCACAGTTCAAAAGCATCAATTCTTCGGCGCCCAGCCTTCTTCACAGTCAACTCTCATATGCATACATGACCACAGGAAAAACCACAGCCTTGACTAGACAGGACTTAGTCGGCAAAGTAATGTCTCTGCTTTTGAATATTCTATCTAGGTTAGTCATAACTTTTCTTCCAAGGAGTAAGCGTCCTTTAATTTCATGGCTGCAGTCACCATCTGCAGTGATTTTGGAGCTCCCCAAAATAAAGTCTGACACTGTTTCCACTGTTTCCCCATCTATTTCCCATGAAGTGATGGCACTGGATGCCATGATCTTCGTTTTCTGAATGTTGAGCTTTAAGCCAACTTTTTCACTTTCCACTTTCACTTTCATCAAGAGGCTCTTTAGCTCCTCTTCACTTTCTGCCATAAGGGTGGTGTCATCTGCATATCTGAGGTTATTGATATTTCTCCTGGCAATTTTGATTCCAGCTTGTGCCTCTTCCAGTCCAGCGTTTCTCATGATGTACTCTGCATATAAGTTAAATAAGTAGGGTGACAATATACAGCCTTGATGTACTCCTTTTCCTATTTGGAACCAGTCTGTTGTTCCATGTCCAGTTCTAACTGTTGCTTGCTGACCTGCATATAGATTTTTCAAGAGGCAGGTTAGGTGGTCTGGTATTTCCTACTCTTTCGGAATTTTCCACAGTTTCTTGTGATCCACACAGTCAAAGGCTTTGGCATAGTCAATAAAGCAGAAATAGATGTTTTTCTGGAACTCTCTTGCTTTTTCCGTGATCCAGCAGATGTTGGCAATTTGATCTCTGATTCCTCTGCCTTTTCTAAAACCAGCTTGAACATCAGGGAGTTCACGGTTCACGTATTGCTGAAGCCTGGCTTGGAGAATTTTGAGCATTACTTTACTAGCATGTGAGATGAGTGCAATTGTGCGGTAGTTTGAGCATTCTTTCTCATTGCCTTTCTTTGGAATTGGAGTGAAAACTGACCTATTCCAATCCTGTGGCCACTGCTGAGATTTCCAAATTTGCTGGCATATTGAGTGCAGCACTTTCACAGCATTATCTTTCAGGATTTGAAACAGCTCAACTGGAATTCCATCACCTCCACTAGCTTTGTTCATAGTGATACTTCCTAAGGCCTACTTGACTTCACATTCCAAGATGTCTGGCTCTAGATTATTGATCACATCATCATGATTATCTGGGTCATGAAGATTATCTGGGTCATACTTTTGTTTAAAGAATATATTTCCTTCCTGTCCTGCTTATGGTGACATCTCTTTGTCTACTTTACATCTTGTATGTTTTTTATTTTACTTTTCATTTTTATGAGTGTTGTCTCTGACTCTGGTTAATAAGTTTTCAAATAATATTGGTTTTCTTCATACCAATACATTACATTTTTAAAATGTTTTTTATTTTTGGTTGCACTGGGCTTTTCGTTACTTACGGCAGGCAAGGGTTACTCTCTACTTGCAGTGCACGGGCTTCTCATTCTAATGCCTTCTCTTGTTACCGTGTGTGGGCTCTATGCCTGTGCATAGTAGTTGTGACTCCCGAACTCTGGAAAACAGAGTTGTGGCCTACAGGCTTCGTTGCTCCAAGGAACAACGAATGTGTGGGACCTGACCTGCATATAGATTTTCCTATGTGGGAACTTCCCGGATGAGGGATGGAACCCTTGTGCCCTGTGTTAATTACCAGGTGGATTCTTTACCTCTGAGCCAGAAGGGAGGCCCCAAAGCTTGTTCCTTGACATGTATCTTGGAACCAATGAACTGAATAAGTTAAAGTTACTGTATAGATAGGGAATTGCTCAACTGAATGATTGTTCTTTAAGTAGACAATGTTTAATTTATTAATATTTTTAATTTAAAGATGGTCTTTATGTATTACACAATGTAACTGACATGAACCACTTGTCAATGTCATAAAATGCCTATATGTCTATCTACTGATAGATTTATAAGAGGTATTTAGAAAAGTTTTCTTTTCTTTTTTTTTCCTCCCCATTATTGTCGGGAATTTCCTGAACAGTTGTCAACTACTATTTATGTTTTCCATTATTTGTTAAAGTGCTTCTTTGGGATTATTTACCATTGCAGTGTATTGCCTGTTAATGAATGCTTGTTCAGTTGATTGTCCTATCTGATTCTTTGTGATCTCATGGATAGTAGCCTGCTAAGCTCCTTATCCATGGAATTCTTTTTAGGCAAGAATAGTTTTGTGGGTGCCATTTCTTCCTCCAGGGGATCTTCCCCACCAAGGGATTGAAGCTCCCTAGCCTATGTCTCCTGCATTGGCAGGCGAATTCTTTACTACCAAATCACCTACATAGCCCTGTCTCTTCTTTACCATTTACTTATGTATAAGTATGCATAAAGTGTGTACAATATGCTATATTTTCTCCTCAATTATGAGACAGCAGTGTGTTTACTACCAAGTAGAATGAGTTTAGAAGTCATGGTGCAAAAATATCCTTTTCTTTGAAAACTGACATGAGTTTGGAAAAAATTAATATGTTCTGACTGTATCTTTGAAGCTAGGCTACCCTAAAATTAATTTGGATTACACGTGATTGCTTTTTCATTTTTAAACAGTTCTATTTGTTTAGCGTTTCAAATATTTTTAAGATCATCATTGGGAAGATGTGTAATTCCGTTCAGCATGAATATGCCTTTTGGTATAATACCATGTATTCAGCATGAAACAATTTATGTATGAATTGTAATTAATAGAATGCATTTGTTTTTCATATTTTGTAGATGTGTCTCCAATACATATGATCAAGAAATTACAGGCAAAAGGAAACAGTGGTAAAGAAGAAATTTTTCAAAGAGTGGTTTGGAAGAGCTGAAAGCCGTGAAATTGAAGATGTTTTTCCTCAGAAAGATACAGGAAAATATGTATGATTTTGAGTGTCTGTGGACAGATGATGAAAGAAATGACAGAGGAACCTCTATATCCATAACAACAATCTCACCAATAGAAGAGCTCATGATAGTAGAAGTGATGCAGGAAATAAGCCTATTGAAAGGCATGGATCAAGCTTTCAGGATCAGTTGCAGATACTTGAATCTGAAGGGACAGTTTCTGAATGTAGTCAGGTTGTGGCGAATATCAACAGTAGCGCCTCAGGTTTACCACCTCAGAGAACTTGTAGTGTCTGTAAAGACAGTTCTCATAAACAAGAGAGTGCTGTTATACATCCCTCAGAACTGGTATCAGACTAGGAAGCACACAAGAAAAAAACTTACAGTTGTAATGAGTGTAACATAACTTTTCTTCAGTACGCAGAACTTACTAGACATCAAAGAATGCATACAGGAAGAAAAGCATATAAATGTAACATATGTTGTAAGGTGTTTAATGATAAATTGACCCTTATAATTCATCAGAGAAATCATACTGGAGAGAAACCATACAAATGTGATGTGTGTGGAAAGGCCTTTAGTCGAAAAGCAAGGTGTACAGTTCATCAGACCCTTCATAGTGGAGAGAAACCATATACATCTGAAGTATGTGGCCGTGGCTATACTCAAAATCAATATTTTTAATTCACTGGAGAATTCATACCATATAAATGTGATGTATGTGGCTATACTCGAAAGTCAATACTTGTAATTCATTGGAGATTTCATACTGGAGAAAATCCATATAAATGTGATCTATGTGGCAAGGCTTTTAGTCTAAATTCACAGCTTATAGTTCATTGGAGAGTACATACTGGAGAGAAACCATATAAATGTGATGTGTGTGGCAGGCCTTTAGTGTAAATTCAAGGCTGGTAGTTCGTCGGAGAGTTCATACTGGAGAGAAACCATATAAATGTGATGTATATGGACAGGCCTTTAGCCGAAATTCAATCCTTGTAATTCATCAGAGAATTCATACTGGAGAGAAAGCTTACAAATATAACAATTAGGACAAACATTTTAGTGCACAGTCATCCTTAAATTGCCATCAGGCAGTTCATACAGGAGGAAAAGTATAGAAAGGTAATTTATGTGGCAAAGTCTTCAGTTGCAGGTCTTTGCAGTTCATTGGAAGCATATTGGGGAGAAACCATATCAATAATAATCTATCTGGCAAGGCCTTCAGTCAAACGGGAAACCTTGCATTTCATCAGAGAATTCATACTGGAGAGAAACTGTGTAAATGTGCTGTGTGTGGCTGATGCTTTACTGGAAACCCACAGCTTGGAATTCATCAGAGAATTCATACTGGAGAGAAACCATATAAATGTGATCTCAGTGGCAAGGCCTTTAAATGCAAACCTTGCAGTTCATTGGAGAATTCATACTGGAGGGAAATCTTACAAATGTAACCATTCTGACAAAAGTTTTACTGCACAGCTAGCCTCACCATCATGCAGTTCATACAGGAGAGACAGCATAGAGATGTGATGTATGTGGGCAGTGCTTGAAATGACCATCTAAGAAATCAGATAATTCATAGTAGAGAAAAATGTTACAAATACAAAAATTATGAGAAACGTTTTAGTGCAGATGTAATGAGTGTAGCAAAGCTTTTAGTCAGAGTTCAGGCCTTATAATTAATCAAAGAATTCATACTGTATAGAAACCATACAAATGAAAGAAATATGGTAAAGCTTCTAGTGCATGTTCAGCCTCAGCTGACTGTTGGGCAGGTCATACAGGAGGGAAACCACATAAGTGGAATTTTCAAGGCAAGAGTACTGGAGTGGGTTGCCATTTCCTTCTCCAGGGCATTTCCCAACCCAGGGATCGAAGCGAGGTCTCTCGCATTGTAGACAGACAATTTACCATCTGAGCCACCAGGAAAGTCCTCTAAAACAAAGTATAAAACTGCCAAAGTATAAATTATTTAGTGACTCCTCAGTTTAAGACACCACCTAAAGGTCGTGCCATATTCTGTACACTGGTAAGGTTCTCTCTAGTATGGATCATCTGATGGCTAGTGCAATGTGAGCCCCAAGTAAAGGTTTTACACACTCATGTCACTTGTAAGCTTTCTCTCCAGAATGACTCCTTTACTGAATCCTTACTTAGGGTTGTTGTCTTAAAGCCCTGACACACTCATTACATTGATACAGTTTCTATCCAGTGTGAATATTCTCAAGAAGCCTAAGGTGTAAACACCTGACAAAAGCCTGGACACACTGATTACATTCGAATGGTATCTCCGGTCCATCACCTGATGTCTCTTGAGGCCTGAATGCCACCTGAAGGATTTGCCACACTCTTAGATTTGTGTCTCTGCATTACAAATTCTCTACTGATGGGAAAGGTGAGACCTGTTATTGAAGCCCTGGCCACACACATTATATTTACATGATTTCCTCCAATCTTAAGATTGGAGGGACGGACTGTGCTCCAAATGTATGGATTCTCACCAGTATGAATTTTCTCATGTGTTGTAAATACTGAATGCCTTCCAAAAGACACCACATGCACTATGTGGGTACGATTTCCATTCAGAATTAATTACGTGATGGTTAGTTATGTCTGAACACAGAACCAAAGCTTTTGTGAGGTTTCTTCTAGTTTGACTTTTCTGAGGGTCAAAAGGCTTCTTGAGAATATTCACAATGGATAGGAACTATATCAGTTTAATGAGTGTGTCAGGGCTTTTAGACAACAATCCTAAGTCAGGATGCAGTAAAGAAGTCATTCTGGAGAGAAAGCTTACAAATGACATGAGTGTGTAAAACCTTTACTTGGGACTCACACTGCACTAGTCATCAGATGATCCATACTAGAGAGAACCTTACCAGTGTACAGAATATGGCAGGACCTTTAGGTAGTGGCTTAAACTCAGGATTCACTAAATAATTTATACTTTGGCAGTTTTATACTTTATTTTATGCTTTATGGAAGTTTTATAGTTACTGCTCACTCTTTAGGTGTGTAAGAATACATATCCTGGAGTTAAACCACACAAATGTAATATTTGTGGGAAGGATTTTACCAAACATCCAAATTCAGGAACATTCTGGAGCAATGCTCAATTGCAATGGGAGTGGGAAAAATTTCACCTTGAGTTGAAGTGTTAGACAAGACTCCATAGTGAAGAGGAGTCTTGGAAATGGACTGGCAAGGGCTTTCTGGAGGGTTCAGAGTACACTGCTGTTCCTGCTGCTGCTGCTAAGTCGCTTCATTCGTGTCCAACTCTGTGCAACCCCGTAGATGGCAGCTCACCAGGCTTCCCTTCCCTGGGATTCTCCAGGCAAGAACACTGGAGTGCGTTGCCATTTCCTTCTCTAATGCATGAAAGTGAAAAGTGAAAGTGAAGTTGCTCAGTTGTGTCTGATTCTTAGTGACCCCGTGGACTGCAGCCCACCAGGCTCCTCCGTCCATGGATTTTCCAGGCAAGAGTACTGGAGTGGGGTGTAGAATTCAGAATATATGTTTTTCCGAGAAACCATACAAAAGTAGTGTGCACACTGAAGCTTTAACTCAAAGATCAAAACTGTGGAACGTGAGAGGATATGTATGGAAAGCAAACTTGGACAGGTAATGAATATTGTGTAGTTTGTTCCATGAAATAGTCACACCATGGGCATAATGAAGTGATTCATGTGTGTCAGAAACTGTACACTATACTGAATTTGGAAACATGTTTAAGAAAACAATATTTCCTCAAGATTCCTCCCCCAAAAAAACTCATATTGGAGGGAATCCTTACAATTGTAATGAATTTGGCCATTTTTTATGACAGTTCTTACAGCAGATCACAAAAGAGAGAATTCATTTGAGGAATAAATAAATCTTCAGAAAGACAAATGTTGACACTTGCAGCCTATATCCTCCATGTGGGGACCCCTGACCTTCCTGCGTGTTACCCTCTCAGTATGATAATTTCCAGGCCATTCACTTTGGTGTTTAGTTTTGTTTTCCCAACAATGTTGCATTTTTCTTGGATAATTCCATTCAGTTTGTGTTTACTGCTTCATATGTGCTAAATCCTCAGTACATCTACTCTTGGAATTCCGTGAAGACTTTCCCCCAGGTGTCTGGGTGAAACCATTTTAAGGTAAGACCACATCTATCCACATCCGAGTTTTCTGGCTGCATGCGGAACGTGGACAGTTCACATCCAGCTTTTTTCTCAGAGCACAGAAAACAACTGACTGCTTTTATTAATGAAGAAAGGCTATTCCCACCAGCAATTTCTTCACCAGAGCACAGCTGGTAAAAGAGGAGATGAGGGGATAATTTAGTTACATCAGTATGATATTTCATCACTGTCTAATCATACACATAATATGCAGGATGCTGTGCAAAGACTTTTTTTTCCGTGATCACCAGAGAAATGGCAAAATGGAAAATATTTTTCCTAGTATTGAGGCTGCAGAGCAGGGCCCTGTGGTGCTCCCAGGCACAGAGGCCTTTTTGGTTCCCATTTCTTAAAGACAGGCCTGCAGCCTCCATGACCTTCTGTGAGTTCCAAAGGGCAGAACAGTTGCTAATCAAAGAAGGATGCTGACACCGGGTCAATCGTGTCCAACTCTTTTGTGACTCAATGGACACAAAATAGGTTGCCATTTCTTCCTCCAGGGGATCTTCACGACCCAGGAATCGAACCCAAGTCTCCTGTACTGGCAGGTGGATTCTTTACCACTGCACTGATTAGGACACCAGACCACCTAAGACCCTGCACACAACTTCATCTTGTCACCAATCCCATCCTTTTACAACTTTGCAGAGGAAACAAGAATACAAGACTGTTACTGCCTTGATCCTTAGCATATATCCCTAGTGGATGATATAATATCTCCCTACTCACCAGGGAGGGGGCCTAAAGTGTTCCCTTTTAGCCTCGCACATATATAAAGCCACTGTTTATCCTCCATAACCCTGTCTCTGTGTTTGTATTTCTTATATCTCGGTTTGGCATTTCTGCACAGAGAGCCAAGATTTTGGCATCAATATAACCTCTGGGTTCTGGTTCAACCCAGACCTTTGACTTGCTTATTCAGAGGAACGTCGTCCAACACGTACTGATGTCTCTAAGATGTGACAGGACCAGACACAACACAGCCCAAAGGAACACGCAGGGCCCCTCACCAATATTCTAAGGTACATACACCAAGGTTCTCAGGTCTTCCTGTTTTTATTATTATTGGGTTAATATTCCTAAGGTTCCATTTTTAACTATTACATGTGTATTTATCTTCTTTGACTTTTCTTGGTATTATAGCTTCTGATGACAGAGTTGAAGCTTACTTCGGATCCTGTAATTATGGAAAAGAGCAAAGATTAAAGAATTCTGCCACTTCACTTCCAGGAAAAGGGTTACTGCCAAGAGCCACCCTTCCCCATTATCACTGATTTGAGACCCCCACTAGGCCCCCTGTTTCCCTGGGAAAAAACCAGACACACCCTCCACAAATTCCCAGTCTATGCCCTATCAGTGATGTGCTGTTGTTGTTTAGTCGCTCAGTCATGACTGACTCACTGCAACCTCGTGGATGCCAGGCTTCCCTGTCTTTCACCATATCCTGGAGTTTGCTCAAACTCACGTCCATTGAGTTGGTGATGCCATCTAACCGTCTCATCCTCTGTCATTCCATTCTCCTCCTGCCTTCAATCTTTCCCAGCCTCGAAGTCTTTTCCAGTGAGTCCGATATTTGCATCATGTGGCCAAAGTATTGGAGCCTCAGCTCCAGCATCACAGTCCTTCCAATGACTATTCATGGTTGGTCTCCTTTCGGGTTGACTGCTTTGATCTCCTTGCTCTCCAAGGGACTCTCAACGCTAATCTCCAGCACCACAATCCAAAAGCATCGATTTTTCTATGCTCAGCCTTCTTTATGGACCGACTCTCACATCCCTTTTTAAATCACATCCCTAGCTTTGGCCACCTCATACGAAGAGCTGACTCATTGGAAAAGACTCTGATGCTGGGAGGGATTGGGGGCAGGAGGAAAAGGGGATGACAGAGGATGAGATGGCTGGATGGCATCACTGACTCCATGGTCGTGAGTTTGAGTGAACTCCGGGAGTTGGTGATGGACAGGGAGGCCTGGCGTGCTGCGGTTCATGGAGTCGCAAAGAGTCGGACACGACTGAGCGACTGAACTGAACTGAACTAGCTGACTACTGGAAAAACCATAGTTTGTCTATAGGGACCTTTGTCGGCAATGTCATTCCTCTGCTTTTTAATACACCATGTAGTTCTATCATAACTTTACTTCCAAGGAGCAGTCCCCTGGCTGCAGTCCCCTTTAGCAGTGATTACAATATTGAATTACAGTTTCCTCTGCCCCCCTGGTAGCTCAGACTGTAAAGCGCCGGCCTACAAGGCGGAAGACCCAGGTTCGATCCCCGGGTCGGGAAGATCCCCTGAAGAAGGAAATGCCAGCCCACTCCAGTATTCTTGCCTGGAAAATCCCATGTACTGAGGAGCCTGGTAGGCTAAAGTCCACGGGGTCGAAAAGAGTCGGACACGACTGAGCCACTTCACTTCACTTCACTTCACTTCCGCCTTCTGTGCCGCGACACTTGGCCACCCTGAGCCGAGTCGCCCCGCCCCGACGCGTCCGCCCCGCCCCGACGCGTCCGCCCCGCCCCGACGCGTCCGCCCCGCCCCGACGCGTCCGCCCCGCCCCGACGCGCGCCGCCGCCCCGCCCCGACGCGTCCGCCCCGCCCCGACGCGTCCGCCCGCCGCCCCGAGTATCCCAGTCCCTCCGCGTCGAGTAACCTCTGCTCCGCGCCAGGACGCTCCGCACTGCCACGCAGCGAGTTCCCGCCTCACCTTTCAAATACCTTATGTTGGTCCGGCTTCTCTCCACCACCCACCCATTGACGGCCTGGCCCCGCCTGCAGGCCGGTCAGCTATTTGTCTGCGCGTGCGCGCACTGTGACCCACGGAGAGGCGGAGAGCGGCGACTGGAGGTCCTATCGCGGCGTGAGTTTCTGTCTTTGGAGTCAAACCTGGCTCTCGCGGTCTCCTCTTCCTTGTACCCCGGATCTGAGGGTCGCTACTGACTCTGAAGTGAAGTCGCTCAGTCGTGACCAACTCTTTGCCACCCCGTGGACTGTAGCTTACCAGCCTTCTCCGTCCATGGCATTCTCCAGGCAAGAATACTGGAGTGGGTTACCATTTCCTTCTCCAGGGGATCTTCCCGACCCAGGAATCGAACCCGGGTTTCCCAGCGTTGGAGGCAGACGCTTTAACCTCTGAGCCTGACTCTAAATCCCCGCTCCCGCCCCACCACCCCCAGCAAATTCAGACGTCTCCGTAAGCGGCGAAGGGGCGCCTGCCTTTTGGTTGAACTCTGCACTGAAGCCGGTTTCTGCTTCTGGAACACTGAAACGCTGCGTTTCGCACCTTTTTCTGGCTTAAAAGCGTTTACTGACCTCACTGACCCCTCTACCCTTTCTGCACCACATACAATTCTATTAGGTGAGGTGGTTTATTCGCTCCACCTTCTTCAGCCTCTCCTTCTCGGGCCTTGGAGGCCTCGCCGGCCCCCCGCCCCCGGAGGGGCAGCGTTCTCTCCCCGGTCCTGGGATTCTGGGGAGCCTGCCCCGCTCCTGAGATCCCCTCTCTCCCAGCCGTCTGTCCTCACGTCTCCTAGGCAGGTCCTTCTGCCCTTCAGAGTGACGTTTCCCCTGATCCCTGGTGGGGAAGGTGACCTGAGCCAGCCACGTGACACCCATGGTTCTTAGGCCCCGAATACCCCCGCTGGAATTTGGCTCATGCGGGAGGGCCTTTCTTATTCAGTCTCCTACCCTGTAAATAGTGGGCGGAAGGCGGGATCAGAAGAAGCAGAGACAGCGACTCCTAGAGAAATGGAAAATTGAGAAAAGCCTGTGGGACGAGAGATGGCAGTGAAGAGGATTGTGAGGAACTTGGAAGAGACAGCTTCATGAAAGAGAATGAGCGTTGAAGGGAGCGAGTGGGGAAAGGAGAGAAATTCAGAGCGAAGCAGGGTCTCCGTAGAGTTAAGGGTGAGCAACATAGGGAGGTGTGGTTGTTCATTCCGACTCTTTGGAAGCCCTGTATCTCCAAGAGTTTTCTCAAATCCAGGTCTGTTGAGTCCAGGGATGGTATCTCACCATCTCATCTTCTACCGCCCCCTTCTGTAGCCTTCAAGGGAGAGGGGCTGTAAATCAGGGGTCCCAAAGAGGGCGACAGTGGAGAAGCAGTTCACACAGCCCGCAAAGGGGATACAAGAGCTGGAACCAGAGCAACAATATCCTGGTGGGAGAGAAAGGGGACTCCTAGTGATTGGAGGAGCTGAGAGAAAAAGCGAGCTGAAGAGAGGCATAGCCACTTGGGAGTGCCAGAGAGTTGGGAGGAAGGGAGGGCAGAGGTGGAAGAAGAAAAGCAGAAATCCATGGAGATTGAGGATCACCAGGGAGGTTGGAGAGAAAGCAACTTGAAGGCGAACAGATGGCAGAGAGAGGCGGGATGGGAGGCAGGGAAGAAGTAGAGAGGAGGACAGGCACAGCAGGAGAGCAGAGATGCAAGCAGAGAAAGGGAGATGTAGAAAGAAGCAGGGAAACAGATCAACCAAATGAAGTGAAAACAGCTAGTGTGCAGGTGATGGTGGGGACTAGATCCGGAAGAGTGCTGAATCAGCTGGGTAAGAATTATTAAGTCGTTATACATTGATTCTTGGCTTTAAAATCTAATGCAAATCTTCTTTAAATTATACAGATCAGAATGAGAATTGCAAAACTTCTGTCTGTGAGGCATGTGTATTTTGTAATTATTTGTATTAAAAGAGCATGCCATGTGTAGAGCCAGTTGAGGTGGGGGCTGTGGCAGTGACTTGATTCTCAGCTGTGGGTCACCCCCTTGGCTCTTCCTGATGCGGAGTAGAGGTTATTCGAGAGAAAAAATGGGGCAAGAACTGACTGACTGACTACATGATGCCTTTTCAAGGAACTTTCAACATGTTCTTTGTGTAGGTTTTACTTTTGGCTTTCTGCTTTCTTTACATTTAATTATTTTTGTAGCTTGGGATAAAGATTCGTTCATTCAATAGCGACTTTCTTGTAAACAATTATGGAGATTTGTCTCACTTGGGATAACTTGGATGAATGTAGAGAATATTATGGTAAGTGAATTAAGACAGACAGGGAAAGACTGGTATTATATGTCCTTCCATTATATGGAATATTAAAAAAAATGAAACTCACTAGTACCAGAGGGTAGGATGGTGGTCATCTGGGGCTGGGGGGTGGGGAAGATGGAGGGATGTTGGTCAAAAGGTATAGTCTTTGAGTTGTGAAATGAGTGCGTCCTGGGCAGGTATGCACAGCATGCTGACTATAGTTAATCCTGTTCTGTTACTTCATGCTGGGAATTTGTCAGGAGAGTACGTCATCAATGATTTCACCACACACAGAACATGGGAATTTGGAGGAGATGGGTGTGTTCATTAGTGGATTGTGATAACTATTTCACACTATACACGTGTCATATGCTCACAGGGTGTATGGTATGTATACACATACTCCTTTGGTTAGTCGGTTCTCCCCGATCAGACATGCTCCTCAGGTTCTCGTGTGAGGCCTCACCCCAGGAATGTGCACAGGCCGCAGATGATTCCGATATGGATCCTGCACCTGAGCACCAGGGCTCTTAGCCTCCACTTCTGAGACTGAGATCAGGCCCTGGGAGAGGGAAGGGTGCTCTGCTCTGAGTGGGGCTGGACCAGAGCCTGCTGTGTGACCTTAAGGGCATCATGGGGTCAGCGGAGGTGCCCCCTGTTGCTGTGTGCATGAGGCCTCACCAGGAGGGGAGTGTGATCCAAGGAAATTGTGGTAAAGTCCCATGTTGGACTCTCTGCAGGAGCTGACTGTGCTGAGTCCCTCCTGAGACAGTGACCACAGAGGACTGTCTGTTCCACATGGTTAGGGCTTCCCTGTGTGTGTGGTTGGGGATGAGGAAAGGGAATGTGTTGACGCTAAGCATTAAACAACATGTTTTCAACTTTCATGATAGAACTGTGAAGACTCATGGACAAAGAGGCCCAGAAGAGGAAAGAACAGGAGTCAGGCATGGCTCTTTCTCAGGTAGGGTCATATTCTCAGTGGATTCTCACACTGCCTTCCTGAAGTGCCGATCTCAGGACTCGCTAATCGTGTCTGACTCTGGAGTGTCCTGTGTGACTCCTGTATATGCACACTCGCCCGGGGCCTTCCCTCAGGCCCTGTCAGCTCCACTTAGGTCCAGTCTCCCTATGACCCGGTGACCTGGCCCTTGTGAGGAGGCTCCCTTGGGCACCATCCTGGGCAGGGCTTCTCACCCACGGGTTGGAGACGGGGTCTCAGTGCTGTTGGGCAACACAGACTGTTGAGGGCCCATCTGGATGCGCTGTCTGCTCTCAGTCAACCATGGTAAAGAAGCTGTACGTGGACCACAGGTATTAACATGTACAGTACACAGGAAAATCTGCAAAAGAGGCCAATGAGTGGAAATCAGTTATAACTTTTTATAGCACATTTAAAACTAAATGAGCACCTCCTTGAAAACTTAAGTGTTTGGGAATGGAATGGAATGGAATGTTCAGAAAGCGATGTCAGGGCTAGCGAGTGGTTTGCTACACCATCTAATTTAAATTGTGAAATCAGGCTTACTAATTTTTTTTCTTTCTTTTTGACCACATGATACAGCTTCCAGGGTCTTAGTTCGATGAGTAGGCATCGAACCTGAAACCAACCAGGAAGTGAGGAATCTTAACCGCTGGACCATGAGGGAATTCTCCAACTTTACTAATCTTGATTCAGTATTTTCCTAATGAAATAAAATAATAAACTTGGAGTTTGTTAATAAGTACATAGCTAAAACTAAGGATAAAAATCACATTATTAATTTTAAAATATATTTATTTCCTGTACTCTGACTTCATTGCTTCAGTGTCGTTTCCCTAGTTCTGGCGAGTGGTGGCCACTCTCTGGATGCAGTGTGCATACTTCTCACTGGGGTGGCTTCTGTTGTCTTGCAGCCCAGTCTCTGAGCACACCGGCTTCAGTAGTTTCACCTCCTGGGCTCTACAACTCTGGCTCAGGAATTGAGACTCACAGGCTTAGTTGCCCCTCAGCAAGTGGGATCTCAGACCAGGCAACAACCCACATCTCTTGCATTGCCCAGTGGATTCTTAACCATTTACCCATAGGGAGGGCCACACATTGTTAAACACAGGTATTTTATAAAGATTGGAAGAAATCTCCTATATGTTATTTTCTGCTTGTATTATTATTATTATTATTATTAGTTTTTGAACTAGAATAAGATAATGTTGAGGAGTTCCCTGGTAGTACAGTAGCTAAGAATGTGCCTGCCAGTGTTGGGTGCATGGGTTCCATCCCAGGTCCGGGAAGATGCCTCAGAGCAACTAAGCCCATGGGCCACAACTACTGAGCCTGTGCCCTAGAGCCTGGGAGCCATTACTATGGAAGCCCGCACTGTCTAGAGCCTGTGCTCCAAAACAAGAGAAGCCACTGCTAGGAGAAGCCCGGGCACTGCAGCTGGAACTAGAGAAAGCCCACTCACAGTAACAAAGACCCAACATAAGCAAAATAAATAAGCTTTGAAAAAGAAATAGGATGTTGACAAAGTTACTGAAGGAAGAAGTACAATGAAAGAAGAGAATGGGAACCCCCTCCAGTATTCTTGCCTGGAGAATTCCATGGATAGAGGAGCTGGTGAGCTGCCCTCAGCAGGGTTGCAAAGAGTCTGGCATGAGTAAGCAGGTAAAGAACAACTTCCACACACAGTAGATTGAGCTCTGAAAAACAAATCTAAGCATCTAACTTTCCTCCTGGACATTCTTCAGTGACTTCCATTAGCTTTTGGAATAAAGTCCAAAATCCGTAGATCTTGCATAAATTATCTCTACCTGGCATCACCCCATCTGCATTCCCTGTGTCCCAGTCACACTGGCTGACTTTCTGTTCAGTAAATATCTTCCTGCCTCAGAGCCAGCACACAGGCTGTTCTCTCTGCTTGCAACACTCTTCCATTTCCCACCTTGCCAATCCTAAGTGTTTCTTCCTCACAGAGACCTTGTCTGATTTCTCAATGTAGGTTAAGACTTTCTGTTTAATCTTGTCCTAGCACCAGGCCTGTGTCAGAGCACTGATTTCAGTAGTAACATTAAAATTGTGGATGAAATTGGCTGGCTGGCTGCTAGATTGTAAGCTCCATCATGTTCACTGCTGTATTTCAAACACAAAGCTGATGCTGAATGCATTTTGATAGAATGAAAGAAAAAAAATAAAGACAACTCTTCTTGTTTCAATCGTGTGTTTACACATGCATGCATGAATGCATGGATATGTAACTCCATGGTTTTATTACAAAAACATCAGCTTATAAATAATGGTGTATGCTTTGTAGCAGTTTCAGTTGTCTCTTAAGTGTATTTCATGGCGTTGATTTTTCTACATCATCACATTAATGATGTAGATTGAAGTAAGATTATTGACGTTGTGAGGGTTGCCATGGAGAGGGTGTGACCCTGTATCGTGACCATTTATGCTGTTTTATTGTAGTTCAGCTACCTTGAACTTGTTTCAGGTATTCTCAGGGAACTCTCTGTGGATGCTCTTTCCTTCTCTGCTAGTTAACTGGTTGATTCCTTGGGTTCAGTTGTCTCTCCCAACCACCTGAGCTCAGGTGCTGTTGCCTCATTTCTTAACTGTTTGATCTGAGCGATTTCTTAGAGTGACAAGAGTTTTCTCCCCAGTAAGGTGGACACAGATCTTTCTCTAACGTGCTGTTATGTTGATGACAAGTTCATCCGTATGAAGTCTTTAGAGTAATGCTTAGTGTGTAGGACGTGCTGAAACACCTGTCGTCAGTGTGATGATGTCATCACCGTCACAATGTGTGTTCTTTTAACGTCACTGTGGACTTTGTCGTCTCTGAAGATACCAGTCTTGCTGTAACTCATCTAGATAGTGACACTGTGTCACTCACTGTGTTTAATGTAACACTTCTGCATAGACAACCCAGTGCTGGTTTTACTTTGTGTATTTTTCATGTGTTGTCCACACACATGACAAATTCATGTTGATTGCAGGATATCATAATCTTAGGGAAAAAGAGGAAATTATAACTTAGATTAGAGACCAACAGTTTGCTTCAAGCAGCTTTTAATGGATCTATCAGAAAGTATATTACTTCAAGTGAATTGAGCTTTACCCCTCTCACCTCTTCTCATTTTGTGTGAAACTAAGAATCCTCCTCAGGGCCCTTTGGTGAAATCTGTTTTCATTTCAGGCACAATTGACCTTCAAGGATGTGTTCATAGATTTCACTCCTGAGGAGTGGGAATGCCTGGACCCTGCCCAGAGGACCTTGTACAAGGACGTGATGGTGGAGATTCTCAGGAACCTGCTGTCTGTGGGTGAGGGTCACTTCCCCCTGAAGTGTGGATCTGCCCTGG
Organism: Capra hircus; assembly: GCF_001704415.2. Taxonomy (NCBI): domain Eukaryota; kingdom Metazoa; phylum Chordata; class Mammalia; order Artiodactyla; family Bovidae; genus Capra; species Capra hircus. The sequence continues at coordinate 61,182,471 of NC_030825.1, read as the reverse complement.
GGTACCTCTGCATGTTCCCTCTGTACCTTTTGAGATCCCCTGTTTTTCTTGACTAAGCTCAAAACCTTGTTGACTCACACATGTAAAGCTTCCTGGTTGGCATCAGGAGTTTAAACTTGACTTTCTTTCAGGTGACCTGCCCCTGTGTGATGCAGAAGGAGTTTCTCCACAGCTCAAGTGTTTATAAAGCTGATTTCAAACTGAAATCTCCAGTTGCCTGTTTTTAGCCCTGTGTTCTTGGTTCAGTAGTTCTTAGACAGGAACTGGATCCCTGCTGCATATTGTACTGTATATTATACTGTTCCCTGTGCATTCAGAAGGAGGCAGAGAGTAACAGAAGCATTTATTTAAAAAAGAAAGGTTGGATTCTGGAAGAAGCCACAGTATATGGCATTACTTCTGAGTAGGAAGTTCTGTTTCTGATCTGAACGTTATCTCCATTCTTGTGGCACAAGAAGAAGACCCCTGGATTGTGGAGAATGAGGTGCCAGTAGCGAACATCCAGATGAGTGGGAAAGTATCCACACTGTGATCACAGGTCAACTGTCACAAGCACAGGGAGGAAGCCACACCATTCATAGTGTTTGGGAAACTCTCCAAGTGGGAGAGTTCTGTGAGAAAACAGATGTTTAATGTTTGTGAACTCTCACAAGAGAGTTTTCTTCTCCCTAACTTATGGCTGTGTTCTTTGACATGTGAAATGTACAGCACCCTCCAGTGGTGCTGTAGCACCCACAGAGATGAAGGCAAGGTCTTTTTTTTCCTTTGGCTTGTACTGGGTCTTTTTTGCTGTGTGGTCTTTTGTCTGTTTGAGATGACAGAGGGCTACTTGCTAGTTGCAGGAAGCATGGTTTCTCATTGTGGTGGCTTCTTTTGTTGGAAAGCACAGGCCCCTGGCACATGGGCTTGAGTAGTTTTACAATGCAAGCTCAGTATCTGTGGCTCATCAACTTATATATATACTTTACAGACTTCTTTATTTTTTCAATGCAGTATTTGTGGAACAATTACTAATTGCCATTTATTTTTCACATTATTCATTAGAATGCTTCTTTTGCCTTGTTTACCATTCCCATGTATTGCCTGATTGATGCTTGTATGCTCAGTTGCTCAGTCCTGTCTGACTCTGTGATCTCATGAACTGTAGCCCACCAAGCTTTCCCGTCAATGGAATTTTTTTCAGACAAGAATAGTGCACTGGGTTTTGATTTCCTGCTCCAGGGGATCTTTCCTATCCAGGGATTATATCCCCCTGTGCCATGTCTTCTCCATTGGCAGGCAGTTTCTTTACCACTGAGTCACCTCCCTAGGCCTGTATGTTCTTTACCATTTAAATAAGTATAAGTGTGCATAAAGTGTGTACAATATACCATTAGTTTCTCCTCAATTATGAGACAGCAATGTGTTTAGTACAAAGTAGGGTGAGCTTTGAGGTCATGGTGGGAAAATACATTTTCTTTGTGAACTGACATGAGTTTGCATAAAATGAATGTTTTCTGATTGTGTTTGAAACTATACTACCCTAAAATTAATTTGAATTACCTATGATCACTTTTTTAAAGAGTTATATTCCTTTAGTGTTGTATTGTTTTAAGATCATCATTGTGAAGATTCATAATTCTTTTCAGGATGGATATGACCTTTGGTATAATATCATGTGTTCAACAGGAAATAATTTATTTATGAATTGTAATTAATAGAATATCTGTGGTTCTTTATGTCTTGTAGATATGTCTCATATACATATGATCAAGAAATTACAGGCCAAAGCAAACAGTGGGAAAGGGGCAATTTTTCAAAGAGTGATGTTTGGAAGAGCTGAAATCCTTGAAATCAAAGATTTTCGCCTCAGGAAGATTCAGGAAAATATACATGACTTTGATTGTCTGTGGACATACGATGAAAGAAATGACAAGGAAATGTCTACATCCTATAACAAAAATCTCACTGACGGAAGAGATCATCATAGTAGAAGTGATGCAGGAAATGGACCTTTTGAAAGGCAGGGATCAAGCTTTCAGGATGAATTGCAGATGGTACAGTCTGAAGGGATAATTTTTGAATGTAGTCAAGTTGTGACAAACGTCAGCGCCTCAGGTTTACCACCTCACAGAACTTGTAATGTCTGCGAAGGCTTTTGTCATAAAGATGAGAATGCTGTTATGCATCCTTCAGAACTGTTACCAGACCATGAAACACACAAAAAAAGACCTTACAAATGTAATGAATGTGACATAACCTTTCTTCAGGACTCAGAACTCACTGGACATCAAAGAATCCATACAGGAGGAAATCCATATAAATGTGACGTGTGTAGCAAGGCTTTTGATCAAACTACCAAACTTGCCATTCACTGGAGAATTCATACTGGAGAGAAACCACATAAATGTGATGTTGGTGACAAGGCTTTTATTCAAGTTGGAAACCTTGCAGTTCATCAGAATATTCATCCTGGAGAGAAACGATATAAATGTGATGTGTGTGGTCACTGCTTTAAACAAAGTACACACCTTGAAAATCATCAGAGAACTCATACTGGAGTGAAACCATCTAAATGTGATGTTTCTGGAAAAGCTTTTAGTCAAAATGCAAGCCATGCAGTTCATCAGAGACTTCATACTGGAAAGAAACCATATAAATGTGATGATGTATGTGGCCTATGCTTTACTCAGAACTCAGAACTTGAAGTTCATCAGAGAACTCATAAGGGAGAGAAACCATATAAATGTGATAAATGTTGCAAAGGCTTTAGTGAAATTTCAAGCCTTGCAGTTCATTGGAGAGTTCATACTGGAGAGAAACCGTATAAATGTGATGTGTGTGGCAAGTCATTTAATCGTACTGGCAAACTTGCTGTTCATCGGAGAGTTCATACTGGAGAGAAACCATATAAGTGTGATGTATGTGGCAAGGCCTTTATTCATACAACAGGCCTTGCTGTTCATCAGAGAATTCACACTGGAGAGAAACCATATAAATGTGATGTGTGTGGCAAGGCATTTAATTATACTGGACACCTTGCTGTTCATCAGAGAGTTCATACTGGAGAAAAACCATATAAGTGTGATGTATGTGACAAGGCCTTTATTCATACAACAGGCCTTGCTGTTCATCAGAGAATTCACACTGGAGAGAAACCATATAAATGTGATGTGTGTGGCAAGGCATTTAATTATACTGGACACCTTGCTGTTCATCAGAGAGTTCATACTGGAGAAAAACCATATAAGTGTGATGTGTGTGCCAAGGCATTTAGTCATACTGGAAGCCTTGCTGTTCATCGGAGAATTCATACTGGAGAGAAACCATATAATTGTGGTGTATGTGGCAAGGCCTTTAATCGAACTTCAAACCTTGCAGTTCATCAGAGAGTTCATACTGGAGAGAAACCATATAATTGTGGTATATGTGGCAAGGCTTTCAGTGTAAATTCAAGCCTTGCAGTTCATCAGAGAGTTCATACTGGAGAGAAACCATATAAATGTGATGTGTGTGGCAAGGCATTTAGTCGTACTGGACACCTTGCTGGTCATCGGAGAGTTCATACTGGAGAGAAACCATATAATTGTGGTATATGTGGCAAGGCTTTCAGTGAAAGTTCAAGCCTTGCAGTTCATCAGAGAGTTCATACTGGAGAGAAACCATATAAGTGTGATGCATGTGGCAAGGCCTTTATTCAAACAACAGGCCTTGCTCTTCATCAGAGAGTTCATACTGGAGAGAAACCCTATAAATGTGATGTATGTGGCAAGGCATTTAGTAGAACTACAAGCCTTGCAGTTCATCAGAGAGTTCATACTGGAGAGAAACCATATAAATGAGAATTATGTGGCAAAACATGTTAGTGCAAATGTCGTGAGTGTGACAAAGCCTTTAGTTAGTGTTCAGGCCTAACATCATCACTTAAATTTTTTTTTTTTAATATTGTGATGGTTTTTGCTGTACATCAACATGAGTAGGCCATAGGCATACATACGTCCCCTCCCTCCTGAACCCACCTCTCTCACCACCATATCCCTCCAGATTGTCCCAGAGCACTCGCTCTTATATCAAACTCCCACTGGCTCTTTTACTTATGATAATATATACGTTTCAGTGGTAATATCTTAAATCCTGCCATCCTATTTCTTTTCTTTTTTTCAATAGTTTTTCCTTAGCGTTACTTTTTCTATCCACGTTATGACCCAGATTTAATGTTTAATTTACATTTTTTTCCTGCCTTAAGTCAGTGGGTTATTATGAGATTTTTGTAACATTAAAATGCACGTAGACAATGGCAGGGAACATAGTAGGTGCCCTGTAAATGTAAAGAAAGACAGTTCCTTTAGGACTTGAGTTCAATCAATTTGTACACATAGAAATATTTATAAATAGTGCCAAGTTAATAATTTTGGTGAAAATAAATTCTAGTGTCTTCTTAAGATTTCATATTTTACAGTGTGCTTTGTTGTCCACAACTGACAGATCTTTCAGAAACAGACAACAAAGAAATGAGAGAAAATATATTACAATTTTCAACAAGAAGTAAATTGCCTAATTACCGTCAAGTGATCATCTAGTAATTTGACATTCCATTCCATTGAAATTGAAGTGAAAGTGAAGTTGCTCAGTTGTGTCTGACTCTTAGCAACCCCATGGACTACAGCCTACCAGGCTCCTCCATCCATGGGTTTTTCCAGGCAAGAGTACTGTAGTGGGTTGCCATTGCCTTTTCCGGAAATGGTAATGGGGGAACATAAATGTCGGTATCATTTTGTATGGTTGGTTTTCTCAAGTTTCCTTTGTGATAAATGTAAGCCTGGCTGCTAGCCTTGTAGAGCTGGGTAGGAGCTGTATCTTTGCAGAGTTCTGGGGGTAAGTTCTTTTCAAGCTCTGTAGTTTCCTGTTCTCTTCTTTTGCTTATTATTTCCATCCTGAAGAGTACTCTCTCCCTGTGTCTATTTCTCAGTCCAAAATTATACTTGTTTTTTAAGGTATAACTCACTACCTCTGCCCTCTAAGGTCTTTCCTGACCCAGCTAACAAGAAGTAATCTTACCTCCCCTACAGCATTTCTTCTTGACGCCTTAAGCTTGGGCTGTGTCTTTACTTCTCTGTATTCCCTGGTAGTACATGGCTTTCTACTCTGTACATGACTCTCACAATTACCTATGTTACTATGTGACAAGATATTTGATTTTTAGAAATATTATTTGAATATTACATTGAAGTATTGGCTTAAGTATTATAATGATGTAAACAAGTTTTCTCATATAAGTATTTGAAGCTTTCTCATCATAAGCATGGAACAGAAACTTTTATCAAGAAGAATGCATTTCTCATTAAAAGTTTTTTTCTCTCTAAAAATTTTAAAATTTATTTTTGGCTATGTTATGTCTTCATTGTGCTGGCATCTTTTTTTTTTGCAGCAATCAGACTATGAATTCTGCACATAAACTTGGCTGGGGTATGGTTGGAGACTGGCATTTTAATGCTTCTTTTGGTCAGTCCAGAGGATTCAATGTCATTTTTCTTTTTGGCTGTGCTAAGCCTTTTTTTTTTTTTTTTTTTTTTTTGCTGCACGTAGGCTTTCTCTAGTTGCAGCAGGCAGAAGTGACTTTCTAGTTACTTGTGTGCACGTTTCTCATGCTGTAGCTACTCTTGTTGCAGAGCACAGGCTCAGTACTTGTGTAGCACGGGCTTAGTTGCTTGAGGCACATGGCATCCTCTCAGACCAGGATCAAACCTGGGTCCTATGCATTGGCAGGTAGATTATTTACCGCTGCACCACCAGGGAATTTCTACTCAGTGTCTTTTAACTGGGCGCTATGTATGTTAATACACTGCCAAACAAAATGGGGGTCATCAACCAATAACTAGGAGATCTGAAAACCAGGAGAGCCTACCCCAAACTTCTCTGGACTCGCTGAAGAAGTGGATGGACCCAAGAGACCCTTCCTGAAATATCAAGGCCAGAATGTCCAAAACACAGTATAAGGTCTGCTTTTCTCCATCCTGCATTCCCCTCAGGGTGCACTTTCGCTGGGCCACTGCAGTGACTAATAAGCTTGATCCTTGAAAAAGTGAAATGTCAAGCCATTTTTCTCCTTAAAAGCGTTAGTATGAAGTAGCCCTTTCTAAGAGTTGTGTGTTTAACATTCTAGCTTGTCATCTGTACACGAAGCCAGTTCTTGTTTACTTAAACTGCTTAAATTAATTCTAATTACAGGAATATTCATGCGTTCAGCTAGCACACCACATCCAGCCCCACCCCAGGAGCCCCCCTACATCAACTCCCACCCAACCCCAACCTGGACAGCAGATCAGGTTTCACTTCCCAGGCCTCTGAATCACTTCAGCCTCATCAGTAGGACTCCAAGTACAGTTTGTATCAGTTGCTCAGTCATGTCCGACTCTGTGACCCCATGGACTGCAGCACGCCAGGCCTCCCTGTCCATCACCAACTCCCAGAATTTACTCAAACTCATTGTGTCGATGATGCCATCCAACCATCTCATCCTCTGTCGTTGGACATGCAGGACTCCAAATGTTATGCCAAAACCTTTCTTTCCATTGTGACTACCCCACAGAATTTTAAGGTTTTATTAAAAGTGGTACAGTTACTTAAACTAATGAGCGATCAATGGTATGACACAAGACGTGAGAGACCCTCAAGTACTACTTAACCCTGACAAGACACCTCTGGATCCAAAGGGAGGAACAAGCAGGTAGGTGAATGCTCCGCCCGACCCCGCCCCTTTCTCGTCCAGACGCAGGCCTGTGTCCTAGGCTCTGACCCTCATTCTCCCTTTCCTTTGGAACCTACCGCTTGGAAGTCTCTGCTATCTCCACTCAGACGTGAGTTTACAGCAATTCCTGAAGCCGAAACGTGGTAGGTGCAGTTGCCCCGGGAATAGTGAGGTAATTTTTTTGCTTTTTAGTCTTGTTAAGGTCCGCGTGTAGGGTCCCCTCTACTCCATATCTCTGGTCTCAGGTCACTTAGGACCTTCCTAATCCTCCAGCCTTTCCTCCCCAAGTAAATTCACTTGTTACCTTGAGAGGCCCGTGGTCTAATTTCCTTTCAGTGTAAAATCCTGAGGTAACATATATCATGCATGAAATATATAGTAATTTATAGGGAGAAAGTCATTATAATTGAGACATGGCACTTGATAATTTTGTTAATATACCAAAACTCTTGTTCAGGAACTAGCTTAGAATTTGATCTTTGCAACTGGTGGTGGAGCTGGAGTTCTTTCTCGAGTGTTAGGGAGGGGTATTACTGTCCTCTTCTGGTTTATATGACCAGGGTAATAAATTGACTACAGAGACTCTTCATTTTAGGAGATAATTTCCAGTGATGCTGGCTACTGGTATGAGCTCTAGAATCAAAGAAAAATATAAAGTGGTCTCTCTGCTCAGACATTTCTGACTGAGACCCCATGAAGTGTAACCCGGCAGGCTGCCGTGTCCATGGGATTTCCCAGGCAAGAATACTGGAGTGGGTTGCCATGTCCTAATCCTGGGGATCTTCTGACTCAGGGATAAAACCCCCATCTCTTGCATCTCCATTGGCAGGAGGATTGTTACCACTGAGCCACCTGGGAAGCCTCTTTGATCTGATACTAGTTTTTTATTTGAATTAAAGAAGTGAGAGTTTTGGTTGGTAGTTTTCCAGTCAATGAGACTCAGTGTGGATAATGTTGAATTATGGATTGCTGACAGGTGCAGTGGAAAGTGGCATATAATAGTGGGGAAATATCCTAAGAAATCGGAGAATCTGAAGACAGTTGAGGGATAATTTTAGCTTTTGTGCATCAAGGATGACTGTCAGTGATACACTAAACCTAAGATGATTATGTGGGGCAGGTGGACAAGGAGCAGTTAGCTTCAAGTAATGAGGCCTGGTTATTTGTGGGAAAGTTGGTGGAATTCCTGCCCGCAGTAGTAGATACAATGGTCATCTGAGTTAAATTCACCCATTCCAGTCCATTTTAATTTGCTGATTCCTAGAATGTCGACATTCACTCTTGCCATCTCCTGTTTGACCACTTCCAATTTGCCTTGATTCATGGACATAACATTCCAGGTTCCTATGCAATATTGCTCTTTACAGCATCGGATCTTGCTTCTATCACCAGTCGCATCTACAACTGAGTGTTGTTTTTTCTTTGGCTCCATCCCTTCATTCTTTCTGGACTTATTTCTCCACTGATCTCCAGTAGCATATTGGGCACCTACCAACCTGGGGAGTTCCTCTTTCAGTATCCTATCATTTTGCATTTTCATACTGTTCATGGGGTTCTCAAGGTAAGAATACTGAAGTGGTTTGCCATTCCCTTCTCCAGTGGACCACATTCTGTCAGACCTCTCCACCATTACCCGCCCATCTTGGGTGGCTCCACAGGGCATGGCTTAGTTTCATTGAGTTAGACCAGGCTGTGGAATCCCTTAGAAGAAATGGAGTAGCCATCATGGTCAACAAAAGAGTCCAAAATGCAGTACTAGGATGCAATCCCAAAAAAGACAGAATGATCTCTGTTCATTTCCAAGGCAAACTATTCAGTGTCACGGTGATCCATGCCTATGCCCCAACCAGTAATGCTGAAGAAGCTGAAGTTGTACGGTTCTATGAAGACCTACAAGAACTTTTAGAACTAACACCCCCCAAATATTCCCTTTTCATCATAGGGGACTGGAATGCAAAAGTAGGAAGTCAAGAAACACCTGGAGTAACAGGCAAATTTGGCATTGGAATATGGAATGAAGCAGTGCAAAGGCTAATAGAGTTTTGCCAAGAAAATGCACTGGTCATAGCAAACACCCTCTTCCAATAACACAAGAGAAGACTCTCCACATGGACATCACCAGTGATCAACACTGAAATCAGATTAATTATATCCTTTGCAGCGAAAGATTACAGAAGCTCTATACAGTCAGCCAAAACAAGACCAGGAGCCTACTGTGGCTCAGATCATGAATTCCTTATTACCAAATTCAGACTGAAATTGAAGAAAGTAGGGAAAACCACTAGACCATTCATCTATGACCTAAATCAAATCCCTTATGATTATACAGTGGAAGTGAGAAATAGATTTAAGGGCCTAGATCTGATAGATAGAGTGCCTGATGAACTATGGACGGAGGTTTGTGACATTGTACAGGAGACAGGGATCAAGACTATCCCCATGGAAATGAAATGCAAAAAAGAAAAATGGCTGTCTGTGGAGGCCTTACAAATAGCTGTGAAAAGAAAAGAAGCGAAAAGGAAAGATATAAGCATCTGAATGCAGAGTTCCAAAGAATAGCAAGAAGAGATAAGAAAGACTTCCTCAGTGATCAATGCAAAGAAATAGAGGAAAAGAACAGAATGGGAAAGACTAGAGATCTCATCAACAAAATCAGAGATACCAAGGTAAAATTTCATGCAAAGATGGGTTCGATAAAGGGCAGAAATGGTATGGACCTAACAGAAGCAGAAAATATTAAGAAGAGGTGCCAAGAATACACAGAAGATGTATACAAAAAAGATCTTCATGACCCAGATAATCACAATGATGTGATCACTCACCTAGAGCCAGACATCCTGGAATGTGAAGTCAAGTGTGCCTTAGAAAGCATCACTATGAACAAAGCTAGTGGAGGTGATGGAATTCCAGTTGAGCTATTTCGAATCCTGAAAGATGATGCTGTGAAAGTGCTGCACTCTATATGCCAGCAAATTTGGAAAACTCAGCAGTGGCCACAGGACTGGAAAAGGTCAGTTTTCATTCCAATCCCAAAGAAAGGCAATACCAAAGAATGCTCAAACTACTGCACAACTGCACTCATCTCACATGCTAGTAAAGTAATGCTCAAAATTCTCCAAGCCAGCCTTCAGCAATATGTGAACCATGAACTTCCAGATGTTCAAGCTGGTTTTAGAAAAGGCAGAGAAACCAGAGATCAAATTGCCAACATCTGCTGGATCATGGAAAAAGCAAGAGAGTTCCAGAAAAACACCTATTTCTGCTTTATTGACTATGCCAAAGCCTTTGACTGTGTGGATCACAAGAAACTGGAAAATTCTGAAAGAGATGGGAATACCAGACCACCTAACTTACCTCTTTAGAAACCTATATGCAGCTCAGGAAGCAACAGTTAGAACTGGACATGGAACAACAGACAGATTCCAAATAGGAAAAGGAGTACGTCAAGGCTGTATATTGTCACCCTGCTTTTTTAACTTATATGCAGATTACATCATGAGAAACGCTGGGCTAGAAGAAACACAAGCTGGAATCAAGATTGCCAGGACAAATATCAATAACCTCAGATATGCAGCTGACACCACCCTTATGGCAGAAAGTGAAGAATTAAAAAGCCCCTTGATGAAAGTGAAAGAGGAGAGTGAAAAAGTTGGCTTAAAGGTCAACATTCAGAAAACCAAGATCAAGGCATTTGGTCCCATCGCTTCATGGGAAATAGATGGGGAAACAATGAAAACAGTTTCAGACTTTATCTTTTTGGGCTCCAAAATCACTGCAGATGCTGTTTGCAGCCATGAAATTCAAAGACACTTACCCCTTGGAAGGAAAGTTATGACCAAACCTAGAAGGTATATTAAAAAGCAGAGACATTACTTTGCCAACAAAGGTCCGTCTAGTCAAGGCTATGGTTTTTCCAGTGGTCATGTATGGATGTGAGAGTTGGACTGTGAAGAAAGCTGAGCGCTGAAGAACTGATGCTTTTGAACTGTGGTGTTGGAGAAGACTCTTTAGCGTCCCTTGGACTGCAAGGAGATCCACAAGTCCATTCTAAAGGAGATCAGTCCTGATGTATTCTTTGGAAGGAATGATGCTAAAGCTGAAGCTCCAGTACTTTGGCCACCCCATGTGAAGCGTTGACTCACTGGAAAAGACTCTGATGCTGGGAGGGATTACGGGCAGGAACAGAAGGGGACGACAGAGGATGAGATGGCTGGATGGCATCACCGACTTGCTGGATGTGAGTTTGAGTGAGCTCCGGGAGTTGGTGATGGACAGGGAGGCCTGATGCACTGCATGGTGTTGCAAAGAGTCAGACACAACTGAGCAACTGAACTGAACTGTTGGTGGGATATTTTCAGAAAGTAAAAAAAAAAAAGTTTGAAAATGCTTCTAGCTAACAGACGTTTGATAGAGTTGAGTAGGAGTGGGTTGTCTTCATTAGTTAAAATTAATCGGAGAAGGGAGTTTGTCCTAGAATTGTGAAGCCAGTGGCACGAGTGATTTACACAGCTGTGTGGGATGTAGAGACAGGGTTATTAATAGGTTATTAACTAGGTTAGACAGGGTTATTAATAGGTTAATAATTAGGTTAGACAGGGTTACTAATAGGTTATTAATTAGGTCTTGGTGTGTAACATTTGGGGTGATTGGATAATAAGATCTTAAGAATTGAAGCCTGTGATGATTGGTAATCCTGTTAATGGGTGACTTCCTAATGAGGGCTGTAGTGGGGAAATGCATTGCTTTCAGCGGTTTATCTACTCAGAGTGGGGGATACTGATTTTACTCTGGTTAGAATGGCCAGAAGCTTTGGAATCTAAGGGGCTGTGAAGGAGGCCCCGCTTCCTTAAAGAGCTGGGGTATCTTCCATTTAGCTCACTCAGGGACCACAGATGGCAGTGAGATTGTGGCCTTTCCTATGACTTCTTCACTGAACTCAATTGAGCCAAATCTCAAAGACCTTTAAAACTCTGTGATATCCCAGTTCCTGGCATGTTTTCCCAGGAGGGACCGTTTCTTGGTCTCCATCGGAGAAGGCAACGGCAACCCACTCCAGTACTCTTGCCTGGAAAATCCCATGGATGGAGAAGCCTGGTAGTCTGCAGTCCGTGGGGTCGCAGAGTCGGGCACGACTGAGTGACTTCACTTTCACTTTTCACTTTCATGCATTGGAGAAGGAAATGGCAACCCACTCCAGTGTTCTTGCCTGAAGAATCCCAGAGACGGGTGAACCTGGTGGGCTGCTGTCTATGGGGTCGCACAGAGTCGGACACGACTGAAGCGGCTTTGCAGCAGCAGCAGCAGCATACTGAGTGCCCAGTGCCCTTGCATTTGTGCCTTGTATATTTCTGTGTGTTGCCCAGGCCCAGTGGTGTCTGCTGTTTAGCCCTGTTGTTCAACAGAGCACAGAATAGTGGCAAAAACATGTGGGAAAGTGAAGAGAAAGCTATTGGGGGTCTAGGAGAGTTGTGAGAGAAGGCAAAAGGAGCCTTATGAATGGTATATGCGTGTGTTGCAAGCATAGTGGTGTGACCCAGTGCAAGCTCACTCTGCCACCTGTGAGAGAGGCCAGTGCTTCGGGAAGACGACTTCTTGAGGCAAATAATCGGATTTAATTTTGAAAACCAGTTGACCAAGAAGATGGCTAACTAATATCTCAAAATAGCCGTCTTGTTGGTGTCTGGATGCCAGATTCTTTTATGAAACTAAAGAAGCAGTGAGGAAATAAAGTCAGAAGGGAGGATCGAGAGGGAGAGGCAGTGGGGAAGTAAGGTAAAAAGGGCCATCAGTAAAGGGCCATCAGTCTTGCAATACATCTCAGGGACAGCCAGCCTTCTGTGTTCATCTCTTCTTCCTTGCAGGCATTCACACTTTGGGAAGTCAGAGTATCTCCCTGTGAGCTCAACAAAGGCACTTCAGTTTAACAGTCAGGCCAAGAGGTAGGGTCCTCTGAGGCCAGCTTTATGGATGATTACAGTAACCACAGCAGTGAGAAGCAAGGCAAAGAAACCATTCCAACTTGGAATCAGCATTGGCTCTTCCATGCAACAGTTGTGGGATCACGTTGTGTGGAACTGTTGACAAGGGTGGTCTCAGTCTTGACTGGAGGACCTGGATGTGGGCTCATGGCTAATTGTGGGTTGCCTGGAGGGGGGGCACACCACAGTGTCTTAGCTCAGTTTCCCTGGGAGACAGATGCTATGACTGAGGTTTGTGTGCTTTCATTGATTGGGAAAGTCATGATCACATTTGAGAAGGAAGGAAGAAAGTGGAGTTGGGAAGAGGACTGTTACCCTGCAGTGTGTTAGAATCAAGGCCTGAGCTGAGCCCACAGGGAGGGATGGATGCACTGGCCCTGGAGGTGGGATCCAGAAGGTTCCCCACAGCATTGACTCCATGGAGTAGATTTTGTGATGTCTTTTGGAAGGGCAAGAATCATTATGCAACCTCTAAAATAACTGTTGGTAAAATCCCAGAGAGGCTTCCCTCATAGCTCAGTTGGTAAAGAATCCGCCTGCAATGCGGGAGACCTGGGTTCGATCCCAATACCAGACCATCTGACCTGTCTCTTGAGAGACCTTTATGCAGGTCAGGAAGTAACAGTTAGAACTGGACATGGAACAACAGACTGGTTCCAAATAGGAAAAGGAGTATGTCAAGGCTATATATTGTCACCCTGCTTTTTTACCTTATATGCAGATTACATCATGAGAAACGCTGGGCTGGAAGAAGCACAAGCTGGAATCAAGATTGCAGGGAGAAATGTCAATAACCTCAGATATGCAGATGACACCACCCTTCTGGCAGAAAGTGAAGAGGAACTAAAGAGCCTATTGATGTAAGTGAAAGAGGAGAGTGAAAAAGTTGGCTTAAAGTTCAACATTCAGAAAACAAAGATCGTGGCCTTTGGTCCCATCACTTCATGGGAAATGGATGGGAAACAGTGGAAATAGTGTCAGACTTTATTTGGGGGGCTCCAAAATCACTGCAGATGGTGATTGCAGCCATGAAATTAAAAGAAGCTTATTCCTTCGGAGGAAAGTTATGACCAACCTAGATAGCATATTTAAAGTCAAAGACATTACCTTTCCAACAAAGGTCTGTCTAGTCAAGGCTATGGATTTTCCAGTGGTCATGTATGGATTGAGAGTTGGACTGTGAAAAAAGCTGAGTGCCAAAGAGTTGATGCTTTTGAACTGTGGTGTTGGAGAAGACTCTTGAGAGTCCCTTGGACTGCAAGGAGATCCAACACGTCCATCCTAAAGGCGATCAGACCTGAGTGTTCATTGGAAGGACTGATGTTGAAGCTAAATCTCCAATACTTTGGCCATCTCATGCAAGAGTTGACTCATTAGAAAAGACCCTAATGCTGGGAAGGATTGGGGGCAGGAGGAGAAGTGGATGACAGAGGATGAGATGGCTGGATGGCATCACTAACTTGATAGACATGGGTTTGAGTAAACTCTGGAAGTGGTGATTGACAGGGAGGCCTTGTGTGCTGCTGTTCATGGAGTTGCAAAGAGTCGGACACGACTGAGTAATTGAACTGAACTGAACTGAAAATCCCGGAGATGATTTTGTTGCTTCCGTTTAGTATTTTCTGTTATTTTGAGTTGTAATGAAGAAGGTTTCCAGTGCATTTGGAAGGACAACAAAAGAGACCTTGGAGTGTATCCTTGTTAGATGTTGAAGTCTCACTGGAGCATGTACATCAGCGTACACATGTACTTTTTATTATTAGAGTTTGGAGATGACAGTTTTGGGGCTGGCTGAGGTCACTGTGACTGATAAGAAGCTGTCTTGAAACCAGTTTGCTCCTTGGGCGCCTTCATGTGTATTATTCCATCGTAAATGCATGAGTTGTTAAACCTTGGAATCTTTCTGGGGATTGCATAGCACGATGGATGGATTATTACTGCATGTGTGGATTGTCTGTTGAACCAGATGAAATTTCATAAGGGTCTTTCAACCTAGATGGAAAATGATGCTAAACTTTGATGGCAGAGGGATTTTGTGAGGGAGGGGCCATAAAAAATCTCAGGATGTAAGGAAGGATCGGGCTCCCCAGGTGGTGCTAGTGATAAACAATCACCTGCCAATGCAGAGACATAAGAGACGCGGGTTTGATGCCTGACTCGGGGGGAGGGCATGGCAACCTACTCCATGGGCAGAGGAGTCTGGTGGACTACAGTCCACAGGGTCGCAAAGAGTCAGACATGACTGAAGCGACTTAGCTCACAGGCACAGGGAAGGATTATTCATAGTCTCCGAGGACCATCAGCTCCATAGCAATCTGTAGTACAAAGGCTTATTGGAGATGATGCAGCTGCTATTTCTTGCTGCCAGGGCAGTGGGGTTCTCTCCATGTATTCCCAAATCATGTGCATGTACCACATACCTGCACAATACAGATACACAGGAACTCTAGTGAACGGTTGGTGAGAATGTCAATAGTACATGGAAAACAGTACGGAGTTTCCTCAAATACTACAAATAGAACACGCATAGGACCTCACAGTCTCACTTCTGATTATTATATCCAAAGGAAGCAGAATCAGTATATTTTTAAAGAATATTTGTTTATTTATTTGACTCTAGTGGGTCTTAGTTGTGGATCATGGGATCTTCATTGCATCACACAGGACGTTTCATCGTGGCATGGGGTCTCTGGAGTATGCAGCCTCTGTCTTTGCAGTGCCTGGGCTTAGTTCCTCCTTCTCATGTGGGATCTTACATCCCCATGTTATTTCTGAGGCTGCTATATCTGAGGCTCCAGAAGCAAAAGCAGGGGTGTGCCCTGCTTTTATGAAGGATTGAACACAAGTTCTCTTTGTTGCAAGGCAGATTCTTAAGCTAGAATTCCTGTGACCACTAGGAATGTCCTGTGAAAAATCAGTGATTTGAACGAGTTACCTGCATTCATATAACCAATATTTCTTTATTCATAACAATCATTTGTTGTACAAATAAACTAAATGTCTGTTGACAAATAAGTCAATTATAAAAACGTGTGTATGACAGGCTTCTTGGGCAACAGAACACAAAGACACTAGAAGGGACCAAAGAAACTATAGTCACCCACATGCGCAGTCAGGGCAATTCTGAAGATAAGAAATTAAAAGGCCACAGTCCAGCTGCTGTTTCTGCGGGTCCAGAAGCAAAAGCAGGGGTGTGCCCATGATCTCTGCCCACAACAGCCCCAAAGGGAGTGGAGGGGAGGGGCAGATCACCTCAGCTTCTGTCCTGCCCAACCCACCAATCTCCCCCTACCCTCACCCCATTTAGGGGACCGGACTACCTCCCACTCCCACCTGTTGGAAAACAGCAAGGGAAACCTACTTTTTCTTGCTCTTACTGCGGCAGGAGCCCCAATGAAGCCTTGCCTGAATTTGTCCTCTGGTCTATTAATTATTTCCATTTATTAAAGACCCCAAGGTTCCATGTAAGTTATGTACAAACACGCACACATATACATGTATGTGCATATATATATAATATATATATTATATATATATGGACATATTATTCAGCCATAAAAATGTAGATTTTTGTCACTTAAGACAAGTGGAATGAATGTAGAAAACATTATTATAAGTGAATTAAGACAGAGGAAAACACGTATGTGCTAGCTTACATGTGGAATATGAAGAAGTGACACTTAGTAGTACCAGACAGTAGGATGGTAGTTATCTGGAAGTGGGACATGGTGAAGATATATGGGAGATCTTGGTCCAAAGGTAGAGACTTTCAGACATAAAATGACTATGTTCTGGGGAGTTCTGTGCAGCTTGCTGACTATAGTTAATCCTACTTTTACTACAGCTTGAAATTTGCCAAGAGAGGAAATCTTGTGTTCTCACCGCACACACACACACAAAAAACATGGGAATTGAGCGTTGATGTGTGTTTTGAGTTGCTAAGTCATGTGCAACTCTTTTGCAACCCAGTGGACTGTGGCCCGCCAGGCTCCTCTGCCCATGGGTTTTCCCAGGAAGAATACTGGTACGGTTGCCATTTCCTTCTCTAGGAGACCTTTTTGAGGCGGGGATTGAACCCGAAACTCCTGCACTGGCAGGCAAATTGCTACTTAGCCACCACAGAAGCCCATCTTGATTACTGGATTGTGATAAATATTTCACAGTGAGCATATGTCATATCATCACATTGTGTGGGTTATATGTACACACACCCTTTTCATTAGACAATTCAACCTCAATAAAACTGGAAAAGTGGGCAGTATGCAGGGCTTGATTTCTTGAGTGGTGCTCATCCAGGCTGTAAATTATGGCAGTGAGGCATTTTGCAAATACCTTTGTACCCTGATTAGAGATTTCCCTTCAGAAAGTCTGGGTGGGGCTGATTCCCAGTGATATTTAAGGGGCCCCAGTGCATCTAGCCTTGAGCATCAGGACTTTTGAGTCCTTCACTCCTGAAGGCTGAGGTGCTCCACTCTGCATGAGGATGGACTAGGGCCTGGTCTAGGACCTCAAAGGAATTATTGGCTCAGCTGAGGTCCCCAGCGCTGCTGATAATGTGTGACCTCATCTGGAAGGAAGTATGGTTGAAGAAAGTGTGTAAAAACTCCTTGTTTTTCTCAGTGTGGGTGTTTACTGTTCTGAGTCCCTCCTGGGATAGTGGGCAGTAGAGGACTGTCTGTTCCACATGGTGAGGTCTTCTCTGTGTGTGTGTTTGGGGCACAGGAAGGGAATGTGTTACGTTCAGTTCAGTGGCTCAGTCGTGTCTGACTCTTTGTGACCCCATGAATTGCAGCACACCAGGCCTCCCTGTCCATCACCATCTCGCGGAGTTCACTCAGACTCATGTCCATTGAGTCCGTAATGCCATCCAGCCATCTCATCCTCCGTCATCCCCTTCTCCTCCTGCCCCCAATCCCTCCCAGCATCAGAGTCTTTTCCAATGAGTCAGCTCTTCGCATGAGGTGGCCAAAGTACTGAGCTTCAGATTTAGCATCATTCCTTCCAAAGAAATCCCAGGGTTGATCTCCTTCAGAATGGACTGGTTGGATCTCCTTGCAGTCCAAGAGAATCTCAAGAGTCTTCTCCAACACCACAGTTCAAAAGCATCAATTCTTCGGCGCTCAGCCTTCTTCACAGTCCAAATCTCACATCCATACATGACCACAGGAAAAACCATAGCCTTGACTAGACAGACCTTAGTCGGCAACGTAAGGTCTCTGCTTTTGAATATGCTATCTAGGTTGATCATAACTTTTCTTCCAAGGAGTAAGTGTCTTTTAATTTCATGGCTGCAATCACCATCTGCAGTGATTTTGTAGCCCCCCCCAAAAAAGTCTGCCACTGTTTCCACTGTTTCCCCATCTATTTCCCATGAAGTGATGGGACTGGATGACAGGATCTTCGTTTTCTGAATGTTGAGCTTTAAGCCAACTTTTTCACTCTCCACTTTCACTTTCATCAAGAGGCTCTTTAGCTCCTCTTCACTTTCTGCCATAAGGGTGGTGTCATCTGCATATCTGGGGTTATTGATATTTCTCCCGGCAATCTTGATTCCAGCTTGTGTTTCTTCCAGTCCAGCGTTTCTCATGATGTACTCTGCATAGAAGTTAAATAAGCAGGGTGACAATATACAGCCTTAACGTACTCCTTTTCCTATTTGGAACCAGTCTGTTGTTCCATGTCCAGTTCTAACTGTTGCTTCCTGAGCTGCATACAGATTTCTCAAGAGGCAGGTTAGGTGGTCTGATATTCCCATCTCTTTCAGAATTTTCCACAGTTTCTTGTGATCCACACAGTCAAAGGCTTTGGCATAGTCAATAAAGCAGAAATAGATGTTTTTCTGGAACTCTCTTGCTTTTTCCATGATCCAGCAGATGTTGGCAATTTGATCTCTGGTTTCTCTGCCTTTTCTAAAACCAGCTTGAACATCTGGAAGTTCATGGTTCACATATTGCTGAAGGCTGGCTTGGAGAATTTTGAGCATTACTTTACTAGCATGTGAGATGAGGGCAATTGTGCGGTAGTTTGAGCATTCTTTGGTATTGCCTTTCTTTGGGATTGGAATGAAAACTGACCTTTTCCAGTCCTGTGGCCACTGCTGAGTTTTCCAAATTTGCTGGCATGTAGAGTGCAGCACTTTCACAGCATCATCTTCCAGGATTTGAAATAGCTCTACTGAAATTCCATCACCTCCACTAGCTTTGTTCATTGTGATGCTTTCTAAGGCCCACTTGACTTCACATTCCAGGATGTCTGGCTCTAGATGAGTGATCACACGATTGTGGTTATCCGGATCATGAAGATCTTTTTTGTACAGTTCTTCTGTGTATTCTTGCCATCTCTTTTTAATATCTTCTGCTCCGTTAGGTCCATACCATTTAATTGTAAGTGTTAAACAAAATTTTTTTCAACTTGCATGGCAGACCTCTATAGACTCATGATACCTTAGGGAAAAGCTCAAAAGATGAAGAAGAAGAAAGAAAAGTCAAGGATGGGTTTTTCTCAGGTAAAGTCGTATTATAAATTTATTCTCACTTATTGAAATGCCCTTCTCTGTGCTAACTAATCATTCTGACCCTGAAGTTTCCTATCTGACACCTTTCTATTGACATTCACCTGGGACCTTGTCTTAGTGCTTGTCATCTCCTCTTAGATCCCGTCTCCCCATGACCCAATAACCTGCACCTTGTGAGGAGGCTCCCCTGGGCACCATCCTAGGCATGACTTCACACCCATGGGTTGGGGCTGTGGTCTCAGTGCTGTTGGGCAGCAGGGATTTCTGAGGGCCCAGCTGGATGAACTGTCTGCACTCTGTCAACCAGGGTAATGAATCTGTATCTGGAAGTCAGTTATTAACATGCCCAGTACCTGAAAAATCTGGAAAAGCAACTAAACGGGAAGTCAGTTCTGACATTTTATAGTACATTTAAAACTATATGAGGACCTTCTTCAATTTCATAGTGTTTGGGAATGGAATGGAAAGTTCAGAAAGAGATCTCAGGACTAGATGGTGTTTCATATCATTGTCTGTTTTATCTTTTTTCTTCTTTTTCAGTTTTCTTTTTTTTTTTCTTTTTAAATTTTTTCCATTGTCTATTTAAACCATGAAATCAAGTTTACTAATATTTTTTGTCTTTTCTTCTTGGTTGCAAGTTGCATCTTGCAGGATATTGGTTCCTGAGGAGGAATTGAACCTAAAACCCCTGCAGTGGAAATGCAGGATCTTAACCACTGGACCACCAGGGAAGTCCCAACTTTACTAATTTTGATACATTATTTATTTCAGAAACAATATTTAATGTAGGAAATTAGAGACCAAGAATTTGCTCCAAATAGCTTTCCATGGATTTATCAGAATATTATTTCTACTGAAATGATCCTTCCCTCTTTTTCCTCTTCTCCTTTTGTGTGAAAATAAAAACTGCTCAGGGCCTATTGGTGAAATGTATTTTCATTTCAGGGACAGTTGACCTTCAAGGATGTGGCCATCAAATTCACTCCTGAGGAATGGGAATGCCTGAACCCTGTTCAGAGGGCCTTGTACAGGGATGTGATGTTGGAGACCCTCAGAAATGTGTTCTCTGTGGGTAAGGATAACTTGCCTCTGACGTTTGGGATCTGCCCTGGGGTGTGTCTGCATTTTCTCTCTATGCCTCTTGGTAGCCCGTTTTTTGTGACCTAGGTCAAAGCCCTGTTGACTTAGATAGGAAAAGCTTCATGATTGGCATTAGGAATTTAAACTTGTCCTTTCTTCTGTGATCTGTCCACTACATGATACACAGGAGTTTTTCCAGAGCTTAAGTATTTATAAAGCTGATTTCAACCTTTTGAAATATCCAATTTCCTATTTTCTACCCCTATAGTCTTGGTTTAGTAGTTCTTTAAAAGTAATAGATATTTTCATATTGTACTATTCCTTATGCATCAGAAGGAGGCAGAGACTGAATGAATTTGTGAAGTATTTTTCTTTCCATCTTTAATGCTTTAATCAACATTCACACCTTGGAATTCATCAGAGAGATCATGCTGGAAAGAAACCCTATAAATGTGATGTATGTTGCAAGGCCTTTAGTCCAAATGCCAAGCTTGAGTTCATCAGAGAATTCATACTGGAGAGAAACCATATAAATGTGACATATGTGGCAAGGCCGGTAGTCAGACTGCAAGCCTTCTAGTTCACCAGAGAATTCATACTGGAGAGAAACCGTATAAATGTGATGTTTGTGGCCAGTGCTTTACTCAAAATGCGAGCCTTGGAATTCTTCAGAGAATTCATACTAGAGAGAAAACTTACAAATGTAATGAGTGTGACCAAGATTTTAATGCACATTCAGCTCTAACCAAGCATCAAGCAGTTCCTACAGGAAAGAAATCATATAAATATAATTTATGTGGCAAAGCCTTCCTTTACAGGTTTTATCTTACGGTTCATTGGAGAATTTATACTGGAGAGTAACCATGTAAACGTGATGTGTGTGACCAGTGCTTTACTCAAAATGCACACCTTGGAATTCATGCTGGAGAAAAACCATCTAAATGTGATGTATGTGGCAAAGCCTTTAGTCATAATACACACCTTACAGTACATCAGAGAATCATACTAGAGAGAAACCATATAAATGTGATATTTGTGGCTGGTGCTTTACTCAAAATGAAAACCTTGGAAGTCATCAGAGAATTAATACTGAAGAGAAACCTTACAAATGTAACATGTGTGACAAAGTCTTTAGTCAGGTTTCTGGCCTTCTAATTCATCAGAGAACTCATACTAGAGAGAAATCATACAAATATAATTTGGCAAGCTTCGATTGCACATTAGGCAAAACCACGTAAATGTAATTTATATGTCAAAGCCTTCAGTCACAGGAATCATTTTGCAGATAATCAGTGAATCCATAATGGAGTGAAACCTTACAGATGTAATAAATGCAGTAAAGTATATCATCCTTTTGACCTTCAGAAAAGTCAAACTGTAGGAAAACTGCACAAATAACGGTGGGTGTGGCAAAACTTTTGATTCTGAGTTCAGAACTAACCGTCATATAATGAATTCTGAGACCTTACCCATGTAGTGATTGTCGCAAGTGTTCTAGAAGTCATTCAAACCTTACAAATCATAGAAAAAAAAAGCATACTGAAAAGAAGCCACACATTTAGAGGGCAGTAAATCTTAGGGGGACCATAAGGTAACCTGTACATGAGAGAAAGGATGTAAATGTAATATATGTGACTAGTGCTTCAATACAAGTCTCATTAGTCACACCATCAGGGAATTCATAACGCAGAGAAAGCAAATGTAATGAGTGGGGCAAATGCAATGAAACCAAGCCATGCCTGCGGGGCAACCCAAGATGGGCAGGTCATGGTGGAGAGGTCTGACAGAATGTGGTCCAATGGAAAAGGGAATGGCAAACCACTCAGTATTCTTGCCTTCAGGGCCCCATGAACAGTACGAAAAGGCAAAATGATAGGATACTGAAAGAGGAACTCCCCAGAGCAGTAGGTGCCCAATATGCTTCTGAAGATCAGTGGAGAAATAACTCCAGAAAGAATGAAGGGATGGAGCCAAAGCAAAAACAATACCCAGCTGTGCATGTGACTGGTGATAGAAGCAAGGTCCGATGCTGTAAAGAGCAATATTGCATAGGAACCTGGAATGTCAGGTCCATGAATCAAGGCAAATTGGAAGTGGTCAAACAAGAGATGGCAAGGGTGAACGTCGACATTCTAGGAATCAGTGAACTAAAATGGACTGGAATGGGTGAATTTAACTCAGATGACCATTATATCTACTACTGCAGGCAAGAATCCCTCAGAAGAAATGGAGTAGCCATCATGGTCAACAAAAGAGGCCGAAATGCAGTACTTGGATGAAATTTCAAAAAAGACAGAATGATCTCTGTTCATTTCCAAGGCAAACCATTCAATAGCACAGTTACCCAAGTCTATGTCCCAACCAGTAACGCTGAAGAAGCTGAAGTCGTACGGTTTTATGAAGACCTACAAGACCTTTTAGAACTAACACTCAAAAAAGACGTCCTTTTCATTATAGGGGACTGGAATGCAAAAAGAAGAAGTCAAGAAACACCTGGAGTAACAGGCAAATTTAGCCTTGGAATGTGGAATGAAGCAGGGCAAAAACTAATAGAGTTTTGCCAAGAAAATGCACTGGTCATAGCAAACACCCTCTTCCAACAACACAAGAGAAGACTCTACACATGGACATCACCAGATGGTCAACACTGAAATCAGATTGATCATATTCTTTGCAGTCAAAGATGGAAAAGTTCATGCATTTCAATTCCAGAAAAATAAACAACCCAATTAAAAAGTGGGCCAAAGAACTAAACAGACATTTCTCCAAGGAAGACATACAGATTGCTAACAAACACATGAAAAGATGCTCAACATCACTCATTATCAGAGAAATGCAAATCAAAACCACAATGACGTACCAACGTTTTCACTCTCCTCTTTCACTCTCACCAAGAGGCTTTTTAGTTCCTCTTCACTTTCTGCCATAAGGTGGTGTCATCTGCATATCTGAGGTTATTGATATTTCTCCCAGCAATCTTGATTCTAGCTTGTGCTTCTTCCAGCCCAGGGTTTCTCATGATGTACTCTGCATATAAGTTAAAAAAGCAGGGTGACAATATACAGCCTTGAGGTACTCCTTTTCCTATTTGGAACCAGTCTGTTTTTTTATGTCCAGTTCTAAGTGTTGCTTCCTGACCTGCGTATAGGTTTCTCAAGAGGCAGCTCAGGTGGTCTGGTATTCCCATCTCTTTCAGAATTTTCCACAGTTTCTTGTGATCCACGCAGTCAAAGGCTTTGGCATAGTCAATAAAGAGATGTTTTTCTTGAACTCTCTTCCTTTTTCCATGACCCAGCAGATGTTGGCCATTTGATTTCTGGTTCCTTTGCCTTTTCTAAAACCAGCTTGAACTTCTGTGAGCCATCTTGGAAGCCCCAAATAACAAGGCAGTCAAGGAAAATTGTTCAAAGAGATAAACCAACCCACTGTCTATCCTCAGTGTAAAATACCCCATGTAACCCATGGCCAGTCTCTTCCTTGTCCCAAATGAGTGTTTAAAATTAAATGAGGCCTTTGTGTTTTTTTTTTTAAACTCACAGATTTGTTTCCCTTTTGATTTTTTTCTGAATCTTAACAAGCTAAAATGAGTCTCTAAGTTTTAATATAAATATTCTGATTCTAGCATCAAAGTAGGTAAATGAAAAAAATCCATTTTAGGATGTCATGCATACCACCCTACCTTAGCCTGAGGAATAGATATATAAAAGGTTTATAGTTGTGAAATTATTTTAAATTATTATTTCAATATTTGGACTTAAGTTTGTCTCAAGACATGAAGTAGTTTTTTCTTGCTATTTTCAGTTCTTTCATTCATTTTTATATCCACATATAAATTCACACTGAAGATCACTACAGTGTAATGACTTTCTTCATTCCTAATACATAGCAATGTGTGTTCTTAATTTCACAGCCACTGTGCAGCTAGACAAGGCCATGAGAACTCTTTTGCCAAATAAGTTGTGAGTAATGCATTACTCCTCTCCATGACTATATATTTATAACTTATAAATAAATCACCTAGATAATGCTCTAGCAATCCAGTGGTTAGACTGATCTTTTATTCCCCGGGGGCTGGAATTCAATAGTTGTTTGGAGAAATAAAATTCTGTAAGCTGCTGCTTTTTGTTGTTCAGTTGGTAAGTTGTGTCTAACTCTTTGTGACCCCATGGACTGCAGCATGCTAGGCTCCTCTGTCCTCCATTACCTCCTGGAGTTTGCTCAGATTCATGTCCATTGAGTGAGTGATGCTAGCTAAGTGATGGTCTCTGTCTCCTTTCCTTTTTCCTTCAATCTTTTCTAGCATCAGGGTCTTTTCCAGTCAGTTAGCTCTTTGCATCAGGTGGCCAAAGTATTGGAGTTTCACCTTCAGCATCAGTTTTTACAATGAATATTCAAGGTTGATTTCCTTTAGGATTGACTGGTTTGATCTTGCAGTCTAAGGGACTCTTCAAGCGTCTTCTCTAGCACAATTCAAAAGCATCAATTCTTTGGTGCTCAGCCTTCTTTATGGTACAATTCCCACATCTGTACATGACTACTGGAAAAAACCATAGCTTTGACTACACATACTTTTGGCGCCAAAGTAATGTCTCTGCTTTTAAATCTGCTGTCTAGGTTTGTCATAGGCTGCAGTCACCATCTACAGTGACTTGGGAACCTCAGAAAATAAAATCTGCCACAGTTTCCACTTTGTACCCATCTATTTGCCATGGAATTGATGGGATCAGATGCCATGAACTTAGTTTTTTGAATGTTGAGTTTTAAGCCAGGTTTTTCACTCTCCTCTTTTTACCCTCATCATGAGGCTCTTTAGTTCCTCTTCACTTTCTGCCATTAGGATGGCATCATCTGCATATCTGAGGTTGTTGAGATTTCTCTCAGAACTCTTGACTCTAGCTTTTGATTCATCCAGCCCAGCATTTCTCATGATGCACTCTGCATATAAGTTAAATAAGCCAAGTGACAACTTACTGCTTTCCTAATTTTAAACCAGCCAGCTGTTCCATTTCTAGTTCTGTTGCTTCATCTGCATACAGGTTCCTCAGGAGACAGGTAAGGTGGTCTGGTACTCCCATCTCTAATAAATTCCCATAGTGGGTTGAGATCCACACAGTCAAAGGCTTTAGAATAGTCACTGAAGGAGTAGTAGATGACATATTATTGAGCCTATTAACAAATGAAGATTTTTGCCACTTAGGATAACCTGGATGAATGTAGAGAACATTATGCTAAGTGAACTAAGGCAGAGAAAGACAGCTATTGTATGATCTCACTTACATGTAGAATCTACTAGAGTGAAAGTCAGTAACAGCCAATAGGACGGTGGTTTTCTGGATCTGGGAGTTGGGGAAGTTGGGGAGATGTTAAGGTATGAACTTTGAGTTGTAAAATGAGTAAGTTCTGGGGAGCTATGTGCACCATTCTAACTGTAGTAAATTCTTCTGTGTTACTAAATGCTTTAAATGTGCCAGTAGGTAAATCTTAAGTGTTGTCACCATACAAAACATGGGAACTGGGAGTTGATGGATGTGTTGATGACTGGATTGTGATAAATATTTCACAGTGTATATATCTCTCAAATGGTCACATCATGCATGATAAGAATACAAATATCCATTTGATTAGTTCTATCTCAGTAAGGCTGGAAAAGAAGAAAGTAGGAGGTGGGCTGGGTTTGCCACCTTTAGTGGTGTTCAACCCAGTGTTTCCCATGAGATGCATGAAGCATTTTGCAAAACGATGTATGGTACCCCCTGCCGTATCAGACGTCCTCAGATACTTGTGTGGGTCCTAGTCCCAGGTATGTTCACAGTGCAGCAAATCTGATCGGGATCCTGCATTGAGCACCAAGGCTCTTAGCCTCCACTTCTGAGACTGAGATCAGCCCCAGGGATGAGGAGGCCACTCTGTTCTGAGTTGGGATGGACCGGGGCCTGCTCTGTGATCTGAAGGGACTTGTTGGGTCAGCTGAGGTGCCCCCTGCTGCTGTGTGCATGAGGCCTCACCAGGAGGGGACTGTGATCTGAAGGAAAGTGTGGGAAAGCTCCCGGGTTGGTCTCTGTGTGGGAATTGCCTTTCCTGACTCCCTCCTGAGACAGTGGCCACAAAGGACTGTCTGTTCCCCATGGTGAGGGTTTCCCTGTATGTGTGGTTGGAGCTCAGGAAGGGGGAATGTTGATCGTAGGCATTAAACAGCATGTTTTCAACTTTCAGTATCAACCTCGGCAGGATGCCTGAGAAGAAACCTGGAGGAGGGGAGAAAAAGAGTCAGGAATGGCTCTTTCTTAGGTAAGGTCATATTCTCAGTTGACTCTCAGTCTGTCCTTCCTGAAATGCCCTTACTTGGACTTGCTAATTGTGTCTGACTCTGAAGAATCCTGTCTGACTCCTGTATGTGCAGACTCACCCGGGGCCTTCCCTCACGGCCTGTCATCTCCACTTAGATCCTGTCTCCCCATGACCCAGTGACCTGGCCCTTGTGAGAATGCTCCCCTGGGCACTGTCCTGGGCAGGGCTTCTCACCCACGGGTTGGAGATGGGGTCTCAGTGCTGTTGGGCAGCAGGGATTGCTTAGGGGCCATCTGGATGCACTGTCTGCTCTCTGTCAACCAGGGTAAAGAAGCTGCACGTGGACATCAGGTATTAACACTCAGAATACATGGTAAAATCTGGAAAAGAGGCCAATAAGGGGAAATCAGTGCTGACTATTTATAGTACATTTAAAACTAAATGAGGACCTCCTTGAAAATCTTGCTGTTTGGGAATGGAATGGAAAGTTCGGAAAGAGACCTCAGGGCTAGGGGGCTTTTCATTCCATCATCTATTTTTCACTATGAAATCCAAGTTCACTGATATTTTTTTGTTTGTCTTCTTTGTCACATGGTGCAGCTTGCAGAATCTTAGTTCCCTGAGTATAGATTGAACCTGAAACTCCTGAAATGGAAGCCTGAGGTCTTAGCCACGGGACTGCCAGGGAAGTCCCCAACTTTACTAACCTTGGTTCATTGTTTTATTGTGGAATTAACAAATAGACTTTGGATTTTGTTAGTAACTTCATACCTAAAATTAACTGCAGATAAAATTATTTTTTTACAACAATTATTTATTTAGGTGTTCTGGGTCTTTGTTGCTGCTTGGTCTCTTCTCTAGTTGCCAGCCGTGGGGGCTGTTCTCTAGTCGTGGTGCATGCGATTCCCATTGTGGTGTCTTGTTGCAGAGCATGGGCTGTATGATGCTTGGGCTTCAGTAGTTTCAGCACGTGGGCCTAGTAGTTTGGGCTCTTGGGCGTTACAGCACAGGCTCAGTAGTGGTGTCACTTGGTTGCCCTGAGGCATGTGGCATTATCCTGGAGCAGAACCCATGTCTTCCACATTTGTGGGTGGATTCTTTACCACTGTGCCAGGAGAGATGCCCTCATATTATTTTTGAATATAGGTATTTTATAGAGATTGCACTCAAAGTATTCTATATATGTTTTTTATACATATACTACCTTTTCTTTTTTTTTTTTTAACTAATATAGTATTAGAGTTGAGACTTCTGCATTGGTACAGTGGATAAGAATGTGCCTGCCAATGCAGGGGATATGGGTTTGATCTCCCTGGTCCGAGAAGATTCCGCATGCCCAGGAGTAACTAAGCCCATCCACCACAACTACTGAGCCCATGCTCAGGAGCCTGTGAGCGGAAACTGCAGACCCATGTGTTGCAACTACAGAAGCCTTGTGCCTGCAGTCCACCTGCAACCTGTTGTAACAAGAGATGCCACTGCAGTGAGAAGCCCACTCACCACAACTACAGAGTATCCCTCGCTCAGTGCAACTAGAAAAAGCCACACAAAGTTACAAAGACCAGCACAACTTAAATAAATAAACATATTTTTTTTAAAAAAAGTAGTTTGACACACTTAAGTACAGTTGATTCATTTTCATGGCCCCAGGGATGCTGAAATACATATGACTAAACGTGATAGTGAGAAAATGATTTAAAAATGTGTCAAGAGGCAGCTCTTCATTTCAGTCAATCGTGTATTTACATGTGCATGCATGTGTGCATGGATATGCAGCTCCATGGTTTTATTGCAAAACATCATCTCTTAGATAAGCTTTGTACTTTTAACAGTTGAAATTATATCTTAAATATATTATGTAGCCTTAAATTTTTTCTACCCCAGCACAGGAATGATTTCAATAGTAATACGATTACTGATATTGTGTTGGGGGGGAGAGGTTGAGGCGTGACCCTATGCAATGACCTTTCATAGCCTTCCATTGCTCTTCAAATTCCTTGATGTTATTTTAGTTTGCTCAGGGCACTCTTATTGATGGACTTTTATGCTCTGTTACTTAACTGTTTGATTCCTTAGGTTCAAAGGAATTTGACTTGACTTGATTCCCTCCACTTGTAGTATAAAAGAGGACTGAGTTATAACTCGGGTAAGATGGTTTTGGGGGTACAAGTCCACCACATTTTCGGTTTGCTGACTTTCTGAATAAAGTCATTATTCCTGCCCCAGCAACTTGTCTCTCAATTACTGGCCTGTTGTGTGGAGAGCAGTAGAAGCTTAGAATGTGTACTAAAGGAACAATGCGGTTTTCATCAATTTTTAAAGATGTATTGCTCTTTTTGGCCACATGATGCAAAGAGTGGACTCAATGGAAAAGACCCTGCTGCTGGGAAAGATTGCAGGCAGGAGAAGAGGGTGACAGAGGATGACATGGTTGGATGGCATTACCCACTCAATGAAGACAAGTTTGAGAAAACTCTGGGAGATAGTGAAGGACAGGGAAGCCTGGTGTGCTGCAGTTCATGGAGTTGGAAAGAGTCAGATTCGGCTTAGCAACTGATCAACGAAAATTGCTCTTTTAAAAGCAATGGTTAGTAAACTTTGTCAATTTTAAAAACAAAAACAAAAACAAAAAAACAAGGTACTGATGGAAGTTCCCATCACATACCTTAGTCCTCCAGTCTCAGACTGTAGGTTTTGACCTTGTGTCTCTGGAACTGAGCCATGTGGAAAGAGGAAAAGTTGTAATACAGAATGTCACTGTAAAATGGCACATTTTCCCCAGGGATAGTTTTGTATTTATTTTAGTTTGCAGTACAGAGAGAAATCCAGAAAAATTTCTTGTTTTCTTAAGATGGTTAAATTATTCTAATGGCAGGAAATGTTCTGCATCCAATTACCACCCTACAAGAACTCTTCAGAGACCCAGGTTCCCAACCCCTGAAGTGCTAGGAACAGGACAGGCAAGAACCTGCTGACAAAAACATTTATTTATTTATTGCACTTGAAACTATGTGACTGCACAACAAAGGAAAATATAAGCAAGGTGAAAAGACAGCCTTCTGAATGGGAGAAAATAATAGCAAATGAAGCAACTGACAAACAACTAATCTCAAAAATATACAAGCAACTCCTGCACCTCAATTCCAGAAAACTAAACGACCCAATCAAAAAATGGGCCAAAGAACTAAATAGACATTTCTCCAAAGAAGACATACGGATGGCCAGCAAACACATGAAAAGATGCTCAACATCACTCATTATTAGAGAAATGCAAATCAAAACCACAATGAGGTACCACTTGACAGCAGTCAGAATAGCTGCGATCCAAAAATCTGCAAGCAATAAATGCTGGAGAGGGTGTGGAGAAAAGGGAACCCTCCTACACTGTTGGTGGGAATGCAAACTAGTACAGCCACTATGGAGAACAGTGTGGAGATTCCTTAAAAAATTGCAAATAGAACTACCTTATGACCCAGCAATCCCACTTCTGGGCATACACACCAGGGAAACCAGAATTGAAAGAGACACATGTACCCCAATGTTCATCGCAGCACTGTTTATAATAGCCAGGACGTGGAAACAACCTAGATGTCCATCAGCAGATGAATGGATAAGAAAGCTGTGGTACATAAACACAATGGAGTATTACTCAGCCGTTAAAAAGAAGTCATTTGAATCAGTTCTGATGAGATGGATGAAACTGGAGCCGATTATACAGAGTGAAGTAAGCCAGAAAGAAAAACACCAATACAGTATACTAACACATATATATGGAATTTAGGAAGATCGCAATGACGACCCTGTATGCAAGACAGGAAAAAAGACACAGAAGTGTATAACGGACTTTTGGACTCAGAGGGAGAGGGAGAGGGTGGGATGATTTGGGAGAATGGCATTCTATCATGTATAATATCATGTAAGAATTGAATCGCCAGTCTATGTCTGACGCAGGATACAGCATGCTTGGGGCTGGTGCATGGGGATGACCCAGAGAGATGTTATGGGGAGGGATGTAGGAGGGGGATACATGTTTGGGAACGCATGTAAGAATTAAAGATTTTAAAATTTAAAAAATAAAAAACTAAAAAAAAAAAAATAAAAAGAAAAAAAAATAAAATGAGAAATGGCTTAAAAAAAAAAAGAAACTATGTGGGTTGTTTTCAAATACCTTTTGGTATTGATTTCTCACATAGTTTCTCAGCAATAAGAGAGCAGGCCCTGTATGATTTCAATACTCTTTATTTAGGCCATGAAACTTTTGCACCTTGTTTTACATCATGTTCCAGTGTTTCCTGGTTAATAATCTATGGGAATTTGAATAAAATTTGTATCCTGCTCTTGTGTGAAAATTGTATAAGTCTTAATCAGGTTGAATTGGTTCACAATTCTTTTCAGGTCTAGTATATCCTACTTTCCTGTCCATTCTATTAATTTTTGAGAGTTTAATATTGAAATTCCAACTGAAAATCTTAATTTGTCTATGTAAAAATTGTAATATATAGTGGAACTGTCTGTAACTATTTGGAAAGCCTCATGTAAATGTGTTGTCATACTTTCGTAATTTCAAAAAATTTTAAAAAGGAAAATAAAATCGTCATTGAAACTTTTCTACTTGTTAGGAGGACATATCCTAGTTTCCAACATACTGGTCTCCAAAGTTATAAGCTTTTGCCTTAAAAGTGTAACGGGGGGACACAGCGACCTGGGAAGGCCGGCCGCCTCTGCCTGCATGGCTGCGTGGAGCCCCGCTGCAGCAGTGCCTCTGGTCCGCGGAACCCACCAGCTTCCTCCTCTCCACTGTGCCCAGTGCATGTTTTCCTCGCATCCCGAAGGGGAGCTAAAAGTGACTCAAATCCTCAAAATTTCCAGGAGACTGTGAGGGAATGTAGAAAATTCAAATTAAATCGGAAGAATTTAAGAAGGGAACTGTCTAGCAGCCAACAGGCACTAAAAGAAGAAATCAAAGCTAGGCACGGATTGCAGATTTTTAAGTCTGTCCTCAAACACTGACCATACCCTGGCTGCTTAGATCTTGTTGCTAAAACACTGGATGAATCTTACTAACAGGGGCTTCCCTTGTGGCTCAGAATCCGCCTGCAACGCGGGAGACCTGGGTTGGATCCCTGGCTTGGGAAGATCCCACGCAGAAGGGAAAGACTACCCACTCCAGTGTTCTGGCCTGGAGAATTCCGTGGACTGTATAGACCATGGGGTCGCAGAGTCAGACACGACTGAGCGACTTTCACTACTACCCCTGTTCTTTCCTCAACATATGACAGAAAGTTTATTTTATTCATCGACATTTCCATATTGTAATTATAGAAGAATATGCTATCTATTTAGACGTTAAAGGCAACAAATTTAAAAAAACAGGCTGTAATTTATGGGGCATCACAGGGCTGTTAAACACCTCGCGGCCCCTTGTCCCATCTTGTCTCGCCCCGCCCCTCGCCTGCAGCGATCCGCCCCGCCCCCGACCCGGAAGCTCCACCTCGGAATCCGCGCGTGCGCAGTTTCCTGCGGAAGCGGAAGGCCGCGAGAGGAGGTCGCCGGACGGCCGTTGAGGTTTTTTTTCCCAGTGTAAACGTGTGCTGCGCGCTTAGCCGTCCAACCGCCCTCGCGACGCCCATCTTCAGGGTCCCGGTGGTTCCGCGGCAGTAATATCCCAACACCCCGCCGTCCGCCCCAAATAAACCCAGAGGCCGCGGTTGCAGTAGAGTGTTCGGTTCGAAATGGCTCTGAGGCTTGTCCTTGCCGTTTGCTTTTCGGCCTTCGGCCCCAGAGACACCGCCTTTCGGGATATTTTCCTGCTTAAAACTTAACCGTTAGTACCTACGCCTGTGCCTTGTAAAGTCCCCGGGCGCGAGGGGGATTCGGGCAAGTCCACCTCCACCGCCTCACCCTGTCGGCCCCTGGAGGTCGCCTCGGCAGCCCCGCTCCCGGAGAAGCTGCGTCCTGTCCCCGGTCCTGGGATTCTGGAGAGCCCGCCCGGCCCGAGACCTCTCTGGCTCTCAGCCTCTCTGCCCTCGCGTCTCCTCAGGCCGATCGTTCTGCCCCGCAGGCCTCGCTTCCTGGTCAGTCCCTTTTCCTCATCCCTGGGCTGGACGTGTGACACCCAGTGTTTTTACGTCACGAGTCCGTCTAGTTGGAAAAGGTGCTCTTTTGATAGGCGGGCGTTTCATTTACTCATCATTTCTGTAGATACGTGGGCGAGGGGGATCAGAAGCAGCAGTGACTGAGAGTGAAAGACAAACTCAGAAGTGGAAAACAATTAGAGAACCCACGGGGTCGCCCAGGATGGCTGAGGCATTTGCAAAGGGATGGTACAATGAAATAGAGTTAGCTCTTAAAGTAGCGGGTGGGTGAAAGAATAATGGACAAAGGCGTGGGATCTCCAGGAGTTGGAGACAAGGAAACAGGGGCCCCGCGTCTGCTGTAGGAAGGCTGACAGGGGTGATCCTAGGAGAGAAACAGCACAAGCTGTAATCAAGATTGCCGAGAGAAATATCAATAACCTCAGATATGCAGATGACACCACCCTTATGGCAGAAAGTGAAGAGGAGCTAAAAAGCCTCTTGATGAAAGTAAAAGAGGAGAGTGAAAAAGTTGGCTTAAAACTCATCATTCAGAAAACGAAAATCATGGCATCCGGTCCCATCACTTCATGGGAAATAGACGGGGAAACAGTGGAAACAGTGTCAGACTTAATTTTTTGGGGCTCCAAAATCACTGCAGATGGTGACTGCAGCCATGAAATTAAAAGACGCTTACTCCTTGGAAGAAAAGTTATGACCAACCTAGATAGCATATTCAATAGCAGGGACATTACTTTGCCGACTAAGGTCCGTCTAGTCAAGGCTATGGTTTTTCCTGTGGTCATGTATGGATGTGAGAGTTGGACTGTGAAGAAGGCTGAGCGCTGAAGAATTGATGCTTTTGAACTGTGGTGTTGGAGAAGACTCTTGAGAGTCCCTTGGACTGTAAGGAGATCCAACCAGTCCATTCTGAAGGAGATCAACCCTGGAATTTCTTTGGAGGGAATGATGCTAAAGCTGGAACTCCAGTTCTTTGGCCACCTCATGCAAAGACTTGACTCATTGGAAAAGACTCTGATGCTGGGAGGGATTGGGGCCAGTAGGAGAAAGGGACCACCGAGGATGAGATGGCTGGATGGCATCACGGACTGGATGGACATGAGCCTGAGTGAACTCCGGGAGATGGTGATGAACAGGGAGGCCTGGCGTGCTGCGATTCCTGGGTTTGCAAAAAATCGGACACGACTGAGCGACTGAACTGAACTGAACTGAACTGAGAAGAGAAGGAAGTAAGCCTAGACATCTGGAGTGCCCTAGAGTGGGAGTGTAACAGGGAGAGAAGGGGTGTGACTAGAAGGCAGAGAGGGAGCAGAGTTGGAGAAAGAAAGAGACAGATGTATAGATGTTTAGGATAATTAGAAGGGTAGGGGTGGGGAGAAGAGCAAGAGGAGAAACAAGTTGCTGAGGCGGGCAGGAGAGGTTTGAGGGAAGAAATAGGAGGGCAGAAACAGCATCCCACCTGAGGCAGTGGACACCAAAGGACTGTTTCACGTAGTGAGGTCTTCTTGTTTTTCTGGTTGTGGCAAACGAAGGGGGGACGTTGATTCTAAGCCTTAAGCAGCCTGTTTTCCACTTGCCAGATCAACTTCTAAAAACTTACATTGTCTGAGGAAGAAGCTGGGAAGAGGAGGAAAAAAGGAAAGAAAAGAAGAATGGCTCTTTCTCAGGTAAAATCATATTCTCAGTTGATTCTCAGTCTGTCCTTCCTGAAATCCCTTCTTTGGTCTTACTAATCATCTCTGACTCTGAAGTATCCTTCCTGACCCTGGTATATGCACACTCACCAGGGAACTTCCCTCAGGGCCTGTCGTCTCCACTCAGATCCCATCTCCCCATGACCCAGTGACCTGGACCTTGTGTGGAGGGCACCATCCTGGGCAGGGCTTCACACCCACAGGTTTGAGAAGGGGTCTCAGTGCTGTTGGGCAGCAGGGATTACCTCGGGTCTTTCTGGATGTGCAGTCTGCTCTCTGTCAATCAGGATTAAGAAGCTGTGGGTGGAAGTCAGGCATTAACATGCACAGTACCTGGTAAAATCTGGAAGTAGACCTAAAAAGGGAAATTTGTTCTAAGGTAATTGAAGCTAAGTGAGTGAGTCACTGACTTCAAAATCTTGATTGGAAATGGGATGGAAAATTCAGAGTCAGGTATCAGTGATAGTGTGCTGTTCCATCATCTGTTTGAAACTGTGACATGAATCAAAATCTCTGAGAGCTGGAAATTCACTTTCATTGCCTTCATTCTTGAGATTTTGTCTTTTCACTGTGTTCATTTTGTGGTTTGGCACAGAGATGTTTTTACTTTTGATGCAGGTGGGGTTTCCTCTTCATTGTTTAACGCATAGATTCACCATTTGTTATGGCAGCTGTCTTTTTTCCACTGGGTTTTCTTAGCATCCTTGTCATTAGATTTTAAATATATGCAAATATTTATATGCATATGGTTATATTTTAAATATAGGCAAATATATGCAAATGGTTATTTCTGAACATTCCCTTCTGTTCCCTTGGTGTATAAATCCGTGTTTATGCCAGTACTACACCATCTGGATGATATTGTGATATGGGTTGAAATTTTAAAAAGGGTGGCCTTCATCTTTCATCTTTGTACTTATTGAAGAGTATTTTAGCAGTTTATGGTCCCCTTGAGACTCTTTATGACTTCTTGCAAGTTTTTTCTGTTTCTGCAAACATTTCCATTGTAAGTTTCATAATGAATTCATTAAATCTGTGGAACACTTTGAGTAATTTGGAAATATAGAGTACTGAGATTTCCAGTCCATGACTACTAGATTTATTTGTTTATTTTGGATTTCTTTTAGAAATGGTTAAGTAGTTTTCAGTTAAATGTTTCACCTCCTTGGTGAATTATTCCTAAATATTTCATCCATTTTTAATACAATAGTAAATAAAATTGTTATGTGATTTTCTTTTAACATTGTTCATTGTATATAGAAATGCAGCTGATTTGCACATTGACTTTTGTATCCTGCAAGTTTGCTAAAATTGCTATTTGATGTGGCAGGAGGTTTTTTGTGTCTGTGTGGAATCTACAGTGTATACACAAAAGACCTTGTCCTCTAGGGAAGAAGGTAACTTTCTAATTTTTCACTTTGGGAAGCTTTGATTTCTTTTTTTTGTGTAATTTCTCTGGTTAGGGGTTTCAGTCCTTTGTTGAACAGTGATGCAGAGTGCACGTCCGTGCCTTCTTCCCAATCTCAGAGGGAAAGTTTTCAGTCTTTCAGCATTGAGAACAATGTTAGGTGTGCTCTTTTCATACATTGTATATTTTAGTTTGAGATACTTGTTTTGAAAACAAAACAAAACCCCCAAATGGATGGGAATGTATCAAAACTGTGAACAGAGATGAGATCTCAGGGCAGAGAGGAAAGCACAACATTAACAGTGGTTGGAAACTTCTTGTAATGGTACATAGAGATGAGAGCTTACAGTGAACAACGTTAGATTCATCATATCTGAAGAAGATATAGTTTTGGGACCAGGGACCAGACTTGATCACTCAAGAGCTTTTGTGTAGCAGAGTTTTATTAAAGTATGAAATAGGACAGAGAAAGCTTCTGACATACACATCAGAAGGGGGATGGAGAATGCCCCCCCTCACTAGTCTTAGCAAGGGAGCTATATTCTTTCTCAACTGGTTATTACAGTAAGTCAAAAGAATGTCTCAAAGTCGTAAAGGTCTTACCAGACCCATGCCCAGAATTTACACTTCAAGATGACAGGATTAGTCAGAAAGTTCTCAAGAAGGAGAAACCTGTCCTCAAGCAGGATACATTGTTGTTATATTATCTTCAGTTCAGTGCAGTGGCTTAGTCGTGTCCAATTCTTTGCGACCCCATGAATTGCAGCACGCCAGGCATCCCTGTCCATCACCAACTCCTGGAGTTCACTCAAACTCATGTCCATCGAGTCAGTGTTGCCATCCAGCCATCTCATCCTCTGTCATCCCCTTCTCTTCCTGCCCCCAATCCCTCCCAGCATCAGAGTCTTTTCCAATGAGTCAGCTCTTCTCATGAGATGGCCAAAGTACTGGAGTTTCAGCTTTAGCATCAGTCCTTCCAAAGAACAACCAGGACGGATCTCCTTTAGAATGGACTGGTTTTATCTCCTTGCAGTCCAAGGGACTCTCAAGAGTCTTCTCCAATGCCACAGCTCAAAAGCATCAATTCTTCAGCGTTCAGCTTTCTTCACAGTCCAACTCTCACATCCATACATGACCACTGGAAAAACCATAGCCTTGACTAGACGGACCTTTGTTGGCAAAGTAATGTCTCTGCTTAGTACAGAGTTTAAGCGGAGTTGTTTTGTTGTGTAATCATCAGCTCTGGGCTTAAAGAAAAAAGTTTGTCCTTTTCTCCTCCTTGAGAATTCCAGGCTACTTTCTATACTTCTTGAGAGCCCCAGACCCCTTTCTCCTCCTCTAGAGCCCCAGACCCCTTTCTCTTCCTTCGGTACCCCGGACTTCTCAACCT
This sequence comes from Capra hircus, assembly GCF_001704415.2. NCBI lineage: Eukaryota > Metazoa > Chordata > Mammalia > Artiodactyla > Bovidae > Capra > Capra hircus. Next base: position 61,145,297 of record NC_030825.1, on the reverse strand, counting down.
ACCTAGGAATTGACTCCCTTAGTTCTTTGACCAAAGAGAAGTTTGTTTATTAAAGTCCCAGAGGAAGCTTAACCTTTCCCCGAGTCCTCAGCCTGTCCTTCAACATGTATCATGTGTTCTTTCACCCGCCAGTGGTGCTGCAGCTCCATCAGACACAAAGGCAAGGTTTGTATCCACAACACTCGCCATCTCCCTGCCGTGAGCTGGTTGTTCTCGAGTGTGAGGAGCATGAGGTGGGCTGCCTTGCCCCCTCTTCTCTTTGTGGGCTTCGATCTACTGACTACTCAATTCTTAGTCCATATAGATCAGAGCTGATGCCCCAAGCGTCTAACCCCGGATCCGGTGCTGCTTTCATCACAGTTGTCATATTTGGAAGATAGAATCGGCAAATGGGAAAGTACTGGCTGCTCTTTAATTTTATCTGGCACCTCAGAACCTGTAATGAACTGTCTCAGTCCCTGTCTGCCTCTTGAGATCGCTCAGCCATTTCTGCTGTTCTCCTTTTGCTGCCATACATGTCAGGGTGTGTGGAATAAGCTGGTGGATTGGATCTTCTGTGCCGGTTACTTAGGAAAACTGTAAGGACAGCAGTCCAACAAAGGGAATATGTATGAATCTTTCAGGCTCTTAGCTTGGCATCTCTGGGTGGACCAAATAGTCCCATCTCAAGGTCTTAGGATATGAGACCCCCACATCTTGTAGTTTTCCACTCTTGTACTGGTCTATCTAGTCTGGGAGTGTAGACTCTTCCTGACTTTGCTTTCTCCTTAGTTTGTATAATTTTTCCTTTTAAATTTGATTTTGAAGTATGTGGCTCTAGGGTCTGAAGTCATGTCCAGTTTCTTTGTGGTGGTAATCCGCCTGTGTTTAAGGGGCAGCTCCTCATGGACTCTCTGTGGTGTGGGTTTACTGGGTAAGAGAAAATTTTTAAAGGAGAATTCTTTCCCTTATTGGTTGTAATATTTTCCTGCTGCATACAGAATTACCACTTGAAGCTACTTAGTATAGAGGTCACCGTGTTCTGTGATATGAGAAAGTATCTGAAGACCTTGACCTGTACATCTTTTTCTGGCTTTGAGTGATGTCAGAGATGCCTGCGTGAAGGGTGCCGTGATAGTGTTGTTCAAGTGTACTATCACCATGCCCTTTGAGCCTCACCAAGAGGTGTAGGAACTTCTCCTGACAAGCGTACTGTCCAGGTTCACACCCTCAGAGTTGTGAGGCTGTTGACTAAACTGTTGCTGTTGCTGCATGCTTGTCACCTGGGTACTATTGATCATTCTGCCTCCACACTTAATTTTGTAGCAACTTAATGACATAGCTTATGTAGTGGAGTGATAACTTCAGTGATGAACCATCATTTGTTTTTTTTCAAGGCATAGCTACTTTCCTTTTCTTTTATATTTGTATGCATTATAAATGATGGTCTTTTATTTTTGTCATTAAGTTTCTATTTTATGTTACTCTTTGTGTTTTATTTGCCATGTGTGGGATGGTTGGTTAAGAAAGCTCCCCCACCCCTATGGTGGAATTGGTGATCAGTACTTTTTACAGTTCTTTATGTATTCTTGATGATTTAAACTATTTAAACTATTTTCTTTATCTATTCTTGATGATTTAAACTGTTACTGAATATATGCTTGGCAATTTTTTGGTAATATAGTGTACGTTGTTTTTTCACTGCTGAGGATGGTTTACTGCACAATATTTGATAATTAGGATGTGTGCAATTTACCTCTTTTTATTTTGTTGGTGTGAGCTTTTGGTTTGTATCTGATAAATCATTGGTGAATCCACTGTCAAGAATCACTTTTAGGTTATCTATATGAAATTATGGATGCTAGGCAAACATTGTGATAATTGTTTCACAGTATGCATATCAGTTAATTTTTTCTCTGTAGCTTAAACTTACACAGTGATATTTGTCATTGTAAGAGTTGCTTATACAACCCCCTTTATGTCACTGTTTAAAGAGTTGGGTTTAGAAAGGGGAAATAATTAAAATGTGTTGGATAAAAGAAATAATAATGCAGTTTATGATCATTTAAAGAGTCTTGCTCTTAAAAGGCTGTGGTTAGTGACCCAAATGATCACATCCCTTAAGTCTTCCATTTCAGACACCCAGATACTAACCTTGAGTTTATTGAACTCAGCACTATGCTAAGTTTGCTGTTTTGTAGGGTATGAGTAGGGAATAGCCCATTTCTAAGTTATGAGCAGCCTAGATAGCGTGTTCAAAAGCAGAGACATTACTTTGCCGACTAAGGTCCGTCTAGTCAAGACTATGGTTTTTCCTGTGGTCATGTATGGATGTGAGAGTTGGACTCTGAAGAAGGCTGAGCGCTGAAGAATTGATGCTTTTGAACTGTGGTGTTGGAGAAGACTCTTGAGAGTCTCTTGGACTGCAAGGAGATCCAACCAGTCCATTCTGAAGATCAACCCTGGGATTTCTTTGGAAGGAATGATGCTAAAGCTGAAACTCCAGTACTTTGGCCACTTCATGCGAAGAGTTGACTCATTGGAAAAGACTGATGCTGAGAGGGATTGGGGGCAGGAGAAGAAGGGGACGACAGAGGATAAGATGGCTGGATGGCATCACTGACTCCTTGGACGCGAGTCTGAGTGAACTCCGGGAGTTGGTGATGGACAGGGAGGCCTGGTCGCAACGAGTTGGACACGACTGAGCGACTGAACTGAACTGAACTGAACCCAGGCAGAGTTTTGTGTTTGTAATATAGAGACTAGTCCCATTCTTGTTTCTTAAAACTGCCCAAGTCCCCAGATCCCTGAATTGCTTCAGCCTCACTAGCAGGATCTGAGCACAAAATGCTGTGAAAAACAGCTTTTTATTGAGAATAAGCCCTTTTAGTCTTAAGAGGAAGTATCTTGGCTTCCGACATAACTTGAAGCTGTTACCTGAGCAGAGGGTAACTTAATGCTGTCAAGGTATCAGGCCCCGCCCCCTCCGCGCCCCGCCCCTCCCATGAACTCTGCGCACAGCGGGTGCTCGTCTTGCCGCTGGTCGGAAGCCGCGGCTCTAATACAAAAAGCCCTTTCCCACGGAGCCGGAAGTCAGAGAGCGCGGAGCCGAGGTCCCTGAGCGGCGCCTACGCTTCCTTCTAGAGTAAGTTTGCAGAGCTCGCCACCCCTCCAATCCCCACCTCCGCGCCCGCTCACTCGTCCTAATGGTGTGGGAATTGCCAGCGACCTGAACACCCTGGCACCCGGTGCTCGGCCCCGAATAAACGCTTGCCCCTGCCGTTGCGGCCCAGTTATCTTTTTGTTTGGGTTTTAAGTGTTGCTGAGGCGGTTTCGGCCCTCGGTGCGCGTAGACACCGCCTCTGGCTACATATTCCTGCTTAAAACCCTTTTTGACCTCTGGCCTCGCCAAGTAAAGCCCTCTCTCGCGAGTTGGAGTCGCGCCCGCCGCGTCGCCTTCTCGACCGCTGGAGGAAGAGCCCAGATAGGCCGCGCGCCCTCTCCCGGTCCTGGTATTCCGGAGAGGCCGCCCCGCTCCTGAGCCACCTCCCTCCCAGCCCCTCTGTCCTCGCGTCTCCTGAGCCGAAATGGGGGAAGAAGGAGGCAGACATAGGTATGGATATTTGAAAGACTCAGGAAGGTTGGAGAGAGAGAGCATTTCGAGGGGGAACGAATTGCAGCAGCCTGGGACAGGACACGTGTGAGGGAGGAAATAGGACAGGAGCAGCAGGAGAGCAGAGGGGGAGAAAAAGAGACACCAGACCCAGATGAAATAGGGAGCTAGGTGAACAGAGGGGTAAGCTCGATCCAGGTGTGGCCAGTTGTTTGGATACAGATGATTTTTTCAGTTATACAGAGGAGGCTGAGTATTTCAAAACTCTTGTCTATAAATAAGGCTTGTGTCTTTTTATTAGTTGTGGCAGAAGATGACTTTCATTTGCAAACCCTGTTGAGCCTGGAGCAGTGGCTTGATTCACTGAGTTGTGAGTGACCCTCTTCCCTTGCCCTATCATAAGATAGAGGTCAGGGAAGAAGAGGCCTGGGGCAAGAAATGACTGACTCTAGAGTGTCACTCTGTGGTAGCTTTTCTTTTTTAATGAATTTTTTTGGCTGTGCTGTGCCGTGGGCTCAGGAGTGTGGCTCCCAGGTTCTAAAGCACAGGCTCAGTAGTTGTGCACAGGCTTAGTTGCTTGTACTTGTGGGATCTTCCTGAACCAAGGATAGAATCCATGTCCCCTGCATTGTCAGGCAGATTCTTATCCACTGTATCATTATTGGGTAGCATTTTTAAAGGAACACTTTTTTTAAAAAACGGATTCACATTTTCTCCTTTCTTTCTTTATGTATGGTGCTTTCTGTGTCTTGGAATAGGTCTTAATTCATTCCGTTTCTGTACTCATTTTTAACTTCAGAAATAAGCTTTTTTAGTTTCCAGTATTCTACTCTTATCATCCTTTTCTAAATATGATTATTCTCCACATTTATTTAAACTTTAACACCAGATTTTTAGATTAAAAATAATTCTCAGGTTTTTGTTTCAAATTTTTTTCAGATTCATTCCTTGCCTGAGTGCTTTCTTCCCTTCATCTCATACATCTGAAATTTTCTTTGGTAAGTAGTAAATCATCTTAGACTATTTTGTGCCATACTTAGCAAAAGTGTCACCTCGTTTATCAGTTCTAATGAGGTCAATGAACCTAGAGTCTATTATACAGAGTGAAATAAGTCAGAAAGAGAAAGACAAATACTGTATATTAATGCATGTATATGGAATTTAGAAAGATGGTACCAGTGATCCTACATGCAGGGCAACAAAGGGAGACACAGATGTAAAGAACAGACTTTTGGACTCAGTGGGAGAAGTTGAGGGTGGGATGATTTGAGAGAGTAGCACTGAAACATGTAAATTACCATATGTAAAATAGAATGATCAGTGCAAGGTCGTGCACAAAGCAGGGCACCCAAAGCCAGTGCTCTGGAACAACCCAGAGAGATCTGGTGAGGAGGGAGGTGGAAGAGGGTTCAGAATGGAGGGGCTGCTTCTGCTGCTAAGTCGTGTCAGTCGTGTCCGACTCTGTGCGATCCCATAGTCGGCAGCCCAACAGGCTCCTCTGTCCCTGGGATTCTCCAGGCAAGAATACTGGCATGGGTTGCCATTTGCTTCTCCAGTGCATGAAAGTGAAAAGTGAAAGTGAAGTCGATCAGTCGTGTCTGACTCTTACAGTCGTGTCTGACTCTTAGACTCTTAGCGACCCCATGGACTGCAGCCTACCAGGCTCCACCATCCATGGGATTTTCCAGGCAAAAGTACCTGAGTGGGTGCCATTATAGTCACTAGCAGTCTGTTAATGAAGGAAAGGAAGGTTTTAAAATGGCACCAGGGCCCTTATCCATAAAATGCATTTTGGGATAGTCTTGGCACCAGATGAGTCATCCCAGGCCATAGAATGATTAACTTGAATCTTGTAGAAGGGCAGATTACCATACAAATAGTTTTGTTTACTTAGATTAGGGGAACAATATCTGAGTATAACATACTGGTTTGTGAAGTAGGTTCTCAGCCATTAGGCGGAACTGACTTGAAGACAGAGTCTGGGGTAAGTGCATAGTCCATTCACGTAGCTTAAGACAAACATTTCCATAAGAAAAATGGATTGGTTAACTCAAGGTTTGAGAATAGTTAACTTCAGGTGAAACCAGGTGTCATTATGGCAACATGTAAGTTAAGAGAAACCTCCTTTTAAATTTGTATAGAGAAGGAAAAAAGTATCGCTAGTTTGTTTCCTCCTGCTGCTTAAGAGAGATAAAAATGTCTGACACTTGCAGCCTATTTGCTCCATTTGGAGACCCCTGGCCTTCCTGCCTGTTACCCTCTCATTCCCCCCTTTTCTTTTAGAAGAATTATGTTGCCTAGGGACAAGGGGCATCGTTCTCATTCCATAACTACTTCCAAGCTGACAAGGGGCGTTGTCCTTAAATTGGTGAGGCAACGTATTCTCCTAACTCTCATACCGAAGATGTCTGATCCAGGGCCCCCAAATAGTAGTTGGAAGAAGCTGCAGCAGTAGGAGGAGTTTGAGCAACTATTGCAGGAAGGGGGACCCCTTCCAATGTCCGAAACTGAGCTCTTGTCTATCACTTCGAAATGAATTGTCTGAGGAGACACATGTGCTGACAAAGCAAGAGATTGTATTGGGAAAGGGCACCTGGGTGGAGAGCAGTAGGGTAAGGGAACCCAGGAGAACTGCTCTGCCGCGTGGGTCGTGGTCTCGGGTTTTATGGTGATGAGATTAGTTTCCGGGTGGTCTTTGGCCAATCATTCTAATTTGGAGTCTTTTCTGGTGGCACACGCATCACTCAGCCAAGATGGATGCCAGCAAGAGGGATTCTGGGAAGTGGACAGACACTCTGTGTCTCCTTTCGACCTTTCCCGAACTCTTCAGGTTGGAGGTGGCTCATTAGTTCTGTATTCCTTATCAGGATCTCCTGTCATAAAACAACTCATGCAAATGGTTACTATGGTGCCTGGCCAGGGTGGACGGTTTCAATCAGTGTGCTTCCCCTAACACAGCCATTTGTAACTTAAAAGCTTTCATGCAACTAGAAACAAATCCAGTTACACAGTTACAGATGCAGGGAGCAAACAGCAAAAACAGAGCAATCAGAATTATTGTAAATAAGATAGTTTTCCACCATGGGGCGTTAGTTAACATCTCCCGAAATGAGGCAGTTGAGGCTTCAGGAATATCCATAGCCTCAATCATCTTGTTCATGTGTTTAGTAAAACGAATAACATTAGTGGTCATATCAGGTTTATATGTACAGCATTGGGTCTGAATAATGGCACAAGTTCCTCCTTGAGCAGCTGTCAGAATATCTAAAGCCAATCTGTTTTGTAAAACCACCTTTCTAATTTGTGCTTGTTCAGCATTAAGAGCTGCAATAGCTTTTTGAGAATCTTGTAATGCCTGTTGAGTAAAATTAGTCAAAGATCCACTCGTGGCATAACATCTGTAGTTCCAAAAGAGGGAACAAAGACTGCAGCCAAATAATGATACCAGTGAAATACAGACCTTGTCCACTGAGTTTTCAGGTGGGGTAAATTAGCAGGCTTTTCTGGAAGCTCTGAAAATATAAAGCCGTGAGTAAAGGCTAGACCCAGGGTGCATCTCCCTATCCAACCAAGGGGAAGCCATGCCCATAGGTAAGAGCCACATATCCAGTAGGTCCGTTTGGAGCAAGCCAGCTGACTAAGATATCCAGTCCCAGTTAGTGCCTGGCCAGACAAAGGGAGGACTTGAATTGGGGTTGGAAAACACGGGAATGATTACGTTGCATAGTTCCTGAGGCCAAAATCCTAATTGTTTCCAATCATTGTAATGAAGTTGTTGGCTGACTTTTGGGGATGACTCTGTTTGTTCCCAGCATATAGGGGTAATAGATACTAGACGTCCTTTTTGAGGAGTTAGCCATATAACCTCATCCCATATTTGATAAACGTCAGGTAAAAAAGCATTAGATCCAGACCTATTTGCCTTATGTGTAGCGAAATAGTCATTAAACCGAGGCAATGTATAATCAAAATTAAAAGTCACATTATGTCCATAGTTAAAGTACAAAGTGTTGCACCAGTCCATTTTATGGTTGGTAGATGTCATCAGATGAAGAAGAGGCATCACATATGATTGTTGTCGAAGGTATTCGCAGACTTGGAGAAAGTCTTTTTCTTGAAGTGGCGATGTCCACCACAGGAATCCTTTCATGATGAAAGAGGGGAACTCCAGGAACAGTGTAAGTGATATTCTATTTCTAGAGCTTTAGATACCCCCTGAGTTACAGCAACTTTAAATGCAGAGCCATTGTCACTCTGAAGGCTCATGGCAGCCCAAACCTGGGGATAATTTCATGGATTAAAATCTTTATAGCCACCTAAGCCTGCTTACTACAACAGGGAAAAGCCTCAATCCATACAGTAAAAGTATCTACCCAAACTTGTAAGCAAGAATATCTGTTAGCTTTTGGCATATGAGTAAAATCAATTTCCCAGCCCTCTCCAGGATACTTTCCACTTCATTGTAATCCAGATATTGCTAGCTTCTCAGTCTTTGGGTTATGTTTCTGACAAACCTCACACCTTTTGGTAATGTTCTTTAAAGTTTTCATTACACTTTTGCCTTCAAGCAAACGAGAAGCCATCTGCTAAGTACTCTCTGCACCCAAATGAAACCTCCGGTGTACACCCTTAAGAATTTTCCATTGAGCATTTTCAGGAATTATTAATCATCCATCCTCAGATTATAACCATCCTTTATCTGTAATCTTTGCTCATCTTTTCTCATGTCTTTCTAATTCTTCCTCAGTATATTGTGGTTTTTCCTGTTCCACAGGATCTATCCAGATCAAAGGTGTCTACAGTGAAGGGGTTTCATAAAGTGCCAGCTTTTCTGGCTTGACAGTCAGCCAGCTGCTTACCTTCAGCTGCTTTACTCCCATCTCTGCTGTGCCCTTTGCAATGCAAAACAGCTATTTCTTTAGGACAATATATAGCAGTTAAACAGAGAAGGCAGTGGCACCCCACTCTAGTACTCTCGCCTAGAGAATCCCAGGGTAGGGAGCCTGGTGTGCTGCCGTCAATGGGGTCGCACAGAGTCAGACACGACTGAAGCGACTTAGCAGCAGCAGCAGCAGCATAGCATTTAAAAGTGTCTCAATCTCTCTGAAATGCTTAATAGATTCTCTTGTTGCTGTTTTAAACTGTCTTTCTTTCCATATAGCGGCATGAGCATGTATAGTCAAATAAGAATACTTAGAATCCATGTAGATATTTACTCGCTGCCCTTTGCTTAACTCTAGAGCTCGGGTCAGAGCCACAGGCTCCGCTAACTCAGCACTGGTTCCTTGGGGGAGAGATTTTGTTTCTGAAACCTGTTCAGCAGTCACCACGGCATAACCTGCTTTATGCTTTCCATCCCGAACCAAAGAACTGCCATCTGTAAATACTTCCATGTCAGGATTGTCTAATGGGGTATCCATTAGATCCTCCCAAGCTGCATAGTTTAAAGTTAGGAATTGGGAACAATCGTGATCAGGTGTTTCATTTTCCTTCTCAGGAAGGAAAGTGGCAGGATTTAAATGTCCACAGACTTTAAGCTTAGTTACTGGTCCTTCTAACAACAATGACTGATATTTAAGAAGCCTACTGTCTGTCATCCAAATATTAACCTTAGAATTTAAGATTCCACTCACATCATGAGAAGTCAGGACAGTAAGATTTCGTTGATTAATTAGTTTTAAAGCTTCAGGTGCTAATAAAGCCACGCTCTTAGGCAGTGGGGCCACCCATGTGAAATTACATCTAATTTTCTGCTTAGATAAGCAATAGGTTGCCGGTGAGACCCTCGGGCTTGTGTCAAAATTCCCAAGGCCATACCTTTTGTTTCAGTGACAAACAAATTAAATTCTGACCCTGTGGGCAAGCTCAGAGCAGGAGCTTGCAGGAGGGCAGTCTGAAGAACCTTAAAAGCCTTTTGAGTATCTGGAGACGAAAGCAGAATGTCTGTTTGGGCCTGCTGAGTTTCAACTATAAGTTTATATAAAGGCCGGGCAAGTTCCCCATAACCTGGAATCCAAATATGACAGTAGCCTGTGATTCCCAGAAATCTTCTCAGTTGTCTTAAAGTCATAGGTAGGGGATGATTTAGTATGGGTTTAATTTTCTCAGGGCCTGTGGCCCTAGTCCCTTCTCATATGATTAGGCTCAGATATCTAACAGATTGTTGACAAAGCTGAGCCTTTTCTCTTGATGCCTTATAACTGCAGCCTGCCAGAACGTTTACGAAATCCTCTGAGGCTCCTAAACAAGCTTCCTCTGTCTCAGCATAGAGCAAAATATCATCTACATATTGTAGCACCACCGCTTCAGAGCTATTAAAGTTTTGTAGATCCCGTGACAAACTTTGTCCAAATGAGTGAGAACTGTCACGAAATCCCGGGGGTAAAACTGTCCAGGTTAACTGAGAAGCTGGCTGCATAGGGTCTTTAAAGGCAAATAGAAATTGACTTTCCTCCGCCAAAGGCACAGAATAGAAAGCATCTTTCAAATCAATTACTGAGAAATATTTGTCTCGTTGAGGAATTTCAGACAATAGAGTATAAGGATTAGGCACCATGGGGTGTAAAGGAACTGCAGCCTCATTTATTATTTGTAAATGTTGAACTGGTCTCCATTTATCATTTGATTTCTTTATACCCAAAATAGGAGTGTTGCATGGACTTTTACAGGGATCTAATAGTCCCTGCTCCTTTAAATTTTCGATGATGTGCTTTAACCCTTAACCTCAGGTTTCAGTGGATACTGCTTCTTATGTGGAAATAAGTGAGTCTTTGAGCTTAACAACTATAGGAATAGCATTTTGTGTTCGACCCACAGATTTTCCATCATCCCACACTCTAGGATTTACATTTTATTCAACTAAAGGGAGAGAAAGGGATGGCTCCATATTTATGAAAACAGAGGCATGGACCTTGTTCAGTATATTCCTCACCAAAAGGGGTGAGGGAGGCTGGCACAATCAGAAACTCGTGTGAAAATAGCACAGAATCTCAGTTACAACATAAAGAATAACTGAAATAATACCCTTTGACTTGTCCAGACAGTCCCATTAGGGAAGCGGATCAGGAAGGAAGTGGGCCAGGGGCTTCAGTAAGCATGGAGTAAGTTGCCCGGTATCTAAAAGGAAATCGATGGATTGGCCCCCCACAGTTATTAGTACCTGGGGTTCCTCAGGTGTAATTAGGACAGGAGCTTGTGTGGGGACCCCTGGGCACCTTCAGTCCTGCTTGTCTTGAGAGTCTGACCCCAGGTGTCATTATGACAACACAGTATTTTAAGAGAAACCTTCTTTTAGATTTGTATAGCGAAGGAAAAAAATATCGCTAATTTGTTTCCTCCTGCTGCTTAAGAGAGATAAAAATGCCTGACACTTGCAGCCTATTTCCTCCATTTGGAGACCCCTGTCCTTCCTGCCTGTTACCCTCTGAACATCGTGTAATAAAATAGACATATTTTCGACTGTGGTTTTACCAAAGACATGAATTGTGTGTATGTGTTGATGTGTGCACACGCAAATGGATATTTCTGGTCTCAGCTCTTTACCAGAGAATAACACAGGTATGACATTAGATCTTGTGAAATTAAAGGCATTTCTTTGAGAAATGGAAAAATAAAAGAATATTTAACATGATAAAACAACAAAATGCTTCATTCTTTCCTTTCAAAAAAAGAAAAAAAAACAAAACACCTAGTTTAACTGGTTAGTCTAATGGTCTGTTTTCTCCATTTTCTATGATCAGTGAAAAAAGTGAGCTGTGCGGTGATATGAAGATGTTTTCCTCAGGTCCCTTTGTGACTTTTCTGTGCAAATGAGGAAGGATGGGCTGGTTTGACATGGAACCTTCCAACAGAGCCTCTCTCTTCATAATGAAAAAGATTGCTCAGATCCTATTCCCAAGCTGACCCCTTACAGTGTTTGTTGTACCAGTGGATGTATGTTTGCAATTCTGTATTTTAAAAATATTTTACTGCAGTCGTATAATAAAGAATTACCTGCTTGGTATCAGTTTGACCCAATCTTGAAAAAAAAAGTTTCTTTTGCTCAGATACATGACAGATGTTCCTGGTCTTAAATGGGATGGGCAATAAGGACAAACTTGACCCCCTTGCCCTTCAGCCTCCCATTTCATTATTCAGTTATACCCGGTTCTCTTCACTAAGCTCAGACCTTCTCATAAATGGCTTCTCTCTGGGCCTGAGGGAGCCCACTTGTAACATGCAGATGAGAGACTACAAGTGTAATCTCTAAGCGTGAGCAACACTGACCCCTGAAATGATTAGCTATATTGGCTATGTGTCTGTGTGTGGCAGTTCTGGTTTGGAGGGAGTTTCTGGTGGTAATGAGAATTTTAAATAGATCCCAGTCCTCCCTGAATGAAAACCGAAACGGAAAGCTAGGATGGAGGCAGGATCATAGGCTCAGAGTTAGATGACTTTTATGACTAAGGCTAAATCTGAAGGGAGATTTTTTTTTTTTTACATCCTGACGTTCAGACCTCCACTGGCTTTCATTTGTTCTTGGGTCAAAAGCTTGACTCCTCACTGTTTCTCCACAGCCCTCTGTCAAGCTTAGGGCCCTGCCAGTGTCTCCAGCCTCATCCTGGGAGTTGACCCTTTGCTCATGGTTCAGCCTGTCCTGGTCTCATTTACCTTTTCTCTGTTTCCAAATACCAAATACCTTTTCTCTGTTTCCAAATACCATTTCTGTCTGACATTGTAGTTCCTTTTCTCACCTTCAGGTTGCTGTGCTTCAGGCCCTTTGTCACCCTTCAAGTCTAGGCTCAGGGAGGTCTCCCCATCCCCTCCTAACAGTCTCTCTCATGTTACCCAGGTTTATTGACTGTCGCCATCAGCAGAAATTAGCGCCCTTCTTCATGGGTTATTTTGAGTCCTTCCTGGTTCCCCTCTTTTTAGGGCTCATAGTGTTCCTCTTCTTCCCAGCATGGCTGCAGTACCTGTTACTGGAAATGTCTTTAGATGACAGGACTATGGGTTGGGCCGAATAATCCTCAGGGAAGACCAAGAGAACAGGGCAGGTGATGATGTTTCCCATGTTCTGGACATTTCAGCTGTAATTGATCTTTACCCCATGTGACTACTTAATTACTCAAAAGATGAGCCAAGAAATATAGGAAGTCCTGAAAAGCCCTACAGAACTGGTGTCCTCAAGCAGTGATCTAAGATGTCCCCATGTTTAGTCTGCTGGGTTTCATCCTCTGCAGCCCCCAGATCTAAGCTCTGTCCATCCAGGAGCAGTAACCATCATGGACAGCAGCTTTGCCATCTAGGAGTTCACGTGCTCCGTGTCAGCGTTGTGATTTCAGTGCACTGAGGATGAGCAGAAATCCAAAACCTAATGGGGCAGGAAGGAGATACTGCCCCCTGCTCCCCCCAAGAGCTAGAATATCTTCCAGGTAGGTGTGAGTGGAGAAAACAGGAGAGAGTGAGACCTGGAGACCCTTCCTTTGAGACTTCCTCATCTCAAATGCCTTTGTACGTGGACTCCATAATGTCCCCAGGTGGTGGCAGACTTTCCCAGGAGGGCCAGTCTCTTGATTTTCATACTGCATGTGCAGTGCCCTTTGGGTGGTAGCTTGTGGGCACTCCTCTTGTGATCCCCTTTGCCAGGAAACCCCTGTGTGCTTTAGTCTTGCTTAGTCCAGCCATGCAGGGAGGAGAGGTAGACAAATGGGGAAAGCGGAGGGAGCTTGTGGGGTCTGCAGGAGGGTTGTGGCAGTACTTGGGGGCATCAAGGTGAGCCCAGTGAATGGAGCGTGCGCCCATCCCAAGTGTAGTTGCAGGGACAAGGGGTGTGTGGATCTGTTGGAAGAGAATGTCTCCATTCAGGCTGGAGCAACTGGAAGCGGGTTTGTTGGAGAGCCTGCATGGAGTGGTTTAAGATTCTACTGCCTGAGCTCGTGTTCCCCAGGACAGCAGTGCTGAGGCTGACATGTGCCTGCACAGGTTTGATTTGACAACTTGTGTGACCACACGTGAGCAACAATGAAGGACATGGAATTGAGCCAAGAGAAGTCTTTTCCACTGTTAGAACTGTGGCCTGGGCTGAGCCCACAGGCACCTGTGGGTGCAGGAGGATGGGAGCCTTGGGCTTGAGAGGCTGGTTCTAGCAGGTGCCCCCAGCATCCATTCCAGTCCCTGGCTTTTGTTGGCTCTTTTAGCAGGCAGGCACCATAGAGTAACGGAAAATCTCAGGTCATTTTTTGCATCAACTTTCATATCATTGTGTACTTGGGGTTGCTGAAAGGTTCATGTGCATTTGGGAAAATACCAAGAGAATCTGGAGTGTTTCCTTGGAAGATGCTGAGGTCTCAGTGGGCCATGTGCATCATTGGAATTATCCCTTTTTTTCATAGTCTTTGGAGATTTCAATATTTGACCTGGATCACTCACTGTAAATGAAAATATGGTGTCTTGTGTCTGTGGATCCTTGGGTGTCCTCTTTTGTATTTTGCCTCATGCATGAGCTATCAGGGCTTGGAATGCTTTGTGTTTGTATAAGAGCATTAGAGGCTCATATGGGCTCTGTGGACACTCCGTTGGACACCATGAAAGTTTGTAAGTTTGTTTGAGTCCTGCTGGGAAAATAGGAGTACTAAGGTTAAGATCACAGAATGCTTGTTATAAGGTGGTCCTGCTGGGTAGGGATCTGTGGGCCCAACCTGAGAAGTGTCATAAAGTTCTGTGACATAGGGGAGGATAGCTCCGAAAAATCAAGAGGGCAGCAATGCCACAGTGATCTGCAGCCTGGAGGCTTGTCCTCTAGAAGATGCAGCTGCAACTGTCTTGCTGCCAGGCTGGGTTCTGTGTTATCCACTCCTGTCCCTCCCAAAATAAGCACACATACAGGCACAGTACAGAAAACACGGAATCTTAACTGCACTGTTGGTAGTAATGTAAATGGTACTGCTATGTTGGAAAATAAAATGGAAGTTCCTTAACAAATTAATATAGAACAGGCCTACAGTCTGTGAAACCCATTTCTGACAGATATCCATAGTGAAAACAATCAGTTTTTCAGGGATATGTCCACAGTCCCATGAGTGTGACTGGATTTGCAGTAGCCAAGGCATAGATACAGCCCAGATGTCTCTTGAGAAAAGAATAGGTTACAAAAGTGTGGTATAGCAATATTTATTATATACTGTATATTCATGAACTATTTTTTCTCTGTATATAAATATAAAAATCAAGAATCCTGCATTTATGCCAGAATGAATGAACCTAGAGAACATTATGCCAAGTTAAATAAGCCTGACAAAGGAGGACAGACCCTATGTGCAAACTAGAATTGTCAAGCTCATACAGCCATCAAGTAATAAGGCTGTTACCAGGAGCTGAGTGGAGGGGGAAATGGGGCACTGGTAGTCAAAGAGTAGAGATTTTCAGTTGTAAAATAAGTGAGTTCTGGGGATCTGAGATACCACATGCTGCCGGTAGTGTTTCTATATCCTTGAAATTTGCCCAGAGAGAAATAATACATTGTAGTCATAGGTGGAAGTGTAACTTACTCCACTATAGTAATTATTCATTGTATGAGTCTATCACATGATCACTTTGTACACAGTACGTTTATACCATTTTTGTTAGTTACACCTTAGTAAGGCTGGGAAAGAAAAAGAGAATTGGGGGGTGCTTTTCTCCTCTCAATGGTGCTCAGTCCAGGCTTCACGTTTCACTGATGATGCATTTTGCCAGAGTCCAGCTCCAGCAGCCAGGGAATCAGCCTGAAGAGATGAGCGGTGTTGGCGGAGAACGATGTAGCCTCTGATGGAAGGTTCGGGACTGCATGTTTATTTCAAGCTTCAGGTTCTCTTTTATACTTTGACAAAAGCATTAGGTCAGAGGTTTGGCATTTTCAGTTTCTCCTCACCCAGATTTATTGTCTCCATAAAACATTGTTGCTCTTCAAACAGAGTTTCTGCTTCAGCAATTCTGTCAGAATCCTGGTTACTTTAACTTGTGATTACACTGTAACTCATGCTTATGTCGGGGCTGCATACCACATTCCTCAGTTTGTTTCTTATCTTTCTAAATTCTGTTTGCCCCTAGCATCCTAAGCTCACTATCTCCTAAAAAGACTTATAGCTATCAATAAGGAGAAGGCAATGGCACCCCAGCCTAGTACTCTTGCCTGGAAAATCCCATGGACGGAGGAGCCTGGTAGGCTGCAGTCCATGGGGTCGCTGAGAGTTGGACACGACTCAGTGACTTCACTTTCAGTTTTCACTTTCATGCATTGGAGAAGGAAATGTCAACCCACTCCAGTGTTCTTGCCTGGAGAATCCCAGGGACGGCGGAGCCTGGTGAGCTGCCGTCTATGGGGTCGCACAGAGTCAGACACGACTGAAGCGACTTAGCAGCAGCAGCAGCTATTAGTATCTCTGAAATTCCTAATCTGTATAAGATATAGTAAAACATGCTAGCACTACCACATTCCTTAAGTTTTTAGCTTCTAACTATTCTTAATTATTCCTAAACCCTAAATTCAGCAAACTTTCTTTGCCATAAACATTTCCCTCACAAATAGGTCTCAGATGACAGTCCTTCCCAAGGCCTCAAGCTGCAGCCTACATGATCATCCTGGAACACTCTTTGTAAAGACCCTTGAACAAATATCGATGGTCAACTTTATGGATTATTCTCTGGGCACAACTGCAGAAGGCTTTGTGCCTTCTGCTCCTCTCAAGGACAATAAGCACCTTAAGATTCTTTTCAGTCGACTCAACCGAGCAACGGAAAAAAGTCAGAATCACAAGACCTAACTCCTTCATCCTGGGTCCATGCCTGCAGGATAAGGAGAGGGGGTTGGGGCCGTGCCTCCATTTTGTCAGTAATGCGTAACGCGGCTCCCGACGCACATGTTTTGTACCCTCTGACCAGAGATTCCCCTTCAGGTAGTTTGTGTTGGTCCACAGCTCGAGAATGTTTAAGATGGCCAGTTGATTCCAGTCTGGATCCCTCACTGAGCATCAGGACTCTTGAGTACTCCCAGTCCTGAGGGCTGAGATCTGGGCTGAGGAGGGGGTGCTCTGTTCTGAGTGGGGATGGATCAGGGCCTGCTGTGTGACCTGAAGGAGATTGCCTGGTCAGCGGAGGTGCCTCCTGCTGCTGTGTACATGAGGCCTCAGCAGGAGGGGAATGTGATCAGAGGGAAAGTGTGGGAAAGTCCCATGTTGGTCTCTGCGGAAGTTGACTGTCCTGAGTCCCTTCTGAGACAGTGGCCACAGGGGCCTGTCTGTTCCTCATGGTGAGGGCTTCCCTGTGTGTGTGGTTGGGGCTCAGCAAGGGGATGTGTTGACTGTAAACATTAAACAGCATGTTTTCCACTTTCATGATAGGCCTCTGAAGACTCGTGTTGCCTGAGGAAGCCCTGAAGTTAAGGAAGAGGAAAGAAAAGGAGTGAGGCATGGCTCTTTGTCAGGTAAGGTCATATTTAGTCTGTCCTTCCTGAAATGCCATTCTCTGGACTTGCTAATCATGTCTGACTCTGGAGTGTCCTGTGTGACTCCTGTACATGCACACTCACCTGAAGCCTTCCCTCAGGCCCTGTCGTCTCCACTTAGATCCCATCTCCCCATGACCCGGTGACCTGGCCCTTGTGAGGAGGCTCCCCTGGGCACTGTCCTGGGCAGGGCTTCTCACCCACGGGTTGGAGCTGGGGTCTCAGTGCTGTTGGGCAGCAGGGGTTGCTTAGGGCCTATCTGGATGCGCTGTCTGCTCTGTCAACCAGGGTAAGGAAACTGCACGTGGAAGTCAGGTGTTAGTATGCACAACAGCTGGTTAAATCTGGGAATCAGATCAGTTGAGCCTGTCCTTTCCCTTGTGTGTATCTTGACATCCTTGTGAATATACCTTACATGTATATACACAAAGAATTATTTCTGAGTACTGTGTTCTGTTCAGTCGGTTTATTTGTCTGTTTTTATACGAGTACCACATCACCTTGATTACCTTGTAATAGGTGTTGAAATAGAAAGACTTCCATCTTCCTTCTTCAAGAGTTTTGCTGTTTCCTCTTTGAATAGTTCTGACTTTCACCATATTTTATTCTGCTTCTACAAAGATTGCCATGACAGTTTTGATAATGAGTTAATTGGTTGATTGACCCTTTGTGTGGTTATTAAAGAATCTTTTTTGATATTGCATGTTTCTTTTGTAATCTTTATGATTTTTACTGATGAAACTTTGTCATGTGGGAAAGAAGATACATTTACTTCTTTTTCAATCTGGGGACCTTTGATTTCCTTTTCTCATCTAATTGCTCTAAGGATTTCAGTGCTTTGTTGAAGTGTAGTGCAGAGTGTGCATCCTTGCCTTCTTCTTGACCTCAGAGGAAAAGCTTTCATTATTTCCCCATTGCTGTGCTCTTTTCATAATGGCATTTGTTATGTTGATGTTGGTATAATTTATTGTTTGTAGTTTGTTGAGTGTTCCATCTTGAAAGGTTGTCAAATTGTTGTCGAATGTTTTTTTTTTCCTGCATCGAGATGATCCTGTTTTTTTTCCCCTTTAATCTCTGAATGTAGTGTGTCATATTAATTGATTTTTGTATGTTGACTTCTCCTTGCCTTATATGAATAAAATCCACTTGGTCATGGTGTCAGATCTTTTTATTTATTTATTTTAATTGAAGGATAATTGCTTTACAGAAGTTGTTGTTTTCTGCCTAATACCAACATGAATCAGCCATAGGTATACATATGTCCCCTCCCTCCCATCTTCTTCCCTATCCCACCCCTGTAGGTTGTTAGGAGCCCCTGTTTGAGTTCCCTGAGTCAGTCAGCAAGTTTGCATTGGCTCTCTACTTTATATATGGTAATGAAAGTTTCCATGTTACTCTCTCCATACATCTCACCCTCTCCTTCCTCCCCTTCCCCCTCCATCTGTTCTCTGTGTCTGTTTCTCCAGATCTTTTTAATATGTGTTGAAGTGGGTTTGCAAGTATTTTAATTCTGCATCAGTATTCATCAGGGGTATTGGTTTCTAGTTTTCCTTTCTTGTGTCTTTCGGAAATCAGCAAACTATTAGAATCATGCTTGCTCCATAGAATTAGCAAGATTAGTGGTAATTCTTCTGTAAATGTTTGGTAGAATTTGGTCCTGTATTTTTCTTAGAGGTTTCCCACCACTTTTTAAATGTCTCTAGTTATAATGGGCTTCCCTGATCCTCAAATCATAAAGAATCTGCCTGCATTGCGGGAGACCCAGGTTCTATCCCTGGGTTGGAAGATTCCCTGGAGAAAGGAATGGCTCTCTAGTCCAATATTCTTGTCTGGAGAAATTCCATGGACAGAGGAGCCTTGTGGGCTACAGTGCATGAGGTCACAAAGAATCAGACACGATTGAGTGGCTAACACTTTCACTTTCAAAACTTCTCAATTTTTTTATTTCTTGATAAGTAAAATAGTTTGTATGTTTCTAAGAATTTGCCAGTATCTCCTATATACTGTCATTTATAGGCATTATTGGTCATAGTACTTCCTTATCTTTAGAAACTTTCTTTGACATCATTTATAATCACTCCTGTTTCATATCTGTTTTTAGTTTTTTCTCTTGTCCTTAGTCTAGGTGGGGGTTTTCCTATACAGTTTTTTCAAAACATCAACTCCTGGTTTGTTGATATTTTATATTTTTCTACTTTCTATTGTATCTCTGGTTTAATCTTTCTTATTTACATGTTTCCTTCTGCTAAACTTGAGTTTAGTTTGTTTTCCGTTTTCTACCTCCTAGAGGTCTAAAAATAGATTTCAGGTTTAAGATCTTTTCTCTTTTTTAATGTAAGCATTTAACCTTTCAGACTTTCCTTTTAGTACAGTGGTCTCTCTGTGTTATAAATTTTGTAATGTTGTCTTTTCGTTTTGATCCATGTATTTTAAAATTTCCATGTGATTTTTTTCTTAGCCCCTTTTGTGGTATAAGAGTGAGTTGTTTAATGTTCACATGTGAGGAATTTTCTTTTTTTCTTGTGTTTATTTCGTTGTTGTTAGGAAAGATACTTTTATGGTATCAGTCTCTTAAAATGGTTAATTTTGGCCTAACATGTGGTCTCTGATAAAGAATGTTTTCTGTGTCCTTGAGATACATGTGTTTTCTGCTTTTGTTGGGCCGTGTGATCTGTACATGCCTTTTCAATGTTTGCTTCATTTTTCTGAGAGATCTAATGTCAGATGTATATATATTTTTACTTGTTACAGCTTTTTAGTAAATTGACCATTTTATCATTATATATTTATCTCATTGCACTTTTTTTTTTCTAAAGTTTATTTTGTCTGATATAACAGTCTCCCCTGCTCTCTTTAGGATGGACTGTCTTTTCCCATCCTTTCACTGTTCACCTTTCCATGTCCTTAGGTTTGTGAGTACTACCTGTTTCAACTCTCTGACAAACTCTGTGTCTCTTGCCCTGTGTTTTACCTCTTCTTACTTCTTCTAGTGGCCCCTGCTCCTGTGCATCGTATGGTGGTGAAAGACAGGCACCCTGGACAGCTCCTTTCATGCCACTGTAATTTCAGAAGGAATATATTGAATGTTCCCTTCCTATCATGATGTTTCTTCAGATAGTCTTGCTTAATAACTGTATTTTTTTTCCATATTATTTTTTGCCATGATTTTTAATTCTCCGAGAAGTTTTTTTTTACTTTGCTGTTGTGATCATTCTTTTTTGTCATAATCTAATGACTCTTCTAATTTCAAATCACTTTTATTAATTAAAAAAAGCAAAGAAAGTCTTTGGCTTCTGTTAATGCCTTGCTATGTAAATTTAAATGGATAAAATTGTATCTTTGTGTATGGTAATTTTATTATCAATTGAGTTCAAGTATTTCTTTTTTAATGTTTTTACCAGTTTTTTGGTAGCCTAGTATAGAATCCTGTTGACAAACTCAGCTGAGTACGAAGGATACATGTTTATCATCTGAAGGATGCTGAAATACATGTGAATAAAAGGATGATATAAAATTGTCCAAAAAATCTGCCAAAAGATGAATCCTCTCATGTCAGTTAATTTTTTATAGATAAGTATGCATGCATGTGCAAGTCTGTGGTTTAGATAGAAGACATCATGATTTAAAAACTACATATCACCTTTTTTTTTCAGTTGAAATTATGTTATCAGTATTATCTGTGGCTTTGAAATTTTCTAAGCAATCCTGTTAGTGTTTTAAGTAGTAAATTACTAACAGTTGTGTTTCTATATCCACGTCTATAATGACCTTTCATGCCATTCCACATTGTTCACCTTGGACTTTTTTTTTTTTTCCACATTAATACAATATTTATTTGTTTTCCTTCTGTCAAACCCTGAGCTCACCACTTTCCCCAGGCTGCCTGGGGAGTTCCAGGAAAGGGAACATACTGGGCCGACACAGGAGAAAGAACTGTGGGAGGTGGAAACAGCTCCTTCACATCGTGAAGATGAGCTAGACCACCATCAGGCAAAAGAGCCCCATAGCCTTTGAGAGGGCCAAGCCCATGGCGTAGAAGAGCTACTGTTTCAGAGAAGGGTTCCTAGCATAACAGTGATGAAGCTCCCAAACACAGCCCCACTTCCAGCGCAGGAGCCAGCCACCCCTGCTGTGGCAGCTCCAGCTCCAGGGAACTTGGCTGCTGTGTCAGAGTCCTTTGAAATGGCACTGGTTTGGAAGCTGTGGCTAGGAATAAGTGAGATGGTCCAGGGACCTGGGGCTGCCAAGCTGCTGTGGCTCTCATCAGTCAGTGTTTCCAGTCCTTCACCACCACTGTGGACAGTGTTCACTCAACAGGGGGGAGGTTCTCTCAATCAGGGAGAGGGTAGAGACTAATTTGGCGCAGGTGTCCATTTTCAGGGGATGAAGGCCCGAGGCCCGAGAGCTGCTCCCCCTGCAGAGAAGACAGAGGGGCAGCGAGGAGGCTCACCTTGGACTTCTTTCAAGTTTTCTCTAGGAGCCCTCTGTCAAAGGACTTTTAATGTTGTCTGTATTAACTGTTAGATGCTTAAGCTTCAGTTGCTGAGCCCAAGCTTCTGAGTTCAGGTGCTTCATGTAACATTTCCCTTCTTGATCTGAGTCGAGTTTCTCAGAGTGTCTGTGACACAGGTTTTCTTCTGTAAGGTGGGAACAGATGGTTCTTTAATGAGCTATTATATTGATGACAGGTTCTTGCCTGTAAAGTACTTATTTAATGTTTAGAGTAATACTACAGTAATTTAGGGCAACAGGAAGCCCTTAGACACTTTTGGTCCTTGCTGCTGTTATCAACATCATACCTGAAAATTTTGACCTTTCCATTAAAAGTGCTGTGGACTTTGTCATCTCTGAAGACACCACTCATGCTGTACCTCATCGAGATAATGAATTGCACTCACTGGGTAGAACATAATATCTGACACTTCTGTATACCAATACAGTGTTGAGCTTCATTTTTATATATTCCATGGATTTTGAACAATGATGAAAAATCCATATTAATTGGAGGATCTCATAAGGTCTTAGGAAAAAGCATAAGAAATTAAAATTAGAGATCCATACTTTCTCCAGATACCCCTGCAGGGGTCTGTTAGAACACATACTTCAACGAAGTCAATCCTTGCCCCTTACCACCCTTACTCTTTTTCATGAAAATGAGAACTTTTCATGGCCCTTTCGGTGACATGTGGTTTCATTTCAGGAACGACTGACCTCTGAGGATGTGGCCATCGAATTCACTCAGGAGGAGTGGGAATTCCTGGATCCTGATCAGAGGGCTTTGTACAGGGACGTGATGCTGGAGACCTATAGGAACCTGCTGTCTGTGGGTGAGGATGACTTCCTTCCAGAGCTGCCCTTGGGTATCTGCATTTTCCCTGTGTGCCCCTTGGGAGGCCCTGATGTCTTTCATCTGAGAGTTCTGGTGACTCAGCCATGACACAGCTTCACAAGGTTAAACTGCCCCTTTTCAGATGCTGTGTCTGTTTCATGTCATATCTGAGGTTGTCTATAAAGCTCAGTAGCAAATGTTAAAAGAAATACCAAAAAACCCGATTTCCTATTTTCTACCTTTTGACTTTTGGCTCAGTGTTTAGAAAAATCCACAGCACTTTAGATTTCTTTCTTCTGATAACGCTGAATATCTACTTGTTTGTTTTTGCTTGCTTGTTTACTTTTTTTTTGGCTGCACCATTCTGCTTGTGGGATCTTAGTTCCCTGAGTAAGGATCAAACCTGCACCCCCTGCATTGGAAATGCAGAGTCTTAACCACTGGATCACCAAGGGAGTCCCAGAATTTCTGTGTCTGATCTGAATATTATCTCCATATTGGAGCCTGAGAAAAAGCTCTGGACAGTGGGGAGTGATGTAAAATAGCCAAAACTACCAACATATAAAGAAAAACGAGTATCTCAAAGGGCTGTTTTTTTCTGTTTAGGAGTGGGACAAGTTCGTGGATTGCATCCTCTGTGGTTGTTACTTAGGAAAATATAAGAGTGGGTAGAGAGATCGTCTTTTTGATCCTAGATCCTACGAGGAGAGCACATGTGAATCTTGCAGGCTCTGAGCTTGCCATCTGTAGGAAGAGGGCATGGTCCCATCTCAAGATGCTGTAATGTCTGACCCTCATGTTGTGTTAGTTTTACTCTTGTGCTGCTCTGCCCCGTCTGGGAATGTCAGCTGTTCCTGATGTTCCATTCTCCTTGCTTTGTATCATTTTACCTCTCCAGTGTCTTTGAAATATATTTCTGAGGGTCTGAAATTTTATCTGGTTTCCTTGCTGTGATAATCCACCTATGTTTATTGGCAGCCTCTGGTGAGTCTTGTGTAGTGGATTTAGTAGGTAACAGAAAACTGTGATGGAGACACTATTCCTAATGTTATTTTCTTGCTCTGTACAAAGTCACCACTTGAAGCTATCCAGTAGAGTGATCAGTATGTTCTAGGATGATGAGAGAGAAAGTATCATGATAGCCTGATACATCTTTCCAGGTTATTTTCTGGCTTTGGAGACTCTGTAAAGGGCACCATGACAGTGTTGTTGATGTGTATCAAGGACCATATATTTTAGCCTCTGTAAAGGGTATGGGAATTTATCCCAGGACAACTTTGTCCAAGTTCACATTCTCATATCTATGGGGCTATTGGCTGCACTGTTGTTCTGTGCATTGTAGCTGTGTTTTTATTTTATCATTGAGTTCAATTTTCTGTCTTACTCTTAGTGTTTCTGTTTTGTATTTGCAATGCATTGGATGGTTGGTTGGGGAATGGTCCCTATGGTGGAACTGGTGATCAGTCTCTCTTAAAATTCTTTATATATTCTTTGTACTCACTTACTATCAGATGTATGATTTCCACATATTTTCTCTTTTACTGTTGATTGTCTTTGCAAACTCCCTGCACTTTAATGCAGAGTAGTTTATAATTTTGATATAGTTCAATTTATTAATATCTGGTTTTATTTTGTGGCCTCTGCTTTTGGTGTTATTTCTGGTAAATCATTTGTGGGTCCAATTTCCAGAAACATTTCCTGCACGTTTACTTCTAGGAGTTTTATACACGTGGGACTTAAGTTTAGGTCTTTGAACCATTTTGAGTTCGTTTTTGTCTGTAGTGTAAGATAATGTTCCAAGTAAATTCTTTTGCTGGTGAGTCTTCTGTTTTGTCAACATGTCTTGTTTCATAGACTACTTCCCCCATTTAGTAGCTTTTACACCCTTGTGAAACATCTTTTGAACATCTCTGCAAGAGCTGTTTTTGTTTTAACCATTCTTTTTAGGTATGCTGCTGCTTCTGCTGCTAAGTCGCGTCAGTCATGTTTGACTCTGTGCAACCCCACAGATGGGAGCCCACCAGGCTCCTCTGTCCCTGGGATTCTCCAGGCAAGAATGCTGGAGTGGATTGCCATTTATTTCTCCACTTTTTAAGTATAGTTAATTTACAATTTTGTGTTTCAGGTATACAGCTGTTTACAAGATACTTAATATAGTTCCCTGAGCTATATCGTAAGTTCTTGTTGTTTTATCTATTTTCTATATACATTAGTTTGTAAATATTCAGAGTCCTAATTTATCTCTCCCTTTCCTGCCCCCATCACCATCCTGTACTATCCCCTTTGGTAACCATAAGTTTGTTTTTCATTCTGGTGAGTTTATTTTGTGAATAAGTTCATTTGTATCATTTATTTCAGTTCAACATATAATATCCTATGATAGTTGTCTTTCTCTGTCTGATTTCACGTAGACTAATCCCTAAGTCTGTCTATATTGCTGCAGAAGGCGTTACTTCATTGTGTTTTATGCTCTGGAGGTGGCAACACACTCCAGTGTTCTTGCCTGGAGAATTTCATGGACAGGGGAGTCTGGCAGCTGCAGGTCATGGGGTCTTAAAGAGTTGGACATGGCTGAGCTACTTTCACTTAACAATATTCCCTTGTATATATGTACCACATATTCTTTATCCCTTTGTCTGTCAGTGAACATTTAGGTTGCTGCCGTGTTTTGGCTGGTATAAATAGTGCTACTAAAAACATTGGGGTGCATGTATCATTTTGAATTAGTTTTCATCCTTTCTGGATATATGCCCAGGATTGGAATTGCTGCTTCATGTGATAGCTGTATTTTTAGTTCTTTATGGAACCTCCATGCTATTCTCCAAAGTGGCAGTACCAATTTATGTTGCTTCCAACAGTGTAGGAGGGTTCTCTTTTTTCCACACCGTCTCAAACATTTATCGTTTGTAAACTTTGATGGTGATCATTCTGACCAGTGTGAGGTGATACATTTTTGTGGTTTTGATTTGCACTTCTCTCATAAGTAGAGACGTCAAACATCTTTTCAGGTGACTGTTGGCCATCTGTTTGTCTCCTTTGGAGAAGTATCTGTTTTGATCTTCTGCCCAGTTTTTGATTGGGTTGTTTGTTTGTTTGTTTTGATATTAAGCTGCATGAACTGTTTGTATATTTTGGATATAAATCCCTTATCAGTTCAGTTCAGTTCAGGTCATTCTCTCAGTCCTGTCCGAGTCTTTGCGATCCCATGAATCGCAGCATGCCAGGCCTCCCTGTCCATCACCATCTCCCGGAGTTCCCTCAGACTCAGGTCCATCAAGTCCGTGGTTATTTGCATATATAGTCTCCTAGTCCAAAAGTTGAATTTTTGTTCTTTTTTTGGTTTCCTTTGCTCTGCAGAAAGGTTTTAAATTTAATTAGGTCTCATTTGTTTGATTTTGCTTTTATTACCATGACTAAGAGATAGATTCAAAAAAATTTTGCTGACATTTATGTCAGTGTTTTGCATTTGTTTTCCACTATGAACTTTATAGTATCTGGTCTTGCATTTAGATGTTTAAGACATTTTGAGTTCACTTTTGTATGTGGTGTTAGAGAGTGTTGTAATTTCATTCTTTTTCATGTAACTATCCATTTATCCCAGCATCACTTATTAAAGAGACTTCTTCATTCTATATTCTTTCCTCCTTTGTTATAGAATAATAGACTACAAGTAAATTGGTTTATTTCTGGGTTTTCTATCCTGTTCTACTGATCTGTGTTTCTGTTTTGTGCCATCATCATACCAGTTCCCAGGTGGCTCAGACAGTAAAGCCATCTGCCTACAATGCAGGAAACCCAGGTTCAGTCCCTGGGTCAGGAAGATCTGCTGGAGAAGGAAATGGCAACCCAGTTTAGTATTCTTGCCTGGAAAATCCCATGGACAGAGGAACCTGGTAGTCTATAGTCGATGGGGTCACAAAGAGTTGGACACAGCTGAGCAATTTCACTTTGACTTTGTTGACTGTCAGTTGGTAGTATAGTCTGAACTCGGAACATGATTCCTCCAGCTCTGTTCTTTTTCAAGATCATTTTAGATATCAGAGTCTTATGTATTTTGGTACAAAGTAAGTTTTTTTTTGTTTTATGAAATATGTCATTGTTAATTTGATAAGGGTTGCATTGAATATGTAGATTGCCTTGGATAGTATCGTCATTTTGACATTGTTACTTCTTTCAATCCAAGAACATGGTATATGTTTGTGCCATCTGTTTGTGTCATCTTTGGTATCAGTCATCAGCATCTTATAGTTTTATGAGTACAGTTCTTTTGACTTTTTAGGTAGGTTTATTCCTTAGAATTGTATTCTTTTCTCTGAGATGGTGAATGGGATTGTTTCATTAATTTCACTTTCTGATATATCATCATTAGTGTATAGAAATGCAGCAGTTCTCTATATATTTTGTATCCAGCAAGTTTACTCTGTTCATTAATGAGGTCTAGTAGTCATCTGGTGGCATCTTCAGGATTTTCTGTGTGTAGCATCATAGTGACAGTTTTACTACTTCTTTATTTTTTTTTACCTTGAATTCCTTTTATTTCTTTTTCTTTTCTGATTGTTGTGGCTAGGAGATCCAAAAATATGTTCAATCAAAGTGGCAATAGTGAACATTCTTGTCTTATTCATATTGTTAAGGGGAATGCTTTCAGTTTTTCCCTGTTGAGTATGATGTTAGCTGTGTGTTTGACATATACAGTCTTAATTATGTTGAGGTAGGGTCCATCTGTGCTGACTTTCTGAAGGGTTTTTATCATAAATGGCACTTGAATTTTGTCAGAACCTTTTCTGCGTCTATTGATGATCATATGGGTTTTAGTCTTCAACTGTTACTGTGGTGTATCATAGTGATTAACTTGTGGATATTGAGAAATCTTGCATCCCTGCAATAAATCCCACTTGATCGTGGTATGATCCTTTTATGTCCTTTTATGTATTAGTAACTGTTTGAATCTGCTGTTTTGAACTCAGAGAAGGTCCAGGAGAAAAAAGCCTTTTTCTACAAAAAAGAGTTGGATGCCTCAGAAAGGCTTTTGTAACTGGGAAGGTCTTCCAGAGTCAGTGTCAGTCCCTCCTTTCCTTTGATACTCCTCGATCTTGAGATGACCATGTGTGGAAGAAGAAATGAAGTAAATGTCCAATAGAGAGGTTAATCGAACTTGGCAGAGGAACCCAGGTTTAGATAGCCTTTTCCTGGATTTTCCTTCTGATTTCTGCCGATAAGATTCTTACACAATATCCTGGAATATTGTGTATGTTTCTCTTGAATATAAGCATTCCGTTGTAAGTTACAAAATCAGAGTTGGATACATTACATTGTAAATAGTATAACAGGTATTTTCCTGCTTTCTCCATATATCACAGTCTCTTTTAAAATCTCTCTTGTTTCTGTTCCATACCCATAGTATAATGCCCATAAAGTTGCTGAACCAGTTCTTTTCTTTTAAGGTCAGTATATTAGTTTGCACTCTCAGTTATTTTCACAAAGACATGCAGTCACAAGCTGATATCTGACATAAACCTTTGTACCCTATGCTCCACGCAGGCCCTTTCTTAGTCCTGACCAGGCCTCACATAGTATCTTGATATGGATGGAAACATTGTTCTTACCTATCACATCCCTCCACCTTCTACATACTCTCACTGTAAAGATAATCTCTGATCATTTATTGAACACATTTCTCAGGACATGACCTAAATCACTGTGCGTCCATGATGACTCACAACCCATTTCGAGATGGGATGGTTGAATAATAAACAGACTACTTCTGTCTTGTATCTTCCTTGATATTTTCCTTCTATGTTTCTTGTATTTTTTTTTATGTCTAATATTTTCTAGTCTATTCATTCAGGGGATGGTCATGTTTACAAATAAGTTTTTTCAGTCATCCCAGTAGGTTCAGATTCATATCCTGGTTCTGTTACCACTTTGTGGGCCAATTGGGTGTGTCTCCTGCTCTGATTAGAGAAAAATATGTTAATTTACCTCAAGCCTTTTAAAGCAAATTAGTGCTGTCAGTAGTAAATGTCTTATAGTAAATACTCAAAATTTATTTGTTTAAAAAAGGTAATATCTATATTCTGTCATGTTCTTTATGATACGACTTTATGTACATTATATCTTTTTTTAATATAAGTTTATTCATTTTCACTGGAGGTTAACTACTTGACAATATTGTATTGGTTTTGCCATACATCAACATGAGTCCACCACAGGTATACACGTGTTCCCCATCCTGAACCCCCCCTCCCTCTTCCTTCCCCGTACCATCCCTCTGGGTCATCCCAGTGCACCAGCCCCAAGCATCCAGTATCACGCATTGAACCTGGACAGGTGATTCGTTTCATATATGATATTATACATGTTTCAATGCCATTCTCCCAAATCATCCCACCCTTTCCCTCTCCCACAGTCTAAAAGCTTGTTCTATACATCTGTGTCTCTTTTGCTGTCTTGCATACAGGGTTATCGTTACCATCTTTCTAAATTCCATATATATGCGCTAGTATGTTGTATTGTTTTTTTTTTTTTTTTTTCTGGCTTACTTCACTCTGTATAACAGGCTTCAGTTTCATCCACCTCATTAGAACTGATTCAAATGAATTCTTTTTAATGGCTGAGTAATACTCCATTGTGTATATGTACCACAGCCCTCTTACCCATTCATCTGCTGATGGACATCTAGGTTGCTTCCATGTCCTGGCTATTATAAACAGTCCTGTGATGAACATTGGGGCACACGTGTCTCTTTCAGTTCTGGTTTTCTCAGTGTGTATACCCAGCAGTTGGGATTGCTGGGTCATTCTCCATAGTGGCTGTACTAGTTTGCATTCCCACCAACTGTGTAAGAGGGTTCCCTTTTCTGCACACCCTCTCCAGCATTTTATTGCCTGTAGACTTTTGGATTGCAGCCATTCTGACTGGCATGAAATGGTACCTCATTGTGGTTTTGATTTGCGTTTCTCTGATAATGAGTGATGTTGAGCGTCTTTTCATGTGTTTGTTAGCCATCTGTATGTGCTCTTTGGAGAAATGTCTGTTTAGTTCTTTGGCCCATTTTTTGATTGGGTTGTTTGTTTTTCTGGAATTAAGCTGCAGGAGTTGCTTGAATATTTTTGAGATTGGTTGTTTGTCAGTTGCTTCATTTGCTATTATTTTCTCCCATTCTGAAGGCTGTCTTTTCGCCTTGCTTATAGTTTCCTTTGTTGTGCAGAAGCTTTTAAGTTTAATTAGGTCCCATTTGTTTATTTTTCCTTTTATTTCCAATATTCTGGGAGGTGGGTCATAGAGGATCCTGCTGTGAGGTATGTCAGAGAGTGTTTTGCCTATGTTCTTTCTGGTCTTCTGTTTAGATCTTTAATCCATTTTGAGTTTATTTTTGTGTATGGTGTTAGAAAGTGATCTAGTTTCTTTCTTTTACAAGTGGTGACCAGTTTTCCCAGCACCACTTGTTAAAGAGATTGTCTTTAATCCATTGTATATTCTTGTCTTCTTTGTCAAAGATAAGGTGTCTATAGGTGCCTGGATTTATCTCTGGGCTTTCTTTTGTTCCATTGATCTATGTTTCTGTCTCTGTGCCCATACCATACTGTCTTGATGACTGTGACTTTGTAGTAGAGCTTGAAGTCAGGCAGGTTGATTCCTCCAGTTCCATTCTTCTTTCTCAAGATTGCTTTGGCTATTCGAGGTTTTTTGTATTTCCATACAAATTGTGAAATTATTTGTTCTAGGTCTATATTATATCTTCTTAAAATTTCATTTATTTTTTAATTGAAGGATAATGGCTTTACCAAATTTTGTTTTCTGTTAAACCTCAACTACATTATATCTTGTATGCGTTTCACTTGCAACATTTTTCAGCAATATTTTGTCTGACCCTAGTCAATAAATACACAAAGCACTCGCTTTTTATTTATTATATTTTGGTGCCATTAAACTAGGTAATTAAGAATAGTGCATGGTTAGAGATTAGCCTTCCTTGGTGGCTCAGTGGTAAAGAATTCACCTGCTAATGCAGAAGATGCAGGTTTGATCCCTGAGTCAGGAAGATCCCATGGAGAAGGAAATGGCAACCCACTCCACTGTTTTTGCCTGGGAAATCACGCCTGGAAAATCCCATGGATGGAGGAGCCTGGTAGGCTGCAGTCCATGGGGTCGCTAAGAGACTGAGTGACTTCACTTTTACTTTTCACTTTCATGCATTGGAGAAGGAAATGGCAACCTACTCCAGTATTCTTGCCCAGAGTATCCCAGGGACAGAGGAACCTAGTGGGCTGCTGTCTATGGGGTCACACAGAGTCGGACACAACTGAAGCAATGCAGCAGCAGCAGCAGAGATTAGCCTTCCTTGGTGGCTCAGTGGTAAAGCACCTGCTAATGCAGAAGATGCAGGTTTGATCCCTGAGTCAGGAAGATCCCATGGAGAAGGAAGTGGCAACACACTCCACTTTTCTTGCCTGGCAAATCCCACGGACAGAGGAGTCCGGTGCGCTACGGTCCATAGTGTCACAAAGAGGCAAACACGACTGAGCGACTGAACAACAACAACATAGGTGGGGGTTGCATTGTTTATTGGCTGTTAGAAAACCAGTGACTATTTTACATCTTAATTTATGTGTCATTTACAGATAATCGTCTTTTAGCATGTATTCTGCAATACAGCTGACACATACTACTTGTTAACATTGTAAAATGCCTTTTCTTTTTGGGTACGTAGTTCTATAGCAGATTTAGAAAACTGTTGTTTCAAAAAATTGTGTTAGTCATATTCTTCAATTTCTCATTTGTTTTCAATTGTAAACAACTTGTGAATAGTTAATTATTAATTGGGTAAGCTTGGTTTGGATTATTGACTGTTACAATATATAATATATTGTTTAGAATTTATTTATGTACAGTAAGTTTGCAGAATAAATGATAGTGTAATATTTTTCTTTTCAATTTGAGACAACTGTTGATTGATACGTTCCTAAGCGTCCTGGTAGAGAACCACTCTGTTTTTGAGAGTTGGCATAAGATTGTCCAATGTGAGTGTATTTGGCATATGGTTTTAAAAGTAGGCTACCTTAACGGTGAATTACTGTTACGCTTTCTTAAGTTAAGAATTCTGTTCCTTTAGTGTTTCTAAACACTTAAGGTCATCATTGTGGTGTTTCATAACTTGATGTAAGTATTACTTTTGGTGTAATATATATTCAACATGGAACATTTATTTTTGAATTATTGTGAGCAGGATACCTATGATTCTTTTTATCTTGTAGATATCTCTCCTACACATGTGATCAAGCATTTACAACCCAAAGTGAACAGCGATAAACGAGAAACATTCCGAACATTGATGCTGGGAAGCCCTGAAAACTGTGAAATCAAACATTTTCATCTTTGGGAAAGTCAGGAAAATATGTGTGACTTTGAGCGTCAGAGGAGAGATGACAAAAGAAATTACAAAGGGACACCTGTAAGCCTTAATGGAAATGTGCCTGATGAAAGAGATTCGCATGATAGAAAGGATGCAGGCATCAAGCCCTTTGGAAAGAGGTTTGGATTTATCTTTCAGGATAAACTGCAGATATTTCAAACTGGCGGGATAAGTTCTGAATATAATGAAGTTAAGAGTTCTGTCAACAACAGTTTCTCATTTTCATCAGTTCAAAGAATTCTTCCTTGTGTCCAAACCAGTGTTTCTAATATATATGGGAATGATTTTATGAATCCTTCAGGAATAACACAAGAACTCAAAGCACACAGGGAAAAACCTTACAAATGTGATGAGTGTGGCAAGGCCTTTACTCACAGCTCACACCTCAAGAGACATAAGAAAATTCATACAGGAAAGAAATTATTTAAATGTGATATATGTGACAAAGTCTTCAGCAAAAATTCAAACCTTGCTCGTCATCAGACGGTTCATACTGGAGAAAAACCATACAAATGTGATGAGTGTGGCACGCCTTTCGTCTGAAGTCAACCCTTTTAACTCATCAGACAGTTCATACTGGTGAGAAACCTTACAAATGTAATGAGTGTGGCAAGGCCTTTATTCACAGCTCAGACCTCAGGAGACATAAGAAAATTCATACAGGAAAGAAACTATTTAAATGTGATATATGTGACAAAGTCTTCAGCCAAAATTCAAACCTTGCTCGTCATCAGACAGTTCATACTGGAGAGAAACCTTACAAATGTGATGAGTGTGGCAAGGCCTTTCGTGCAAAGTCAACCCTTTTAAGGCATCAGACAGTTCATACTGGTGAGAAACCTTACAAATGTGATGAGTGTGGCAAGGCCTTTCGTGTAAAGTCAACCCTTTTAAGGCATCAGACAGTTCATACTGGAGAGAAACCTTACAAATGTGATGAGTGTGGCACGGCCTTTCGTGAAAAGTCAATCCTTTTAACGCATCAGACAATTCATACTGGAGAGAAACCTTACAAATGTGATGAGTGTGGCAAGGCCTTTCGTCTAAAGGCAAACCTTTTAAGTCATCAGACAGTTCATACTGGAGAGAAACCTTACAAATGTGATGAGTGTGACAAGGCCTTTGCTGTAAAGTCAAACCTTTTAAGTCATCAGACAGTTCATACTGGTGAGAAACCTTACAAATGTGATGAGTGTGACAAAGCCTTTCGTGTAAAGTCATCCCTTTTAAGTCATCAGACTGTTCATACTGGAGAGAAACCTTACAAATGTGATGAGTGTGACAAGGCCTTTTCTGTAAAGTCGAACCTGTTAACTCATCAGACAGTTCACACTGGTGAGAAACCTTACAAATGTGGTGAGTGTGGTAGAGCCTTTCGTGTAAAGTCATCCCTTTTAAGTCATCAGACAGTTCATACTGGAGAGAAACCTTACAAATGTGATGAGTGTGGCAAGGCCTTTCGTGTAAAGTCAACCCTTTTAAGTCATCAGACAGTTCATACTGGAGAGAAACCTTACAAATGTGATGAGTGTGGCAAGGCCTTTTGTGTAAAGTCAACCCTTTTAAGTCATCAGACAGTTCATGCTGGAGAGAAACCTTTCAAATGTGATGATTGTGTCAAGGCCTTTCGTATAAAGTCAAGCCTTTTAAGTCATCAGACAGTTCATACTGGAAAGAAACCTTACAAATGTGATGAGTGTGGCAAGATCTTTTATCTAAAGTCAAGCCTTTTAAGACACCAGAGAGTTCATACTGGAGAGAAACCTTACAAATGTGATGAGAATGGCGAGGCCTTTCGTGTAAAGTCAACCCTTTTAATTCATCAGACAGTTCATACTGGTAAGAAAACTTACAAATGTGATGAGTGTGGAAAAGTCTTCGGTCAAAAACCACATCTTCAACTTCACTGGAGAATTCATACTGGAGAGAGACGTTTCAGATGTAATGAGTGCGGCAAGTTCTTCAGTCAAAGTTCACTCCTTAAAAAACATTGGAGAATACATATAGAGAAACCTTTCAAATGTTTCGACTGTGGAAAATCCTTTACTCAGGTCTCAGCACTCACTAAACATCAGAAAATCCATACATGAGCAAAACTCATGTGAATGTGGTATATGGTAGAAGTCTTCAAAATTTCAAGTTCAAAATTCACACCCTGCTGTTGCTCAGAGAATTCATCCTACTGAGAAACCATACAAATATCATGAGTGTGGCAACATCTTAGGCTTCATGAGAAAATTCATACTGGATAGAAGCCAGATA
This sequence comes from Capra hircus, assembly GCF_001704415.2. Taxonomy (NCBI): domain Eukaryota; kingdom Metazoa; phylum Chordata; class Mammalia; order Artiodactyla; family Bovidae; genus Capra; species Capra hircus. The sequence goes on along the minus strand of NC_030825.1, from coordinate 61,111,237 downwards.
TATATGTATTTATTAGTCAGGTCTTTAGAACATGAATTCATTCTAGAAAGATTCCTCACCAATTTCACAAATGTTTTAAAAAAATAAATAACCCTATGCTCACATCTCACCAGTAGTATCAGACTATTTATCCTGAAGAAATCACACAGCAATGTAATGTGTGTGGCAAAGATCTTACCCCAAAGTCACAAAATAGGAATGTAGTGGAGCTCTACTTCCCAGACTCAGTGGTTGTGGCGAATCCTTTACCTTTTTCACTATTTGTCTTCTCTGATGACTTTAGTTCAGGTACTCAGGAACTGCAGTAAGTCCATATTTGAAGAGAAGCTATAGAGATCTTTTCGTGCAAAAGAAACCCGAATTCTACCTCAGCAAAGATGATTCTTTGGGATAGTAGTCTGCCATCTTTTTGGTCTCCTGGCTTTCTGAATAAATCACTATTCTTGCCCAACAAGTAGTCTCTCAGTTTATTGGGCTGTTGTGTGGTGAGCTCTAAGAGCTTGACTTTGGTAATACATTGATCAAATGCATTTGCTACATGCGTTTCACGATGGTCTCTGGGAAGGAATCAATGAGATGAAGGGACTGACTTCATTAGATACAATTTATTCACATCCATGTTCCCTAGAAAAACACACAGCCTGAATTACAAAATTCAATAGTGTGTGTGAATTAGCAACAGGGAGGGTGGAAAATAATGTAAAACTGGGACATGACTCATAGTCAGTAGGATCAGGAAGCCCTTCTGTACATAGTCCAGCCTGTTATAAAACATAATGTTCTACCATCTGACCTTGAACAGAGTAGGCAAGATGTTTAAAGGCCTGGGCTTTTTGTAGGAGGAGAGGGACAGTTACCAGGGACTGATGGTGTGCTAGGAACAATGCATAGGAATAGGGTCATGTTCTCCAGTGGATAGAAATAACTGTTGTATGTTATGATTAAAGAAGAGTTACTCTTATTTGTGGAAATTGAAGACAGAGCTGTCACGGTCTTTTTAGAGCGGGACCTGGGGACTGGAGTCGATGAGAAGAAGGACGCAGGGGACCCAAGTCTCAAGTGAAACAAGTGTGCTTTATTTGCAAAAACGCATGTTTATATATCTTTATACAAGGCAGCTTTAGGCAGTAAAAACATTGAGAAAAACAAAGCGAAGCAAATAACAGTCTTGAAAAGGCCAGAAAGCATTCCATATCCTGAGGAAGAGGGGCATAACTGAACAGATAACCTTCAAGTAAAAGGTCACTGAAGGGAGTCACTGATTGGATTCCAAGCAGATGCTCTTTCTCATGACCTCAGTCCTGAGAACTGCACGCAGCTCTGCTCATTCCTGTTTTCCAGGAACTGATAACGAATAGAGTCCTTGAGAATCGGCACACAAAAGAAGAAAATATCATGTTGGATCCTTTAAAGTTGAATGTCCCCTGACACTTCCCCCTTTTTTACTTTTTCATAATTGGGGATGACTGTAGATACTTGTGTGAAAAAGGCCCTGAGCAAGTGAGTTTGTTTAGTTTGAACAATTTTAGTTGAAAGGCATTGGTATGTTACAATTATAATCCCCAGGATAATTATCAGCGTTATAGTTCCAGATCCAATACTGTGTGTAATGCCTTGCATCCATCTTTGAGGGTCTAGCCCAGATAATTGATCAGCTAGTTGTTCAGCTAAGGTTTCCAAATTGTTGGAAGAGAGTAGACTCTTAGAGAAGGTTTCAAGGATTTCCTTTTGCAACAATTGTACATTTAAGGAAGCATTATTATGCATATATTGCAAGTGAAATTTGATTTTTTTCCCAATTGTAAGCACTATGGTTGAACCAAAGAGGAGTGATACAAAATTGAGTAGAATTCCAATCACAATTTAATAATACTTGTTTTTGTAAATCTATTAATTGATCTCTAACCCATTGGATGGCTGTTTTTTAATTCCTGAATTTTATCTTGAACTTTTTCATCTTTTTGAACCTGAATGACCTATATAGTATGAGCATCTTTAGTCCAATTTTGAATAAAGTTTTGTATTTGAATTGAAGTTTGTAAAGCAGTGTCTGTGACAGCAGCAGTGGTGCAAATGGCTATTAACCCAAAATGCCAAGCATCAAGCATCTAATTAATTGCTTAGATCGTCAGAGTAATTTAATGAGTAACTGGGAGGTAAGTCTTGCCATGGGATCCTCTTTCCAGGGTCGTTGGAGATCTGCTGGCAACCACAGAGTACTTCAAGATCGAACAATGAAAAGGGATTCGTGTTTTTAGAGAAATAGAGGAATTAAGACAAGTATACACTTTGCAATCTATACAAGTCACAAAATGTAAAGTCTTATTAAATTGTAAGTTTCCTATGGTGATAATGGAAGGGGAACGCAAACTTGTATAAAATATGAATGATTATAATGGAAGGAATAGTTACTATGACTATGACTGGTCCCTGTGAAATATCCAGTCCAGGTTCCAAGTTTTCAGTATTTGTAGCAAGTTTCCAGATGTCCCATTGTTCAGGGCCAATTTGTTTATTGAGTACAATTTGAGGACGAGGAGGTGCCATTCCACCATCAAGCCAGCCAAGGAGTCCTTTATCATGGAAGTGTTCCATTGAACTGTTGGTAATCTTCCATGTTACTTGAGTAACATAATGACACATAGTACTGTTAATATCATTTGAGCAGTTAGATAAACACATACCATAGGGTCCCCAATCAACAATGGTGTAATTGGCCGCAAACATGAATTTCCATGATTTAGCTTGACATCTATCTCAATAAACAGGAGTATGTTTAAAATCCTTATAAGTAAACCCCTTACATTCCAACTTTTGTCCATGTCCTAGAGTGTTGGTAGTATTGGCATGGTTCTCATAAAAGGACAGGGCAGTAAACAGTCTAAGCAATGTGTGGAAGTTCTCTTTTGGAGGCAGGATGAAAGCCCACGTCGTCGACTAACATTAATACATAATTCTGCTGGGCCCATGCATAAAGGAAGGAATTTATAGCCTAGAGGAATGTTAATCTTCCTTCATCCTCAGGATGAGAGGGCCCCTCCAAGCTCCAAGGAGGAGGCATATGTACTGAGTCATTAGTGGATACAGCCGGTCCTACATCTGTCCATTCTACAAGCTGCAGTAAAGGGGTGTTAGGTATATAAGCCCAATAATTGTGATTAATCAAGTCAGCCTGAGCGGGGGAAGCAAAAGCAAGCATAGTGACAAAAATATTTTTAGGATTCCGAGGGATTCCCTGTTGAAAAGCCAGATTTTCAGCTTGATTAGTAAGGGTTTTTAATCTGTCCCCAAGTGGGGAAATCGTAAGGTCGATGACCTTGAGTGCAGCGTTTCTTGGAAATTTTCAAGTCGCCATGGCTTGTACTGGAAACTCCTCCTGGGGATTTCGCTGTTTCTTCTCTATCTTTAATGCTGGTGGCTCCCCTGGTGCGGATCTTCCAAAGAGGGAGCCAACTGATTTCGTTGGGTCCATCTGGAGAAATCCAAGCATACCACTTTCCCTGAAATATTAATTTTCCAGATTCCCGTTGTTTAGTCAACCCGTCTTGATACCAAATGGGCAGAGGAAGAGAGGTATCCTTCAATGCCTCAATATGTTTTTCTGCTTTGTCAAAGTATCCGCTTGCTGCAAGTTTAAAAGTTTTAAGCAAATAAAGCTGTATTAACAATAGTTATAGGATTAAAGAGTATATTGCGTTGGAATCTGTTGGGGTCCTTTAATGGACTGGAACCTGGCGGTCCAGAGTCGGCGATAAGAAAGAGAAAGAGAGAAAGAAAGACACGGGCACCCAAGCTCTGATGGAGAAAAGGTGCTTTAATGATCTTTCTGTGAGTGTATACAGGCTGTTGTACAAGAAATTTCTTTTGATAAAAATCAGAAAACTAAACGTACAGCAACCATTACTGCCGGGGTCCAGCCCCAGTGGATCCAGGGTGATTTGAAGGTGGGGACGGAGTTGGCGTCCTTGGAAATAACTTATTTAATTACAGATAGAGAGGTATTAGAAAATTAGCAGAGAAAAAGAGGCTGAATGACTTGGTTTACATGGAATACCAATCACCACCTTCATAGGCCGCAGGCGTCTTCCTGTTCTCCGGAAGGAGAGGAGGCACTGAGGCTTCCCCCCCCCGCCGCCCACCCCCGGTCCAATCTTAGAAGCCCAGGCAGCCTTGGTGGGTACCCATGCACCAAATGGGAATTCTGCCAGAAAAATGGAGAGCAAGAAAGAAGTGACATGGGGGTATCAGTTTTTCCGGAAACTGATCCGATGTCTTTATTTTTGGGTTTGCTTATATACCTTTTGTTACACATAGGGATGAATACAGAGTCACGCGGGGGTCAGCAGTCCTGAGCTTTATCAAAATCAGGTGCTTTACATAAATTATAAAAAAAAAAAAAAAAGGCTTAGGGGTTTTACATCATCTTCTGGCCATGAGACCGGCTGACATTTTAAGACACTTTCTTTCTGATAACCAAAAAACTTATTTTTCCCAAGGGTGTTTTTTCTTAAACCACGCACCACCCTCCAAATAAAGTTGCATTCCTATAGGGTGAGGGTGTAGCGAGTTACAATCAAGAAAGGAATTTATTTAACCCAAGGTTAACATGATTAATCTTAAAGGTTAATACTTATTTCTCCTATATACTAGTTACATTCATTATAAGGGCAGGGAATGTGGCGATTTAGCAGCAAACACAGCCCAACAAATGAAAATCCTTTCACCAATGTTCTCCTTAAGATCTATTTAGTCTTCAGTTCAGTCGCTCAGTCGTGTCTTACTCTTTGCGACCCCATGAATCGCAGCACACCAGGCCTCCCTGTCCATCACCATCTCCCAGAGTTCACTCAGACTCATGTCCATTGAGTCCGTGATGCCATCCAGCCATCTCATCCTCAGTCGTCCCCTTCTCGTGCCCCTAGTCCCTCCCAGCATCAGAGTCTTTTCCAATGAGTCAACTCTTCGCATGAGGTGGCCAAAATACTGGAGCTTCAGCTTTAGCGTTATTCCTTCCAGAGAAATCCCAGGGTTGATCTCCTTCAGAATGGACTGGTTGGATCTCCTTGCAGACCAAGGGACTCTCAAGAATCTTCTCCAACACCACAGTTCAAAAGCACCAATTCTTCGGCGCTCAGCCTTCACATTCCAACTCTCACATCCATACATGACCACAGGAAAAACCATAGCCTTGACTAGACGGACCTTAGTCGGCAAAGTAATGTCTCTGCTTTTGAATATACTATCTAGGTTGGTCATAACTTTTCTTCCAAGGAGTAAACGTCTTTTATATATATATTTTTTTATTTTATCCGTTTATACATACTTTTTTTCTTTTATTCTTTTTTGGAGGATAATTGCTTTACAATGTTGCGGTGGTCTCTGCTATACATCAACATGAATCAGTTGTAATTATATATATATGTATCCTACATACATTTTATTTATTTATTTATTTATTGGCAAAGTAATGTCTGCTTTTTTTTTTTAATTTTATTTTTTTAGTTTTTTTTTTTTTAATTTTTATTTTTACTTTAAACGTCTTTTAATTTTATGGCTGCAGTCACCATCTGCAGTGATTTTGGAGCCCAAAAAGATAAAAGTCTGACACTTTCTACTGTTTCCCCATCTATTTCCCATGAATTGATGGGACAAATGCCATGATCTTCGTTTTCTGAATGTTGAGCTTTAAGCCAACTTTTTCACTCTCCTCTATTTAGTCTTAAGGTAGTGATAAAGTTACATTTTTACATAGCAAGGACACAGTGATTTATAACAAAGTACAGTGATCTATTACAAAAGAGAAAATTCATTAACTCAAAAAGTCTAGTATTGTTAACCTTAAAAACTACTATATTTCCTTTTCTATATTCCAAATACATTGATTAATATATTCCCAGGTGCCTAAGGATATGAGGCCTGGCAGCAATCATTGACTCAACAATGAGAAAAGCCCTATGCTAATTAACTCTCAAAATACTCCAAAACTCTGTGCTGTTTATGGTTGCGAGGTAGTAAACAATCATGTGAGTAGTGGCAGGAGTATGGATAATCCTTTCACACAAGCTAGTCTGTCAGCAGAGAGGTTTGACCTGAGACACCCTTGTCACGCCCAGGGCAGGGAATTAGCAGTAATTATTGGCACAAAAAATGAAAAACCCTTCACCAATATAATTCCTAACCAACCCACTATACTAATAATTTCTAACTCCCCAAAAGAATTTGCCTTTAGTAAGTCTAAAACATCTCGTGCCTCTCAGGTTGGGAGGCTGTAAACAATCACATGTGGCCGGACAAACCTATACAGGTGGGCTAGATAACCTTCAGAGGAGTCTGTAAGTTGAAACACTCTTGTCACGCCCAGGAATTTTTATTGACTTGGAGCTGCAAGTTAACTCCTTCTCCGAGAGAAATGGTGATGGGGGAGAGCCCCCCGTAAAGTCAGAGGTGTAGGTGAGAGCATAAAACAGACTCTGGTTTTGGGGTTAGATGCTCGGGAACAGGGGGTTTCCTGAGTCTTGATCATGCCTTTGCGTATGCCAAGCCTCCTTCCTCATGACCTTTGCCATGGGCGGAATTCCTCACGCTGGCCCCCGGCACATTACCAAGGGAACAAGGGATTAATAATGGTCACAAGTTCAGGAGACAATCCATATCTCAAGAAAGAGGATCGAGACTAAGCAGTTTTGTCATAAGGAGAATGTTTACTGAAGGCATTTCAAGCCTGTCTCATCCTATGACCTCAGTCCTGGGAGTGGTGTGCTGTTCCACTGGTTTCTGACAATAGAAACTGATAAGGAACAGAGGATTTATGAGGAACAGCACGTTGGAATCCTCCTGTTAAACATTCCCTGACAATTCCCATTTATTTATAATATTTGTAAAAAGGGTTCTGACCATTGGAGTTTGTTCAGTTCTAATAATTTTGCATGAAGGCAACAGTGAACGACAAATATAATTGTCAAGACAGTCACCAAAATTACAGTTCCAGACCCAGTGCTGAGAGTAATGCTTTGAAGCCGTCCGCGTGGGTCTAGCCCAGATAATTGGTCAGCTGGTTGTTCAGCTAAAGTTTGCAAATTAGTGGAAGAGGGCAGATTTTTAGAAAAGGTTCCAAAGATTTCATTTTGTAATAATTGTACATTCAGAGAGCATTGTCATGTATGTTTTGTAAATGAAATTTGACTTGTTCCCAGTTCTAGGTACTATTGTTGAATTGAACAGGTGTAACACAAAATTGGGTAGAATTCCAATCACATTTTAGCGTCACCTGTTTTTGTACATCTATTAATTGGATCTCCAACCCAGTTGATGACTGTTTTTAGTTCCTGTATTTCATCTTGAATATCCTCATCTATCTGAGCCTGAGTGACCCACGTAGTATGAGCATCTTTAGTCCAATTTTGGATAAAATAATGTGTTTGAATTGCGGTTTGTAAAGCAATGCCAGTGACGGAAGCAGTGGTGCAAATAGCTATTAATCCCCAAATGCCAAGAATCAGCCATCCAATGAATCATCTCGATCACTGGAGCAGTTTAGTAAGTAACTGGGAAGCAAGTCCAGCCGTGGGGCCTTCTTCCCAGGGCCGCTGGAGATTTATTGGTAACCTCAGACTATGTCGAGATCGAAGAATCAAAAGGGATTCATTTCTTAAGGAAACAGAAGCGTTAAGACAAGTATATAATTTGCAATTTATACAAGTTACAGAACGTAAAGTCTTATTGAATTGCAAACTTCCTATAGCTAGAACAGAAGGAAGGGGAACACAAGCTTGTATGAAATATGATTGATTATAACAAAAGAAATAGTTTCTGTGACTAGGATTAGTCCCTGTGAAATGTCCAGTCCAAGTCCTAAAATCTTAGGTGCTGGTGCTCACATAAGTTTCCAGGTGTCCCATTGTTCAAGCCCAATCTGATTATCCAGGACTATTCGAGGATGAGGTGGGTGCCATTCCACCGTCAAGCCACCCAAGAAGTCCTTTGTCATGGTAATGTTCCATTATAGTGCTACTAACCTTCTATGCTACTTGAGAAGCATAATCACACGCAGTGCTGTTAATATCATCTGAGCAGTTAGATAACCACATACCATGGGGTCCCCAGTCGGCAATTGTGTGATTAGCCACAAACATCAATTTTCCTGATTTGGCCTGACACTTGTCCCAATGAACCGGAGTATATTTAAAGTTCTTATTAGTAAACCCTTTGCATAGTGTTCTTTGTTCTTTCTCTAACTCTTTCTGTAAAATTTCAGTAGTATATAAATATGGTTCACGGACAAAAAGGGCAGTAAATGATCTAAGCAACATCCGAAAGTCCTCTTTTGGAGGCAGGGCAAAAGCCCAAGTTTGTCTGCTAACGTTAATGCATAATTTTGCTGGGACCATACACAAAGGAAGGACTTCATAACCTAGAGAGATATTAGTTTCCCTTTTTTTTCAGGGTGTGAGGGCCCTTTAAGGCTCCAGGGAGAAGGCATATGTATGGAGTCATTGGTTAATACAATTGGTCCTTTCTCAGTCCATTCTACAACCTGAAGTAAAGGGGGGTTGGGTATGTAAGCCCAATGTGATTGATTAGTTCAGCTTGAGTTGGGGGGAGGCACCAGCAAGGAAAGCAAGCAGGGCTGCAAAAATATTTTCAGGACTCCGAGGCATTTCTCTATTGAGAAACCAGATTTTCAGCTTGATTAGTAAAGGTTTTTATTTGTTCCCCAAGACAGGAGATCATAAGGTTGATGCCGCCAAGGGCGGTGCTTTCTGGAGATCTTTAGAGCTACCATGGCCAGTATTGGAGTTTCTTCCTCCTGGGGTTTTTGTTGTCTCATTTCTATGTTGAAGGCCGGGGGCCCCCTTGGGTCGGATCTTCCAAAGAGGAAGCCATGTGAGCTTTTTGGATCCATCTGGGGAAATACAAGCATACTCCTCTTTTTATAAGATTAATTTCTCAGATTTCCATTGTTCATTCATCCTGTCTTGGTACCAAGTGGGCAGAAGAAGAGAAGAGTCCTTCAATTCCTTGAAATGTTTTTCTGCTCGTGTCAAGATACCTCCTTGCAGTCAGTTTAAAAAATTTTAAACAAAGCTATATTAACAATAGTTATTTATAGGCTTAAAGAATATATTGTGTTGGAATCTAGTAAAGTCTGCTCTGGATAAGGAAGATAAAAGTGTTCCTGTGTATTCCCCTGTATTTAATTTTTTATTTGTAGTTTCCATGTGTAATGTGTTTGTTTAACTGTGTCTTGTGTTTGTGGATTATAAGATATGTCTGTAATCTGTTTAATAGAGAATGAATGTAAAAGTTGTTTGAAATGCTTAGAAATACAGGCAGGGTCATTGTTTTTATAGAATTAGGTGTTCTCATTATTGCAAAGTAAGCTAACAGGTGGGTTATAACATGTAGTTTCATCTCGGAGAGCTGTGGCCCATATAAAAGAAGAATTTGTATAGATCGAGACATGTAAGAAGGAAGAGGAAGAAAGTTCAGAGCAATGAGTTCCATTCATTTGCCATAAAGTTCTCTTTCATTTGTCAGAAACCTTTTTCATATGTTTGTATTCATCATTATGGCAAATAAATTATATATTTATTAATAGTCTAAAATCTCTTTAGCTTTTCTGTAAGAAAAACTTTTTGTAAGAGGAAGTTAGTGTTCAATAATTAATGTTCTAAAATCTTACTTTATTTGGAAATCACCTAGCTATTTAATAAACTTTTATTATTTCATTTAGTACAATTTTATGAATTTAACTTAACCCAGTCCTAAGAGATTACTTTAGGTAGACATTTTGAAAATATAATTATTTTTATTAGAGTTTATCTAATAGTTTTCATCTCATTTATATATTTATATATATATACATATATATATGTGTATATACACAAAGAGTTACATTTTTGTTGACAAATTTAGTTTACCTTAAATCTAGGCACAATGAAATTATTATATAATGATGATTTAAGACGTGTCTTAATTAGATTAGCAAACAATTATACTTATATTTAAATAAACATTTAATATTGAATATTTTTCAGTTCACATGAACTTGAATTTAAATAGAGCTCATTAATTTCATATTATCCAAAAACAAAGACATACGTTGAGACATAGATAATTTTAGATAGACAGACAGATATAGTTTTCCACTTGACATTTAAAATATCTTTTTGATATATATATATGTGTATGTATGTGTGTGTGTGTATATATATATATATATTTTTTTTTTCTTTTTCCTGAGTTCCACCAATTTGTTTATGGCTGGAGTCCCAGATGGAGTGGGCTGTGTATCCCAAGAACATGATAAGAGTTAACTTTAGATTTTTTCTTAGGCCCATTTTTGTTTCCCAGGCAGAATTGGAGCTCCAAAAAAGTATTTTAACAAGTTAACCTTTTCCTAACTGCACATGTCAGAAGAACCAGTTTTGCAATTTCAAAAAAGATTTTATTTTAATCAATTTTTTCTGGAGTCTAAAGAATGAATATCATGGCAGTTCAGTGTCAAAAATATCACTTCTGCTTTTTGTAAGGTGAAGTCGCTCAGTCATGTCCGACTCTTTGCGACCCTGTGGACTGTAACCTTCTAGGCTTCTCCATCCATGGGATTCTCCAGGCAAGAATACTGGAGTGGATTGCCATTTCCTTCTCCAGGGGATCTTCCCGACCCAGGGATTGAACTCAGGTCTCCTGCAATGGAGGCAGACACTTTAACCTCTGAGCCACCAGGGAAGCCTCTCCTTTCTGTAGTTACAGTATATTATTAATGATATATGCATGAGGGAATTGCTGTCACATTGGATGTAAAGTCTTGGCTACAAAATTTTGACAAATAGGACTGTTAAGTATACCTTGAGGTAACACAGTCTATTGAAATCTTTTATGAGGCCTGATGTGATTAGGAAAAGGGAGAGAGAAAGTAAATCTCTCTCGGTCTAAAGGGTGTAAAGTGAAGTCACTCAGTCGTGTCTGACTCTTTGTGACCCCATGGACTGTAGCCTACCAGGCTCTTCTGTCCATGGGATTTTCCAGGCAAGAGTACTGGAGTGGATTGCCATTTCCTTCTCCAGGGGATCTTCCCGACCCAGGGATCGAACCCAGGTCTTCCTCATTGTAGACAGACACTTTACTGTCTGAGCCACCAGGGAAGTCAAAGGGTGTAAAAGGGTGTAAAGGTATATTTAAAAAGCAATCTTGTAAATCAGTAATAATAATGTGCCAGTTTTGAGGAACAGTAGTAGGGGATGGGATCCCTGGTTGTAGTGCACCCATGGGATTCATAGATGCATTAACTTTTCTAAGGTCTGTTAAAAGATGTCATTTGTTAGATTTCTTTTTTATTACAAAAATAGGAGAGTTCCAAGAAGAGTAAGATTCCTCAATATGTTTTAATTCTAATTGTGTATCTATAAGTTCTTTAGTAGCCTGTAATTTTTCTTTCATGAGGGGCCATTGTTCTGTGTAAATAGTCTCATCATTCTTCCAAGTTATTGTAATCATTGCTTGTTTGTTAAATGAGCAGTGGCTCCTAGGAAAACTGTGGAATGTATATCTGAGTTTGCCATTGCATAAGTAAGTCCCTTCCTATTAGATTAAGGGGTGCATCTATCACATAAAATCTTAATGTTGCAGGCTGGCCTTTCGGTCCTTCATATGGGTAGATTTGAATATTTTGATAAATTTCTTGTACTTTGGTTTGAGAAATTCCTGCAATTTGGCAAGAGATTTTTTGTATAGGCCAGGTTTGTGGCCATAAGTGTCTGGAAATAATAGTAATATCAGATCCAGTGTCGAGGAGACCAGAAAATCTTGAACCATTAATTTTGATATTTATATTTGGTCGGGCATATTGAGATACCAATGATGTCCTTAAGGATTGTTTTAGATCTGCCGAATCTGCTTGTCCGTACATTATTAGAGGAGTTAATAGAAATGTAAGGCAAAAGAAGTAATTGAGCAATTTTGTCCCTCTTTTTGAATTGCCATAGAATCTGAGATGACATCATAATTTGAGTCTCTCCTTTATAATCTGAATCAATTACTCCAGGGTGAACAGTAATTCCTTTAGAAGTCAAACTAGGTTCGCCAAGCAAGAGACCGAAGGTTTGTGGGGGCAGGGGTCCAAAAGTCCGGTAGGTACTCTAGAAGAGACTGCTTGAGGGTCAAGGGAAAAATCATTTAGGGCTGGTATATCGACGGCAACACTGCCGGATGTTGAGGGTTTGAGGGAAAAGATAGAAGTTGCCCCCTGGTTTTTGTTGTAGGGGACGTGGGGAGGGGGGGCGGTCCCGTTTGGAGTTTCCCAGAATAGGTTTTCCTTCAATATCAAATTTAGACTTACAGTCTTTGGCCCAATGCATTCCTCTATGGCAGCGAGGGCAGATTCTTCGAAGTTTTTCATTAGCCTTCTTAGGGCAGTCCCTTTCTAAATGGTTTTTATCTCCACATGTAAAGTATCCTTCATTTCCCTTCCTAGAAGGAGGCAGCCATTGTCTTAGCTAGTATTTGCATCTTTTGAGTTTCTGATTGTAGATTGCAACAGGCCTTCAAATAATCAATAATAGTCCCAGTCTCACGACTTGGAACGATAGCTCTTTGACATTCCTGATTTGCATTCTCATAAGCAAGTAATTTCTCTAGCTGTTTTTTGGCTTCTTCTCTGATTACAGTACGAGAAATAGCAGTTTCTAATCTAGCTAAAAAACCAGCATAACATTGATTAGGTCCTTGTAATGTTTTAGTGTAGCTACCTGTAGGCTCTCTTTGAGGAGTAATTTAATCCCAAGCTTCAAGGACCACTGTTTTCCATTGTTCATGCAAGAAGGGAGGGCATTGTATTTGAGCTTCTATGGTATCAAATTGTCTGACGCCAGGTAACATTTCAAAAGTAATTTGGTTTGGGGGAGTGCCAGCTCGAGCATTCTTGTTAGCATGATCTCTGGCTATATCATGAAACCACATTGTCCATTGAAGATATTCTCCTGGTTTAAGGAGAGCTTTGATTAAAGTTTGCCAATCATAGGGAATAACATTTCCAATAGAAGATGCCACAACATTTAGAAGCTCTTTAGTGACAGGCGAATGTGGACCATACATAGTTACAGCCTTTTTCATTTGTTGCATGTAAAAAAAGATTAATACCTTCATAATGAGGTATTATGTGCCCTTGAGCATCAGGATTTCTTAAAACTGGAAAGATGGAGAAACCATTGGTGTCAGAAACTTGTCATTGCAAAGCCTTTAATTCAGAGAGCCTCTGTTGCGGAGGAGAGTGAGTAAGTGCTAATTTTTTGCAAATATGAGTCTGTGCCAAGGACTTTTTGTTCAGAAGACCATGAAAGGTCGTTGCTGAACCACAGAAACATCCATCCAGTAAAAGTATCCACCCAAACGTGTAAGCAAGAATACCCATTAGCTTTTGGCATATGCTGCTAAGTCATTTCAGTTGTGTCCAACTCTGTGTGACCCCAGAGATGGCAGCCCACCAGGCTCCCTCGCCCCTGGGATTCTCCAGGCAAGAACACTGGAGTGGGTGGCCATTTCCTTCTCCAATGCATGAAAGTGAAAAGTGAAAGTGAAGTCGCTCATTTGTGTCTGACTCCTAGCAACTCCATGGACTGCAGCCTACCAGGCTCCTCCGTCCATGGGATTTGCCAGGCAAGAGTACTGGAGTGGGTTGCCACTGCCTTCTCTGTATGATATGTCTAGTCATGGATTTTTTGTGTTTTTCCCATTTGGAGTTCTCTGATATTCTTGAATCTGTAGGTTTTTTTTTTTTGCCAAATATGGGAAGTTTTCCATCATTATTTTTTCTAGTGTTACTCTATATATGAGTAAAATCAATTTCCTAGTCTTCTCCAGGATACATTCCACTTCGTTGTAATCCAGATTTTGCTAGCTTTTCAGTCTTTGGGTTATTTTTCTGACAAACCTCACACCTTTTGATAATGTTCTTTAAAGTTTTCATTGCATTTTTACCTTCAAACAAACGAGATGCCATCCGGTAAGTACTCTCTGCACCCAAATGAAAACTCTGTTGTAAACCCTTAAGAATTTTCCATTGAGCATTTTCAGGAATTATTAATCGTCCATCCTCGAACTGTAACCATCCTTTATCCATAATCTTAGTTCCTCTTATATCTTCAGGTGCTAATAAAGCCGCTGCCCCAATTACTCTTAGGCAGTGGGGCCACCCACGTGAAGTTACATCCAATTCTCTACTTAGATAAGCAACAAGTTGCTGGTGAGGCCCTCCGGGTTGTGGCAAAACTCCCAAGGCCACACCTTTTCTTTCAGTGACAAACAAATTAAATTCTGACCCTGTGGGCAAGCTCAAAGCAGGAGCTTGCAGGAGGGCAGTCTGAAGAACCTTTAAAAACATCTTAGGAGAGTCGTTGTCAGAATCATTAGGTTCTAACCAAGGAGAGACTTCTGGATTTGTGCCTGCTGGCAGAGGAGGAGCATTTGAAGCAGCCGGGCAGGGCTAGTAGGAAAATTTTGACATATTTTATATTCTACTTGCGCCTTTTGTAAAGTTTTATCATCTACTTGATATTCATGCAATAAGTGTTCTGTCTGTTGTCGAGTATTGGGAGGGCTAGAATTTACCTTGAAATGGCAGAATTACATCTTTAATGGGAGCCCATAGGGGTCAGAAATCAACTGGAATATTTTTTCCCTGCCTGGTGACTCGTTCAACATTTTCTTTGACCTAGTGCCAAATTTCTAAATCAAAACGACCTTTATTAGGGAACCAAGGATTTCATTTAACCACTGTTTGAAAACAAGCCTGTATTCATTGGCACAAAACCAAAAGTCCCTGAGCTTTAAACAAATGATAAAATAAAGTAGAGAAAAGATGGGGCTTTCCAGCTGTTTGACCCGTGTCTTAGTACTTACCGACCTCAATAGGTCCCAACCTCAATTGGCCCTCAGTCCCTCTGTCCGAAATGCCACATATACCAGAGTCCCTGTTCGGATGCCACTTTGGGTCCTTTAATGGACCGGAACCTGGTGGTCTGGAGTCTATGATAAGAAAGTGGAAGAGAGAAAAAGAGAGAGAGAAAGAAAGAAAGGCACAGAGACGCAAGCTCTGATAGTGCAGTTCAGTTCAGTTCAGTCGCTCAGTCGTGTCCGACTCTTTGCCACCCCATGAATCACAGCACGCCAGACCTCCCTGTTCATCACCATCTCCCGGAGTGCAGTCAGACTCATGTCCATTGAGTTCATGATGCCATCTAGCCATCTCATCCTCTGTCGTCCCCTTCTCCTCCTGCCCCCAATCCCTCCCAGCATCAGAGTCTTTTCCAATGAGTCAACTCTTCGTATGTGGTGGCCAAAGTACTGGAGTTTCAGCTTTAGCATCATTCCTTCCAAAGAAATCCCAGGGTTGATCTCCTTCAGAATGGACTGGTTGGATCTCCTTGCAGTCCAAGGGACTCTCAAGAGCCTTCTCCAACACCACAGTTCAAAAGCATCAATTGTCGGCACTCAGCTTTCTTCACAGTCCAACTCTCACATCCATACATGACCACAGGAGAAACCATAACTTTGACTAGATGGACCTTAGTCGGCAAAGTAATGTCTCTGCTTTTGAATATACTATCTAGGTTGGTCATAAGTTTCTCTTCCAAGGAGTAAGCGTCTTTTAATTTTATGGCTGCAGTCACCATCTGCAGTGATTTTGGAGCCCAGAAAAATAAAGTCTGCCACTGTTTCCACTGTTTCCCCATCTATTTCCCATGAAGTGATGGGACTGGATGCCATGATCTTCGTTTTCTGAATGTTGAGCTTTAAGCCAACTTTTTCACTCTCCGCTTTCACCTAAAACCGCTAGACCATTCAGGTATGACATAAATCAAATCCCTTATGATTATACAGTGGAAGTGAGAAATAGATTTAAGGGCCTAGATCTGATAGATAGAGTGCCTGATGAACTATGGAATGAGGTTCGTGACATTGTACAGGAGACAGGGACCAAGACCATCCCCATGGAAAAGAAATGGAAAAAAGCAAAATGGCTGTCTGGGGAGGCCTTACAAATAGCTGTGAAAAGAAGAGAGGCAAAAAGCAAAGGAGAAAAGGAAAGATATAAGCATCTGAATGCAGAGTTTCAAAGAATAGCAAGAAGAGATAAGAAAGCCTTCTTCAGTGATCAATGCAAAGAAATAGAGGAAAAGAACAGAATGGGAAAGACTAGAGATCTCTTCAAGGAAATTAGAGATACCAAGGGAACATTTCATGCAAAGATGGGCTCGATAAGGGATAGAAATGGTCTGGACCTAACAGAAGCAGAAGATACTAAGAAGAGGTGGCAAGAATACACGAAAGAACTGTACAAAAAAGATCTTCACGACCCAGATAATCATGATGATGTGCTCACTCATCTAGAGCCAGACATCTTGGAATGTGAAGTCAAGTGGGCCTTAGAAAGCATCACTTCGAACAAAGCTAATAGAGGTGATGGAATTCCAGTAGAGCTATTTCAAATCCTGAAACATGATGCTGTGAAAGTGCTGCACTCAATATGCCAGCAAATTTGGAAAACTCAGCAGTGCCCACAGGACTGGAAAGGGTCAGTTTTTATTCCAATCCCGAAGAAAGGCAATGCCAAAGAATGCTCAAACTACTGCACAGTTGCACTCATCTCACATGCTAGTAAAGTAATGCTCAAAATTCTCCAAGCCAGGCTTCAGCAATACGTGAACCATGAACTTCCTGATGTTCAAGCTGGTTTTAGAAAAGGCAGAGGAACCAAAGATCAAATTGCCAACATCCTCTGGATCATGGAAAAAGCAAGAGAGTTCCAGAAAAACTCTGCTTTATTGACTATGCCAAAGCCTTTGACTGTGTGAATCACAATAAAGTGTGGAAAATTCTGAAAGAGATGGGAATACCAGACCACCTAACCTGCCTCTTGAGAAATCTGTATGCAGACCAGGAAGCAACAGTTAGAACTGGACATGGAACGACAGACTGGTTCCAAATAGGAAAAGGAGTATGTTAAGGCTATATATTGTCACCCTGCTTATTTAACTTCTATGCAGAGTACATCATGAGTAGCCCCTTACAGAGGAAAAATTTGAAGCTTCTAAGGAACTTATAGATACACAATTGAAACTAAAACATATTGAAGAATCTTGTTCCCCTTGGAATTCTCCCATTTTCGTAATAAAAAAGAAATCTGGCAAATACCGTCTTTTAATGGATCTTCGAAAAGTTAATACCTCTAGGAAACCTATGGGTGCATTGCAATCAGGAATTCCATCACCTACCACTATTCCTCAATACTGGCATATTATTATTATAGATTTACAGGATTTTTTTTTTTACTATACCTTTACACCCTCTAGACCGAGTGAGATTTGCTTTCTTTCTTCCTTATCATAATCATATCGGGCCTCATTAATGGTATCAGTGGACTGTGTTGCCTCAGGAAATGATGAACTCTCCCTCCATGTGTCAATATTATGTAGTCAAAGCCCTTGAACCGGTGAGAAAACAATTAACTGACTTTCTTGTTATTTATCATATGGATGATGCATTGTTTTCAGCTCCATCTATTTTAGAAACTCCACAGATGTTTGACATAGCTCAACAATGCTTAAAAGCTTCTAAATTAATCATTGCCCCTGAAAAGATTCAAATAGCTACACCTTACTATTACTTAAGATTTGTTGTTAATCGACAATATATTACTCCCCAACTAACACAGATTCGTGTTAATAAATTATCAACCTTGAATGATTTTCAAAAACTTTTAGGTGATATAAATTGGATTAGACCCTCTTTAGACATTACAAATTATCAAGTGACTAATTTATTTAACACTTTAGAAAGAGATCCCAATTTAAATAGCCCTCATTCACTTTCACAAGAGGCAGGAGAAAAACTCTGTTTAATACAAAATAAATTGCAAAAACAAATTCTTCAGTCGTATTAGACTTGATTTACCTCTAGAATTATTTATACTCCCCTTTCTCCATTCTCCCACAGGACTTTCTACCCAACAAGAATACCCAATAGAATGGATTTATACCGATTTTAGAGGGACACGGTCACTTACACTTTATCTTGATTTGATCACTCTAATCATTATCAATGGAAGAAATAGAGCTAAGTCTCTAATTGGCTCCAATCCTCATAAAACTGTAGTACCTATTAATAAATCTCAATTTGAGAATGCACTACAAACTTCTGCTGATTTCCAAATAGCTTTTCTGGAATATTTTGGAGGAATTTCACTTCATTATCCTTCTAACAAACTCTAGAATTTCTTCAAAAATAGAGTTTATTCTCTCTCACATTGTCACATCACAACCTATACCTCAAACTGATGTTTTCTATATGAGCTCAGTTCAGTTCAGTCACTCAGTCATGTCCGACTCTTTGCGACTCCATGAATCACAGCATGCCAGGCCTCCCTGTCTATCACCAACTCCCAAATTTCACTCACACTCACGTCCGTCGAGTCAGTGATTCCATCCAGCCATCTTATCCTCTATGGTCCCCTTCTCCTCCTGCCACCAATCCCTCCCAGCATCAGAGTCTTTTCCAATGAGTCAACTGTTCGCATGAGGTGGCCAAAGTACTGGAGTTTCAGCTTCAGCATCATTCCCTCCAAAGAAATCCCAGGGCTGATCTCCTTCAAAATGGACTGGTTGGATCTCCTTGCAGTCCAAGGGACTCTCAAGAGTCTTCTCCAACACCACAGTTGGGACTAAAAACGCCAAAGCCTAATTCTGGTCTCTCAAAGAATATAAAGTCTTTTATACTAAATTTCACTCTGCTCAAGAAAACGAATTATATGCTCTCATTCAGGTTATTCACCTACATTCTTATCCTAATAACATAGTTTCTGACTCCTTATATTCAGTTTTTGTATTAAGAAATATAGAAACTTCTGTCGCAAAGAGTCAGACACAACTGAGGAACTGAACTGAACTGACTGACCACAAATTCTAATCAATCTACTATGCAGCAACTTTTTCTTGAACTACAGTCTATTGTTAAGGACCACACTTACCCCATTTATATTACCCACATTCAAACATATTCTTGTCTTCCTGGCCCTATGGCTCACGGCAATGAACAAGTTGATAAACTTGTCTCTTTTGCTATTCCTGAAGAGCATCATACTCTATTACAAAATAATGCTGGCTCATTACATTAAATTTGGAAAATTCCATACCGACATGCTAAAGAAATCAGTTAATAATTGCTCTACTTGCAGGCCCCTACATCTTCGACCCATTGCACAAAGTATCAATCCCTGAGGATTACAACACAATGAATTATGGCAAATGGATGTAACTCATTGCCCTGAACTTTCTCTCTCTTCCTTCTTACATATCTCAATCAATACATATTCTTCTTTTATATGGGCCACACCTTCCCATGGTGAAACGACACAACATGTTATAACCCACCTATTAACTTGCTTTACAATAATGGGAACACGTAGTTCCATAAAAACAGACAATGGCCTTACCTATATTTCAAGGCAATTCAAACAATTTTTATAATAATTTTCTATTAAACATATTACAAGTATTCCATACAATCTACAAGCACAGGGCATAGTTGAACAAGCACATCACACACTGAAACTACAGATAAAAAAGTTAGAAAAGGTGGAATACACAGGAACACTTCTGTCTTCCTTATCTGTTATGGTCTTTACAGACCGGGACCTGGGGACTGGAGTCGACAAGAAGGCAAAGAAAAGAAAGACGCGGGGCACCCAAGTCTCGAGTGAAACAAGGGTACTTTATTTGCAGAAATGCATGCTTATATATCTTCAATAAAATTATTACTCAGCCATTAAGAATTCAATTCCATCAGTTGCAACAAAATGGATAGTCCTGTAAGTAAAAGGTCACTGAAGGGAGTCACTGAAGGGAATCCAAGCAGGTGTTCTTTCCCATGATCTCAGTCCTGAGAACTGCGTGCAGCTCTGCTCGTTCCTATTTTCCAGGAACTGATAAGAAACAGAGTCTTTGAGAAATGGCACACAAAAGAAGAAAATGCAACATATTGGATCCCTTAAAGTTGAATGGACTCTGACAATTCCCAATTTTTTATTTTTTCATAATTGGGGGTCACTGTAGATACTTTTGTCAAAAAGGCCCTGACCAATTGAGTTTGTTTTGTTTGAACAATTTTAGTTGAAAGGCATTGGTGTACTATAAATATAATTACCAGGATAAATATCAGCATTATAGCTCCAGATTCAATACTATGTATAATGCTGTGAAACCATCCTCGAGGGTCTAGCCCAGATAATTGATCAGCTAGCTGTTCATCTAAGGTTTCCAAATTGTTGGAAGAGGGTAGACTCTTAGAGAAGGTTTCAAAGGTTTCCTTTTTAATAATTGTACATTTAAGGAAGCATTATCATGTATGTCTTGCAAATGAAATTTTATTTGTTCCCAATAACAGGCAGTATAGTTGAGCCGAACAGGAGTAATACAAAATTGAGTAGAATTCCAGTCACATTTTAGTATAACTTGTTTTTGTAAATCTATTAATCGATCTTCGACCCATTGGATGGCTGTTTTTATTTCTTGTATTTCATCGTGAACTTCCTTATTTATCTGAGCCTGAGTGGTCCACATAGTATGAGCATCTTTGGTCCAATTCTGAATAAAGTTGTGTGTTTGAATTGAGGTTTGTAAAGCAAGTGACAGTGGCAGTGGTGCAAATGGCTATTAATCCCAAAATGCCAAGAATTAACCATCCAGTGAATCATTTAGATCATCAAAGCAATTTAGTAAGTAGCCGGGATGCAAGTCCTGCCATGGGACCCTCTTCCCAGGGTTGTTGGAGATTTACTGGCAACCATAGATTACGTCAAGATTGAAGAATCAAAAGGGATTTGTTTTTCAAATAAACATAGGAATTAATCTCTACAAGTCACAGAATGTAAAGTCTTATTAAACTGCAAGTTCCCTATAGCTATAACAAAAGGAAGGGGACCACTAGCTTGTATGCAATATGAATGATTATAACAAAAGGAATAGTTACTATGACTACGGCTGGTCCCCAAGAAATATTCAGTCCAAGTTCCAAGTTCTTCCGTGCTCACGGAAAGTTTCCAAATATCCCATTGTTGAGGCCCAATCCATTTATTGAGGATGATTCGAGGGCGAGGGGGTGCCATTCCACCTCAAGCCAGCCAAGAAGTCCTTTGTCATGGTAATGTTCCATCATAGTATTAGTAACCTTCTATGCTACTTGAGTAGCATAATCACAGACAGTGCTGTTAATATCATCTGAGCAGTTAGACAACCACATACCATGGGGTCCCCAATCAACAATGGTGTAATTGGCCACAAACATTAATTTCCCTGATTTACCTTGACATCTGTCCCAATGAACAGGAGTATGTTTTTGTATGTAAACACTTTGCATAATGATTTTTGTCCTTTTCCTAGAGTTTCAATAGTGTTGGCATGGTTCTCATAGAAAGAAAGGGCAATAAACAGTCCAAGCAATGTTTGAAAGTTCTTCTTTGGAGACAGAATGAAAGCCCATGTTTGTCGGCTAACATTAATGCATAATTCTAGACCCATGCATAGAGGAAGGACTTCATACCCTAGAGAAATATTAATTAGTCTCCCTTCTTCCTCAGGATGAAAGGGTCCCTCCAAGCTCCAAGGAGGAGGAAAATGTACTGAGTCATTGGTGGATACAATCCATCCTTTATCTGTCAATTCAACAACTTGCAGTAATGGGGGGTTGGGTATATAGGCCCAGTAAGTATGATTAATTAATTCAGCTTGAGCAGGGGAAGCAAAAGCAAGCAAAGCAAGCATAGAAACAAAAATATTTTCTGGATTCTGAGGCATTCCCTGTTGAGAAACCAGATTTTCATCTTGATTAGTAAGGGTTTTTATTTGTCCCCAAGTAGGGAAATCATGGAGGAGGAGCAACCACACATCCAAGGAGCGATGGCTTCACGGGCGCCAGAGGGCCTAGAGGAGCTGTTCCACGTTCAAGGTCGGGAGGGACGGTGGTGAGGAGATAGCCCTCGTCCAAGGTAAGGAGCAGTGGCTGCGCTTTGCTGGAACAGCTGTGAAGAGATACCCCACGTCCAAGGTAAGGGAAACCCAAGTAAGATGGTAGGTGTTGCAAGAGGGCAGACAAACTGAGACCATAATCACAGAAAACTAGTCAATCTAATCACACCAGGACCAGAGCTTTGTCTTAACTCGATGAAACTAAGCCATGCCCAGTGGGGCAACCTAAGACGAGTTACACCCGTTTGCCATAATTCATTGGGTTGTAATCCTCGAGGATTAACACACTGTGCAATGGGTTGAAGATGTAGGGGTCTACAAGTAGAGCAATTATTAATGATTTCTTTAGCATGGTGGTATGGAATTTTGTAAATTTGGTGTAAGAAGCCAGCATTATTGTTCAATAGAGTATCTTGTTCCTCAGAAGTAGCAAAAGCAACAAGCTTATCAGCTTGTTCATTACCATGAGTCATAGGGCCAAGAAGGCAGGAATGTGTTTGAATATGGGTAAAGCTCAATATTCAGAAAACAAAGATCATGGCATCCAGTCCCATCACTTCATGGGAAATAGATGGGGAAACTGTGGAAACAGTGTCAGACTTTATTTTGGGGGGCTCCAAAATCACTGCAGATAGTGACTGCAGCCATGAAATTAAAAGACGCTTACTCCTTGGAAGAAAAGTTATGACCAACCTAGATAGCATATTCAAAAGCAGAGACATTACTTTGCCGACCAAGGTCCGTCTAGTCAAGGCCATGGTTTTTCCTGTGGTCATGTATGGATGTGAGAGTTGGACTGTGAAGAAGGCTGAGTGCCAAAGAATTGATGCTTTTGAACTGTGGTGTTGGAGAAGACTCTTGAGAGTCCCTTAGACTGCAAGGAGATCCAACCAGTCCATTCTGAAGGAGATCAGCCTTGGGATTTCTTTGGAAGGAATGATGCTAAAGCTGAAACTCCAGTACTTTGGCCACCTCAAGTGAAGAGTTTACTCATTGGAAAAGACTCCAGTGCTGGGAGGGATTGAGAGCAGGAGGAGAAGGGGACGACAGAGGATGAGATGGCTTGATGGCATCACTGACTCGATGGGTGTGAGTCTGAGTGAACTCCGGGAGTTGGTGATGGACAGGGAAGCCTGGCGTGCTGCGATTCATGGGGTCACAAAGAGCTGGACACGACTGAGTGACTGCACTGAACTGAATTGAATATAAATGGGGGAAGTGCAGTCCCTAATAAGAGACTGTAGTTTGAGAAAAAGTTGTTGAATAGTAGGTTGTTTGGAATTTATAATAGGTTCCTATATTTCCTAATATAAAAACTGAATATAAGGAGCCAGAGACTATATTAATAGGGTAAGGGTGTAGGTGAATAACTTGAATAAGAGTATATAATTCGTTTTGTTTAGCAGAATGAAATTTAGTATAAAAGATTTCATATTCTTTGAGAGACCAGAATGAGGCTTTCATGGTTTTTAGTCCCATCTATATAGAAAACATCAGCTTGAGGTATAGGTTGTGATGTGACAGTGTGAGAGATAATAAATTCAGTATTTTTGAAGAAATTCCAGAATTTGTTAGAAGGATAATGAAATGAAATATCTCTAAAATATTCCAGAAAGTCTATCTGGAAATTGGTAGACGTTTGTTGTTCATTCTCAAATTGAGATTTATTAATTACATTAATTACAATTTTCTGAGGATTTGAGCCAGAGTCTTAGTTCTATTTTTCCCATTGATAATTATTAAAGCAATCAAATGAAGATAGGGCATAAGTGACCTTGTCCCTCTAAAATTGGTAGAGAGCCATTCTATCGGGTGTTCTTGTTGGGCAAGAAGTCCCGTGGGGGAATGGAGAGAAGAGAGCATAAACAACTCGAGGTAATTCAAGTCTAATACGAGTAAGAAACTGTTTTTGCAATTTATTTTGTATTAAACAAAGACTATTTAGATAGGCATCTCCTTTCAAAGTATTAAGTAAATTAGTCAGTTGATCATTTGCAATGCCTAAAGTGGGTCTAATCCAGTTTGTATCACCTATAAGTTTTTGAAAATCATTCAAGGTTGATAATTTATCTACATAAATCTGTGTTAGTTGGGGAGTAATACGTTGTCTATTAACAATAGATCCTAAATAATAGTAAGGAGTAGAGGTTTGGGTGTTTTCAGGGGCAAAGATTAATCCAGAGTCTTTCAAGCATTGTTGAGCTATGTCAAACATTTGTTGAGTTTCTAAAACAGATGCAGCTGAAAATCATATATCATCCATATAATGAATAACAAGAAAGTTTGGCTACATAATAGTGACACATGGTGGGAGAATTTCTCATTCCTTGAGGCAATACATTCCATTGATAGCATGTATGAGGCCTGATATGATTAGGATAAGGAAGAGAGAAAGCAAATCTCTTTCAGTCTAGAGGGTGTAAAGGTATAGTAAAAAAGCAGTCTCGTAAATCTATAGTAATAATATGCCAGTTTTGAGGGATAGTGGTAGGTGATGGAATTCCTGGTTGCAATGCACCCATAGGTTTCATAGATATATTAACTTTTCTAAGGTCTGTTAAGAGATGCCAGTTTCCAGAGTTCTTTTTATTACAAAAATGGGAGAATTCCAAGGCGAATAAGATTCCTCAATTTGTTTTAATTTCAACTGTGTATTGATAAGTTCTTTAGTAACCTCCGGTTTCTCTTTTGTGAGGGGCCATTGCTCTGTCCAAACAGGCTCATCATTTTTCCAAGTAATTTTAATAATTGCATTGATTGTTAAGTGAGCACTAGCCCCTAGGAAAAATGTGGAATGTATATTTGAGTTTTCCATTGCAGAAGTAAATCTCTTCTTACTAAATTGAGGGGTGTATCTATCACATAAGGTCGTATTGTTGCAGGCTGGCATTTTGGTCCCTCACATGGATATATTTGGACACTTTGATAAACCTCTTGTGCTTTGGGTTGAGAAACTCCTGCAGTTTGGCAAGAAATTCTCTGTATAGGCCAAGATTTGGGCCATAAATGTTTCAAAATAATAGTAATATTGGATCCAGTATCAAGAAGACCAGAAAATCTTTTGCCATTAATTTTGATATTTATATTTGGTCGTGCATATCCACATACTATTGATGTCCATAAGGACTGTTTTTGATCTGAACCGCCAAATCCACCTGTGCAGACGCCATTAGAGGAGCTAATAGGCATGTAAGGTGAAAGGGAGTAGTTGGGCCATCTTGCCCCCTTTTTGAACGCCATAGTATCTGAGATGACATCGTAATTTGAATTTCTCCCTTATCATCTGAATCAATTATTCCAGGGTGAACAGTAATTCCTTTAGAAGTCAAACTAGATCGGCCAAGTAAAAGGCAGAAAGTTTGTGGGGGTAGAAAGAGTATCCACCTCATTAGTTTAAGTGGGATCTTATATACTTCTCAAGTAGCTGCTGAGAATAGATAAAAGGAATATCTCAACATTGTAAGAGGTCTATTAGGCCCTTTCCCAAGACATACATCCTGAGTTAACTTTGGTACAAGATTAGCCAGGGAGAACAGGTTCCAGACAATGTCTCTATGCAAGATATACTGTTGCTGTGTAAGCAGGGGTACAAGTCTTGAGATATAGGTTCCCAGGCAAGATTTGTTACGATTTTAATCATTAAGATAGAGCCTAAGAAAAGCATTTCCATGAGAAAGATTCTGCTGTATATGGGAATACCAGACCACCTGACCTGCCTCTTGAGAAATCTGTACGCAGGTCAGGAAGCAACTTTAGAACTGGACATGGAACAACAGACTGGTTCCACATAGGAAAAGGAGTACATCAAGGCTGTATATTCTCACCCTGCTTATTTAACTTATATGTAGAGTACATCATGAGAAACGCTGGACTGGAAGAAACACAAGCTGGAATCAAGATTGCCAGGAGAAATATCAATAACCTCAGATATGCAGATGACACCACCCTTATGGCAGAAAGTGAAGAGGAACTAAAAAGCCTCTTGATGAAAGTGAAAGAGGAGAGTGAAAAAGCTGGCTTAAAGCTCAACATTCAGAAAATGAAGATCATGGCATCCAGTCCCATCACTTCATGGGAAATAGATGGGGAAACAGTGGAAACATTGTCAGACTTGACTTTATGGGGCTCCAGAATCACTTCAGATGGTGACCGCAGCCATGAAATTAAAAGATGCTTACTCCTTGGAAGAAAAGTTATGACCAACCTAGATATCATATGCAAAAGTAGACAGATTACTTTGCCGACTAAGGTCCATCTAGTCAAGGCTATGGTTTTTCCAGTAGTCATGTATGAATGTGAGAGTTGGACTGTGAAGAAGGGTGAGCGCTGAAGAACTGATGCTTTTGAACTGTGGTGTTGGAGAAGACTCTTGAGAGTCCCTTGGACTGCAAGGAGATCCAACCAGTCCATTCTGAAGGAGATCAGCCCTGGGATTTCTTTAGAAAGACTGATGCTAAAGCTGAAACTCCAGTACTTTGGCCACCTCATGCGAAGAGTTGACTCATTGGAAAAGACTCTGATGCTGGGAGGGATTGGTGGCAGGAGGAGAAGGGGACGACCGAGGATGAGATGGCTGGATGGCATCACAGACTCGATGGGTGTGAGTCTGAGTGAACTCCAGGAGATGGTGATGGACAGGGAGGCCTGGTGTGCTGTGATTCATGGGGTGGCAAAGAGTCGGACACGACTGAGCGACTGAACTGAACTTGGTTTAATGATTATTTTGGTGCCCATAAGAAAGTAAATGGGTCTTGAGCAAATCAACTGAACTGAACTGAATTGAATCATTAGTTCTGGACCTAAGGAAAGGTCAGTTCTCCGGCAAGATACATTGTTGCACAAGGCTTAAGGAAAGCATGAGTGAGAATGTTTGCCTCCTCCTTACAGAGCCTTGGACTGCCTGCCTAAGGTTTAACTCTTTCATTTCCTCCTGCTTTTAGGAGAATATTGTTGGCAGGGAAAGGGGTGGAGAAGTCGTTCTGTAACTTCTTCCTGCTGGGGAAGGGCATAGACACTAAACTGTTAAGACAACATATTCTCCTTACCCTTGTATTGAGGGGCTCTGATCCAGGGGCCCTGAGTAATAGCTAGAGGAGGCAGTGGAAACTACAGGGGCATGAACAATCACCTGTAACTTAAATGCCTATGCCACTTGGATACACAGTTCATTATATAGTTACATATATAAAAGCAAACAGCAAGAACAAGAGGACTACAATTATTCCAGTCAAGATAGTTTTCCACCAAGGAAGGCTTTGTA
This sequence comes from Capra hircus, assembly GCF_001704415.2. Classification (NCBI taxonomy): domain Eukaryota; kingdom Metazoa; phylum Chordata; class Mammalia; order Artiodactyla; family Bovidae; genus Capra; species Capra hircus. The sequence continues at coordinate 61,083,958 of NC_030825.1, read as the reverse complement.
TTTGAGCCTCTGTAGCATCACATTGCCCTGTACTGGTTAACATTGCAAAAGTAATTTGGTTTTGGGGAGTGCCAGCTCGAGCATTAGAATTGGCATGATCTCGGGCCGCATCCTAAAACCACATTGTCAGCTGAAGATATTCTCCTGGTTTAAGAAGAGCCCTTATCAAAAGTCGCCAATCATAAGAACAAAATTTCCAATAGAAGGAGGAGGTCCTAAGATGGCAGAGTAATAGGAGGGGGAGACCACTTTCTCCCCCACAAATTCATCAAAAGAACATTTGAACACTCAGTAAATTCCACAAAACAACGTCTGAATGCTGGCAGAGGACATCAGGCACCCAGAAAAGCAGCCCATTGTCTTCAAAAGGAGGTAGGAAAAAAACATAAAAGATAAAAAAAAGAGACAAAAGAGGTAGAGACAGAGCTCCATCCCGGGAAGGGAGTCTTGAAAAAGAGAGAGGTTTCCAAACATCAGGAAACACTCTCACTGCCGAGTCTGTGGCGAGCCTTGGAACCACAGAGGGCAACATAACCGGGAGGAAAAAAAATAAATAATTAAAACCCACAGATTACGGGCCCAACGGTAACTCCCCCAGCCGAGAAGCAGTGCAGACACCTTCATCCGCTGCTAGCAAGCAGGGGCTGGGCAGGGAGGCGTGAGCTGCATTGTTTAGAGTAAGGAAGGGCCTGAATGCCCAGAGGGCAATCTGAGGGAACTAACGGGATAGCAAGCCAGACTGTGGGATAGCTACCACGTGAAAAGCCCTAACCTAAGACACCACCAGGTCTGCTCACAGAACCAAGGATGGACTAGAGCTACACGAAAAGCCCTAACCTAAGACACCATCAAGCCCACTCAGAGAACAAAGGACTGAGCAGAGTTAGCTGGCTGCAGACTGGCCCATCTCTCTCCAGGAAGGCGAGGGCAGCCAGACCTGGAAGGGGGCAATCACGGCCCCAGAGAGGCATTATCTACCAAACTGCAAACAGGCTTTGTTGCTAACCAAGACTTCTTGGGATTCTGGATGGTCAACATCTGCCTGAGTAGGTTCACTGGTTGTACACCCAGAAAACTGAACAGGAGGGATGGGGGAGGCGATAAGTTGCGGCGACCATGCTCGCCAAACACCTGGTCACCTGAGCTGCTCGGACCTGGGAAGGGAACAAAACTCAGGCCCAACCGAGTCTGCGCCTTTGAGGAGTACCCTAGTACCTGAACCTGAGCGGCTTAACCTGGGAAGTGCATACAACCCAGGGCCGGCCTCAGACAGTTCCTGGCAGAGCAACCTAGAGCCTAAGCAGTGTAGACAGGGCAAGCACACACTCGGTGAGGGGGGCAAACCCAGTGTGGCTGAGACTCTGTGAGCACACGCCAGTGCTATTTGTTTGCAGCGTCCCTCCCTCCTCACAGCACGATTGAACAAGTGAGCCTAGAGTGTCCACCACCGCCCCCTTGCGTCAGGGTGGTAATTAGACACTGAAGAGACTAGCAAACAGAAGAAGCTAAAACAGAGGGAACATCCTTGGAAGTGACAGGTGCAGTAGATTAAAACCCTGTAGTTAGTGCCGACTACATAGGAAGGGGCCTATAGATCTTGAGAAATATAAGCCGGATCAAGAAACTATCCGAAAATGAACTAACCCCCCACTGCTCACAGCAACACCAGAGAAAGTCCTAGATATATTTTTACTATCATTCCTTAATTTAAAAAAAATTTTATTTTTAAGTCCTCTATTACTCCTTTAATTTTCATTTTTGTAACCTACTATTACTTTGCAAAAAAAAGAGAGACCCTATTTTTTAAAGCAAACTTCATATATATATATATTATAATTTTTGTGACTTTTCTTTTTTCTTTAATATTGTATTTTGAAAATCCACCCTCTACTCTATATTTTTAATTTTTGCTTTTTGGTATTGTTATCAATTTGTACCTTTAAGAAACCAATCTTCAGTTCAGTTCAGTCGCTCAGTCGTGTCCGACTCTTTGTGACCCCATGAATCGCAGTACACCAGGCCTCCCTGTCCATCACCATCTCCCGGAGTTCACTCAGACTCACGTGTATCGAGTCTGTGATGCCATCCAGCCATCTCATCCTCGGTCGTCCCCTTCTCCTCCTGCCCTCAATCCCTCCCAGCATCAGAGTCTTTTCCAATGAGTCAACTCTTCGTATGAGGTGGCCAAAGTACTGGAGTTTCAGCTTTAGCATCATTCCTTTTAAAGAAATCCCAGGGCTGATCTCCTTCAGAATGGATTGGTTGGATCTCCTTGCAATCCAAGGGAGTCTCAAGAGTCTTCTCCAACAGCACAGTTCAAAAGCATCAATTCTTCAGCGCTCAGCCTTCTTCACAGTCCAGCTCTCACATCCATACATGACCACAGGAAAAACCATAACCTTGACTAGATGGACCTTAGTCGGCAAAGTACTGTCTCTGCTTTTGAATATACTGTCTAGGTTGGTCATAACTTTTCTTCCAAGGAGTAAGCGTCTTTTAATTTCATGGCTGCAGTCACCATCTGCAGTGATTTTGGAGCCCCAAAAAGTAAAGTCTGACACTGTTTCCACTGTTTCCCCATCTATTTCCCATGAAGTGATGGGACTGGATGCCATGATCTTCATTTTCTGAATGTTGAGCTTTAAGCCAACTTTTTCGCTCTCCTCTTTCACTTTCATCAAGAGGCTTTTTAAGGGTGGTGTCATCTGCATATCTGAGGTTATTGATATTTCTCCTGGCAATCCTGATTCCAGCTTGTGTTTCTTCCAGTCCAGCATTTCTCATGATGTACTCTGCATAGAAGTTAAATAAGCAGGGTGACAATATACAGCCTTGATGTACTCCTTTTCCTATTTGGAACCAGTCTGTTGTTCCATGTCCAGTTGTAACTGTTGCTTCCTGACCTGCATACAGATTTCTCAAGGGCAGGTCAGGTGGTCTGATATTCCCATCTCTTTACCCATTTTTACTTGGGAGTGAGATTACTGGTTTGACTGCTCTCTATTCCCTCTACTCTACTCTACTCTACTCTAGAAAATCCACCCTCTACTCTAGATTTTTAATCTTTGTTTTTGAAAATCCACCCTCTACTCTAGATTTTTAATCTTTGCTTTTTGGTATTATCAATTTTGTACCTTTAAGAACCCAATCTTCAGTACCCATTTTTACTTGGGACCGAAATTACTGGCTTGACTGCTCTCTCCCTCTTTGGACTCTCCTTTTTCTCCACCAGGTTGCCTCTATCTCCTCCCTCCCCCTTCTCTTCTCTACCCAACTCTGTGAATCTGTGTGTTCTGGACGGTGGAGAACACTTAGGGAACTGATTACTGGCTGGATCTGTCTCTCTCCTTTTGATTCCCCCCTTTATCCTCCTGGCCTCCTCTATCTCCTTCCTCCCTCTTCTTTTCTCTGTATAACTCCGTAAACATCTGAGCGGTCCAGACTGTGGAGCGCACATAAGGAAGTGATTACTGGCTAGCTTGCTCTCTCCTCTTGATTCCACCTCATCTCATCCTGGTCACTTCTATCTCCCTCCTCCCTCTTCTCTTCTCCATGTAACTCTGTGAATCTCCCTGGGTGTCCCTCACCCAGGAGAAACTTTTCATCTTTAACCTAGATGTTTTATCAACAGTGCTGTATAAATGGAGAAGTCTTGAGGCTACTGTAAAAATAAGACTGAAAACCAGAAGCAGGAGGCTTAAGTCCAAATCCTGAGAACACCAGAGAACTCCTGACTCCAGGGAACATTAATCAACAGGAGCTCATCAAACGCCTCCATACCTACACTGAAACCAAGCACCATCCATGGGCCAACAAGTTCCAGAACAAGACATACCACTGAAATTCTCTAGCAACACAGGAACATAACCCTGAGCTTCAATATACAGGCTGCCCAAAGTCACTCCAAACCCACTGACATCTCATAACTCATTACTGGACACTTCATTGCACTCCAGGGAGAAGAAATCCAGCTCCACCCACCAGAACACCGACACAAGCTTCCCTAACCAGGAAACCTTGACAAGCCACCCATACAACCCCACCCGCAGCAAGGAAATGCCACAATAAAAAGAACTCCACAAACTGCCAGAATACAGAAAGGCCACCCCAAGCACACCAATATAAACAAGATGAAGAGACAGAGGAATTCCCAGCAGGTAAAGGAACAGGATAAATGCCCACCAAACCAAACAAAAGAGGAAGAGATAGGGAATCTACCTAATAAAGAATCCGAATAATGATAGTGAAAATGATCTAAAATCTTGAAAGCAAAATGGAATCACAGATAAATAGCCTGTAGACAAGGATTGAGAAGATGCAAGAAAGGTTTAACAAGGACTAGAAGAAATAAAAAAGAGTCAATATATAATGAATAATGCAATAAATGAGATAAAAAACACTCTGGAGGGAACAAATAGTAGAATAACAGAGGCAGAAGATAGGATTAGTGAGATAGAAGATAGAATGGTAGAAATAAATGAATCAGAGAGGAAAAAAGAAAAACGAATTAAAAGAAATGAGGACAATCTCAGAGACTTCTGGGACAATGTTAAATGCCCCCAAATTTGAATCATAGAGTCCCAGAAGCAGAAGACAAAAAGAAAGACCATGAGAAAATACTTGAGGAGATAATAGTTGAAAACTTCCCTAAAATGGGGAAGGAAATAGCCACCCAAGTCCAAGAAACGCACAGAGTCCCAAACAGGATAAACCCAAGGTGAAACACTCCAAGACACATATTAATCAAATTAACAAAGATCAAACACAAAGAAAAACTATTAAAAGCAGCAAAGGAAAAACAACAAATAACACACAAGGGGATTCCCATAAGGATAATAGCTGATCTTTCAATAGAAAAGCTTCAGGCCAGGAGGGAATGGCAGGACATACTTAAAGTGATGAAAGAAAATAACCTACAGCCCAGATTACTGTACCCAGCAAGGATCTCATTCAAATATGAAGGAGAAATCAAAAGCTTTACAGACAAGGAAAAGCTGAGAGAATTCAGCACCACCAAACCAGCTCTCCAACAAATGCTAAAGGATCTTCTCTAGACAGGAAACACAAAAAGGGTGTATAAACTCGAACCCAAAACAATAAAGTAAATGACAATGGGATCATACTATCAATAATTACCTTAAATGTAAATGAGTTGAATGCCCCAATCAGAAGACAAAGACTGGCTGAATGGATACAAAAACAAGACCCCTATATATGTTGTCTACAAGAGACACACCTCAAAACAGGGGACACATACAGACTGAAAGTGAAGGGCTGGAAAAGGATATTCCATGCAAATAGAGACCAAAAGAAAGCAGGAGTAGCAATACTCATATTAGATAAAATAGACTTTAAAACAAAGGCTGTGAAAAGAGACAAAGAAGGACACTACATAATGATCAAAGGATCAATCCAAGAAGAAGATATAACAATTATAAATATATATGCACCCAGCATAGGAGCACTGCAATATGTAAGACAAATGCTAACAAGTATGAACGGGGAAATTAACAATAAGACAATAATAGTGGGAGGCTTTAATACCCCACTCACACCTGTGGATAGATCAACTAAACAGAAAATTAACAAGGAAACACAAACTTTAAATGATACAATAGACCAGTTAGACCTAACTGATATCTATAGGACATTTCACCCTAAAACAATGAATTTCACCTTTTCCTCAAGCGCACACGGAACCTTCTCCAGGATAGATCACATCCTGGGCCATAAATCTAGCCTTGGTAAGTTCAAAAAAATTGAAATCATTCCAAGCATCTTTTTTGACCACAATGCAGTAAGATTAGATCTCAATTACAGGAGAAAACACAGGAAACAGACAACACAGAAATACAAAGGATCATAAGAGACTACCATCAGCAATTATATGCCAATAAAATGGACAACTTGGAAGAAATGGACAAATTCTTAGAAAAGTACAACTTTCCAAAACTGAACCAGGAGGAAATAGAAAATCTTAACAGCCCATCACAAGCACAGAAATTGAAACTGTAATCAGAAATCTTCCAGCAAACAAAAGCCCAGGTCCAGATGGCTTCACAGCTGAATTCTACCAGAAATTTAGAGAAGAGCTAACACCTATCCTACTCAAACTCTTCCAGAAAATTGCAGAGGAAGGTAAACTTCCAAACTCATTCTATGAGGCCACCATCACCCTAATACCAAAACCTGACAAAGAAAAAGAAAAGAAAACTACAGGCCAATATCACTGATGAACATAGATGTAAAAATCCTTAACAAAATTCTAGCAATCAGAATCCAGCAACACATTAAAAAGATCATCCATCATGACCAAGTGGGCTTTATCCCAGGGATGCAAGGATTCTTCAATATCCGCAAATCAATCAATGTAATACACCACATTAACAAATTGAAAAACAAAAGCCATATGATTATCTCAATAGATGCAGAGAAAGCCTTTGACAAAATTCAACATCTATTTATGATAAAAACTCTCCAGAAAGCAAGAATAGAAGGAACATACCTCAACATAATAAAAGCTATCTATGACAAACCCACAGCAAACATTATCCTCAATGGTGAAAAATTGAAAGCATTTCCCCTATAGTCAGGAACAAGACAGGGTGCCCACTTGCACCACTACTATTCAACAAGTGGCGCCCAAACAGGGACTCTGGTATACATCGCATTTCGGATGGAGTGACTCAGGGCCTATTGAGGTCAGTAAGTACTAAGACAGGGGTCAAACTGCTAGAAAGCCCCATCATTTCTCTACTTTACTTCACCATTTGTTTAAAGCTCAGGGACTTTGGGTTTCATGCCAATGAATAGAGGCTTGCTTTCAAACAGTGGTTAAATGTAATCCTTGGTTCCCTGATAAAGGCAGTTTTGATCTAGAAATTTGGCACCAGGTCAATGAAAATGTTGAACGAGCCGCCAGGTAGGGAAAAAATATTCCAGTTGATTTCTGGCCCCTATGGGCTCTCATTAAAGCTGTAATTCTGCTATTCCAAGGTAAATTCTAGCACTCCCAATATTCGACAACAGACGAACACTTATTGCATGAATATCAAGTAGATGATAAAACTTTACAAAAGGCTCAATTAGAACAACATAAAATATTTCAAAATTTTCCTACTAGCCATGCCCCAGCTGCTCCAAATGCTCCTCCTCTGTCAGTAGGCACAAATCTAGAAGTCTCTCCTTTGTTAGAACCTAATGATTCTGACAATGACTCTCCTAAGATGTTTTTTTGACACCAAAACTGGCAATGTTTGAGAGAGTCATTTCCTAGGCAGGTTGATAAGAAGTCTAGGGTTCCCCAAGGAGAGAGGTGTCTGGAATTCTCAAGCAGGAAGAAAGGACAAACTTTTTTGTCCCTCTACATTCCTTAGGATTATATAACAATAATGTATCCTGCTTGAGGACAGTCTCTGGAAAAAAACCTTCTGGCTAATCCCATTATATAAAGGTGTAAACTATGGGAGCAGGTCTCCAAAATCACTGCAGATGGTGATTGTAGCCATGAAATTAAAAGACGCTTACTCCTTGGAAGGATGATCAACCTAGATAGTATATTGGAAAGCAGAGATATACTTTGCCAGCAAAGGTCCATCTAGTCAAGGCTATGGTTTTTCCAGTGGGCATGTATGGACGTGAGCGTTGGACTATTAAGAAAGCTGAGTGCTGAAGAATTGATGGTTTTGAACTATGGTGTTGGAGAAGACTCTTGAGAGTCCTGTGGACTGCAAGGAGATCCAACCAGTCCATTCTAAAGGAGATCAGTCCTAGGTGTTCATTGGAAGGACTGATGCTGAAGCTGAAACTTCAATACTTTGGACATGCGAAGAGTTGACTCATTGGAAAAGACCCTGATGCTGGGAGGGATTGGGGACAGGAGGAGAAGGGGATGACAGAGGATGAGATGGCTGGATGGTATCACTGATTCGATGGACATGAGTTTTAGTGAACTTCGGGAGTTGGTGATAGACAGGGAGGCCTGGCATGTTGTGATTCATGGGGTCGCAAAGAGTTGGACACGACTGAGTGACTGAACTGAACTGAATCAGTCCATCTTAAAAGAGATCACCCCTGGGTGCTCATTGGAAGGACTGATGTTGAAGCTGAAGCTCCAGTACGGTGGCCAACTGATGCAAAGAGCTGACTCATTTGAAAAGACCCTGATGCTGGGACAGATTGAGGGCAGGAGGAGAAGGAGAGGACAGAGGATGAAATGGTTGGATGGTACCCCCTGCCCTATCAGACATCCTCAGATACTTGTGTGGGTCTTAGTCCCAGCTATGTTCACAGTGCAGCAAATCTGATCTGGATCCAACATTGAGAACCAAGGCTCTTAGGCTCCACTTCTGAGACTGAGAACAGCCCCAGGGATGAAGAGGCCACGCTGCTGTGAGTGGGGATGGACCAGGGCCTGCTGTGTGACCTGAAGGGGATCGTGGGGTCAGCGGAGGTGGCCCCTGCTGCTGTGTACATGAGGCCTCACCAGGAGGGGAGTGTGATCTGAGGGAAAGTGTGGGAAAGCTCCTGTGTTGGTTTCTGAGCTGGAATTGACTGTCCTGAGTCTCTCCTGAGACAGTGAGCACAGAGGACTGTCTGTTCCCCGTGGAGGGCTTCCCTGTATGTATAGTTGGGGCTTAGGAAGGGAGAATGTTGATTGTAGGTATTAAACAGCATGTTTTCAACTTTCGGTATCAACCTCTGCAGGATGGCCTGAGAAAAAACCTGGAAGAGGGGAGAAAAAGAGTCAGGAATGGCTCTTTCTCAGGTGTCATATTCTGAGGTGATTCTCAGTCTGTCCTTCCTGAAATGGCTTTTTCTGGACTCGCTAATCGTGTCTGACTCTGGAGTATCCTCTGTCTCCTGTACATGCACACTCACCCAGGGCCTTCTCTGAGGGCCTGTCATCTCCACTTAGATCCCATCTCCCCATGACCTGGTGACCTGGCCCTTGTGAGGAGGCTCCCCTGGGCACCGTCCTGGGCAGGGCTTCTCACCCACCAGTTGGAGACAGGGTCTCAGTGCTGTTAGGCAGCAAGTTTGCTTAGGGCCCATCTGGATGCACTGTCTGCTCTCTGTCAACCAGAATTAAGAAGCTGCATGTGGACATCAGGTATTAACACTCAGAATACGTGGTAAAATCTGGAAAAGAGGCCAATAAGGGGAAATCAGTTCTGACTATTTATAGTACATTTAAAGCTAAATGAGGACCTCCTTGAAAATCTTGGTGTTTGAGAATGGAATGTAAAGTGCAGAAAGAGACCTCAGGGCTAGGGGGCTTTTCATCCCATCATCTATTTTTCACTATGAAATCCAAGTTTACTGGTATTTTTTTTGTCTTCTTTGTCACATGGTGCAGCTTGCAGAATTTTAGTTCCCTGAGTATGGATTGAACCTGAAACTCCGGAAATGGAAGTGCGAGGTCTTAACCACGGGACTGCCAGGGAAGTCCCCAATTCTAACCTTGGTTCATTGTTTTATTGTGGAATTAACAAATAAACTTTGGTTTTTGTTAATAACTACATACCTAAAATTAACTGAGAATAAAGTCATTGTTTTACAACAATTATTTATTTAGGTGTTCTGGGTCTTTGTTGCTGCTTGGTCTCTTCTCTAGTTGCCAGCAGTGGGGGCTGTTCTCTAGTTGTGGTGCATGCGATTCCCATTGTGGTGTCTTGTTGCAGAGCATGGGCTGTATGATGCTTGGGCTTCAGTAGTTTCAGAACGTGGGCCTAGTAGTTTGGGCACTTAGGCGTTACAGCACAGGCTCAGTAGTTGTGTCACTTGATCTTAGTTGCCCTGAGGCATGTGGCATTATCCTGGAGTTGAAATTTATATCTTAAACATACTATACAGCCTTAAATTTTTTTCTATACCAGCACAGGAATGATTTAAACAGTAATAAGATTATTGATATTGTGTGTGGGGGACGGGTTGAGGAGTGACCTTATACAATGACCTTTTAAGGCCTTCCATTGCTCTTCAAATTCCTGATGTTATTATAGTTTGCTCAGGTAACTCTTATTGATGGACTTTTATGCTCTGTTACTTAACTGATTCCTTAGGTTCAAGGGAGTTTGACTTGACTTTGCTCCCTCTTCTTTTAGTATACAAGGTGACTGAGTTCTAACTCAGATAAGATGGTTTTGGGGGTACAGTCCACCATATTTTCCATTTGCTGACTTTCTCAATAAAGTCGTTATTCCTGCCCCAGCAACTTGTCTCTCAATTATTGGCCTGTTGTGTGGAGAGCAGTAGAAGCTTAGAATGTGTACTAAAGGAACAATGCAGTTTTCATCAATTTTTAAAGATGTATTGCTCTTTTTGGCCACGTGATGCAAAGAGCGGACTCAATGGAAAAGACCCTGATACTGGGAAAGATTGCAGGCAGGAGAAGAGGGTGACAGAGGATGAGATGGTTGGATGGCATTACTCACTCAATGAACACAAGTTTGAGAAAACCCTGGGAGATAGTGAAGAACAGGGAAGCCTGGTGTGCTGCAGTTCATGGAGTTGCGAGACTCAGAATCGACTTAGCAACAGATCAACGAAAATTGCTCTTTTTAAAGCAGTGGTTAGAAACTTTGTCAATTTCAAAACAAAAAAAGGTACTGATGGAAGTTCCCATCAAAAACCTTGGTCCTCCAGTCTCAGACTATAGGTTTTGACCTTGTGTCTCTGGAACTGAGCCATGTGGTGTTTGGCCTTCCAGCTGAATGAGGAACAAAGAAGAAAAGTTGTTATACAGGAAGTCACTGTAAAATGGCACATTTTCCCCAGGGATAGTTTTGTATTTCTTATCTTAGTTTTAGTACAGAAAGAAATCCAGAAAAATTTCTTGTTTTCTTAAGATGTGTAAATTATTCTAATGGGAGGAAATGGTCTGCATCCACTTACTGTACTACAGGAAGTCTTTGGAGACCCAGGTTCTGAACCCCTGAATTGCCAGGAGCAGGACAGGCAAGAACCTGCTGACAAAAACATTTATTTATTTATTGCACTTGAAAATATGTGGGTTATTTTCAAATACCTTTTAGTATTGATTCTCACATAGTTTCACAGTAATAAGAGAGCAGGCCCTGTATGATTTCAATACTCTTTATTTAGGCCATGAAACTTTTGCACCTTGTTTTATGTCATGTTCCAGTGTCTCCTGGTCAATAGTCTATGGGAACTTGAATAAAATTTGTATCCTGCTCTTGTGTGAAAATTGTATAAGTCTTAATTATGTTGAATTGGTTCACAATTCTTTTCAGTTCTAGTATATCCTACTTCCCTGTCCATTCTATTAATTTTTGAGAGTTTAATATTGAAGTTCCAACTAAAAGCCTTAATTTGCCTACTTAAAAAATTGTAATATATAGTGGAACTGTCTGTAACTACTTTCAAAGCCTCATGTAAATGTGTTGTCATACTTTTGTAATTTCAAAAATTTTTAAAAAGGAAAATAAAATCTTTATTGAAACTTTTCTACTTGTTAGGAGGACATATCCCCGTTTCCAACATACTGGTCTCCAATGTTATAAGCTTTTGCCTTAAAAGTGTAACGGGATGACACAGCTACCTGGGAAGGCCGGCCGCCTCTGCTGGTGTGGCAGCGTGGAGCCCCGCCGCAGCAGTGCCTCTGGTCCACAGAACCCGCCAGCTTCCTCTTCTCCACTGTGTCCAGTTCCCCACTGTGCCCAGTGCATGTTTTCCTAGCACCCCGAGGGGAAGCTCAAAGTGACCCAAATCCTCAAATTTTCCAGGAGGCTGTGGGGGAATGTATAAAATTCAAATTAAATCGGAAGAGTTTAAGGAGAAGAGAACTGTCCAGCAGACAACAGGCACTAAAAGAAGAAATCAAAGCTATGCACGGATTGCAGATTTTTTTATGTCTGTCCCCAAACACTGACCATACCCTGGCTGCTTAGATCTTGTTGCTAAAACACTGGATGAATCTTACTAACAGGGGTTTCCTTGTGGCTCAGCTGGTAAAGAATCCGCCTGCAATGCGGGAGACCAGGGTTAGATCCCTGGCTTGCGAAGATCCCACGCATAAGGGAAAGACTACCCACTCCAGTATTCTGGCCTGGAGAATTCCCTGGATTGTATACACCATGGGGTCGCAGAATCGGACACGACTGAGCGACTTTCACTACTACCACTGTTCTTTCCTCAACATATGACAAAAGGTTTATTTTGTTCATAGACATTTCCATATTGTAATTATAGAAGAATATGCTATCTATTTAGATGTTAAAGGCACCAAATTAAAAAAAAAAAACGGGCTGTAATTTATGGGGCATCACAGGACTGTTAAACTCCTCCCGGACCCTTGCCCCGCCTTGTTCTTGCTCTGCAGACCTGGACGTTTCTCGCCCCGCCCCTCGCCTGCAGCGATCCGCCCAGCCCCCGACCCGGACGCTCCGCCTTGGAATCCGCGCATGCGCAGTTTCCTGCGGAAGCGGAAGGCCGCGAGAGAAAGTCGCGGGAGGACCTCCTAGTGTAAACGTGTGCTGCGCACTTAGCGGTTCAACCCGGCCTCGCCCCGCTCATTTTCAGGGTCCCGCTGGTTTTGCGGGCAAACACCAAATAAGCCCAGAGGCCGCGGTTGCTGGTCGAGTGTTCGAAATCGCCCTGAGGCTTGTCCTTGCCGTTTGTTTTTCGGCCTTCGGCCACAGAGACACCGCCTTTCGGGATATTTTCCTGCTGAAAACTTAACCGTTAGTACCTACGCCTGTGCCCGGGCACGAGGGGGATTCAGGCACACCCACCTCCACCGCCTCACCCTGTTGGCCCCTGGAGGTCGCCTCGGCAGCCCCGCTCCCGGAGAAGCCGCGTCCTCTCCCCGGTCCTGAGATTCTGGAGAGCCCGCCCGGCCCGAGACCCCTCTGGCTCCCAGCCTCTCTGCCCTCGCGTCTCCTCAAGCCGATCGTTCTGCCCCGCCCGCCTCCCTTCCTGGTCAGTCCCTTTTCCTCATCCCTGGGCTGGACGTGTGACACCCAGTGTTTTTCCGTCACGAGTCCGTCTCGTTGGAAAAGGTGTGGCGTTTCATTTACTCATCATTTCTGTAGATACGTGGGCGAGGGGGATCAGAAGAAGCAGTGACTGAGAGTGAAAGGCAAACTCAGAAGTGGAAATCTATGAGAACCGACGGGATCGCCCAGGATGGCTGAGGCACTTGCAAAGGGATGGTACAATGAAATAGAGTTAGCCCTTAAAGCAGCGGGTGGGTGAAAGAATAATGGACAAAGGCGTGGGATCTCCAGGAGTTGGAGACAAGGAGACAGGGGCCCCGCGTCTGCGGTAGGAGGGCTGACAGGGGTGATCCTAGGAGAGAAACAGGGATAGGTGTTGACTAGAAGAGAAGAGAAGGAAGTAACCCTAGACACCTGGAGTGCCCCAGAGTGGGAGTGTAACAGGGAGAGAAGGGGTGTGACTAGAAGGCAGAGAGGGAGCAGAGTTGGAGAAAGAAAGAGACAGATGTATAGATGTTTAGGACAATTAAAAGGGTTGGCGTGGGGAGAAGAGCAGCAAGAGGAGAAACAAGTTGCCGAGGAGGGCAGGAGAGGTGTGAGGGAAGAAATAGGAGGGCAGAAACAGCATCCCACTTGAGGCAGTGGACAGCAAAGGACGGTTCCACATAGTGAGGTCTTCCTGTTTTTGTGGTTGTGGCAAACGAAGGGGGGACGTTGATTCTAAGCCTGAAGCAGCCTGTTTTCCACTTGCCAGATCAACTTCTAAAAACTTACATTGTCTGAGGAAGAAGCTGGGAAGAGGAGGAAAAAAGGCAAGAAAAGAGGAATGGCTCTTTCTCAGGTAAAATTATATTTTCAGTTGATTCTCAGTCCTTCCTGAAATCCCTTCTTTGGACTTACTAATCATCTCTGACTCTGAAGTATCCTTCCTGACCCTGGTACATGCACACTCACCAGGGAACTTTCCTCATGGCCTGTCGTCTCCACTTAGATCCCATCTCCCCATGACGCGGTGGCCTGTGTGGAGGGCACCATCCTGGGCAGGGCTTCACACCCACAAGTTTGAGAAGGGGTCTCAGTGCTGTTGGGCAGCAGGGATTGCCTCAGGTCCTTCTGGATGTGCAGTCTGCTCTTTGTCAATCAGGATTAAGAAGATGTGGGTGGAAGTCAGTTATTAACATGCACAGTACCTGGTAAAATCTGGAAGTAGACCTAAAAAGGGAAATTTGTTCTAAGGTAATTGAAGCTAAGTGAGTGAGTCACTGACTTCAAAATCTTGATTGGAAATGGGATTAAAAGTTCAGAGTCAGGTATCAGTGATAGAGAGTGTGCTATTCTATCATCTGTTTGAAACTGTGACATGAATCTAAATCTCTGAGAGCTGGAAATTCACTTACATTGCCTTCATTCTTGAGATTGCGTCTTTTCACTGTGTTCATTTTGTGGTTTGGCACAGAGATGTTTTTACTTTTGATGCAGGTGGGGTTTCCTCTTCATTGTTTAACCCATAGATTCACCATTTGTTATGGCAGCTGTCTTTTTTGCACTGGGTTTTCTTAGCATCCTTGTCATTAGATTTTAAATATATGCAAATAGTTATTTCTGAGCATTGTTTTCTGTTCATTTGTGTATAAATCCGTGTTTATGCCAGTGCTACACCACCTGGATTATATTGTGATATGGCTTGAAATTTTAAAAAGGGCAGATGTCATCTTTCATCTTTGTAATTATTGAAGAGTATTTTTGCAGTTTGTGGTCCCCTTGAGATTCTTTATGACTTCTGGCAAGTTTTTTCTATTTCTGCAAACATTTCTATTGTATGTTTCATAATGAATTCATTGAATCTGTGGAACACTTTGAGTAACTTGGAAATATAGAGTGCTGAGATTTCTAGTCCATGACTACTAGATTTATTTGTTTGTTTTGGATTTCTTTTAAAAACGGTTTAGTCGTTTTTAGTGTATATGTTTCACCTCCTTGATGAATTGTTCCTAAACATTTCATCCATTTTTAATGCAATAGTAAATAAAATTCTTATGTGATTTTCTTTTTACATTGTTCATTGTGTATAGAAATGGAGCTGATTTGCACGTTGACTTTTGTATCCTGCAAGTTTGCTAAAATTGCTGTTTGATGTGGCAGGGGTTTTTTTGTGTCTGTGTGGAATCTACAGTTTATAAATAAAAGACATTGTCCTCTAGGGAAGAAGGTAAGTTTCTAATTTTTCACTTTGGAAAGCTTTGATTTCTTTTTCTTGTCTAATTGCTCTGGTTAGGGGTTTCAGTCCTTTGTTGAACAGTGATGCAGAGTGCACGTCCTTGCCTTCTTCCCGATTTCAGAGGAAAAGTTTTCAGTCTTTCACCATTGAGAACAATGTTAGGTGTGCTCGTTTCATACATCGTATGTTTTAGTCTGAGATACTTGTTTTGAAAACAAGCAAAACCCCAAATGAATGGGAATGTATCAAAAGTGTGAACAGAGATGAGATCTCAGGGCAGAGAGGAAAGCACAACATTAATAGTGGTTGGAAACCTCTTGTAATGGTACATAGAGATGAGAGCTTTCCATGAACAAGGTCAGTTTCATGATCTCGGAAGAAGAAGATATAGTTTTGGGACCAGGGACCAGGCTTGAGCACTCAAGAACCTTTGTGTAGCAGAGTTTTATTAAAGTATGAAATGGGACAGAGAAAGCTTCTGACGTAGACATCATAAGGGGGATGGAGAATGCCCCCCCCAACTAGTCTTAGCAAGGGAGCTATATAGTTTCTCAATTGGTTATTACAGTAAGTCAAAAGAATGTCTCAAGGTTGTAAAGCTCTTACGAGACCCATGCCCAGAATTTACACTTCAAGATGACAGGATTAGTCAGAAGGTTCTCAAGAAGGAGAAACCTGTCCTCAAGCAGGAAACATTGTTGTTATATTATCTTCAGTTCAGTGCAGTCGCTCAGTCGTGTCTGATTCTTTGCGACCCCATGAATTGCAGCACGCCAGGCCTCCCTGTCCATCTCCAACTCCCAGAGTTCACTCAAACTCATGTCCATCAAGTCGGTGATGCCATCCAGCCATCTCATCCTCTGTCGTCCCCTTCTCCTCCTGCCCCCAATCCCTCCCAGCATCAAAGTCTTTTCCAATGAGTCAACTCTTCGCATGAGGTGGCCAAAGTACTGGAGTTTCAGCTTTAGCATCATTCCTTCCAATGAACACCCAGGACTGATCTCCTTTAGAATGCACTGTTTGGATCTCCTTGCAGTCCAAGGGACTCTCAAGGACACCACAGTTCAAAAGCATCAGTTCTTCGGCACTGAGCTTTCTTCACAGTCCAACTCTCACATCCATGCATGACCACTGGAAAGACCATAGCCTTGACTAGACGGACCTTTGTTGGCAAAGTAGTGTCTCAGCTTAGTACAGAGTTTAAGCGGAGTTGTTTTCTTGTGTAATCATCAGCTTTGGGCTTAAAGAAAAAAGTTTGTCCTTTTCTCCTCCTTGAGAATTCCAGAACACTATCTATCCTTCTCGAAAGCCCCAGACCCCTTTCTCCTCCTCGAGGGCCCCAGACCCCTTTCTCCTCCTCGGGTACCCCGGACTTCTCAACCTACCTAGGAATTGACTCTCTCAGCTCTTTGGCCAAAGAGAAGTTTGTTCATTAGAGTCCCAGAGGAAGCTTAACCTTTCCCCGAGTCCTCAGCCTGTCCTTCAACATGTATCATGTTTTCTTTCACCCGCCAGTGGTGCTGCAGCTCCATCAGACACAAAGGCAAGGTTTGTATCCACAACACTCGCCATCCCCCTGCTGTGAGCTGGTTGTTCTCGAGTGTGAGGAGCATGAGGTGGGCTGCCTTGCCCCCTCTTCTCTCTTTGTGGGCTTGGATCTATTGGCTACTCAATTCTTAGTCCATATAGATCAGAGCTGATGCCCCAAACGTCTAACCCCTGATCCGGTGCTGCTTTCATCACAGTTGTCATATTTCGGAGATAGAATCGGCAAATGGGAAAGTACTGGCTGCTCTTTAATTTTATCTGGCACCTCAGAACCTGTAATGAACTGTCTTAGTCCCTGTCTGCCTCTTGAGATCGCTCAGCCGTTTCTGCTGTTCTCCTTTTGCTGCCATACATGTCAGGGTGTGTGGAATAGGCTGGTGGATTGGATCTTCTGTGCCTGTTACTTAGGAAAACCATAAGGACAGCAGTCCAACAAAGGGAATATGTGTGAATCTTTCAGGCTCTTAGCTTGGCATCTCTGGGTGCACCAAATAGTCCCATCTCAAGGTCTTAGGATATGAGACCCCCACATCTCATAGTTTTCCACTCTTGTACTGGTCTATCTAGTCTGGGAGTGTAGACTCTTCCTGACTTTGCTTTCTCCTTAATTTGTATAATTTTTCCTTTTAAATTTGATTTTGAAGTATGTGGCTCTAGGGTCTGAAGTCGTGTCCAGTTTCTTTGTGGTGGTAATCCGCCTGTGTTTAAGGGGCAGCTCCTCATGGACTCTCTGTGGTGTGGGTTTACTGGATAAGAGAAAATTTTTAAAGGAGAATCCTTTCCCTTATTGGTTGTAATATTTTCCTCCTGCATACAGAATTACCACTTGAAGCTGCTTAGTATAGTGGTCAGCGTGTTCTGTGATATGAGAAAGTATCTGAAGACCTTGACCTGTACATCTTTTTCTGGCTTTGAGTGATGTCAGAGATGCCTGCGTGAAGGCCACTGTGATAGTGTTGTTCACGTGTACTATCACCATGCCCTTTGAGCCTCCCCAAGAGGTGTAGGAACTTCTCCTGACAAGGGTACTGTCCAGGTTCACACCCTCATAGTTGTGAGGCTGTTGACTAAACTGTTGCTGATGCTGCATGCTTGTCACCTGGGTGCTCTTGATCATTCTGCCTCCACACTTAATTTTGTAGCAACTTAATGACAGAGCTTATGTAGGGGAGTGATAACTTCAGTGATAACTTCATTTTTTTTTTCAAGGCATAGCTACTTTCCTCTTTTAATATTGGTATGCATTATAAATGATTGTCTTTTATTTTTGTCATTAAGTTTCTATTTTATGTTACTCTTTGTATTTTTTTTTAAAGTTTTATTAAAGAATAAAGGAGATAGAGAAAGCTCTGACATATGCATCAGAAGGGGGCAGAAAGAGTACCCTACTCTTTGTGTTTTATTTGCAATATGTGGGCTGGTTGGTTAAGAAACCGCCCCCACCCCATGGTGGAATTGGTGATCAGTACTTTTTACAGTTCTTTATGTATTCTTATGGAGAAGGCAATGGCACCCTACTCCAGTACTCTTGCCTGGAAAATCCCACGGACGGAGGACCCTGGAAGGCTGCAGTCCATGGGGTTGCGACTGAGCGACTTCACTTTCACTTTTCGCTTTCTTGCATTGGAGAAGGAAATGGCAACCCACTCCAGTGTTCTTGCCTAAAGAATTCCAGGGACAGGGGAGCCTGGGTGGGCTGCCGTCTATGGGGTCGCACAGAGTCGGACACAACTGAAGTGACTTAGCAGCAGCAGTAGCAGCATGTATTCTTGATGTTAAGCTATTATGAATGTATGATTGGCAATTTTTTTGTATTATAGTTTACATTGTTTTTTCACTGCTGAGGATGGCTTACTGCACAATATTTGATAATTAGGATGTGTGCAATTTATCTCTTTTTATTTTGTTGGCATCAGCTTTTGGTGTTGTATCTGATAAATCATCAGTGAATCCACTGTCAAGAATAATTTTTAAGTTATCTATATAAAGTTATGGATGCTAGGCAAACTTACTGTGATAATCGTTTCACAGTATACGTATCAGTTAATTTTTCTCTGTAGCTTAAACTTAAACAATGATATTTGTCTTTGTAAGAGTTGCTTATACAACCCCCTGTATGTCACTGTTTAAAGAGTTGGGTTTAGAAAGGGAAATAATTAAAACACGTTGGATAAAAGAAACAATAATGCAGTTTATAATCATTTAAAGTTTCTTGCTCTTAAAAGGCTGTGCTTAGTGACCCAAATGATCACATCCCTTAAGTCCTCCATCTCAGACACCCAGGTACTGACCCTGAGTTTGTTGAACTCAGCACTGTGCAAAGTTTACTGTTTTGTAGGGTGTGAGTAGGGAATAGCCCATTTCTACCCAGGCAGAGTTTTGTATTTGTAATATAGAGACTAGTCCTATAACTGCCCAAGTTCCCAGATCCCTGCATTGCTTCAGCCTCACTAGCAGGATCGGAGGACAACATGCTGTGAAAAATAGCTTTTTATTGAGAATAAACCCTTTTAGTCTTAAGAGGAAGTATCTCGTCTTACGACATAACTTGGAACTTTTACCTGAGCAGTGTTACAGATGGTAACTTATTGCTGTCAAGGTAACAGGCCCCGCCCCCTCCGCGGCCCGCCCCTCCCAGGAGCAGCGCGCACGGCGGCTGCTCTTCCCGCTCCTGGTCGGAAGCTCTAATACAAAAGCCCTTTCACAGAGTCGGAAGTTGGAGAGCGCGGAGCCGAGTTCCCCGAGCGGCGCCTAAGCTTCCTTCTAGAGTAAGTTTGCAGAGCTCGCCACCCCTCCAACCCCCACCTCCGCCCCGCTCACTCGTCCTCAGGGTGTGGGAATTCTCAGCGACCTGAAATCCCTGGCACCCGGTGCTCGGCCCCGGATAGACGCTGCCGCTGCGGCCCAGTTATCTTTTCGTTTGGGATTTAAGTGTTTCTGAGGTGGTTTCGGGCCTCGGTGCGCGTAGACACCGCCTCTGGCGACATTTTCCTGCTTAAAACCCTTTTTTATCTCTGGCCTCGCCAAGTAAAGCCCTCTCTCGCGAGTTGGAGTCGCGCCCCGCCGAGTCACCTTTTCGACCCCTGGAGGCAGAGCCCGTCGCCCCCGCTCGCGGAGAGGCTGCGCCCTCTGCCTGGTCCCGGGATTCCGGAGAGCCCGCCCGCTCCTGAGCCCCCTCTCTCCCAGCCCCTCTGTCCTCTCGTCTCCTCAGGCCGGTCCTTCTGCCCCGCAGGCCCCCCTTTCCCGTCAGCCCGTTCCTTCACCCCGCGTAGGGTAGGTGACCTGGGCCAGCCATGTGACAGCCAGTGCTGTAAAACAGAGAAGTATTAGTAAATTAGAAAGCCAGATCTCCAGGGACTGGGAAACAGCATAGGGAGCACTGCCCTGTCTCAGTGATGGGAGCGGGGAGGCGAAGGGCGATGAGGGGCGTCAGAGGTCGAGAGCCCCTAACTGGGTTTTGGCCGGGTTTGAGTCCAGGCCTCTTGGGTTAAAGTCCCGAGTTGTGTTTTCACCCGATTGGAGTCCCGCCACAAGGGTTCAAGTCTCAATCTGAGGTGGCCGGTTTTATCATGGTGCTAGGGGAGAAAGAGGCCAAAGGGTAAGGAGCAGAGGAAGAAAGGGCTGGAAGCAAGCATAGCCACATGGCCTGCCAGAGAGTGGGGAGGAAGGGAGAGTCACAGCGAGAGAAGGGGAGTAATCTGGAGCGCAGAGAGAGAGCCGAAATGGGGGGAAAAGAGGCAGACATAGGTATGGATTTTTGAAAGACTCAGGAAGGTTGGAGAGAGAGCATTTTGAGGGGGAACGAATTGCAGCAGCCTGGGACAGGACACGTGTGAGGGAGGAAATAGGACACGAACAGCAGGAGAGCAGAGGGGGAGAAAAGAGACACTGAGACCCAGATGAAATAGGGAGCTAGGTGAACAGAGGGGTAAGCTCAATCCCGGTGTGGCCAGTTGTTTGGATACAGATGATTTTTTTAGTTATACAGAGGAGGATGAAAATTTCAAAAGTCCTGTCTATAAGGCTTTTTTTTACTATTTGTGGCAGAAGATGACTTTCATTTGCAAACCCTGTTGAGCCTGGGGCAGTGGCTTGATTCACTGAGTTGCGAATGACCCCCTTCCCTTGTCCTATCATGAGACAGAGGTCACAGAAGAAGAGACCTGGGGCAAGAAATGACTGACTCTAGAGAGTCACTCTGTGGTAGCTGTTTTTTAAATTGTTTTGGCTGTGCTGTCTTCGGTTCTGTGCAGTGGGCTCAGGAGTTGCGGCTCCCAGGATCTAAAGCACAGGCTCAATAGTTGTGCACAGACTTAGTTGCTTGTACTTGTGGGACCTTCCTGAACCAGGGATAGAACCCATGTCCCCTGCATTGTCAAGCAGATTCTTATCCACTGTATCATTATTGGGTAGCATTTTTAAAGGAACACTTTTTTTAAAAAAAAACGGATTCACATTTTCTCCTTTCTTTATGTATGGTGCTTTTTGTAGCTTGGAATAGGTCTTAATTCATTCAGTTTCTGTACTCATTTTTAACTTCAGAAATAAGCTTTTTTAGTTTCCAGTATTCTATTCATATCATCCTTTTCTAAATATGATTATTCTCCATTTTTTTAAAACTTTGACACCAGATTTTTAGATTAAAAATAATTCAATTTTTTTTTCCCAAAATTTTTTCAGATTCATTCCTTGCCTGAGTGCTTTCTTCCCTTCATCTCATACATTTGAAATTTTCTCTGGTTAGTAGTAAATCATCTTAGACTATTTTGTGCCATACTTAGCAAAAGTGTCACCTCGTTTATCAGTTCTAATGAGGTTGATGAACCTAGAGCCTATTATACAGAGTGAAATAAGTCAGAAAGAGAACGACAAATACTGTATATGGAATTTAGAAAGATGGTACCAGTGATCCTACACGCAGGGAGACACAGATGTAAAGAACAGACTTTTGGACTCAGTGGGAGAAGGTGAGGGTGGGATGATTTGAGAGAATAGCACTGAAACATGTAAATTACCATATGTAAAACAGAATGATCAGTGCAAGTTGGATGCACGAAGCAGGGCACCCAAAGCCAGTGCTCTGGAACAACCCAGAGAGATCTGGTGAGGAGGGAGGTGGAAGGTTCAGAATGGGGGTGCTGCTGCTGCTGCTAAATCGTGTCAGTCATGTCCGACTCTGTGTGACCCCATAGACGGCAGCCCAACAGGCTCCTCTGTCCCTGGGATTGTCCAGGCAAGAATACTGGCATGGGTTGCCATTTCCTTCTCCAATGCATGAAAGTAAAAGTGAAGTTGCTCAGTCGTGTCTGACTCTTAGCAACCCCATGGACTGCAGCCCACCAGGCTCCACCATCCATGGGATTTTCCAGGCAAGAGTACTGGAGTGGGGTGCCATTATAGTCACTAGCAGTCTGTTAATGAAGGAAAGGAAGGTTTTAAAACTCAGAATGGCACCAGGCCCCTCATCCATAAGATGCATTTTGGGATAATCTTGGCACCAGATGATTCATCCCAGGCCATAGAATGATTAACTTGAATCTTGTAGAAGGGCAGATTACCATACAAATAGTTTTGTTTGCATAGATTAGGGGAACAATATCTGAGTATAACATACTGGTTTGTGAAGTAGGTTCTAAGCCATTAGGCGGAACTGACTTGAAGACAGAAGTCTGGGGTAAATGTGTAGTCCATTAACGTAGCTTAAGACAAACATTTCCATAAGAAAAATGGATTGGTTAACTCAAGGTTTGAGAATAGTTAACTTCAGGTGAAACCAGGTGTCATTATGGCAATACAGTATGTTAAGAGAAACCTCCTTTTAAATTTGTATAGAGAAGGAAAAAAATATCTCTAGTTTGTTTCCTCCTGCTGCTTAAGAGAGATAAAAATGTCTGACACTTGCAGCCTATTTGCTCCATTTGGAGACCCCTGGCCTTCCTGCCTGTTACCCTCTCAGTCCCCCCTTTTCTTTTAGAAGAATTATGTTGCCTAGGGACAAGGGGCATCGTTCTTGTTCCATAACTGCTTCTGAGCTGACAAGGGGCGTTGTCCCTAAATTGGTGAGGCAACATATTCTCCTAACCCTCAAACTGAAGATGTCTGATCCAGGGCCCCCAAATAGTATTTGGAAGAAGCTGCAGCAGTAGCAGGAGTTTGAGCAACAATTGCAGGAAGGGGGACCCCTTCCAGGGCCCGAAACTGGGCTCTTGTCTAACACTTGGAAATGAATTGTCCGAGGAGACACATGTGCTGATAAAGCAAGAGATTGTATTGGGAAGGGTACTTGGGTGGAGAGCAGTAGGGTAAGGGAACCCAGGAGAACTGCTCTGCTCGTGGCCTGCAGTCTCGGGTTTTATGGTGATGAGATTAGTTTCCAGGTGGTCTTTGGCCAATCATTCTAATTTGGAGTCTTTCCTGGTGGCGCATGCATCACTCAGCCAAGATGGATGCTGGCGAGAGGGATTCTGGGACGTGGAGAGACACTCGGTGTCTCCTTTCGACCTTTCCCGAACTCTTCAGGTTGGTGGTGTCTTACTAGTTCCCTATTCCTTATCAGGATCTCCTGTCATAAAACAACTCATGCAAATGGTTACTATGGTGCCTGGCCAGGGTGGGCGGTTTCAGTGTGCTTACCCTAACAAAACCGGTTGTAACTTAAAAGCTTTCATGCAACTAGAAACAAATCCAGTTACACAGTTACAGAAGCAGGGAGCAAACAGCAAAAACAAAACAATTACAATTATTGTAATTAAGATAGTTTTCCACCATGGGGCACTTGTTAACATCTCACAAAATGAGGCAGTTGAGGCTTCAGGAATATCTAAAGCCCCAGTCATCTTGTTCATGTGTTTAGTAAAATGAATAATATTAGTGCTCATATTAGGCATATATGTACAGCATTGGGTATGAATAATGGTACAAGTTCCTCCTTGTGCAGCTGTCAGAATATCTAAAGCCAATCTGTTTTGTAAAACCACCTTTCTAATTTGTGCTTGTTCAGCATTAACAGCTGAAATAGCTTTTTGAGAATCTTGTAATGCCTGCTGAGTAAAATTAGTCAAAGCATCCACTCGTAGCATAACATCTGTAGTTCCCAAAGAGGGAACAAACATTGCAGCTAAATAATGATACCAGTGAAATACAGACCTTGCCCACCGAGTTTTAAGGTGGAGTAAATTAGCAGGCTTTTTTGGAAGCTCTGAAAATATAAAGCCGTGAGTAAAGGCTAGACCCAGGGTGCATCTCCCTATCCAACCAAGGGGAAGCCATGCCCTTAGGTACGAGCCACATATTCAGTAGGTCCTGTTTGGAGCAAGCCTGCTGACTGAGATATCCAGCCCCAATCAGTGCCTGGCCAGACAGGGAGTACCTGAATCGGGGTTGAAAAACACGGGAATGATTACGTTGCATACTTCCTGAGGCAAAAATCCCAATTGTTTCTAATCATTGTAATTAAGTTGTTGGCTAAGTTTTGGGAATGGCTCTGTTTGTTCCTAGCATATAGGGGCAGTGGATACTAGACATCCTTTTTCAGGAGTTAGCCATATAACCTCATTCCATATTTGGTAAACATCAGGTAAAAAAGCATTAGATCCAGACCTATTTGCCTTACGTGTAGCGAAATAGTCATTAAAGTGAGACAATGTATAATCAGAATTAAAAGTCATGTTATGTCCATAGTTAAAGTACAAAGTGTTGCACCAGTCCATTTTAGGGTTGGTAGATGTCATCAGATGAAGAAGAGGCGTCACATATGATTGTTGTCAAAAGTATTCACAGACTTGGAGAAAGTCTTTTTCTTGAAGTGGAGATGTCCACCACAGGAATCCTTTCACTGATGAAGAGGGGAGTGCTCTGCAGACCCAGCAGTTAGACCAATTGTGGAATGCAGTGTAGGAGTGAGCCCAGGACAGGAAGGCATTGTCTTGAGGATCAAACGGCACACTCAGGATTTTTGGAGTCAGCAGAAGTAGGCTCACATAGATTATCAGGCCCATCTGAAAAGTACGAAGTCAGAGCATAGAAAGAAAAGACATAAAATGAAGTCCCTTAGTTCTGGTCAGGGTGCCACCTCTTAACTCAACTGTGATATACCTACGAATCAATTCCTGGCACTTTGACAGCTGTGGAAGAAGAAAGAATAACCTGGTAAGGGCCTTCCCAGAGGGGCTCGAGGGATGGGCCCCCAGATCCCAGTGTTTTTATGAGGACCTTGGTTCCTGGCTCAAATAGAGGCTTCCTTGACTCAGAGGCTGGGTCAGGAGTCATCTCTTGGAGTTCTGTTAATACCTGTTGAAAAGCTGAGAAAGAGTTACATAACTAGTTAATTCCAAAGCTTCAGGGTCTATAACGATGTCTGTGCGTAAGAAAGGCCTTCCATAACTACATTCATAGGGGAACAGTCTCTCCTTTATGGGGCAGCTCGAGCCCTCGTTAAAGCTATGGGTAGGACTTTAATCCAATTGTCCTGTGTTTCTTGAGTTAATTTGTGCAGATGTCTTTTGATAATGTCGTTAGCTTTTTCAACCTTTCCTAAAGATTGGGGTCTCCAGGAACAGTGTAAGTGATACTCTATTTCTAGAGCTTTAGATACCCCCTGAGTTACAGCAGCTTTAAATGTGGAGCCATTGTCACTCTGAAGGCTCTGTGGCAGCCCAAACCTGGGGATAATTTCATGGATTAAAATCTTTATAACCTACTTAGCCTGCTTACTACGACAGGGAAAAGCCTCAATCCATCCCGTAAAAGTACCCAAACTTGTAAGCAAGAATACCAAATTAGCTTTTGGCATATGAGTAAAATCAATTTCCCAGCCCTCTCCAGGATACTTTCCACTTTGTTGTAACGCAGATAATGCTAGCTTCTCAGTCTTTGGGTTATTTTTCTGACAAACCTCACACCTTTTGATAATGTTCTTTAAAGTTTTCATTACATTTTTACCTTCAAACAAATGAGAAGCCATTTGGTAAGTACTCTGTGCACCCAAATGAAAACTCTGGTGTAAACCCTTAAGAATTTTCCATTGAGCATTTTCAGGAATTATTAATCTTCCATCCTCAGACTGTAACCATCCTTTATCTGCAATCTTTGCTCGTCTTTTCTCATATCTTTCTAATTCTTCCTCAGTATATTGTGGTTTTTCCTGTTCCACAGGACCTGTCCAGATCAAGGGTGTCTGCAGTGAAGGGGTTTCATAAAGTGCCGCTTTTCTGGCTTGACAGTCAGCCAGCTGATTACCTTCAGCTGCTTTACTCTCATCCTTGCTGTGCCCTTTGCAATGCATGACAGCTACACAATATATAGCAGTTAAAAGTCTCTTAATCTCTCTGAAATGCTTCATAGATTCTCCTGTTGCTGTTTTGCACTGTCTTTCTTCCCATATTGCAGCATGAGCATGTAAAATCAAATAAACATACTTAGAATCCATGTAGATATTTACTCGCTGCCCTTTGCTGAACTCTAGAGCTCGGGTCAGAGCTACAAGCTCCACTAACTGAGCACGGGTTCCCTGGGGGAGAGATTTTGTTTCTGAAACGTGTTCAGCAGTCACCACAGGTGTAACCTGCTTTATGCTTTCCATCCCGAACAAAAGAACTGCCATCTGTAAATATTTCTGTATCAGGATTGTCTAATGGGGTATCCTTTTTTTTTTTTGGTGGGGTATCCTTTAGATCCTCCCAAGCTGCATAGGTTAAAGTTAGAAATTGGAAACAGTCGTGATCAGGTGTTTCATTTTGCTTCTCAGGAAGGAAAGTGGCAGGATTTAAATGTCCACAAACTTGAAGCTTAGTTACTGGTCCTTCTAACAACAATGACTGATATTTAAGAAGCCTACTGTCTGTCATCCAAATATTAACCTTAGAATTTAAGATTCCACTCATATCATGAGAAGTCAGGACAGTAAGATTACGTTGATTAATTAGTTTTAAAGCTTCAGGTGCTAATAAAGCCACTGCCCCAATTACTCTTAGGCAGTGGGGCCACCCACATCAAGTTACATCTAATTTTCTGCTTAGATAAGCAATAGGTTGCTGGTGAGGCCCTCGGGCTTCTGTCAAAATTCCCAAGGCCATACCTTTTCTTTCAGTGACAAACAGATTAAATCCTGACCCTTTGGGCTAGCTCAAAGCAGGAGCTTGCAGGAGGGCAGTCTGAAGAACCGTAAAAGCCTTTTGAGTATCTGAAGACCAAACCAGTTTGTCTGTTTGGGCCTGCTTAGTTTGAGCTATAAGTTTATATAAAGGCCGGGCAAGTTCCCCATAACCCGGAATCCAAGTATGACAGTAGCCTGTGATTCCTAGAAATCTTCTCAATTGTCTTAAAGTCATAGTGAAGAAGGAATTCATAGGGCCTGGACTCCATCTTAGGCCTGTTCATGCTGATCATGCTTGGCCAACTTTCTAATGGACTCTGAACTCTGTGTTTCAGTTCAGTTCAGTCGCTCAGTCATGTCTGACTCTTTGCAGCCCCATGAATCGCAGCATGCCAGGCCTCCCTGTCCATCACCATCTCCTGGATTTCACTGAAACTCACGTCCATCGAGTCCGTGATGCCCTCCAGCCATCTCATCCTCTGTTGTCCCCTTCTCCTGCCCCCAATCCCTCCCAGCATCAAAGTCTTTTCCAATGAGTCAACTCTTTGCATGAGGTGGCCAAAGTACTGGAGTTTCAGCTTTAGCATCATTCCTTCCAAAGAAGTCCTAAGGCTGATCTCCTTCAGAATGGACTGGTTGGATCTCCTTGCGTCCAAGGGACGCTCAAGAGTCTTCTCCAACATCACAGTTCAAAAGCATCAATTCTTCGGGCTCAGCCTTCTTCACAGTCCAACTCTCACATCCATACATGACCACAGGAAAAACCATGGCCTTGACTAGATGGATCTTTGTTGGCAAAGTAATGTCTCTGCTTTTGAATATGCTATCTAGGTTGGTCATAACTTTCCTTCCAAGGAGTAAGCGTCTTTTAATTTCATGGCTGCAGTCACCATCTGCAGTGAATTTGGAGTCCAAAAAATAAAGTCTGACACTATTTCCACTGTTTCCCCTTCTATTTCTCATGAAGTGATGGGACCGGATGCAATGACCTTCGTTTTCTGAATGTTGAGCTTTAAGCCAACTTTTTCGCTTTCCTCTTTCACTTTGATCAAGAGGCTTTTTAGTTCCTCTTCACTTTCTGCCATAAGGGTGGTGTCATCTGCATATCTGAGGTTATTGATATTTCTCCTGGCAATCTTGATTCCAGCTTGTGTTTCTTTCAGTCCAGCATTTCTCATGATGTACTCTGCATATAAGTTAAATAAACAGGGTGACAATATACAGCCTTGATGTACTCCTTTTCCTATTTGAAACCAGTCTGTTGTTCCATGTCCAGGTCTAACTGTTGCTTCCTGACCTGCATACAGGTTTCTCAAGAGTCAGGTTAGGTGGTCTGATATTCCCATCTCTTTCAGAGTTTTCCACAGTTTATTGTGATCCACACAGTCAAAGGCTTTGGCATAGTCAGTACAGCAGAAATAGATGTTCCCCTGGAACTCTCTTGCTTTTTCCATGATCCAGCGGATGTTGGCAATTTGATCTCTGGTTCCTCTGCCTTTTCTAAAACCAGCTTGAACATCAGAGAGTTCACGGTTCACGTATTGCTGAAGCGTGGCTTGGAGAATTTTGAGTATTACTTTACTAGCGTGTGACATGAGTGCAATTGTGTGGTAGTTTGAGCATTCTTTGACATTGCCTTTGTTTGAGATTGGAATGAAAACTGACCTTTTCCAGTCCTGTGGCCACTGCTGAGTTTTCCAAACTTGCTGGTATATTGAGTGCAGCACTTTCACAGCATCATCTTTTAGGATTTGAAATAGCTCTACTGGAATTCCATCACCTCCACTAGCTTTGTTCGTAGTGATGCTTTCTAAGGCCCACTTGACTTCACATTCCAAGATGTCTGGCTCTAGATGAGTGATCACATCATCATGATTATCTTGGTCATGAAGATTTTTTTTGTACAGTTCTTCCGTGTATTGTTGCCACCTCTTCTTAATATCTTCTGCTTCAGTTAGGTCCAGACCATTTCTCTCTTTTATCGAGCCCATCTCTGCCTGAAATATTCCCTTGGTATCTCTAATTTTCTTGAAGAGATCTCTAGTCATTCCCATTCTGTTGTTTTCCTCTATTTCTTTGCATTGATCGCTGAAGAAGGCTTTCTTATCTCTTCTTTCTATTCTCTGGAACTTGCATTCAGATGCTTATATCTTTGCTTTTCTCCTTTGCTTTTTGCCTCTCTTCTTTTCACAGCTACTTGTAAGGCCTCCCCAGACAGCCACTTTGCTTTTCTGCATTTCTTTTCCATGGGGATGGTCTTGGTCCCTGGCTCCTGTACAATGTCACGAACCTCATTCCATAGTTCATCAGGCACTCTATCTATCAGATCTAGGCCCTTAAATCTATTTCTCACTTCCACTCTATAATCATAAGGAATTTGATTTAGGTCATACCTGAATGGTCTAGCGGTTTTCCCTACTTTCTTCAATTTCAGTCTGAATTTGGTAATAAGGAGTTCATGATCTGAGCCACAGTCAGCTCCTGGTCTTGCTTTTGTTGACTGTATGAGCTTCTCCATCTTTGGCTGCAAAGAATATAATCAATCTGATTTCGGTGTTGACCACCTGGTGATGTCCATGTGTAGAGTCTTCTCTTATGTTGTTGGAAGAGGGTGTTTGCTATGACCAGTGCATTTTCTTGGCAGAACTCTATTAGTCTTTGCCCTGCTTCATTCCACATTCCAAGGCCAAATTTTCCTGTTACTCCAGGTGTTTCTTGACTTCCTACTTTTGCATTCCAGTCCCCTATACGAAAAGGACATCTTTTTGGGTGTTAGTTCTAAAAGGTCTTGTAGGTCTTCATAATACCGTTCAACTTCAGCTCTTCAGTGTTGCTGGTTGGGGCATAAACTTGGATAACTGTGATATTGAATGGTTTGCCTTGGAGACGAACAGAGATCATTCTGTTGTTTTTGAGACTGCATCCAGGTAGTGCATTTCGGACTCTTTTGTTGACCATGATGGCTACTCCATTTCTTCTGAGGGATTCCTGCCCCCAGTAGTAGATACAATGGTCATCTGAGTTAAATTCACCCATTCCAGTCCATTTTAGTTCGCTGATTCCTAGAATGTTGACGTTCACCCTTGCCATCTCTTGTTTGACCACTTCCAATTTGCCTTGATTCATGGACCTGACATTCCAGGTTCCTATGCAATATTGCTCTTCACAGCATCGGACCTTGCTTCTATTACCAGCCACATCCACAACTGGGTATTGTTTTTTCTTTGGCTCCATCCCTTCATTCTTTCTGGAGTTATTTCTCCACTGATCTCCAGTAGCATATTGGGCACCTAATGACCTGGGGAGTTCCTCTTTTGGTATCCTATCATTTGCCTTTTCATACTGTTCATGAACTCTGTTTTAGTGCCTATGAAAACAGCAACAGAAGGATAAGACCCCTCCAGACAGAGGAACCTTGAAGATTGTACCTAGGTTACTCATCCCCTAAGAGGAAACATACACTAATCACCCCTTCCTCCAGACAGGCCATAAATTTTTCTGTATCTATCGGAGTGTAACCTCAGCTTTATTGATCATTGGCTAATTGTTTGACTGTTTGAACGCATGAGCAAATAGCACGTGAATGATAGGGTTATTGGGATTGTATTTTCCTTGATTTATGTAAGTCTCAAGGAATTTGTAATGGTGGGTTCAGAAACGTACACATGGGGTATAAAAGATTTTCACAAATGCTGGTCGGGGTCCTTGGCTAAGAGGAGACACTCTTGGACCCGCCGATGTAATAAACTGCTCTCCACTATCTGCATTGTCCTTCTGAGTGAGTTTATTTCCCAAAATGCGTGGCTACATTTGGTGCATTGGCCGGGAAACTCCTCACTTTGAGGAGACAGGTCTCATTTGAGGCTACCCTGAGGCTTTGTGGCTTGAATTTCCTAGAGGGGAGAAGGTGCCTTGCCCCTCTGGAAGAATTCAGCCTTTCAACGCCCGGTTTCTTCGCTTTGGCAGGTAGTGATCAAGGGAACTGAGTGCTCAGGTTAGGAGGAACCCACCCGCCAGGGTGGAGGAGGGCCTGATCACTCCCCCGGGAGGGACTAGAAGGGGCATGGACCTACAGGGCCTGGAATAGGCAGGCAGCAGCGATTGCTTGGTACACAGGTCGACGAGCGTACTTCGGTTTAGGAAGGAAATTTGTGAAGGTCTTTTAGGAGGTGTGTCCATGCCATCTCAGGGAAAATTATTACCAGTGATCGCCAGGGGGTTTTTAGGATAGGAAACTGGTCCTTGTATGCTCGTATTCTGCTCTCCCCCAGGAGATGTCCTGTCTGCTGTGAAATTCTCGACCTCCTCGCAATTGTTAGGCTAGAAGGAAGGGGATACATAAGTGATTATGAATTGGCTTTCCCAGAGATGGCCTGGGACATGGGATATTTAACCCAACTATGTTTTCATCCGCGCCTGATCAAGCCCAGAAAGGCAGAACAGACTTTAAGGGAGAAACAGTCTTGGACCACATGGTGTTCTGGTTTGGCTATGCTGACCGGCAGGTGAAGGCACACTGATCCCTCTTCTCCCTCTGGGATCTGGCAGGTAAGGCTCTTCTCACCTCAATTAGGAAGGAGGCAGAATGGCAATTTACGTGTCATTGAGTGGAAATATCAGAAGTACATAATGTACTGAGAACTTCGTAGACAGATGAAAAGGAAAAGTAGAAGAAGGTCTGAGAAGGTAAGCAAGATGGGAGGAAGTGAATCTAAGGCAACTGTATTGGAGTGCATGATTAAAAATTTTAAGAAGGGATTAGGAGGAGACTATGGGGTGAAGATGAAGCCTAACCGCCTCCACATACTCTGTGAGGTCGAATGGCTCCCTATGGGAGTAGGATGGCCACCAGAGAACACCGTGAACTTAAAAATAGTGGAAGCAGTCCATGCAGTAGTCACAGGAGAGCCAGGACACTTGGATCAATATATTGACTCATAACTAGGGTTAGCTCAGGACCCTCCTACTTGGACAAGGTTCTGTATCCAGGAGGGAAAGGGAAAAATATTATTGGCACAAAAATTGACTGATGATAAAAAAAGGAAATTCTACAGGATTTGGACGGGGATGACCTGACCCCTCCCCCATACTGGATAATGGCGGACCTGCCTCCCAGTGCTCCACCAGGACTGGAGGCCGCCTTAATGCCCAATCCAGGGCCAGGTGAAGTCCTGCAGCAGCCACTGCTCCTCTGCCAGCTCTCCCCGAGGTCGTAGAGCCGCCATCTCGGCAGGTTCCGAACCCGGTGACAGAAGCCTCTGGCCAACACTTCCAGGATCCTGCTCCAGCTGAACTGCCCAAGCTATACCCGCCTCTCCCGTGAGTACTGACAAGAAGGGGAGGGAGACTTTGGAATTAAGCAGAGACTGCTCTGCCAGAGAGCCAGAGGGAATGAGAGCGAACAGGCAAGAGATTTACAGTGCTAGCTGCTGCTCTAGGGAAGTCTATCTTGGCTCCTCTGGAAAACTTCCTCTGTCCCACGGACAGGACAGTCCTTCAACCGGTCCCAGTGGAGGCCCGAGGGCCCTGTTACAGCCAAACCAGTGTGCCTGGTGCCAAGCTTTTGGCCACTGGAAGAATGAATGCCCTAAGGCAAGGAAGGAAGAGGAAGTTCCCACAGTTGTGGGCTTGCTGACTTGGAAATTAAATAGGGCTGCCAGGGCTCAGAGATATCAGGTCCCTGAGAACCCATGGTAACATTAAAAGTGGGGGACCAAAACACTGACTTCATGGTGGATACAGGAGCAGAACTGTTGGTAGTAACAAAACCTGTGGCACCACTGTCCAAAAAGACTACCGCTGTAACTGGGGTGACAGGAGAAGAGAGGATTAAATTGTTTTGCCAGCCCAGAAAATGTCAGATGGCGGGTGGGGGAGGGCGGGGGGTGGGTAGTGGGGAGGGTGAATCTTGAATTCCTCTACATTCCTGAGTGCCCAGTACCCCTGTTGGGAAGAGACTTGCTCTCCAAACTTGGAGCACAAGTGACTTTCTCCCTTGAGGAGAGACCCACCTTCCGGATGGACACTATGACTTATTTGCTCTCTCTTTCAATACTCCACGAAGATTAGTGGAGGTTGCATGAGCCTCTGAAGGAAGAACCAGGTGGGCCGGAAGAGCATGAGAGAGAGCTAACTTCCCCCCCAGGCTAGCTAAACATCAAGCCCCAGTGATAATAGAACTCAAACCAGGCACCATCCCGGTTAGAAAGCGCCAGTACCCGCTACCGATAGAGGCC
The DNA here is from genome assembly GCF_001704415.2 of Capra hircus. Lineage (NCBI taxonomy): Eukaryota > Metazoa > Chordata > Mammalia > Artiodactyla > Bovidae > Capra > Capra hircus. The sequence continues at coordinate 61,050,904 of NC_030825.1, read as the reverse complement.
TGGGCCGGCATACTGCCCCACATCAATAGATTGAAGCAAGCGGGCATTCTAGTAGAGTGCCAGTCAGCTTGGAATACACCAATCCAGTCAAAAAGGAAGGAGGATAGGACTATCGGCCTGTACAGGACTCAGGCTAGTCAACCAGGCTATTGTGACTTTACACCCCACTGTTCCAAACCGCTATACCTTACTTAGCCTCCTCCTGCCAAGGACTAAAGTTTATACTCGCGTAGATCTCAAGGATGCCGCCTTCTGCATACGCCTCACCCCGGCGTCACAGCCCATCTTTGCCTTTGAATGGGAAGATCTAGTTGGGGGCACCAAGCAACAGCTCATCTGGACTCCCCCACAAGGGTTTAAGAACTCCCCAGCCATCTTTGGGGAAGCCTTGGCTTCTGACCTGAACTCATTCCATCCAGAAGCATATGAATGTTGACTCCTACAATATGAGGAAGACCTGGTGCTGGCTGCCGAGACCAAGGAAAAATGCTGGAAAGGGACAAAAGCACTGCTTCAGCTGCTGATGGAAGCAGGTTACCGGGTGTTGAAGAAGGCACAGGTCTGCAAGGAGGAGGTAAGGTAGCTGGGGTTTGTTTTAAAGAAGGACACAAGGGTCCAGACCCTAGTTGGGTCCTATATACTGATGACACTAGCCTGATAAAACAAGGACAATGGCTGTCAGATTAGCCAAAGTGGAAGGGGCCATCAAGACTGAAAAGGGATGGTGGGAATTGCCAAGTGGCAAATTATTGGTACCGGAGAAGCTGGCACACACTCTGGTAAGCTAAACACACCAAGCGACCCACCTAGGCCATGCTGCCTGCTCACAGGTTAATGCTGCCTCTCGGGTATTTAGACAAAAATCTCCGGGTATTCAGCTGAAAGGCAGGCTGCCCTTTGAACACCTGGGAGCGGACTTCACTGAAATGAAACCTCACCGACACCGCTGTTACCTGCTGGTCCTGGTATGCACGTTCTCGGGATGGGCAGAAGCTTTTCCTACCTGGACTGAAAGAGCATCAGAAGCAGCCTGGTGCCTGCTTAGGGAAATAGTTCCCAGATTTGGACTTCCTACCAGCATTGGTTCAGAAAATGACCCGGCTTTTGTAGCTGATTTAGGACAGTTCATTTCAGTTCACTGTCACTCAGTTCAGTCACTCAGTCGTGTCCGACTCCTTATGACCCCATGAATCGCAGCACACCAGGCCTCCCTGTCCATCACCAACTCCCGGAGTTCACTCAAACTCACGTCCATCGAGTCTGTGATGCCATCCAGCCATCTCATCTTCTGTCATCCCCTCTCCTCCTGCCCCCAATCTCTCCCAGCATCAGAGTCTTTTCCAATGAGTCAACTCTTCGCATGAGGTGGCCAAAGTATTGGAGTTTCACCTTTAGCATCATTCCTTCCAAAGTACATCCAGGACTGATCACCTTTAGAATGGACAGGTTGGATTTCCTTGCAGTCCAGGGGACTCTCAGGAGTCTTCTCCAACACCACAGTTCAAAAGCATCGATTCTTCGGTGCTCAGCTTTCTTCACAGTCCAACTCTTAACATCCATACATGACCACTGGAAAAACCATACAACAAGTAAGCAAAACTTCATCAAATGGAAACTGCACGCTGCATATAGGCCCAGAGTTCTGAGATGATGGAATGAACCAACCAGACATTAAAAAGACTCTCCAAGTGGATCACAGAGACTGACTGCTCTTGGGTGGACTTGCTTCCAACGGTTCAGACTCAGGATGACCCCACAGTCCCAAGGCTATTCTCCATACAAAATTGTGTATGGGAGGTCCCCTCCCATAATAAAACAGGTGCCAACAAATTTGCCTCAGGCAAGGGGGAGATAGGATTTCATAGCAGATGGAACTCGATAAGGTAGTAAATCGGGTAACTAAGTTTGTACAAGAAAGGGTGCTATTCCCCCTTGGGGAACAGATTCATGAGTTTACTCTTGGTGACCAAATATAGGTCAAAGATTGGAAACATGATTTGCTAGCCCCTTGGTGAAAGGGCCCTTATGTTATTTTAACTACCCCTACTGCAGTTAAAGTTGCAGGTATTGTCCCTTGGATCCATCATACGAGGGTGAAGAGAACATACTACACAGACCCAAAAAATGCTGAGTGGACTGCACAGAGGGACCTCGCTGATCCTTGAGAGACTAAGACCATCTTTAAGAAGAAGGAAATGAGATCCTGGACGAGCCCCTTTAGGATGAAGCCGCACAATCAACTCCTGCTGCTTGGCCTCATCAACATGATTTTGAATTTAACTTCTGTTTCAACTCAGGACAATGTTTTCATCTAATGGGCACATCCTATGCAGACTTCCACAACACTTCGAACTGCTGGGTATGTAGGGCTATGCCTTTGTCAGTGATGGATGGACTTCCTTGGTGGGTGTCACCGTTCTGCCAAGGAGATTTTAAACCACTCTGCTCTTTTCTGGGATGACAAAAAGAGACTTTCCTCTCTCTTGTTAATCATAACCTCTCCTTGCTCTCTTGGTGTAAGACCTACAGTCAATAGACTCGGGTCATGGGGTTACATTTGATATAAATGCCAGTGTAACAAAAGCCTAACCTACAACAACTGGTAAATCTACCTTATTTATATGCTAGGTGGACAAGATCCGTGTTTCAGTGGTATGAGTATATTGCTGCCTTATTTTTACCCTCTATAGGGACAACAGATATCATGATTAAAGTAGAGGCCTTGACTAATTTCACAAAACAGGTCCTCCTAGATAGAACAAAAGCCATCCAAGCCTTAAATGAAGAGCAACTCCAAATGAGAAAAGCTGTAATTCATAATAGAATGGCTTTGGACATACTCACAGCTGCTCAAGGAGGGACCTGTGCTATAATTACAGTTGAATGTTGTGAATACGTTCCTGACTTATCTGGCAATGTATCAACTGCTTTGGATGACATGAAAAACCAGATAAAAACAATGTCAAATGAAAACATTCCTTTCTGGACTTCCGTCCTATCTTGGGTGAAGGGTGATTGGTGGAAAACTATATTTTACCACTGTTATAGTTGCCTTGATAGTTCTGCTTTGTGGACCCTGAATTTTACAATGTATTATGAACTTTGTAACCTTTTGTTGATGTCATCCTCCCAAATTGGTGGTCAGAGAGTCAGGGTGCAATATATCCCTATGAATGATGCTCATAATATGAGTTAAGAGCATCAAGAGGGGGGAATGAAGAAGGAATTCATAGGGCCTGGACTCCATCTTAGGCCTGTTCATGCTGATCATGCTCAGCCACCTTTCCAATAGATGCTGAACTCTGTATTTAGTGCCTATGAAAACAGCAACAGAAGGATAAGACCCCCACGAGACAGGGGAACCTTGAAGATCGTATCTAGGTTACTCATCGCCTAAGACAAAACACACTAATCACCCCTTCCTCCAGACAGGCCATAAATTTTTCTGTATCTATTGGAGTGTAACCTCGGGTTTATTGATTATTGGCGAATTGACTGTTTGAGTACATAGCACATGAATGATGGAGTTATTGGGATTGTATTTTCCTTGATTTATGTAAGTCTCAAGGAATTTGTAATGGTGGGTTCAGAAACGTAACACATGGGGTATAAAAGATTTTCACAAATGCTGGTTGGGGTCCTTGGCTAAGAGGAGACACTGCCTTGGGCCCACCAGTGTAATAAACTGCACTGCACTATCTGCATTGTCCTTCTGAGTGAGTTTGTTTCCCGGAACGTGTGACTACAACAATACATATGGGATGATTTAGTGTGGGTTTAATTTTCTCACGGCCTATGGCCCTAGTCCCTTCTGATATGATTAGGCCCAGATATCTAACAGATTGTTGACAAAGCTGAGCCTTTTCTCTTGATGCCTTATAACCGCAGCCTGACAGAAAGTTAAAGAAATCTTCTGAGGCTCCTGAACAAGCTTCCTCTGTCTCAACACAGAGCAAACTACCATCTACATATTGTAACACCACCGCTTTGGAGGTATTAAAGTTTTGTCGATCCTGTGACAAACTTTGTCCAAATAAGTGAGGACTGTCACAAAATCCCTGGGGCAAAACTGTCCAGGTTAACTGAGAAGCTGGCTGCATAGGGTCTTCAAAGGCAAATAGAAATTGACTTTCCTCTGCCAAAGGCACAGAATACAAAGCATCTTTCAAATCAATTACTGAGAAATATTTGGCTCATTCAGGAATTTCAGACAATAGAGTATAAGGATTAGGCACCACGGGGTGTAAAGGAACTGCAGCCTCATTTATTATTTGTAAATCTTGGACTAGTCGCCATTTCCTTTTGATTTCTTTATACCCAAAATAGGAGTGTTGCATGGACTGTTACAGGGAACTAATAGTCCCTGCTCCTTTAAATTTTTGATGATGGGTTTTAACCCTTCCTTAATCTGAGGTTTCAGTGGATACTGCTTCTTATGTGGAAATAAGTGTGGGTCTTTGAGCTTGACCACTACAGGAATAGCATTTTGTGCTCGACCCACAGATTTTCCATCAGCCCATACTCTAGGATTTACATTTTGTTCAGCTAAAGGGAAAGGGATGGCTCCATATTTATGAAAACAGAGGCATGGACCTTGTTCAGTATATTCCTCCCCAAAAAGGGTGAGGGAGACTCTGGCACAATCAGAAACTCGTGTGAAAATAGCACAGAATCTCAGTTACAACATAAAGAATAACTGAAATAAAACCCTTTGGCTCATCCAGACAGTCCCAATACAGAAGCGGATCAGGAAGGAAGTGGGCCAGGGGCTTCAGTACACATGGAGTAAGTTGCCCAGTATCTAAAAGGAAATTGACGGATTGGCCCCCCCACAGTTATTAATACTCCGGTTCCTCGGGTGTAATTAGGACAGGAATTTGTGTGGGAACCCCCCGGGCACCTTCAGTCCTGATTGTCTTGAGAGTCTGACCCCAGGTGTCATTATGACAACACAGTATTTTAAGAGAAAGCTCCTTTTAAGTTTGTATAGAGAAGGAAAAAAATATCGCTAGTTTGTTTCCTCCTGCTGCTTAAAAGAGATAAAAATGTCTGACACTTGCAGCCTATTTCCTCCATTTGGAGACCCTGGCCATCCTGCCTGTTACCCTCTGAACATCGTGTAATAAAATAGACATATTTTCAACTGTGGTTTTACCAAAGACATGAATTGTGTGTATGAGTTTATGTGTGCACACACAAATGGATGTTTCTGGTCTCAGCTCTTTACCAGAGAATAATGGAGGTATGACATTAGATCTTGTGAAATTAAAGGCATTTCTTTGAGAAATGGGAAAATAAAAGAACATTTAACACGATAAAACCAACAAAATAAAATGCTTCATTCTTTCAAAAAAAGAAAAAAAACACCTAGTTTAACTAGTCAGTCTAATGGTCTGTTTCCTCCATTTTCTATGATCAGTGAAAAAAAGTGAGCTGTGTGGTGATATGAAGATGTTTCCGTCAGGTCCCTTTGTGACTTTTCTGTGCAAATGAGGAAGGATGGGCTGGATTGACCTGGAACCTTCCAACAGAGCCTCTCTCTTCATAATGAAAAAGATTGCTCAGATCCTATTTCTAAGCTGACCCCTTACAGTGTTTGTTGTACCAGTGGATGTATGTTTGCAATTCTGTATTTTTAAAATATTTTACTGCAGTCGTATAATAAAGAATTACCTGCTTGGTATCAGTTTGACTCAATCTTGAAAGAAAAGTTTCCTTTTCTCAGGTACATGACAGATGTTCCTGATGTTAAATGGGATGGGCATTAAGGACAAACTTGGCCCACTTGCCCTTCAGCCTCCCATTTCATTATTTAGTCACACCCGGTTCTCTTCACTCAGCTCAGACCTTCTCATAAACGGCCTCTCTCTGGGCCTGAGGGAGCCCACTTGTAATATGGAGATGAGAGACTAGACTGGAATCTTTGAGCGTGAGCAACACTGACCCCTGAAATGATTAGCCAAATTGGCTGTGTGTCTGTGTGTGGCAGTTCTGGTTTGGAGGGAGTTTCTGGTGGTAATGAGAATTGTAAATAGATCCCAGTCCTCCCTGAATGAAAAACAAAAAGGAAAACTAGGATGGAGGCAGGATCACAGGCTCAGAATTAGATGACTTCTATGAATAAGGCTAAATCTGAAGGGAGATTTTTTTTACATCCTGATGTTCAGACCTCCACTGGCTTTCATTTGTTCTTGGGTCAAAAGCTTGACTCCTCACTGTTTCTCCGCAGCCCTCTGTCAAGCTCAGGGCCCTGTCAGTGTCTCCAGCCTCATCCTGGGAGCTGACCCTTTGCTCATGGTTCAGCCTGTCCTGGTCTCATTTACCTTTTCTCTTTTTCCAAATACCAAAACCATTTCTGTCTGACATTGTAGTTCCTTTTCTCACCTTCAGGTCACTGTGCTTCAGGCCCTTTGTCACCCTTCAAGTCTAGGCTCAGGGAGGTCTCCCCATCCCCTCCTAACAGTCTCTCTCATGTTACCCAGGTTTATTGCCTGTGTATCAGTTGCCATCAGCAGAAATTAATGCCTTTCTTCATGGGTTATTTTGAGTCCTTCCTGGTTCCCCTCTTTTTAGGGCTCATAGTGTTCCTCTTCTTCCCAGCATGGCTGCAGTACCTGATAACTGGAAATGTCTGTAGATGACAGGACTATGGGTTGGGCTGAATAATCCTCAGGGAAAACCAAGAGAACAGGGCAGGTGATGAAGATGTTTCCCATGTTCTGGACATTTCAGCTGTAATTGATTTTTACCCCATGTGACTATTTAATTACTCAAAAGATGATCCAAGAAATATAGGAAGTCCTGAAAAGCCCTACAGGACTGGTGTCCTCAAGCAGTGGGCTAATATGTCCACATGTTTAGTCTGCTGTGTTTAGTCCTCTTCAGCCCCCAGATCTAAGCTCTGTCCATCCAGGGACCAGTCACCATCGTGGATAGCAGCTTTGCCATCAAGGAGTTCATGTGCTCAGTGTCAGCGATTGTGATTTCAGTGCACTGAGGATGAGCAGAAATCCAAAACCTAATGGGGCAGGAAGACGTTGCCCCCACCCCCCGCACCCCCACCCCAAGAGCTAGAATATCTTCCAAGTAGGTGTGGGTGGAGAAAACAGGAGATAGTGAGACCTGGAGACCCTTGCTTTGAGACTTCCTTATCTCAAGTGCCTTTGTACGTGGACTCCATAATATCCCCAGGTGGTGGCAGACTTTCGCAGGAGGGCCAGTCTCTTGATTTTCATACTGCATGTGCAGTGTCCTTTGGGTGGTAGCTCGTGGGCACTCCTCTTGTGATCCCCTTTGCCAAGAAACCCCTGTGCGCTTTAGTCCTGCTTAGTCCAGTCATCAGGGAGGAGTGGTAGACAGATGGGGAAAGCGGGGGGAGCCTGGAGGGTTATGGCAGTACTTGGGGGCATCAAGGTGAGCCCAGTGAATGGAGCGTGCACCCATCCCAAGTGTAGTTGCAGGGACAAGGGGTGTGTGGATCTTTTGGAAGAGAATGTCTCCGTTCAGGCTGGAGAATCTGGAAGCGGGTTTGTTGGAGAGCCCTCGTGGAGTGGTTTGAGGTTCTGCCTGAGCTCCTGTTCCCCGGGACAGAAGTGCTGCGGCTGACATGTGCCTGCACAGGTTTGATTTGACAGCTCGTGACCACACGTGAGCAGCAATGAAGGACGTGGAATTCAGCCAAGAGAAGTGTTTTCCACTGTTAGAACTGTGGCCTGGGCTGAGCCAGCAGGTACCTGTGGGTGCAGGAGGATGGGAGCCTTGGGCTTGAGGGTCTGGTTCTAGCAGGTGCCCCCAGCATCCACTCCACTCCCTGGCTTTTGTTGGCTCTTTTAGCAGGCAGGCACCGTAGAATAACAAGGAAAATCTCAGGTCATTTTTTGCATCAACTTTGGTATCATTGTGTACTTGGAGTTGCCAGTGCAGAAAGGTTCATGTGCATTTGAGAAGATACAAAGAGACTCTGGAGTATTTCCTTGGAAGATGCTGAGGTCTCACTGGTCCATGTGCATCATTGGAATTATCCCTCTTTTTCAGTCTTTGGAGATTTCAATGTTTGACCTGGATCGCTCTTTGTAAATGGAAATATAGTGTCTTGTGTCTGTGGATCCTTGAGTGTCCTCTTTTGTATTTTGCCTCATGCATGAGCTATCAGGGCTTGGAATGCTTTGTGTTTGTATAAGAGGGTTAGAGGCTCATTATGGGCTCTGTGGACACTCTGTTGGACACCATTAAAGTTTGTAAGTTCGTGTGAGCCCTGCTGGGAAAATAGAAGCACTAAGGTTAAGATCACAGAATGCTTGTTATAAGGTGGTCCTGCTGGGTAGGGATCTCTGGGCCCAACCCGAGAAGAGTCATAAAGTCCTGTGACATAGGGGAGGATGGCTCTGAAAAATCAGAGGGCAATGATGCCACAGTGATCTGCAGCCTGGAGGCTTGTCCTCTAGAAGATGCAGCTGCAACTCTCTTGCTGCCAGGCTGGGTTCTGTGTTATCCACTCCTGTCCCTCCCAAAATAAGCACACACACAGGCACAGTACAGAAAACATGGAATCTTAACTGCACTGTTGGTGGTAATGTAAATGGTACTGCTGTGTTGGAAAATGAAATGGAAGTTCCTTAACAAATTAACATAGAACAGGCCTGCAGTCTCTCAAACCCATTTCTGACAGATATCCAAAGGAAAAGCGATCAGTTTTTCAGAGATATGTCCACAGTCCCATGAGTGTGACTGGATTTGCAGTAGCCAAGGTATAGACACAGCCCAGATGTCTCTTGACAAAAGAGTAGGTAACAAAAGTGTGGTATAGAAATATTTATTATATACTGTATATTCATGAACTATTTTTTCTCTGTATATAAATATAAAATCAAGAGTCCTGCATTTATGCCAGAACGAATGAACCTAGAGAACATTATGCCAAGTTAAATAAGCCTGACAAAGGAGGACAGATACTGTATGTGGAAACTAGAATTATCAAACTCACAGAGCCATCGAGTAGTAAGGCTGTTACTAGGAGCTGGGTGGAAAGGGAAATGGGGGACTGGTAGGCAAAGAGTAGAGATTTTCTGTTGCAAAATAAGTAGGTTCTGGGGATCTGCCTCTAGTGTTTCTGTATACTTGAAACTCGCCCAGAAAGAAATAATACAGTGTACTCATAGGTGGAAGTGTAACTTACTCAACTATAATAATTATTCAGTGTATGAATCTATCACATGATCACTTTGTACACAGTACGTTTATACCATTTTTGTTAGTTACACCTTGGTATGGCTGGGGTGCTTTTCTCCTCTGAATGGTGCTCTGTCCACGCTTTACGTTTCATTCATGAGGCATTTTGCATACCCATGTTTTGTACCCTCGTACCAGAGATTCCTCTTCAGGTAGTTTGTGTTAGTCCACAGCTCGAGAATGTTTAAGATGCCCCAGTTGATTCCAGTCCGGATCCCTCACTGAGCATCAGGACTCTGAGTCCTCCCAGTCCTGAGGGCTGAGATCTGGGCTGAGGAGGGGGTGCTCTGTTCTGGGTGGGGGTGGATCAGGGCCTGCTGTGTGACCTGAAGGAGACTGCCTGGTCAGCAGAGGTGCCTCCTGCTGCTGTGTACATAAGGCCTCACCAGGAGGGGAGTGTGATCCGAGGGAAAGTGTGGGAAAGTCATCTCTCTGTGGAAGTTGACCATCCTGAGTCCCTCCTGAAAGTGGCTACAGGGGACTGTCTGTTCCTCATGGTGAGGGCTTCTCTGTGTGTGGTTGGGGCTCAGGAAAGGGGTGTGTTGACTCTTAAGCATGAAACAGCATGTTTTCAACTTTCACGATAGGCCTCTGAAGACTCATGTTGCCTGAGGAAGCCCAGAAGTTAAGGAAGAGGAAAGAAAAGAAATGAGGCATGGCTCTTACTCAGGTAAGGTCATATTTAGTCTGTCCTTGCTGAAGTGCCCTTCTCTGGACTCACTAATCGTGTGTGACTCTGGAGTGTCCTGTGTGACTCCTGTACACGCACACTCACCTGGGGCCTTCCCTCAGGCCCTGTAGTCTCCACTTAGATCCCGTCTCCCCATAACCAGGTGACCTGGCCCTTGTGAGGAGGCTCCCCTGGGCACCGTCCTGGGCAGGGCTTCTCACCGACAGGTTGGAGATGGGGTCTCTGTGCTGTTGGGCAGTAGGGATTGCTTAGGGCCCATCTGGATGTGCTGTCTGCTCTCTGTCAACCAGGGTAAAGAAACTGCACCTGGAAATCAGGTGTTAGTATGCACAATAGCTGGTAAAATCTGGGATTCAGATCAGTTGAGACTGTCCTTTCCCTTTTGTGTATCTTGACATCCTTGTGAATATACTTACATAGACACAAAGAATTATTTCTGAGTACTGTGTTCTGTTCAGTTGGTTTCTTTGTCTATTTTTATACCAGTACCACATCACCTTGTTTACCTTGGAATAGGTGTTGAAATAGAAAGACCTCCATCTTCCTACTTCAAGAGTTTCCTGTTTGCTCTTTGAATAGTTCTGTGACTTTCACCATTTTTTATTCTGCTTCTACAAAGATTGTCATGGCAGTTTTGATAATGAGTTAATTGGTTGATTGACCCTTTGTGTGGTTATTAAAGAATCTTTTTTGATATAGCAAGTTTCTTTTGTATTTTTATGATTTTCGCTGATGAAACTTTGTCATGTGGGAAAGAGTATACATTTACTTCTTTTTCAATTTGGGGACCTTTGATTTCTTTTTCTCATCTAATTGCTCTAAGGGTTTCAGTGCTTTGTTGAACTGTAGTGCAGCGTGTGCGTCCTTGCCTTCTTCTTGACCTCAGAGGAAAAGCTTTCATTCTTTCCCCATTGCTGTGCTCTTTTCGTAATGGCATTTATTATGTTGATGTTGGTATAATTTATTGTTTGTAGTTTGTTAAGTGTTCCATCTGGAAAGATTGTCAAATTTTTGTTGAATGTTTTTTTTCTGCATCAAGATGATCCTGGTTTTTTATTTTTTTTCCTCCCCTTTAATCTGTTAATGTAGTGTGTCATATTAATTGATTTTTGTATGTTGACTTCTCCTTGCCTTACATGAATAAAATCCACTTGGTCATGGTGTCAGATCTTTTTATTTATTTATTTTAATTGAAGGATTATTGCTTTACAGAACTTGTTGTTTTCTGCCAAATACCAACATGAATCAGCCATAGGTATACATATGTCCCCTCCCTCCCATCTTCCTCCCTATCCCACCCCTGTAGGTTGTTAGAGAGCCCCTGTTTGAGTTCCCTGAGTCATTCAGCAAATTCGCATTGGCCCTCTACTTTACATATGGCAATGTAAGTTTCCATGTTACTCTCTCCATACATCTCAACCTCTCCTTCCTCCCCTCCCCCCTCTGTCTGTTCTCTGTGTCTGTTTCTCCAGATCTTTTTAATATGTGTTGAAGTGGGTTTGCAAGTATTTTAATTTTGTATCAGTATTCATCAGGGGTATTGGTTTCTAGTTTCCTTTCTTGTGTCTTTGGGAAATCAGCAAACTATTAGAATCATGCTTGCTCCGTAGAATTAGCAAGATTAATGGTAATTCTTTTGTAAATATTTGGTAGAATTTGGTCCTGTATTTTTCTTAGAGGTTTCTGACTACTTTTTAAATCTCTCTAGTTATAATGGGCTTCCCTGGTGGCTCAAATCATAAAAAATCTGCCTGCAGTGCAGAAGACCCAGGTTCTATCCCTGGTTCGGAAGATTCCCTGGAGAAGGGAATGGCTATCTAGTCCAGTCTTCTTGTCTGGAGGAATTCCATGGACAGAGGAGCCTTGTGGGCTGTCCATGAGGTCACAAAGAGTCAGACACGACTGAGTGGCTAACACTTTCACTTTCACTACTTCTCAATTTTTTTATTTCTTAATAAGTAAAATAGTTTGTATGTTTCTGAGAGTTTGCCATTATCTCCTATATACTGTCACTTATAGGCATTATTGGTCATAGTACTTCCTTATCTTTAGAAACTTTCTTTGACCTCAGTTGTAATCACTCCTGTTTTATATCTGTTTTTAGTTATTTGAATCTTTTTTCTCTTTTCCTTAGTCTAGGTAGGGGTTTTCCTTTACAGTTTTTTCAAAACAGCAACTCTTGGTTTGTTGATTTTTATATTTTTCTACTTTCTATTTTATCTCTGGTTTAATCTTATTTACATGTTTCCTTCTGCTAACCTTGAGTTTAGTTTGTTTTCTGTTTTCTGCTTCCTAGAGGTCTAAAAATAGATTTCAGATTTCAGATCTTTTCTCTTTTTTACTGTAAGCATTTAACAGTTCAGAGTTTCCTTTTAGTACAGTCTTCTCTCTGTGTTATAAATTTTGTAATGTTGTCTTTTCATTTTCATCCATGTAGTTAAAAATTTCCATGTGATTTTTTTTCTTAGACCCATTTGTGGTGTAAGAGTGAGTTGTTTAATGTCCACATGTAAGGAATTTTCTTTCTTGTGTTTATTTCGTTGTTGTTAGGGAAGATACTTTTATGGTATCAGTCTCTTAAAATGGTTAATTTGGGCCTAATATGTGGTCTCTCATAGAGAGTGTTTTATGAGTCCTTGAGATGCATGTGTTTTATGCTTTTGTTGGGTTGTGTGATCTGTACATGGCTGTTCAATGTTTGCTTCATTTTTTCTGAGATATTTAATGTTAGATGTATATATATTTTTACTTGTTACAGCTTTTTAGTAAATTGACCGTTTTATCATTATAAAATATTTGTCTCATTGCACTTTTTTTTTCTTCAGTTTATTTTGTCTAACAGTCTCCCCTGCTCTCTTTAGGATGGACTGTCTTTTTCCATCCTTTCACTTTTCACCTTTCCATGTCTTTAGGTTTGTGGATACTACCTGTTTCAAGTCTCTGACAAACTCTGTGTCTCTTGCCCTGGGTTTTTTCTCCTGTTACTTTTTCTAGTGGGCCCTGCTCCTGTGCATCCTGTGGTGGTGAAAGACAGGCACCCTGGACAGCTCCTTTCGTGCCACTGTAATTTCAGAAGGAATGTATTGAATGTTTCCGTCTCATCATGATGTTTTTTGAGATAGTCTTGCTTAATAACTATATTTTTTTCCATATTCTTTTTTGCCAAGAAGTTTTTTTACTTTGTTATTGTGATAATTTTTTTTTGGTCATAATCTAATGGACTCTTCTAATTTCAAATCACTGTTTTATTAATGGGAAAAAAAGCAAAGAAAGTGTTTGGCTTCTGTTAATGCCTTCCTGTGTAAATTTAAATGGCTAAAATTGTATTAGTATTTTTGTATATGGTAATTTTATTATGAATTGAGTTCAAGTATTCTTTTTTTTAAAAAAGTTTTTACCAGTTTTCTTTTGGTAGCGTAGTGTAGAATCCTGTTGACAAACTCAGCTGAGTACAGAGGATACATTTTTATCATCTGAAAGATGCTGAAATACATGTGAATAAAAGGATGATATGAAATTGTCCAAAAAATCTTCCAAAAGACGAATCCTGTCATTTCAATTTTTTTATAGATAAGCGTGCATGCATGTGCAATAGAAGACATCATGATTTTCAAACTACATATCACCTTTTTTTGTTTCAGTTGAAATTATGTTATCAGTATAATTTTGTGGCCTTGGAATTTTCTGAACAATCCTGTTAGTGTTTTAAGTAGTAAATTACTAACAGTTGTGTTTCTGTATCCACATCTATAGTGACCTTTCATGCCATTCCACATTGTTCACCTTGGACTTTGTGTTTTTTTCATATTAATACAATATTTATTTGTTTTCCTTCTGTCAAACCCTGAGCTCACCACTTTCCCCAGGCTGCCTGCAGAGTTCCAGGAAAGGGAATATACAGGGCAGACACAGGAGAAAGAACTATAAGAGGTGGAAACAGCTCCTTCATATTCGTGAAGAAGATGAGCTAGACCACACCATCAGGCAAAAGAGCCCCATGGCCTTTGAGAGGGCCAAGCCCATGGCGTAGAAGAGCTACTGTTTCAGAGAAGGGTTCCTGGCATAACAGTGATGAAGCTCCCGAACACAGTCCCACTTCCAGCCCTGGAGCCAGCCACCCCTGCTGTGGCAGCTCCAGCTCCAGGGAACTTGGCTGCTGTGTCAGAGTCCTTTGAAATGGCACTGGTTTGGAAGCTGTGGCTAGGAATAAGTGAGATGGTCCGGGGACCTGGGTCTGCCAAGCTGCTGTGGCTCTCATTGGTCAGTGTCTCCAGTCCTTCACCACCACTGCGGACAATGATCACTCAACAGGGGGGAGGTTCTCCCAATCAGGGAGTGGGTAGAGACTAATTTGGCACAGGTGTCCATTTTCAAGGGATGAAGGCCTGAGGCCCGAGAGCTGCTCCCCCTGTAGAGAAGACAGAGGGGCAGGGAGAAGGCTCACCTTGGACGACTTTCAAGTTTTCTTTAGGAGCCCTCTGTCAAAGGACTTGCAGTGTTCTCTGTATTACTTCACTGTTAGATGCTTAAGCTTCAGTTGCTGAGCCCAAGCTTCTGAGTTCAGGTGCTTCATGTAACATTTCTTACCTTCTTGATCTGAGTCAAGTTTCTCAGAGTGTCTATGACCCAGGTTTTCTTCTGTAAGGTGGGAACAGATGGTTCTTTAATGAGCTATTATATTGATGACAGGTTCTTGCCTGTAAAGTACTTATTTAATGTTTAGAGTAATACTACAGTAATTTAGAGCAGCAGGAAGCCCTCAGACACTTTTGGTCCTTGCTGCTGTTATCAACATTATACCTGAAAATTTTGACCTTTCCATTAAGAGTGCCATGGACTTCATCTTCTCTGAAGACACCACTCATGCTGTACCTCATCGAGATAATGAATTGCACTCACTGGGTAGAACATAATATCTGACACTTCTGTATAGCCAAAACAGTGTTGAGCTTTATCTTTATATATTTCATGGATTTTGAACAATGATGAAAAATCCATATTAATTGGAGGATCTCATAAATCCTTACCCCTTACTACCCTTCTCTTTTGCATGAAAATGAGAACTTTTCATGGCCCTTTTGGTGACATGTGGTTTCATTTCAGGAACAACTGACCTCTGAGGATGTGGCCATCGAATTCACTCAGGAGGAGTGGGAATTCCTGGACCCTCCTCAGAGGGCCTTGTACAGGGACGTGATGCTGGAGACCTATAGAAACCTGCTGTCTGTGGGTGAGGATGACTTCCTTCCAGAGCTGCCCTTGGGTATCTGCATTTTCCCTGTGTGCCCCTTGGGAGGCCCTGATGTCTTTCATCTGAGAGTTCTGGTGACTGGGGCATGACACAGCTTCAGAAGGTTAAACGGACCCTCTTCAGATGCTGTGTCTGTTTCATGTCATATCTGAGGTTGTCCCAGAGCTTAATTATGTACAAAGCTCACTGGCAAATGTTAGAAAAAAAAATACCAAAAAACCCGATTTCCTATTTTCTACCTTTTGACTTTTGGCTGGGTGTTTAAAAAAATCCACAGCACTTTAGATTTCTTTCTTCTGATAATGCTGAATGTCTATTTGTTTGTTTTTGCTTGCTTGTTTACTTTTTTTTTTGGCTGCACCATTCTACATGTGGGATCTTAGTTCCCTGACTAAGGATCAAATCTGCACCCCCTGCATTGGAAATGCAGAGTCTTAACCACTGGATCACCAGGGGAGTCCCAGAATTTCTGTTTCTGATCTGAATATTATCTCCACATTGGAGCATGAGAAAAAGCTCTGGACAGTGGGGAGTGATGTAAAAGTAGGCAAAACTACAACATATAAAGAAAAACGAGTATCTCAAAAGGGCTGTTTTTTTCTGTTTAGGAGTGGGACAAGTTGGTGGATTGGATCCTCTGTGGTTGTTACTTAGGAAAATGTAAGAGTGTGTAGAGAGATCGTCTTTTTGATCCTAGATCCTACGAGGGGAGGATATGTGACTCTCACGCTCTTAGCTTGCCATCTGTAGGCTGAGCGCATGGTCCCATCTCAAGATGCTGTAATGTCTGACCCTCATGTTGTGTTAGTTTTACTCTTGTGCTGCTCTGCCCCATCTGGGAATGTCAGCTGTTCCTGATGTTCCATTCTCCTTACTTTGTATCATTTTACCTCTTCAATTTCTTTGAAACATATTCCTGAAGGTCTGAAATTTTATCTGGTTTCCTTGCTGTGATAATCCACCTATGTTTAATTGGCAGCCTCTGGTGAGTCTGTGTGGAGTGGATTTAGTAGGTAACAGAAAACTGTGATGGAGACACTATTCCTAATGTTATTTTCTTGCTCTGTACAAAGTCAGCACTTGAAGCTATCTAGTAGAGTGGTCAGTATGTTCTGGGATGATGAGAGAGAAAGTATCACGAGAGCCTGATACATCTTTCCAGGTTATTTTCTGGCTTTGGAGACTCTGTCAAGGGCACCAAGACAGTGTTGTTGATGTGTATCAAGGACCATATATTTTAGCCTCTGTAAATGGTATGGGAATTTATCCCAGGACAACTTTGTCCAAGTTCACATTCTCATATCTATGGGGCTATTGGCTGCACTGTTGTTCTGTGCATTGTAGGTATCTTTTTATTTTATCATTGAGTTCAAATTTCTATGTTACTCTTAGTGTTTCTATTTTGTATTTGCAATGCGTTGGATGGTTGGTTGGGGAATGGTCCCTATGGTGAACTGGTGATCAGTCCCTCTTAAAATTCTTTATATATTCTTTGTACTCATTTACTATCAGATGTATGATTTCCACATATTTTCTCTTTTACTGTTGATTGTCTTTTCAAACTCCTTGCACTTTAATGCAGAGTAGTTTATAATTTTGATATAGTTCAATTTATTAATATCTGGTTTTATTTTGTGGCCTGTGCTTTTGGTGTTATATCTGATAAACGATTTGTGGGTCCAATTTCCAGAAACATTTCCTGCACATTTACTTCTAGGAGTTTTGTACATTTGGGACTTAGGTTTAGGTCTTTGACCCATTTTGAGTTCATTTTTGTCTGTAGTGTAAAATAATGTCCCAAGTAAATTCTTTTGCTGGTGGGTATTCAGTTTTGTCAACATGTCTTGTTTCATAGCCTGCTTCCCCCATTTAGTAGTTTTTACACCCTTGTGAAACATCTTTTGAACATCTCCGCAAGAGGTGTTTTTGTTTTTGTTTTAGCCATTCTTTTTAGGTATGCTGCTGCTGCTGCTGCTGCTGAGTCGCGTCAGTCGTGTCTGACTCTGTCCGACCCCACAGACGGCAGCCCACCAGGCTCCTTTGTCCCTGGCATTCTCCAGGCAAGAATATCCTTCTCTACTTCTTCAGTCAATTCAGTTTAGTCGCTCAGTCGTGTCCGACTCTTTGCCACCCCATGAATCACAGCACACCAGGCCTACCTGTCCATCACCAACTCCCAGACGTCACTCAGATTCACGGCCATCGATTCAGTGATGCCATCCAGCCATCTCATCCTCTGTTGTCCCCTTCTCCTCCTGACCGCAATCCCTCCCAGCATCAAAGTCTTTTCCAATGAGTCAACTCTTCGCATGAGGTGGCCAAAGTACTGGAGTTTCAGCTTTAGCATCATTCCTTCCAAAGAACTCTCAGGGTTGATCTCCTTCAGAATGGACTGGTTGGATCTCCTTGCAGGCCAAGGGACTCTCAAGAGTCTTCTCCAACACCACAGTTCAAAAGCATCAATTCTTCGGCACTCAGCTTTCTTCACAGTCCAACTCTCACATCCATACATGACCAGAGGAAAAACCATAGCCTTGACTAGATGGACCTTAGTCGGCAAAGTAATGTCTCTGCTTTTGAATATGGTATCTAGGCTGGTCATAACTTTTCTTCCAAGGAGTAAGCGTCTTTTAATTTCATGGCTGCAGTCACCATCTGCAGTGATTTTGGAGTCCCCCAAAATAAAGTCTGACACTGTTTCCACTCTTTCCCCATCTGTTTCCCATGAAGTGATGGGACCGGCTGCCATGATCTTCATTTTCTGAATGTTGAGCTTTAAGCTAACTTTTTCACTCTCCTCTTTCACTTTTATCAAGAGGCTTTTTAGTTCCTCTTCACTTTCTGCCATAAGGGTGGTGTCATCTGCATATCTGAGGTTATTGATATTTCTCCCGGCAATCTTGATTCCAGCTTGTGTTTCTTCCAGTCCAGTGTTTCTCATTATGTACTCTGCATAGAAGTCGAATAAGCAGGATGACAATATACAGCCTTGACGTACTCCTTTTCCTATTTGGAACCAGTCTGTTGTTCCATGTCCAGTTCTAACTGTTGCTTCCTGACCTGCATACAGATTTCTTAAAGGCAGGTCAGGTGGTCTGGTATTCCCATCTCTTTCAGAATTTTCCATAGTTTATTGTGATCCACACAGTCAAAGGCTTTGGCATAGTCAATAAAGCAGAAATAGATGTTTTTCTGGAACTCTCTTGCTGTTTCCATGATCCAGAAGATGTTGGCAATTTGATCTCTGGTTCCTCTGCCTTTTCTAAAACCCACCTTGAACATCAGGAAGTTCACTCTTCATGTATTGCTGAAGCCTGGCTTGGAGAATTTTGAGCATTATTTACTAGCATGTGGGATGAGTGCAATTGTGTGGTAGTTTGAGCATTCTTTGACATTGCCTTTCTTTGGGATTGGAATGAAAACTGAACTCTTCCAGTCCTGTGGCCACTGCTGAGTTTTCCAAATTTGCTGGCATATTGAGTGCAGCACTTTCACAGCATCATCTTTCAGGATTTGAAATAGCTCAACTGGAATGCCATCACCTCCAGTAGCTTTGTTCGTATTGATGCTTTCCAAGGCCCACTTGACTTCGCATTCCAGGATGTCTGGCTCTAGATGAGTGATCACACCATCATGATTATCCAGGTCGTGAAGATGTTTTTTGTAGAGTTCTTCTGTGTATTCTTGCCACCTCTTCTTAATATCTTCTGCTTCAGTTAGGTCCAGACCATTTCTGTCCTTTATCGAGCCCATCTTTGCATGAAATGTTCTCTTGGTATCTCTAATTTTCTAGAAGAGATCTCTAGTCTTTCCCATTCTGTTCTTTTCCTCTATTTCTTTGTATTGATCGCTGAAGAAGGCTTTCTTATCTCTTCTTGCTATTCTCTGGAATTCTGCATTCAAATGCTTATATCTTTCCTTTTCCTCTTTGCTTTTCGCCTCTCTTCTTTTCCCAGCTATTTGTAAGGCCTCCCCAGACAGCCATTTTGCTTTTCTGCATTTCTTTTCCATGGGGATGGTCTTGATCCCTGTCTCCTGTACAATGTCACGAAACTCATTCCATAGTTCATCAGGCACTCTATCTATCAGATCTAGGCCCTTAAATCTATTTCTCACTTCCACTGTATAATCATAAGGGATTTGATTTACGTCATACCTGAATGGTCTAGCAGTTTTCCCTACTTTCTTTAATTTGAGTCTGAATTTGGTAATAAGGAGTTCATGATCTGAGCCACAGTCAGCTCCTGGTCTTGTTTCTGTTGACTGTATAGAGCTTCTCCATCTTTGGATGCAGAGAATATAATCAGTCTGATTTCGGTGTTGACCATCTGGTGATGTCCATGTGTAGAGTCTTCTCGTGTTGTTGGAAGAGGGTATTTGTTATGACCAGTGCATTTTCTTGGCAAAACTCTATTAGTTTTTGCTCTGCTTCATTCCACATTCCAAGGCCAAATTTGCCTGTTCCTCCAGGTGTTTCTTGACTTCCTACTTTTGCATTCCTCTCCCCTATAAAGAAAAGGACATCTTTTTGGGTGTTAGTTCTAAAAGGTCTTGTAGGTCTTCATAGAACTGTTCAACTTCAGTTTCTTCAGCATTGCTGGTTGGGGCATAGATTTGGATTACCGTGATATTGAATGGTTTGCCTTGGAGACGAACAGAGATTATTCTGTCATTTTTGAGATCGCATCCAAGTACTGCATTTCGGACCCTTTTGTGGACCATGTTGGGTACTCCATTTCTTCTGAGGGATTCCTGTCTGTAGTAGTAGATATAATGGTCATCTGAGTTAAATTCACCCATTCCAGGACATTTTAGTTCACTGATTCCTAGAATGTCGAAGTTCACTCTTGCCATCTCTTGTTTGACCACTTCCAATTTGCCTTGATTCATAGACCTGGCATTCCAGATTCCTATGCAGTGTTGCTCTTTACAGCATTAGACCTTGCTTCTGTCACCAGTCCCATCCACAGCTGGGGATTGTTTTTGCTTTGGCTCCGTCTCTTCATTCTTTCTAGAGTTATTTCTCCACTGATCTCCAGTAGCATATTGGGCACCTACTGACCTGGGGAGTTCCTCTTTCAGTATCCTATCATTTTGCCTTTTCATACTGTTCATGGGGTTCTCAAGGCAAGAATACTGAAGTGGTTTGCCATTCCCTTCTCCAGTGGACCACATTCTGTCAGACCTCTCCACCATGACCCGCCTGTCTTGGGTTGCTCCGGGGGCATGGCTTAGTTTCATTGAGTTAGACAAGGCTGTGGTCCTAGTGTGATTAGATTGACTAGATTTCTGTGAGTATGGTTTCAGTGTGTCTGCCCTCTGATGCCCTCTTGCAACACCTACCATCTTACTTGAGTTTCTCTTACCTTGGGCGTGGGGTATCTCTTCATGGCTGCTCCAGCAAAGCGCAGCCGCTCCTCCTTACCGTGAATGAGGGGTATCTCCTCACTGCCGCCCTTCCTGACTTTCAACGTGGAATCCACTTCTTAGGTATAGTTAATTTACAATGTTGAGTTTCAGTTATATAGCAGTTTTCAAGATACCCAATATAGTTCCCTGAGCTATAGTCGGTTCTTGTTGTTTATCTATGTTGTACATATATTAGTTTGTATATATTCAGACTCCTAATTTATCTCTCCCTTTTCAGCTCCCATCACCATCCTGTGCTATTCCCTTTGGTAACCATAAGTTTTTCTTTTATGCTGGTGAGTTTATTTTGTGAATAAGTTCATTTGTATCATTTATTTCAGTTCAACATATAATATCTTATGATATTTGTCTTTCTCTGTCTTATTTCACTTAGAATAATCCCTAAGTCTGTCTGCTGCTGCTAAGTCACTTCAGTCGTGTCCGACTCTGTGCGACCCTGTAGACGGCAGCCCACCAGGCTCCCCTGTCCGTGGGATTCTCCAGGCAAGATCACTGGAGTGGGTTGCCATTTCCTTCTCCAATGCATGAATGTGCAAAGTGAAAGTGAAGTCACTTTGTCGTGTCCGACCCTCAGTGACCCCATGGACTGCAACCCACCAGGCTCCTCCATCCATGGTATTTTCCAGGCAAGAGTACTGGAGTGGGGTTCCATTGCCTCCTCTGCTAAGTCTGTCTATATTGCTGCAAAAGGCATTACTTTGTTGTATTTTATGCTGTGGAGGTGGCAACCCACTCCAGTGTTCTTGCCTGGAGAATTGTATGGACAGGAATCTGGCAGCTGCAGGTCATGGGGTCTTAAAGAGTTGGACATGGCTGAGCTACTTTGACTTCACAATATTCCCTTGTATATATGTACCACATATTATTTATCCCTTTGTCTGTCAGTGAACATTTAGGTTGCTGTCGTGTTTTGGCTGGTGTAAATAGTGCTGCTAAAAACATTGGGGTGCATGTATCATTTTGAATTAGTTTTCATCCTTTCTGGATATATGCCCAGGATTGGAATTGCTGGTTCATTTGATAACTCTATTTTTAGGTCTTTATGGAACATCCATGCTATTCTCCAAAGTGGCAGTACCAATTTATGTTCCTTCCAACAGTGTAGGAGGGTTCTCTTTTCTCCACACCCTCCCAAGCGTTTATTGTTTATAGACTTTTTGATGGTGGTCATTCTCACCAATGTGAGGTGATACATTTTTGTGGTTTTGATTTGCATCTCTCTCGTAAGTAGAGACATCAAACATCTTTTCAGGTGATTGTTGGCCATCTATTTGTCTCCTTTGGAGAAATAGCTGTTTTGATCTTCTGCCCATTGTTTATTGGGTTGTTTGTTTGTTTTGATATTAAGCTGTATGAACTGTTTGTATATTTTGGAAATAAATCCCTTATAGGTAGCATCATTTGCGTATATAGTCTCATAGTCCACAAGTTGAATTTTTGTTCTTTTTTTGGTTTCCTTTGCTTTGCAAAAAGGTTTTAAATTTAATTAGGTCTCATTTGTTTGATTTTGCTTTTATTACCATGATTCTAAGAGACAGATTCAAAAAAATTTTGCTGACATTTATGTCAGTGTTTTGCATTTGTTTTCCACTATGAATTTTGTAGTGTCTGGTCTTGCATTTAGATGTTTAACACATTTTGAGTTTATTTTTGTATGTGGTATTAGAGAATGTTGTAATTTCATTCTTTTTCATGTAACTATCCATTTATCCCAGCATCACTTATTAAAGAGACTTCTGCATTTTATATTCTTTCCTCCTTTGTTATAAAATAATTAACTTTAAGTAAATTGGTTTATTTCTGGGTTTTCTGTCCTATTCTACTGATCTGTGTTTCTGTTTTGTGCCATCATCATACCACTTCCCTGGTGGCTCAGACAGTAAAGCCATCTGCCTTCAATGCTAGAGACCCAGGTTCAATCCCTGGGTCAGGAAAATCTCCTAGAGAAAAAATGGCAACCCACTTCGGTATTCTTGCTTGGAAAATCCCATGGACAGAGTAACCTGGTAGTCTACAGTCCATGGGGTCACAAAGAGTTGGACATGATTCAGCGACTTCACTTTTACTTTGTTGACTGTCAGTTTGTAGTATAGTCTGAACTCAGGGAACATGATTCCTCCAGCTCTGGTTTTCTTTCTCAAGATCATTTTAGATATCAGAGTCTTATGTTTTGGTACAAATTAAGTTTATCTTTGTTTTATGAAATATGTCATTGTTAATTTGATAAAGGTTGATTGAATATGTAGATTGCCTTGTATAGTATGGTCATTTTGACAGTGTTACTTCTCAGAGTTCTATGAGTACAGTTCTTTTAACTTTTTAGGTAGGTTTATTCCTTAGAATTTTATTCTTTTCTATGAGATGGTGAATAGGGTTTTTTCATTAATTTCGCTTTCTGATATATCATTATTAGTGTATAGAAATGCAGCAGTTTTCTATATATTTTGCATCCAGCAAGTTACTGTGTTCATTGATGAGGTCTAGTAGTCATCTGGTGGTATCTGCAGGATTTTCTGTGTGTAGCATTATGGTTACGTTTTACTTCTTCTTTTTTTTTTAAACTTGAGTTCCTTTTATTTCTTTTTCTTTTCTGATTGTTGTGGCTAGGACTTCCAAAAGTATGTTCAATAGAAGTGGCAATAGTGAACATTCATATCTTATTCATGTTGTTAAGGGGAATCCTTTCAGTTTTTCCCTATTGAGTATGATGTTAGCTGTGTGTCTGACATATAAAGTCTTAATTATGTTGAGGTAGGTTCCATCTGTGCTCACTTTCTGAAGGGTTTTTATCATAAATAGAACTTGAATTTTGTCAGAACCTTTTCTGCATCTATTGATGATCATATGGTTTTTAGTCTTCAACTGTTACTGTGGTGCATCATAGTGATTAACTTGTGGATATTGAGGAATCTTGCATCCCTGCAATAAATCCCACTTGATCATGGTATGATCCTTTTATGTATTAGTATCTGTTTGAATCTGCTGTTTTGAACTCAGGGAAGGTCTAAGAGAATAAAGCCTTTTTCTACAAAAAAGAGTTGGATGCCTCAGAAAGGCTTTTGTAACTGGGAAGGTCCTCCAGAGTCAGTTTCAATCCCTCTTTTTTTTTTGATACTCCTCGATCTTGAGATGACCATGTGTGGAAGAAGAAACGAAGTAAATGTCCAATAAAAGATTAATCGTACTTGTCAGAGGAACCCAGGTTTAGATAGCCTTTTCCTGGATTTTCCTTCTGATTTCTGCTCATAAGATTCTTACACAATATCCTGGAATATTGTGTATGCTTTTCTTGAATATAAGCATTCCATTGTAACTTACAAAATTCACAGTTAGATACATTACATTGTAAATAGTATAACAGGTCTTATCCTGCTTTCTCCATAAATCACAGTCACTTTAAAAATCTCTCTTGTTTCTGTCCCATACCCATAGTATATGCCCATAAACTTGCTGAACCAGTTCTCTTCTTCCAAGGTCAGTATATTAGTTTGTGCTCTCAGTTATTTTCACGAAGACACGCAGTCACAAGCTGATACCTGATATAAACCTGTGTACCCTATGTTCCATGCAGGCCCTTTCTTAGTCCTGACCATTCCTCACATACTACCTTGATATGGATGGAAACATTGTTCTTACCTATCACATCCCTCCACCTTCTACATACTCTCACCGTAAAGATAATGTCTGGTCATCTATTGAACAAGTTTCTCAGGACATGACCTAAATCACTCTGTGCATCCATGATGACTCACAACCCATTTCGAGATGGGATGGTTGAATAATAGTTAAACAGACTACTTCTGTCTTGTATCTTCTTTGATATTTCTTTCTAAGTTCTTTGTATTTTTTTTTAATATTTTCTAATCTTTTCTAATCTTTCGTTTGGTGGGTGATCATGTTTACAAATAAGTTTTCTCAGTCTGTAGGTTCAGATTCATATCCTGGTTCTCTTACCACTTTGTATGCCAATTGGGTGTGTCTCCTGCTCTAATTAGAGAAAAACATGTTAATTTACCTCAAGCCTTTTAAAGCAAATTAGTGCTGTCAGTTGGCTTACAATAGTACGTGTTTTTTAGTAAATACTCAAAATGTATTTTTGTTTAAAAAAAGTAGTATCTGTAGTCTGTCATGTTCTTTATGATGTGACTTTATCTACATTATATCTTTTTAAAATTTTATTTATTTTTTAATTGAAGGATAATGGCTTTACAGAATTTTGTTTTCTGTCAAACCTCAACTACATTATATCTTGTATGCTTTTCACTTACAACATTTTGCAGCAATATTGTGTCTGACCCTAATCAATGAATATGCAAAGTACTCACTTTTTATTTATTATATTTTGGTGCCATTAAACCAGGTAATTAAGAATAGTGCATAGCTAGAGAGAAGCCTTCCTTGGTGGCTCAGTGGTAAAGAATTCACCTGCTAATGTAGAAGATGCAGGTTTGATCCCTGAGTCAGGAAGATCCCATGGAGAAGGAAATGGCAACCCACTCCGCTATTCTTGCCTGGGAAATCCCATGGACAGAGGAGTCCAGTGGGCTACAGTCCACAGTGTCACAAAGAGGCAAACACGACTGAGTGACTGAACAACAACATAGGTAGGGATTTGTTTATTGGCTGTTAGAAAACTGGTGACTACTTAACGTCTTAATTTATGTGTCATTTACAGATGATGGTCTTTTAGCGTGTATTCTGCAATACAGCTGACACATACTACTTTTAACATTGTAAAATGCCTTTTCTTTTTGGGTACGTAGTTCTATAGCAGATTTAGAAATCTATGTTGTTTCCAAAAAATTGTTTTAGTCATATTCTTCATTTTCTCATTTGTTTTCAATTGTAAACAACCAATTATGACTAGTTAATTATTAATTGGGTAAGATTGGTTTTGGATTACTTACTGTTACAATATATAATATATTGTTTAGAATTTATTTATGTACATTAAGTATGCAGAATACAATGATAGTATAATATTTTTCTTTTCAATTTGAGACAACTGTTGATTGATAGATTCCTAAGGGTCCTGGTAGAAAAATACTGTTTTTGAGAGTTGGCATAAGATTGTCCGATGTGAGTGTGTTTGGCATATGGTTTTTAAAACTAGGCTACCTTAACGGTGAATTTATGTTATGCTTTCTTAAGTTAAGAATTCTATTCCTTTAGTGTTTCTAAACACTTAAGGTCATCGTGGTGTTTCATAACTTAGTGTAAGTATTACTCTTGGTGTAGTATATATTCAACATGAAACATTTATTTTTGAATTATTGTGAGCAGGATACCTATGATTCTTTTTGTCTTGTAGATATCTCTCCTACACTTGTGATCAAGCATTTACAATGCAAAGCGAACAGTGATAAACAAGAAACATTCCAAACATTGATGCTGGGAAGCCCTGAAAGCTGTGAAATCAAACATGTTCATCTTTGGGAAAGTCAGGAAAATATGTGTGACTTTGAGTGTCAGGGGAGAGATGATGAAAGAAATTACAAAGGGACACCTGTAAGCCTTAATGGAAAAGTGCCTGATGGAAGAGATTCGCATGACAGAAAGGATGCAGGCATCAAGCCCTTTGGAAACAGGCTTGGATTTAACTTTCAGGATAAGCTGCATATATTTCAAACTGGTGGGATAATTTTTGAATATAATGAAGTTAAGAGGTCTGTCAACAACAGTTTCTCATTTTCACCACTTCAAAGAATTCCTCCTTGTGTCCAAACCAGTGTTTCTAATATATATGAGAATGATTTTATGAATCCTTCAGGAATAACACAAGAACTCAAAGTACACAGGAAAAAACCTTGCAAATGTGATGAGTGTGGCAAGGCCTTTCGTGTAAAGTCAACCCTTTTAAGTCATCAGACAGTTCATACTGAAGAGAAACCTTACACATGTGATGAGTGTGGCAAGGCCTTTACTGACAGCTCACACCTCAGAAGACATAAGAAAATTCATACAGGAAAGAAATTATTTAAATGTGATATATGTGACAAAGTCTTCAGCCGGAATGAACACCTTGTTGGTCATCAGAGGGTTCATTCTGGAGAGAAACCTTACAAATGTGATGAGTGTGGCAAAGCCTTTACTCACAGCTCACACCTCAGGAGACATAAGAAAATTCATACAGGAAAGAAATTATTTAAATGTGATGTATGTGACAAAGTCTTCAGCCGAAATGAACACCTTGCTGTTCATCAGAGGGTTCATACTGGAGAAAAACCTTACAAATGTGATGAGTGTGGCAAGCATTTTAGTCAACCTTCACATTTCACAAGTCATAAGAGATTTCATACTAGAAAGAAACCTTATAAATGTGATGAGGGTGGCAAGCACTTTAGTCAACCTTCACAGTTCATAAGTCATAAGAGATTTCATACTGGAGAGAAACCTTACAAATGTGATGAGTGTGGCAAGGCCTTTCGTGTAAAGTCAATCCTTTTCAGGCATCAGACAATTCATACTG
This sequence comes from Capra hircus, assembly GCF_001704415.2. Lineage (NCBI taxonomy): Eukaryota > Metazoa > Chordata > Mammalia > Artiodactyla > Bovidae > Capra > Capra hircus. The sequence goes on along the minus strand of NC_030825.1, from coordinate 61,023,835 downwards.
GAGAGAAACCTTACAAATGTGATGAGTGTGGCAAGGCTTTTACTGACATCTCAAACCTTGGGAGACATCAGAAAATTCATACAGAAAAGAAATTATTTAAATGTGATATATGTGACAGAGTCTTCAGCCGAAATGAACACCTTGCTGGTCATCAGAGGGTTCATACTGGAGAGAAACCTTACAAATGTGACGAGTGTGGCAAGCAATTTATTCGGGCTTCACAGTTCATAAGTCATCAGAGAGTTCATTCTGGAGAGAAACCTTACAAATGTGATGAGTGTGGCAAGGCCTTTCATGAAAAGTCAATCCTTTTAAGGCATCAGACAGTTCATACTGGAGAGAAACCTTACAAATGTGATGAGTGTGGCAAGGCCTTTCGTGCAAAGTCAACCCTTTTAAGTCATCAGACAATTCATACTGGTGAGAAACCTTACAAATGTGATGAGTGTGGCAAGGCCTTTTCTGACAGCTCAAGCCACAGGAGACATCAGAAAATTCATACAGGAAAGAAATTATTTAAATGTGATATATGTGACAAAGTCTTCAGCCGAAATGAACACCTTGCTGGTCATCAGAGGGTTCATACTGGAGACCAGCCTTACAAATGTGATGAGTGTGGCATGGCCTTTCATGAAAAGTCAATCCTTTTAAGGCATCAGACAGTTCATACTGGAGAGAAACCTTACAAATGTGATGAGTGTGGTAAGGCCTTTCGTGTAAAGTCAACCCTTTTAAGGCATCAGACAGTTCATACTGGAGAGAAACCTTACAAATGTGATCAGTGTGGCAAGGCCTTTCATCTAAAGTCACCCTTTTTAAGGCATCAGACAGTTCATACTGGAGAGAAACCTTACAAATGTGATGAGTGTGGCAAGGCTTTTCGTGTAAAGTCACCTCTTTTAACTCATCAGACAGTTCATACTGGAGAGAAACCTTACAAATGTGATGAGTGTGGCAAGGCCTTTCATGAAAGGTCAATCCTTTTAAAGCATCAGACAGTTCATACTGGAGAGAAACCTTACAAATGTGATGAGTGTGGCAAGGCCTTTCGTGTAAAGTCAATCCTTTTAAGGCATCAGACAGTTCATACTGGAGAGAAACCTTACAAATGTGATGAGTGTGGCAAGGCCTTTCGTGTAAAGTCAACCCTTTTAACTCATCAGACAGTTCATACTGGTGAGAAACCTTACAAATGTGATGAGTGTGGAAAAGTCTTCGGTCAAAAACCACATCTTCAACTTCACTGGAGAATTCATACTGGAGAGAGACCTTTCAGATGTAATGAATGTGGCAAGTTCTTCAGTCAAAATTCACACCTTAAAAGACATCGGAGAATACATATAGAGAAACCTTTAAAATATTATGAGTATGGAAAATCCTTTACTCAGGTCTCAGCACTCACTAAACATCAGAAAATCCATACATGAGAGAAACTTACGTGAATGTGGTATATGGTAGAAGTCTTCAAAGTTCAAAGTTCAAAATTCACACCCTGCTGTTGCTCAGAGAGTTCATCCTACTGAGAAACCATACAAATATCATGAGTGTGGCAACATCTTAGGCTTCATGAGAAAATTCATACTGGATAGAACTGAGATATATATGTATTTATTAGTCAGGTCTTTAGAACATGAATTCATTCTAGAATGTTTCCTCACCAATTTCACAGATGTTTAAAAAAAAAAAAATAACCCTATCCTCACATCTCACCAGTAGTACCAGAGTATTTATCCCGGAGAGAACACACAGCAATGTAATGTGTACGGCAAGGATCTTACCCAAAAGTCACAAGATAGGAATATAGTGGAGCCATACTTCCCAGACTCAGTGGTTGTGGCAAATCCTTTACTTTTTTCACTATATGTATTCTCTGATGACTTTAGTTCAGGTACTCAGCAGTAAGTCCATATTTGAAGAGAAGCTATAGAGATGTAAAAGAAACCCGAATTCTAACTCAGCAAAGATGATTCTTTGGGAGAGTAATCCACCATGTTTTTCGTCTCCTGGCTTTCTGAATAAAGTCACTATTCCTTGCCCAACAAGTAGTCTCTCAGTTTATTGGGCTGTTTTGTGGTGAGCTCTAAGAGCTTGGTTTTGGTAATACATTGATCAAATGCATTTGCTACATGCATTTCATGATATTCTATGGGAAGGAATCGGTGAGATGAAGGGACCGACTTCATTAGATACAATTCACTCACATCCGTGTTTCCTTGAAAAACACACAGCCTCAATTACGAAATTCAGTAGTGTGTGTGAATTAGCAACAGGGAGGGTGGAAAATAATGTAAAACTAGGACATGACTCATCATAGTCAGTAGGATCAGGAAACCCTTCCGTACGTAGTCCAGCCTGTTATAAAACATAACGTTCTACCAACTGACCTTGAACAGAGTAGGCAAGATGTTAAAGGGCCTGGGCTTTTTGTAGGAGGAGAGGGACAATTACCAGGGACTGATGGTGTGCCAGGAACAATGCATAGGAATAGGGTCATAGTCTCCATTGGACAGAAATAACTGTTGTATGTATGATTAAAGAAGAGTCACTCTTATTTGTGGAAATTGAAGACAGAGCTGTTACGGTCTTTGTAGACTGGGACCTGGGGACTGAAGTCGATGAGAAGAAGGAAGCAGGGGACCCAAGTCTCGAGTGAAACACATGCTTTATTTGCAGAAACACATGTTTATATGTCTTCATACAAGGCAGCTTTAGGCAGTAAAAAAAAAATTGAGGAAAAATAAAGCCAAGCAAATAACAATATTGAAAGGGCCAGAAAGCATCCCATATCCTGAGGAAGAGGGGCGTAACTGAACAGATTACCTTCAAGTAAAAGGTCAATGAAGGGAATCACTGAAAGGAGTCCAAGCAGATGCCCTTTCTCATCATCTCAGTCCTGAGAACTGTGAGCAGCTTTGCTTGTTCCTTTTTCCAGGAACTGATAAGGAATAGAGTCTTTGAGAAACGGCACACAAAAGAAGAAAATATCAGGTTGGATCCTTTAAAGTTGAATATCTCCTGACAGTTCCCTCTTTTTTATTTTTTCATAATTGGGGATGACTCTAGATACTTTTGTGAAAAAGGCCCTGACCAAGCGAAGTTGTTTAGTTTGAACAATTTTAGTTGAAAAGCATCGGTATATTACAAATATAATCACCAGGATAGTTATCAGCGTTATAGTTCCAGATCCAATACTATGTGTAATGCCTTGAAACCATCTTTGAGGGTCTAGCCCAGATAATTGATCAGCTAGCTGTTCAGCTAAGGTTTCCAAATTGTTGGAAGAGGGTAGACTCTTAGAGAAGGTTTCAAGGATTTCCTTTTGCAACAATTGTACATTTAAGGAAGCATTATTATGCATATCTTCCAAATGAAATTTGACTTTTTCTCAATTGTAATCACTATGGTTGAACCGAAGAGAAGTGATACAAAATTGAGTAGAATTCCAATCCAATTTAATACTTGTTTTTGTAAATCTATTAATTGATCTCCAACCCATTGGATGGCTGTTTTTTAATTCCTGAATTTTATCTTGAACTTTTGCATCTATCTGAACCTGAGTGACCCATATAATAAGAGCATCTTTAGTCCAATTTTGAATAAAGTTTTGTGTTTGAATTGAAGTTTGTAAAGCAGTGTCTGTGACAGCGGCAGTGGTGCAAATGGCTATTAACCCCAAAATGGCAAGAATCAAGCACTAAGTAATCGTTCAGATCGTCAGAGTAATTTAGTGAGTAACTGGAAGGTAAGTCTTGCCATAGGACCCTCTTTCCAGGGTCGTTGGAGATCTACTGGCAACCACAGACTACGTCAAGATCGAAGAATCAAGAGAGATTCGTTTCTTTAGAGAAATAGAGGAATTAAGACAAGTATACAATTTGCAATCTATACAAGTCACAGAACGTAAAGTCTTATTAAATTGTAAGTTTCCTATGGTAATAACAAAAGGAAGGGGAACGCAAGCTTGTATAAAATATCAGTGATTATAATGGAAGGAGTAACTATGACTATGATGGGTCCCTGTGAAATATCCAGTCCAAGTTCCAAGTTTTTCAGTATTTGTAGCACGTTTCCAGATGTCCCATTGTTCAGGCCCAATTTGTCTTTTGAGGACAAGTTGAGGTCGAGGAGGTGCCATTCCACCATCAAGCCAGCCAAGGAGTCCTTTATCATGGAAATGTTCCATTGAACTGTTGGTAATCTTCCATGTTACTTGAGTAACAATCACACATAGTAGTGTTAATATCATCTGAGCAGTTAGATAACCACATACCATAGGGTCCCCAATCAACAGTGGTGTAATTGGCCACAAACATGAATTTCCATGATTTAGCTTGAAATCTATCTCAATAAAGAGGAGTATATTTAAAATCCTTATAAGTAAACCCCTTAGATTCCAACTTTTGTCCTTGTCCTAGAGTGTTGGTAGTATTGGCATGGTTCTCATAAAAGGACAGGGCAGTAAACAGTCTAAACAATGTGTGGAAGTTCTCTTTTGGAGGCAGGATGAAAGCCCACGTTTTTCAACTAACATTAATACATAATTCTGCTGGGCCCATGTATAAAGGAAGGATTTTATAGCTAGAGAAATGTTAATCAATCTTCCTTCTTCCTCAGGATGAGAGGGCCCCTCCAAGCTCCAAGGAGGAGGCATATGTACTGAGTCATTAGTGGATACAGCCGGTCCTATATCTGTCCATTCTACAACCTGCAATAAAGGGGAGTTAGGTATATAAGCCCAATAATTGTGATTAGTCAAGTCAGCCTAAGCAGGGGAAGCAAAAACAAGCATAGTGACAAAAATATTTTCAGGATTCCGAGGCATTCCCTGTTGAGAAACCAGATTTTCAGCTTGATTAGTAAGGGTTTTTATCTGTCCCCAGGTTGGGAGATCATAAGGTTGATGACCTCGAGTGTGGCGTTTCTTGGAAATTTTTAAAGTCGCCATGGCTTGTACTGGAAACTCCTCCTGGGGATTTCACCGTTTCTTCTTTATCTTGAATGCTGGTGGCTCCCCTTGGGCGGATCTTCCGAAGAGGGAGCCAGCTGATTTCGTTGGGTCCATCTGGAGAAATATAAGCATACCTCTTTCCCTGAAATATTAATTTTCCAGATTTACATTGTTTGGTTAGCCTGACTTGATACCAAATGGGCAGAGGATGGGAGGTATCCTTCAATGCCTCAAAATGTTTTTCTGCTTCGTCAAAATAACCCCTTGTGGCAAGTTTAAAAAATTTAAACAAAGCTGTATTAACAATAGTTACAGGATTAAAGAATATATTGTGTTAGAATCTGTTGGGATCCTTTAATGGACCGGAACCTAGTGGTCCAGAGTCGACGATAAGAAAGTAAAAGACATTGGGACCCAAGCTCTGATGGAGCAAAGGTGCTTTAATGATCTTTCTGTGAGTATATATAGGCTGTTGTACAAGAAATTTCTTTTGATGATGTTAAAGATCAGAAGACCAAACGTACAGCAACCATTACCAAGGGATTAGTAATGATCACAAGGTCAGGAGACAATCCATATCTTAAGAAAGAAGATGGAGACTAAGCAGTTTTGTCATGAGGAGAATGTTTACTGAAGTCGTTTCAAGCCTGTCTCATCCTATGACCTCAGTCCTGGGAGCAGCGTGCTGCTCCACTGGTTTCTCACAACAGAAACTGATAAGGAACAGGATTTATGAGGAACAGCACACAGGAATCGTCCTGTTAAACATTCCCTGACAATTCCCCCTTATTTATAATATTTGTAAAAAGGGTTCTGACCATTTGAGTTTGTTTAGTTTTAACATTTTTTTTTCATGAAGGCAACGGTGAATGACAAATATAATTGTCAAGACAGTCACCAAAATTACAGTTCCAGACCCAGTGCTGTGAGTAATGCTTTGAAGCCGTCCGCGTGGGTCTAACCTGGATAATTGATCAGCTGGTTCAGCTAAAGTTTCCAAATTAGTGGAAGAGGGCAGATTTTTAGAAAAGGTTTCAAAGATTTCTTTTTGTAATAATTGTACATTCAGAGAGGAATTACCATGTTTATTTGGTAAATGAAATTTGATTTGTTCCCATTTGTAGGTACTATTATTGAATTGAACAGGAGTAACACAAAACTGAGTAGAATTCCAATCACATTTTAGCATCACCTGTATTTGTACATCTATTAGTTGATCTCCAACCCATTTGATGACTTTTTAGTTCCTGTATTTCATCTTGAATATCCTCATCTATCTGAGCCTGAGTGGCCCACATAGTATGAGCATCTTTACTCCAATTTTGGATAAAGTTATGTGTTTGAATTGAGGTTTGTAAAGCAATGCCAGTGACGGCAGCAGTGGTGCAAATAGCTATTAATCCCAAAATGCCAAGAATCACCCATCCAATGAATAGTTTAGATCACTGGAGCAGTTTAATAAGTAACCGGGAAGCAAGTCCAGCCATGGGACCTTATTCTCAGGGCCGCTGGAGATTTATTGGTAACCACAGACTACATTGAGATTGAAGAATCAAAAAGGATTCATTTCTTAAGGAAACAGAGGAGTTAAGACGAGTATATAATTTGCAGTTCATACAAGTAACAGAACGTAACGTCTTATTGAATTGTAAACTTCCTATAGCTAGAACAAAAGGAAGGGGAACACAAGCTTGTATGGAATATAACTGATTATAATGAAAGAAATAGTCTCTATGACTACGATTGGTCCCTGTGAAATGTCCAGTCCAAATCCGAAGTTCTTCAGTGCTCGCAGCAAGTTTCCAGGTGTCCCATTGTTCAGGCCCAATCTGTTTATCGAGGACCATTCGAGGACGAGGTGGGTGCCATTCCACCATCAAGCCAGCCAAGGAGTCCTTTCTCATGGTAACGTCCCATTGTAGTGTTACTAACCTTCTATGCTACTTGAGTAGCATAATCACGTACAGTGCTGTTAATATCACCTGAGCAGTTAGATAACCACATACCATGGGGTCCCCAATCGACAATTGTATGATTAACCACAAACATTAGTTTTCCTGATTTGGCCTGACATTTGTCTCAATGAACCGGAGTATATCTAAAGTTCTTACTAGTAAGCCCTTTGCATAGTGTTCTTTGTTCTTTCCCTAAAGTTTCAGTAGTATAAACATGGTTCACGGACAAAGAAAGGGCAGTAAATAATCCAAGCAATGTCTGAAAGTCCTCTTTTGGAGGCAGGGCAAAAGCCCAAGTTTGTCTGCTAACGTTTATGCATAATTTTGCTGGGCCCATACACAAAGGAAGGACTTCATAACCTAAAGAGATATTAGTTTCCCTTCTTCAGGGTGTGATGGCCCTTTAAGGCTCCAGGGAGAAGGTGTATGGAGTCATTGGTTAATACGATTCTCCGTCCATTCTACAACCTGAAGTAAAGGGGGATTGGGTATGTAAGCCCAGTAGTGTGATTGACTAGTTCAGCTTGAGCGGGCGCAGGGGGCGGGCATGGTGAGGGGGTGGGGGGGCGGGCATGGTGAGGGGGTGGGGGGCGGGCATGGTGAGGGGGTGGGGGGGCGGGGTGGGAGGCGCAAGCAAGCAAAGCAAATAGGGCAAAAAAATATTTTCAGGACTCCGAGGCATTCTCTATTGAGAGACCGGATTTTCAGCTTGATGAGTAAGGGTTTTTATTTGTCGCCAAGAGGGGAGATCATAAGGTTGATGCCGCTGAGGGCGGTGCTTTCTGGAGGTCTTAAGAGCTGCCATGGCCTGTATTGGAATTTCTTCCTCCTGGGGTTATTGTTGTCTTGCCTCTATGTTGAAGGCCAGGGGCCCCCTTGGGTTGGCTCTTCCAAAGAGGAAGCCGTGTGAGTTCCTTGGATCCATCTGGGGAAATACAAGCATACCCCTTTCCCTATAAGATTAACTTCCCAGATTTCCATTGTTTATTCAACCTGTCTTGGTACCAAATGGGAAGAGGAAGAGAAGAGTCCTTCAATTCCTCCAAATGTTTTTCTGTTCGTGTCAAGATATCTCCTTGCTGCTGCTGCTGCTGCTGCTGCTGCTGCTGCTGCTGCTGCTGCTGCTGCTGCTGCTGAGTCTCTTCAGTTGTGTCCGACTCTGTGTGACCCCATAGACATCAGCCTACCAGGCTCCCCCGTCCCTGGGATTCTCCAGGCAAGAACACCAGAGTGGGTTGCCATTTCCTTCTCCAATGCATGAAAGTGAAAAGTGAAAGTGAAGTCACTCAGTCGTGTCTGACTCTTGGCGACCCCATGGACTGCAGCCTACCAGGCTCCTCCGTCCATGGGATTTTCCAGGCAAGAGTACTGGAGTGGGGTGCCATTGCCTTCTCCATATCTCCTTGCGGTAAGTGAAAAAAATTTAAACAAATAAAGCTATATAACAATAGTTATAGGCTTAAAGAACATATTGTGTTGGAATCTAGTAAACTCTGCTCTGGATAAGGAAGATAAAAGTGTTCCTGGGTATTCCCCCGTATTTAATTTTTTATTTGTAGTTTAAGTGTGTAATGTGTTTGTTTAACTGTGTCTTGTATTTGTGGATTATAAGAAATGTCTGTAATCTGTTTAATAGAGAATGAATGTAAAAACTGTTTGAACTGCTTAGAAATATAGGCAGGGCCAATGTCTGTTTTTATAGAATTAGGTGTTCTGATTATTGCAAAGTAAGCTAACAGGAGGATTATATCATGTCGTGTATTTCACCTCAGAGAGGTGTGGCCCATATAAAAGAAGAATTTGTATCTATCGAGACATGTAAGAAGGAAGAGGAAGAAAGTTCAGAGCAATGAGTTACATCCATTTGCCATAAAGTTCTCTTTCATTTGTCAGAAACTTTTTTATATGTTTGTATTCATTTTATTAGCCATTTCTTATATCTTTTTATTAAAAGCATACATCTTTTCTTTAGCAAATATGAAGTGTCTTATATATTAGCATTTTATAGATTGGCAAATATATTTATTATACTATATTATATATTTATTTTTATATAAATATTTATTTCTCTATATATTTATTAATAGTCTAAAATCTCTTTAGTTTTTCTGTAAGAAAAACTTTTTGTAAGAGGAAGTTAGTGTTCAGTAATTAATGTTTTAAAATCTTTATTTGGAAATGACCTAGCTATTTAATAAACTTTTATTATTTCGTTTAGTACAATTTTACGAATTTGTTACTCCAATCCTAAGAGATTATTTTAGATAGACATTTTGAAAATAAAATTATTTTTATTAGAGTTTCTCTAAAAGTTTTCATATCCTTTATATATATATATATATAAAGAGTTACTTTTTGTTGACAAACTTAGTTTACCTTAAATCTAGGCACAATAAAAGTATTATATAATGATTTAAGACATGTCAATTAGATTAGCAAACAATTATATTTTAATTTAAATAAACATTTAATATTGAATATTTTTCAGTTCACATGAACTTGAATTTAAGTAGAGCTCATTAATTTCATATTATCCAAAAACAAAGTCATACACTGAGACATAGATAATTTTAGCTAGACAGATATAGTTTTCCACTTCAAATTTAAAATATCTTATATATATATATATATTTTTTTTTTTTCTGAGTTCCACCAATTTGTTTATGGCTGGAATCCCAGATAGAGTGGGCTGTGTATCCCAAGAACATGATAAGAATTAACTTTAGGTTTCTTCTTAAGCCTGTTTTTGTTTCCCAGGCAGAATTGGAGCTCCAAAAAAGTATTTTAACGTTAACCTTTTCCTAACTACACATGTAAGAAGAACTGGTTTTGCAATTTGAGAAAAGATTTTATTTTAGTCAGTTTTTTCTGGAGTCTAAAGAATATCATGGCCATTCAGTGTCAAAAATATCACTTCTCCTTTTTGTAGTTACAGTATATTATTAATGATATATGCATGAGGGAATTGCTGTCACACTGGATGTGAAGCCTTGGCTACTAAATTTTGACAAATAGTAGGACTGTTAAGTATACCTTGAGGTGGTGAGGCTTTTGTCAGGAGTTTCCATTTAGCCTTCATGAGAAAATTCATACTCTAATACATAGAAGCTATGTTGATGTAATGAGTGTGTCTTGACAACAGTCTTATAGAGAATTTATAGACAACAGTCTCAATTTAAGAATCCATAAGAAGTCATTCTGAAGAAAAAGCTTACAAGTGATAATGAATGTGTAAAACCTTCACTTGGGGCTCATATCTCACCAATCATCGGATGATCCATACTAGGGAGATCCTTACAAGTGTATGTAATGTGGCAAGGCTTTTAGGTGCTGCCTTAAACTCAGGATTTATCAAATGCTTTATACTTAGAAATGCAATGACTATGGCAGTTTTTACAATTACTACTCACTCTCTAGATAGGTAGGAATATATATCCTGGAAACAAGCCACACAAATGTGTTTGTAGGAAGGAATTTTCTGAAACAGAGCAATGCCTTACAGATGCAATCGGAGTGGAAAAAGTTTCCCCTTAAGTTGAAGTATTATACAGTAAGAGTCCATATTGTAGAGAAGTCATGAACTGTGTAGGCAATGGCTTTCTCAAGACATCAGAGTGTATTAGACTTAAAAATATATGTCTTTCAAAGAAACCACACAAAAGTTGTGCATGCTATTTCCTCTAAAATCAGGAAGAAGACAAGGGTGCCCACTCTCACCACGACTATTCAACATAGTTTTGGAAGTCCTAGCAGTGAGAGAAGAAAAGGAAATAAAAGGAATCCAGATTGGGAAAGAAGTAAAATTCTTACTGTTTGCAGATGACACGATCCTCTACATAGAAAACCCTAAAGATAGCATCAGAAAATTACTAGAGCTAATCAATGAATATAGTAAAGTTTCAGGATATAAAATTAATACTCAGAAATCTCTTGCATTCCTATATACTAACAACGAGAAAAGAGAAACTAAGGAAAAAATCCCATTCACCATTGCAATGAAAAGAATAAAGTACTTATGAATAAGTTCACCTAAAGAAACAAAAAGACTTACATGTACAAAACTATAAAAGACTAGTGAAAATGATGACACAAATAGATGGAGCAATATACCATGTTCGTGGATTGGAAGAATCAATATAGTGAAAATGAGTTCTACCCGAAGGAATCTATACATGGGAAGATGTTAATGTATGAACTTTGAGTTGTAAAATGAGTAAGTTCTGGGGAGCTATGTGCAGCATTCTAACTGCAGTAAATTCTCCTGTGTTACTACATACTTTAAATTTGCCAGTAGAGTAAATCTTAAGTGTTCTCACCATACAAAACATGGGAACTGGGAGTTGATGGATGTGTTGATGACTGGATTGTGATAGATATTTCACAGTGTATACATCTGTCAAATGGTCACATCATGCATGATAAGTATACACATATCCATTTGATTAGTTCTATCTCAGTAAGGCTGGAAAACAAGAAAGTAGGAGGTGGGCTGGGTTTGCCACCTTTAATGATGTTCAACCCATGTTTCCCATGAGATCTATGATGCATTTTGCAAAACCATGTATGGTACCCCCTGCCCTATCAGACGTCCTCAGATACTTGTGTGGGTCCTAGTCCCAGGTACGTTCACAGTGCAGCAAATCTGATCTGGATCCTACATTGAGAACCAAGGCTCTTAGGCTCCACTTCTGAGACTGAGAATAGCCCCGCCACTCTGCTGTGAGTGATGATGGACCAGGGCCTGCTGTGTGACCTGAAGGGGATCATGGGGTAAGCGGAGGTGCCCCCTGCTGCTGGGTACATGAAGCCTCACCAGGAGGGGAGTGTGATCCGAGGGAAAGTGTGGGAAAGCTCCTGTGTCGGTCTCTGTGCCGGAATTGACTGTCCTGAGTCCCTCCTGAGACAGTGGGCACAGAGGACTGTCTGTTCCCCATGGAGGGCTTCCCTGCATGTGTAGTTGGGGCTCAGGAAGGGGGAATGTTGATTGTAGGTATTAAACAGCATGTTTAACAGGGCTAGGGGGCTTTTCATTCCATCATCTATTTTTCACTATGAAATCCAAGTTTACTGGTATTTTTTTGTCTTCTTTGTCACATGGTGCAGCTTGCAGAATCTTAGTTCCCTGAGTATGGATTGAACCTGAAACTCCAGAAATGGAAGTGCGAGGTCTTAACCACGGGACTGCCAGGGAAGTCCCCACTTTACTAACCTTGGTTCATTGTTCTATTGTGGAATTAACAAATAATCTTTGGTTTTCGTTAATAACTACATACCTAAAATTAACTGTGGATAAAATCATTTTTTTATAAAAATTATTTATTTAGGTGTTCTGGGTCTTTGTTGCTGCTTGGTCTTTTCTCTAGTTGCCAGCAGTGGGGGCTGTTCTCTAGTCGTGGTGCATGCGATTCCCATTGTGGTGTCTTGTTGCAGAGCATGGGCTGTATGATGCTTGGGCTTCAGTAGTTTCAGCACGTGGTCCTGTTTTTTTGGGCTCTTGGGCGTTACAGCACAGGCTCAGTAGTGGTGTCACTTGGTCTTAGTTGCCCTGAGGCATGTGGCACTATCCTGGAGCAGAACCCATGTCTTCCGCATTTGCGGGTGGATTCTTTACCATTGTGCCAGGAGAGATGCCCTCATATTATTTGTGAAGACAGGTATTTTATAGAGATTGGACTCAACGCATTCTATATATGTTTTTTATACGTCTACTACTTTTTCTTTTTTTTAAAACCAATATAGTATTAGAGTTGAGACTTCCACATTGGTGTAGTGGATAAGAATGTGCCTGCCAGTGCAGGGGATATGGGTTTGATCTCCATGGTCCAAGAAGATTCCGCATGCCCAGGAGTAACTAAGCCCATCCACCGTAACTACTGAGCCCATGCTCGAGAGCCTGTGAGCCAAAACTGCAGACTCCATGTGTTGCAACTACAGAAGCCTTGTGCCTGCAGTTCACCTACAACCTGTACTCTGTAACAAAAGATGCCATTGCGGTGAGAAGCCCACTCACCACAACTACAGAGTATCTCCCGCTCAGTGCAACTAGGAAAAGCCACACAAAGTAACAAAGACCAGCACAATCTAAATAATTAAACAAGGTTTGTAAAAAAGGTAATATTGCCACACTTAAGTACAATTGATTCATTTTCATGGCCCCAGAGATGCTGAAATACATATGACTAAAAGTGATCATGGGAAAATGATTTAAAAATGTGTCAAGAGGCAGCTCTTCATTTCAGTCAATCGTGTATTTACATGTGCATGCATGTGTGCATGGATATGCAGCTCCATGGTTTTATTACAAAACATCATCTCATAAATAAGCTTTGTACTTTTTAACAGTTGAAATTATCTCTTAAATATATTATGTACCCGTAAATTTTTTCTACCTCAGCACAGGAATGATTTAAATAGTAATAAGATTACTGATATTGTGTGGGGGGGAGGGGTTGAGGAGTGACCCTATACAATGACCTTTTATGGCCTTCCATTGCTCTTCAAATTCCTTGATGTTATTTGAGGTTTCTCAGGGAACTCTTACTGATGGACTTTTATGCTCTGTTACTTAACTGTTTGATTCCTTAGGTTCAAAGGAATTTGACTTGACTTGATTCCCTCCTCTTTTAGTATAAAAAGGGACTGAGTTCTAATTCAGATAAGATGGTTTTGGGGGTACAGTTCACCATATTTTCAGTTTGCTGACTTTCTGAATAAAGTCGTTATTCCTGCCCCGGCAACTTATCTCTCAATTATTGACCTGTTGTGTGGAGAGCAGTAGAAGCTTAGAATGTGTACTAAAGGAACAATGAGGTTTTCATCAATTTTTAAAGATGTATTGCTCTTTTTGGCCACATAATGCAAAGAGCGGACGCAATAGAAAAGACCCTGATGCTGGGAAAGATTGTGGGCAGGAGAAGAGGGTGACAGAGGATGAGATGGTTGGATGGCATTACCCACTCAATGAACACAAGTTTGAGAAAATCCTGGGAGATAGTGAAGAACAGGAAAGCCTGGTGTGCTGCACTTCATGGAGTTGCGAAGACTCAGATTCGACTTAGCAACTGATCAATGAAAATTGCTCTTTTTAAAGTAATGGTTAGTAAACTGTCAATTTCAAAATAAAAAAGGTACTGACGGAAGTTCCCATCACATACCTTAGTCCTCCAGTCTCAGACTGTAGGTTTTGACCTTGTGTCTCTGGAACTGAGCCATGTGGAGTTTGGCCTTCCAGCTGAATGAAGAGCAAAGAGGAAAAGTTGTGATACAGGATGTCACTGTAAAATGGCATGTTTTCCCCAGGGATAGTTTTGTATTTCTTATTTTAGTTTGCAGTACAGAGAGAAATCCTGAAAAATTTCTTGTTTTCTTAAGATGGTTAAATTATTCTAATGGCAGGAAATGTTCTGCATCCAATTACCACCATACAGGAACTCTTCAGAGACCTAAGTTCCCAACCCCTGAATTGCCAGGAGCAGGACAGGCAAGAACCTGCTGACAAAACCATTGATTGATTTATTTATTGCACTTGAAAATATGTGGGTTATTTTCAAATACCTTTTGGTATTGATTCTCACAGAGTTTCACAGCAATAAGAGAGCAGGCCCTGTATGATTTCAATACTCTTTATTTAGGCCATGAAACTTTTGCACCTTGTTTTATGTCATGTTCCAGTGTCTCCTGGTTAATAGTCTATGGGAACTTGAATACAATTTGTATCCTGCTCTGTGAAAATTGTTTAAGTCTTAATTATGTTGAATTGGTTCACAATTCTTTTCAGGTCTAGTATATCTTACTTTCCTGTCCATTTTATTAATGTTTGAGAGTTTAATATTGAAATTCCTACTAAAAATCTTAATTTGTCTACGTAAAAAATTGTAATATATAGTGGAACTAACTACTTTCAAAGCCTCATGTAAATGTGTTGTCATACTTTCGTAATTTCAAAAAATTTTAAAAAGGAAAATAAAATCGTCATTGAAACTTTTCTACTTGTTACGAGGACATAGCCTAGTTTCCAACATACTGGTCTACAAAGTTACAAGCTTTTGCCTTAAAAGTGTAACGGGGTAACACAGCGACCTGGGAAGGCCGGCATCCTCTGCCTGTATGGCGGCGTGGAGCCCCGCTGCAGCAGTGCCTCTGGTCCGCGGAACCCACCAGCTTCCTCCTCTCCAGTATACCCAGTGCATGTTTTCCTCGCATCCCGAGGGGGGAGCTCAAAGTGACCCAAATCCTCAAAACTTACAGAAGGCTGTGGGGGAATGTATAAAATTCAAATTAAATCGGAAGAATTTAAGGAGAAGGGAACTGTCTAGCAGCCAACAGGCACTAAAAGAAGAAATCAAAGGTAGGCCGGGATTGCAGATTTTATGTCTGTCCCCAAATATTGACCATACCCTGGCTGCTTAAATGTTGTTGCTAGAACACTGGATGAATCTTACTAACAGGGGCTTCCCTTGTGGCTCAGCTGGTAAAGAATCCGCCTGCAATGCGAGAGACCTGGCTTAGATCCCTGGCTTGGGAAGATCCCACGCATAAGGGAAAGACTACCCACTTTAGTGTTCTGGCCTGGAGAATTCCATGGACTGTATGTATAGACCATGGGGTCGCAGAGTCGGACACGACTGAGCGACTTTCACTACTAGCACCATTCTTTCCTCAACACATGACAAAAAGTTTATTTTGTTCATCGACATTTCCATATTGTAATTATAGAAGAATATGCTACCTATTTAGATGTTTAAGGCAACAAATTTAAAAAAACAGGCTGTAATTTATGGGGCATCATAGGGCTGTTAAACACCTCCCGGCCCCTTGCCCCGCCTAGCTCTCGCTCTGCAGACCTGGAGGTTCCTCGCCCCGCCCCTCGCCTGCAGCGATCCGCCCAGCCCCCGACCCGGAAGCTCCGCCTTGGAATCCGCTCGTGTGCAGTTTCCTGCGCAGTTTCGAAAGAAGGTCGCCGGGCGGCCCTTGAGTATTTTTTCCCAGGGGCCCCGCGTCTGCGGTAGGAGGGCTGACAGGGGTGATCCTAGGAGAGAAACAGGGATAGGTGTTGACTAGAAGAGAAGAGAAGGAAGTAACCCTAGACACCTGGAGTGCCCCAGAGTGGGAGTGTAACAGGGAGAGAAGGGGTGTGACTAGAAGGCAGAGAGGGAGCAGAGTTGGAGAAAGAAAGAGACAGATGTATAGATGTTTAGGACAATTAAAAGGGTTGGCGTGGGGAGAAGAGCAGCAAGAGGAGAAACAAGTTGCCGAGGAGGGCAGGAGAGGTGTGAGGGAAGAAATAGGAGGGCAGAAACAGCATCCCACCTGAGGCAGTGGACAGCAAAGGACGGTTCCACATAGTGAGGTCTTCTTGTTTTTGTGGTTGTGGCAAACGAAGGGGGGGACTTTGATTCTAAGCCTGAAGCAGCCTGTTTTCCACTTGCCAGATCAACTTCTAAAAACTTATATTGTCTGAGGAGGAAGCTGGGAAGAGGAGGAAAAAAGGCAAGAAAAGAGGAATGGCTCTTTCTCAGGTAAAATCATATTCTCAGTTGATTCTCAGTCTGTCCTTCCTGAAATCCCTTCTTTGGACTTACTAATCATCTCTGACTCTGAAGTATCCTTCCTGACACCTGTACATGCACACTCACCAGGGAACTTCCCTCAGGGCCTGTCATCTCCACTTAGATCCCAACTCCGCATGACCCAGTGGCCTGGGCCTTGTGTGGAGGGCACCATCCTGGGCAGGGCTTCACACCCACAGGTTTGAGAAGGGGTCTCAGTGCTTTTGGGCAGCAGGGATTGCCTCCGGTCCTGGATGTGCAGTCTGCTCTCTGTCAATCAGGATTAAGAAGCTGTGGGTGGGAGCCATGTATTAACATGCACAGTACCTGGTAAAATCTGGAAGTAGACCTAAAAAGGGAAATTTGTTCTAAGGTAATTGAAGCTAAGTGAGTGAGTCACTGACTTCAAACTCTTGATTGGAAATGGGATGGAAAGTTCAGAGTCAGGTATCAGTCATAGAGAGTGTGCTATTCCATCATCTGTTTGAAACTGTGACATGAATCTAAGTCTCTGAGATTTGGAAATTCACTGTCATTGCCTTCATTTTTGAGATTTTGTCTTTTCACTGTGTTCATTTTGTGGTTTGGCACAGAGATGTTTTTACTTTTGATGCAGGTGAGGTTTCCTCTTCATTGTTTAACCCATAGATTCACCATTTGTTATGGCAACTGTCTTTTTTCCACTAGGTTTTCTTAGTATCCTTGTCATTAGATTTTAAATATATGCAAATGGTTATTTGTGAACATTCCCTTCTGTTCCCTTGGTGTATAAATCCGTGTTTATGCCAGTACTACACCATCTGGATGATATGCGATATGGCTTGAAATTTTAAAAAGGGTGACCTTCCTCTTTCATCTTTTTACTTATTGAAGAGTATTTTTGCAGTTTGTGGTCCCCTTGAGATTCTTTATGACTTCTGGCAAGTTTTTTCTATTTCTGCAAACATTTCTGTTGTACGTTTCATAATGAATTCATTAAATCTGTGGAACATTTTGAGTAACTTGGAAATATAGAGTGCTGAGATTTCCAGTCTGTGACTACTAGATTTATTTGTTTATTTTGGATTTCTTTTAGAAATGGTTAAGTAGTTTTTAGTGTATATGTTTCACCTCCTTGGTGAATTATTCTTGGATGTTTCATCCATTTTTAATACAATAGTAAATAAAATTGTTTTGTGATTTTCTTTTAACATTGTTCATTGTGTATAGAAATGGAGCTGATTTGCACATTGACTTGTGTATCCTGCAAGTTTGCTAAAGTTGCTATTTAATGTGGCAGGGGGTTTCTTGTGTCTGTGTGGAATCTACAGTTTATACATAAAAGACGTCCTCTAGGGAAGTAGGTAACTTTCTAATTTTGCACTTTGGGAAGCTTTGATTTCTTTTTTTTGTGTAATTTCTCTGGTTAGGAGTTTCAGTCCTCTGTTGAACAGTGATGCAGATTGTGCATCCTTGCCTTCTTTCCGATCTCAGAGGAAAAGTTTTCAGTCTTTCACCATTGAGAACAATGTTAGGTGTGCTCTTTTCATACATCATATATTTTATTGAGATACTTGTTTTGAAAACAAAACAAAACCCCTAAATGGACAGGAATGTATCAAAGTGTGAACAGAGATGAGCTCTCAGGACAGAGAGGAAAGCACATCATTAATAGTGGTTGGAAACCTCTTGTAATGGTACATAAGATGAGAGCTTACGGTGAACAACGTCAGATTCATGATCTCTAAAGAAGAAGATATAGCTTTGGGACCAGGGACCAGGCTTGATCACTCAAGAGCTTTTGTGTAGCAGAGTTGTGACAGAGAAAGCTTCTCACATAGACATCAGAAGGGGGATGGAGAATGCCCCCCCTTGCTAGTCTTAGCAAGGGAGCTATATAGTTTCTCAATTGGTTATTACAGTAACTCAAAAGAATGTCTCAAGGTTGTAAAGGTCTTACCAGACTCATGCCCAGAATTTCCGTTTCAAGATGACAGGATAGTCAGAAGGTTCTCAAGAAGGAGAAACCTGTCCTCAAGCAGGATACATTGTTTTTGTATTCTCTTCAATTCAGTGCAGTCAGTCAGTTGTGTCCAACTCTTTGCGACCCCGTGAATTGCAGGATGCCAGGCCTCCCTGTCTATCATTAACTCCTGGAGTTCATTCAAACTCATGTCCATCAAGTCAGGGATGCCATCCAGCCATCTCATCCTCTGTTGTCCCCTTCTCCTCCTGCCCCCAATCCCTCCTAGCATCAGTGTCTTTTCCAGTGAGTCAGCTCTTTGCATGAGGTGGCCAAAGTATTGGAGTTTCACCTTTAGCATCATTCCTTCCAAAGAACACCCAGGACTGATCTCCTTTAGAATGGACTGGTTGGATCTCCTTGCAGTCCAAGGGACTGTCAAGAGTCTTCTCCAACACCAGAGTTGAAAAGAATTAATTCTTCAGCACTCAGCTTTCTTCACAGTCCAACTCTCACATCCATACATGACCACTGGAAAACCATAGCCTTGACTAGACGGAGCTTTTTTGGTAAAGTAATGTCTCTGCTTAGTACAGACTTTAAGCTCTCTTGTTTTGTTGTGTAATCGTCAGCTCTGGGCTTAAAGAAAAAAGTTTGTCCTTTTCTCCTCCTTGAGAATTCCAGACCACTTTCTATCCTCCTTGAGAGCCCGAGACGTCTTTCTCCTCCTCGAGATCCCCAGACCCCTTTCTCCTCCTCGGTTACTGAGGACTTCTCAACCTACCTAGGAATTGACTCTCTCAGCTCTTGGCCAAAGAGAAGTTTGTTTATTAAAGTCCCAGAGGAAGCTTAACCTTTCCCCGAGTCCTCAGCCTGTCCTTCAACATGTATCATGTGTTCTTTCACCCACCAGTGGTGCTGCAGCTCCATCAGACACAAAGGCAAGGTTTGTATCCACAACACTCGCCATCCCCCTGCTGTGAGCTGGTTGTTCTCGAGTGTGAGGAGCATGAGGTGGGCTGCTTTGCCCCCTCTTCTCTCTTTGTGGGCTTGGATCTATTGGCTACTCAATTCTTAGTCCATACAGATCAGAGCTGATGTCCCAAGCGTCTAACCCCTGATCCGGTGCTGCTTTCATCACAGTTGTCATATTTGGGAGATAGAATCGGCAAATGGGAAAGTACTGGCTGCTCTTTAATTTTATCTGGCACCTCAGAACCTGTAATGAACTGTCTTAGTCCCTGTCTGCCTCTTGAGATCGCTCAGCCATTTCTGCTGTTCTCCTTTTGCTGCCATACATGTCAGAGTGTGTGGAATAAGCTGGTGGATTGGATCTTCTGTGCCTGTTACTTAGGAAAACTATAAGGACAGCAGTCCAACAAAGGGAATATGTGTGAATCTTTCAGGCTCTTAGCTTGGCATCTCTGGGTGGACCAAATAGTCCCATCTCAAGGTCTTAGGATATGAGACCCCCACATCTCATAGTTTTCCACTCTTGTACTGGTCTATCTAGTCTGGGAGTGTAGACTCTTCCTGACTTTGCTTTCTCCTTAATTTGTATAATTTTTCCTTTTAAATTTGATTTGGAAGTATGTGGCCCTAGGGTCTGAAGTCATGTCCAGTTTCTTTGCTGTGGTAATCTACCTGTGTTTAAGGGGCAGCTCCTCATGGACTCTCTGTGGTGTGGGTTTACTGGATAAGAGAAAATTTTTAAAGGAGAATCCTTTCCCTTATTGGTTGTAATATTTTCCTCCTGCATACAGAATTACCACTTGAAGCTACTTAGTATAGTGGTCAGCGTGTTCTGTGATATGAGAAAGTATCTGAAGACCTTGACCTGTACATCTTTTCCTGGCTTTGAGTGATGTTAGAAAAGCCTGCGTGAAGGCCACTGTGATAGTGTTGTTCAAGTGTACTATCACCATGCCCTTTGAGCCTCCCCAAGAGGTGTAGGAACTTCTCCTGACAAGGGTACTGTCCAGGTTCACACCCTCATAGTTGTGAGGCTGTTGACTAAACTGTTGCTGTTGCTGCATGCTTGTCACCTGGGTGCCTCCACGCTTAATTTTGTAGCAACTTAATGACAGAGCTTATGTAGTGGAGTGATAACTTCAGTGATGAACCATCATTTGTTTTTTTTCAAGGCATAGCTACTTTCCTGTTTTTATATTTGTATGCATTATAAATGATTGTCTTTTATATTTGCCATTGAGTTTCTATTATATGTTACTGTTTGTATTTTATTTGCAATATGTGGGCTGGTTGGTTAAGAAAGCTCCCCACCCCTATGGTGGAATTGGTGATCGGTACTTTTTAGAGTTCTTTATCTATTCTTGATGTTAAACTATTATTGAATATATGCTTGGTAATTTTTGGTCTTATAGTGTACATTGTTTTTTCACTGCTGGGGATGGTTTACTGCACAATATTTGATAATTAGGATGTGTGCAATTTACCTCTTTTTATTTTGTTGGCGTGAGCTTTTGGTGTTGTATCTGATAAATCATTGATGAATCCACTGTCAAGAATCATTTTTAGGTTATCTATACGAAATTTTGGATGCTAGACAAACTTACTGTGATAATCGTTTCACATTATACGTATCAGTTAGTTTTTCTCTGTAGCTTAAACTTATACAATGATATTTGTCATTGTAAGAGTTGCTTATACAACCCCCTGTATGTCACTGTTTAAAGAGTTGGGTTTAGAAAGGGGAAATAATTAAAACAGGTTGGATAAAAGAAACAATAACGCAGTTTATAATCATTTAAAGTGTCTTGCTCTTAAAAGGCTGTGCTTAGTGACCCAAATGATCACATCCCTTAAGTCCTCCATCTCAGACACCCAGGTACTGTCCCTGAGTTTCTTGAACTTAGCACTATGCTAAGTTTGATGTTTTGTAGGGTATGAGTAGGGAAAAGGCCATTTCTACCGAGGCAGAGTTTTGTATTTGTAATATAGAGACTAGTCCCATTCTTGTTTCTTAAAACTGCGGAAGCCCCCAGATCCCTGAATTGCTTCAGCCTCACTAGCAGGATCTGAGAACAACATGCTGTGAAAAACAGTTTTTATTGAGAATAAACCCTTTTAGTCTTAAGAGGAAGTATCTTGGCTTCGGACATAGCTTGAAGCTTTTACCTGAGCAGTGTTACGAGCGGTAACTTAATGCTGTCAAGGTAACAGGCCCCGCCCCCTCCGCGCCCCGCCCCTCCCACAACTCTGCGCACAGCGGGTGCTCGCCCTGCCCCTGGTCGGAAGCTGCGGCTCTAATACCAAAAGCCCTTTCACACGGAGCCGGAAGTTGGAGAGCGCGGAGCCAAGGTTCCCGGAAGGCGCCTAAGCTTCCTTCTAGAGTAAGTTTGCAGAGCTCGCCACCCCTCCAGTCCCCACCTCAGTCCCCGCTCACTCGTCCTCGGTTTAGTTCAGTTCCGTCGCTCAGTCGTGTCCGACTCTTGGTGTGGGAATTGCCAGCGACCTGAACAACCTGGCACCCGGTGCTCGGCCTCGAATAAACGCTGCCGCTGCCGTTGCGGCCCAGTTATCTTTTCATTTGGGTTTTAAGTGTTGCTGAGGCGGTTTCGGCCCTCGGTGCTAGTAGACACCGCCTCTGGCGACATTTTCCTGCTTAAAACCCTTGTTTACCTCTGCCTCGCCAAGTAAAGCCCTCTCTCGCGAGTTGGAGTCGCGCCCGCCGCGTCGCCTTCTCGACCGCTGGAGGCAGAGCCCAGATAGGCAGCGCGCCCTCTCCCTGGTCCCGGGATTCCGGAGAGGCCGCTCCGCTCCTGAGCCCCCTCCCTCCCAGTCCTCTGTCCTCGCGTCTCCTGAGGCCGGTCCTTCTGCCCCGCAGCCGCCCCCTTTCCTGTCAGCCCGTCCCGTCACCCCGCATAGGGTAGGTGACCTGTGACAGCCAGTGCTGTTCCATTCCCAATTCAACTCCGTCGGAAACGGTGATCTTCCGGTCCGGGGGCGATACGTTTGTCGCCCACTCAGTAAATTCAGGACGCAGGAGGATCAGGAGAAGCAGACTCAGAAGGACTGTGAGAAATAACTGAAAGCGAGGAGAAAAGCATCAGGGAGAACCAATGGGAAAACTGAGAATGGCTGAGGGATTTGCAAAGGGATAGTCAAGTCAAAGAGGTTAAGCCTTGAAAATAGCCAAGTGAGTAAAGTAGAGAAGTATTAATAAATCAGAAAGCCAGATCTCCAGGGACTGGGAAACAGCACAGGGAGAACTGCCCTGTCTCAGTGATGGGAGCGGGGAGGCGAAGGGCGATGAGGGACGTCAGAGGTCGAGAGTCCCTAACTGGGTTTCAGCCCGGTTTGAGTCCAGGCCTCGTCGGTTAGAGTCCCGAGTTGTGTTTTTACCCGGTTGGAGTCCCGCCACATGGGTTCAAGTCTCAATCTGAGGTGGCCGGTTTTATGGTGCTGGCAGAGAAAGGTAAGGAGCAGAGGAAGAAAGGGCCGGAAGGAAGCATAGCCACATGGCCTGCCAGAGAGTGGGGAGGCAGGGAGAGTCACAGCGAGAGAAGGGGAGTAATCTGGAGCGCAGAGAGGGAGCCTAAATGGGGGAGGAAAGAGGCAGACTTAGGTATGGATTTTTGAAAGACTCAGGAAGGTTGGAGAGAGAGCATTTCGAGGGGGAACGAATTGCAGCAGCCTGGGACAGGACACGTGAGGGAGGAAATAGGACGGGAACAGCAGGAGAGCAGAGGGGGACAAAAAGAGACACCGAAACCCAGATGAAATAGGGAGATAGGTGAACAGAGGGGTAAGCTCGATCCAGCTGTAGCCAGTTGTCTGGATACAGATGATTTTTTTAGTTATACGGAGGAGGATGAGAATTTCAAAACTCCTGTCTATAAGGCTTGTGTCTTGTTTTATTAGCTGTGGCAGAAGATGACTTTCATTTGCAAACCCTGTTGAGTTGTGAGAGACCCCCTTCCCTCGTCCTATCATGAGATAGAGGTCAAGGAAGAAGAGATCTGGGACAAGAAATGACTGACTCTGAAGTGTCACTCTGTGGTAGGTTTTTTTTTTTTTTTTTTTTTTTTTTAAGGAATCTTTTTGGGCTGTGCTGTGCGGTGGGCTCAGGAGTTGCAGCTCCCAGGATCTAAAGCACAGGCTCAGTAGTTGTGCACCGGCTTAGCTGCTTGTACTTGTGGGATCTTCCTGAACCAGGGATAGAACCCATGTCCCCTGCATTGTCAGGCAGATTCTTATCCACTGTATCATTATTGGGTAGCATTTTTAAAGGAACACTTTTTTTAAAAAACGGAGTCACATTTTCTCCTTTATGTATGGTGCTTTTTGTAGCTTGGAATAGTTCTTAATTCATTCCGTTTCTGTACTCATTTTTAACTTCAGAAATAAGCTTTTTTTAGTTTCCAGTATTCTAGTCTTATCATCCTTTTCTAAATATTATTCTCCACATTTTTTTAAACTTTAACACCAGATTTTTAGATTAAAAATAATTCACAGTTTTTTTCTTTTTTTCAAATTTTTCTCAGATTCATTCCTTGCCTGAGTGCTTTCTTCCCTTCATCTCATACATTTGAAATTTTCTTTGGTAGTCATCTTTCTTAGTAGTCAATCATCTTAGGCTATTTTGTGCCATACTTAGCAAAAATGTCACCTCGTTTATCAGTTCTAATGAGGTAGATGAACCTAGAGCCTATTATACAGAGTGAAATAAGTCAGAAAGAGAAAGACAAATACTGT
Source organism: Capra hircus (assembly GCF_001704415.2). NCBI lineage: Eukaryota > Metazoa > Chordata > Mammalia > Artiodactyla > Bovidae > Capra > Capra hircus. The sequence goes on along the minus strand of NC_030825.1, from coordinate 60,999,724 downwards.
ATATTAATGCATATATATGGAATTTAGAAAGATGGTACCAGTGATCCTACATGCAGGGCATAAAGGGAGACACAGATGTAAAGAACAGACTTTTGGACTCTGGGAGAAGGTGAGGGTGGGATGATTTGAGAGAATAGCACTGAAATATGTAAATTACCATATGTAAAACAGAATGATCAGTGCAAGTTGGATGCACGAAGCAGGGCACCCAAAGCCAGTGCTCTGAAACAACCCAGAGAGATCTGGTGAGGAGGGAGGTGGAAGGGGGTTCAGAATGGGGGGCTGCTGCTGCTGCTAAGTCGTGTCAGTCGTGTCTGACTCTGTGCGACCTCATAGACAGCAGCCCAACAGGCTTCTCTGTCCCTGAGATTCTCCAGGCAAGAATACTGTGGTGGGTTGCCATTTCCTTCTCCATTGCATGAAAGTGCAAAGTGAAAGTGCAGTCTCTCAGTCATGTCCGACTCTTAGCTACCCCATGGACTGCAGCCTACCAGGCTCCACCATCCATGGGATTTTCCAAGCAAGAGTGCTTACTGGAGTGGAATGCCATTATAGTCACTAGCAGTCTGTTAATAAAGGAAAGGAAGGTTTTAAAACTCAGAATGGCACCAGGCCCCTCATGCATAAGATGCATTTTGGGATAATCTTGGCACCAGATGAGTCATCCCAGGCCATAAAATGATTAACTTGAATCTTGTAGAAGGGCAGATTACCATACAAATAGTTTTGTTTACATAGATTAGAGGAACAATATCTGAGTATAACATGCTGGTTTGTGAAGTAGGTTCTCAGCCATTAGGCGGAACCGACTTGAAAGAGTCTGGGATAAATGCATAATCCATTGGAGTAGCTTAGGACAAACATTTCCATGAGAAAAATGGATTGGTTACCTCAAGGTTTGAGAATAGTTAACTTCAGGTGAAACCAGGTGTCATTATGGCAACACAATATGTTAAGAGAAACCTCGTTTTATATTTGTATGGAGAAGGAAAAAAATATCGCTAGTTTCCTCCTGCCGCTTAAGAGAGATAAAAATGTCTGACACTTGCAGCCTATTTCCTCCATTTGGAGCCCCCTGGCCTTCCTGCTTCTCATTCCCCCCTTTTCTTTTAGAAGAATTATGTTGCCTAGGGACAAGGGGCATCGTTCTCGTTCCATAATTGCTCACAAGCTGACAAGGGGCGTTGCCCCTAAATTGGTTCAATGGGCATGAGTCTGAGTGAACTCCGGGAGTTGGTGATGGACAGGGAGGCCTGGCATGCTCTGATTCGTGGGGTCGCAGAGTCAGACACGACTGAGCGACTGAACTGAAATGAACATATTCTCCTAACCCTCGTACCGAAGATGTCTGATCCAGGGCCCCTAATAGTAACTGGAAGAAGCTGCAGCAGTAGCAGGAGTGAGGCTTGCCGGAAGTGAGACTCCTTCCAGGGCCCAAAACTGGGCTCTTGTCTAACACTTAGAAATGAATTGTCCGAGGAGACACATGTGCTGACAAAGCAAGAGATTTTATTGGGAAAGGGCACCCGGCTGGAGAGCAGCAGGGTAAAGGAACCCAGGAGAACTGCTCTGCCGCGTGGCCCGCAGTCTCGGATTTTATGGTGATGAGATTAGTTCCAGGTGGTCTTTGGCCAATCATTCTAATTCAGAGTCTTTCTTGGTGGCGCATGCATCACTCAGCCAAGATGGATGCTAGCGAGAGGGATTCTGGGAAGTGGACAGACACTCGGTGTCTCCTTTCTACCTTTCCCGAACTCTTCAGGCCGGTGGTGGTTCATTAGTTCTGTATTCCTTATCAGGCTCTCCTGTCATAAAACAGCTCATGCAAATAGTTACTATGGTGCCTGGCCAGGGTAGGCAGTTTCAGTGTGCTTCCCCTAACACAACCCTTTGTAACTTAACAGCTTTCATGCAACTAGAAACAAATCCAGTTACACAGTTACAGATGCAGGGAGCAAACAGCAAAAACAAAACAGTCAGAATTATTGTAATTAAGATAGTTTTCCACCATGGGGCACTTGTTAACATCGCCCAAAATGAGGCAATTGAGGCTTCAGGAATATCCATAGCCCCAATCATTTTGTTCATGTGTTTAGTAAAGTGAATAACATTAGGGGTCATATCAGGTATATATGTACAGCATTGGATATGAATAATGGTACAAGTTCCTCCTTGTGCAGCTGTCAGAATATCTAAACCTAATCTGTTTTGTAAAACTACCTTTCTAATTTGTGCTTGTTCAGCATTAAGAGCTGAAATAGCTTTTTGAGAATCTTGTAATGCCTGCTGAGTAAAATTAGTCAAAGCATCCACTCGTAGCATAACATCTGTAGTTCCCAAAGAGGGAACAAAGGCTGCAGCCAAATAATCATACCAGTGAAATACAGACCTTGCCCACTGAGTTTTAAGGTGGGGTAAATTAGCAGGCTTTCTTGGGAGCTCTGAAAATATAAAGCCGTGAGTAAAGGCTAGACCCAGGGTGCATCTCCCTATCCAACCAAGGGGAAGACATGCCCATAGGTAAGAGCCACATAGCCAATAGGTCCTGTTTGTAGCAAGCCAGCTGACATATCCAGTCCCAGTTAGTGCCTGGCCAGACAAAGGGAGAACCTGAATTGGGGTTGGAAAACACGGGAATGATTACGTTGCATACATCCTGAGGCAAAAATCCCAATTGTTTCCAATCATTGTAATGAAGTTGTTGGCTGACTTTTGGGTATGGCTCTGTTTGCTCGTAGCATATAGGGGCAGTGGATACTAGACATCCTTTTTCAGGAGTTATCCATATAACCTCATCCTATATTTGGTAAATGTCGGGTAAAAAACCATTAGATCCAGACCTATTTGCCTTATGTGTAGCGAAATAGTCATGAAACCGAGACAATGTATAATCAAAATTAAAAGTCACATTATGTCCATAGTTAAAGTACAAAGTGTTGCACCAGTCCATTTTAGGGTTGGTAGATGCCATCAGATGTAGAAGAGGCATCACATATGATTGTTGTCGAAGGTATTTGCAGACTTGGAGAAAGTCTTTTTCTTGAAGTGGAGATGTCTGCCACAGGAAGCCTTTCATGATGAAGAGGGGAGCGCTCCACAGACCCAGCAGTTAGACCAATTGTGGAATGCAGCGGAGTGAGCCCAGGACAGGAAGGCATTGTCTTGAGGATCAAACAGCACACTCAGGATATTTGGAGTCAGCAGAAGTAGGCTCACATAGATTATCAGGCCCATCTGAAAAGTACAAAGTCAGAGCATAGAAAATAAGGACATAAAATGAAGTCCCTTAGTTCTGGTCAGGGTGCCACCTCTTAACTCAAGTGTGATGTATCCACGAATCAGTTCCTGGCACTTTGACAGCTGTGGAAGAACAAAGAATAACCTGGTAAGGGCCTTCCCAGAGGGGCTCGAGGGATGGGCCCCCAGGTCCCAATGTTTTTATGAGGACCTCAGTTCCTGGCTCAAACAGAGGCTTGCTTGACTCAGAGACTGAGTCAGGAGTCATCTCCCAGAGTTCTGTTAATGCCTGTTGAAAAGCTGAGAGCTGAGTTACATAACTAGTGAACTCCAAGGCTTCAGGGTCTATAACGATGTCTGTGCATAAGAAAGGCCTTCCATAAATACATTCAAAGGGGGACAGTCCCTCCTTTTTTGGGGCAGTTCAAGCCCTCATTAAAGCTATGGGTTTAATCCAGTTGTCCTGCGTTTCTTGAGTTAATTTGCACAGATGTCTTTTGATAATGTCATTAGATTTTTCAACCTTTCCTGAAGATTGGGGTCTCCAGGAACAGTGTAAGTGATATTCTATTTCTAGAGCCTTAGATACCCCCTGAGTTACAGCAGCTTTAACTGCGGAGCCATTGTCACTCTGAAGGCTCCGTGGCAGCCCAATCCTGGGGATAATTTCATGGATTAAAATCTTTATAACCTCCTTAGCCTGCTTACTACGACAGGGTAAAGCCTCAATCCATCCAGTAAAAGTATCTACCTAGACTTGTAAGCAAGAATATCAATTAGCTTTTGGCATATGAGTAAAATCAATTTCCCAGCCCTCTCCAGGATACTTTCCACTTCATTGTAATCCAGATATTGCTAGCTTCTCAGTCTTTGGGTTATGTTTCTGACGAACCTCACACCTTTTGATAATGTTCTTTAAAGTTTTCATTACATTTTTACCTTCAAACAAACGAGATGCCATCTGGTAAGTACGCTCTGCACGCAAATGAAAATTCTGGTGTAAACCCTTAAGAGTTTTCCATTGAGCATTTTCAGGAATTATTAATCTTCTATCCTCGGGCTATAACCATGCTTTATTTGTAATCTTAGTTCCTCTTTTCTCATCTTTCTAAGTCTTCCTCAGTATATTGTGGTTTTTCCTGTTTCACAGGACCTTTCAAGATCAAAGGCGTCTGTAGTGAAGGGGTTTCATAAAGTGCTGATTTTCTGGCTTGACAGTCAGCCAGCTGATTATCTTCAGCTGCTTTACTCCCATCCCTGCTGTGCCCTTTGCAGTGCATAACAGCTACACAATATATAGCAGTTAAAAGTCTCTCGATCTCTCTGAGATGCATAATAGGTTCTCCTGTTGCTGTTTTAAACTGTCTTTCTTTCCATATTGCAGCATGAGCATGTAAAGTCAAATAAGCATACTTAGAATCCATGTAGATATTTACTCTCTGCCCTTTGCTTAACTCTGGAGCTCGGGTCAGAGCCACAAGATTTGCTAACTGAGCACTGGTTCCCTGGGGGAGAGATCTTGTTTCTGAAACGTGTTCACCAGACACCATGGTGTAACCTGCTTTATGCTTTTCATCCCGAAGAAAAGAACTGCCATCTGTAAATATTTCCATGTCAAGGTTGTCTAATGGGGTATCCATTAGATCCTCCCAAGCTGCATAGTTTAAAGTTAGAAATTGGGAACAATCGTGATCAGGTGTTTCATTTTCCTTCTCAGGAAGGAAAGTGGCAGCATTTAAATGTCCACAGACTTTAAGCTTAGTTACTGGTCCTTCTAACAACAATGACTGATATTTAAGAAGCCTACTGTCTGTCATCCAAATATTAACCTTAGAATTTAAGATTCCACTCACATCATGAAAAGTCAGGACAGTAAGATTTCGTTGATTAATTGTTTTTAAAGGTGCTAATAAAGTTGCTGTCCCAATTACTCTTAGGCAGTGGGGCCACCCATGTGAAATTACATCTAATTTTCTGCTTAGATAAGCAATAGGTTGCTGGTGAGGCCCTCAGGCTTGCGTCAAAATTCCCAAGGCCATACCTTTTCTTTCAGTGACAAACAAATCCTGACCCTGTGGGCAAGCTCAAAGCAGGAGCTTGCAGGAGGGCAGTCTGAAGAACCTTAAAAGCCTTTTGAGTATCTGGAGACCAAAGCAATTTGTCTGTTTGGGCCTGCTAAGTTTCAGCTATAAGTTTATATAAAGGCCGGGCAAGTTCCCCATAACCTGAAATCCAAATATGACAGTAGCCTGTGATTCCCAGAAATCTTCTCAATTCTCTTAAAGTCATAGGTAGGGGATGATTTAGTATGGGTTTAATTTTCTTAGGGCCTATGGCCCTAGTCCCTTCTGATATGATTAGGCCCAGATATCTAACAGATTGTTGACAAAGCTGAGCCTTTTCTCTTGATGCCTTATAACTGCAGCCTGCCAGAACGTTTACGAAATCTTCTGAGGCTCCTGAACAAGCTTCCTCTGTCTCAGCACAGAGCAAAATACCATCTACATATTGTAACACCACCGCTTCGGAGCTATTAAAGTTTTGTAGATCCCGTGACAAACTTTGTCCAAATGAGGACTGTCACGAAATCCCAGGGGCAAAACTGTCCAGGTTAACTGAGAAGCTGGCTGCATAGGGTCTTCAGAGGCACATAGAAATTGACTTTCCTCCGCCAAAGGCACAGAATAGAAAGCATCTTTCAAATCAGTTACTGAAAAATATTTGGCTCATTCAGGAGTTTCAGACAATAGAGTATAAGGATTAGGCACCACGGGGTGTAAAGGAACTGCAGCCTCATTTATTATTTGTAAATCTTGGACTAGTCTCCATTTCCTTTTGATTTCTTTATACTCAAAATAAGAGTGTTGCATGGACTGTTAACAGTGAACGAATAGTCCCTGCTCCCTTAAATTTTCGATGGTGGGCTTTAACCCTTCCTTAACCTGAGGTTTCAGTGGATACTGCTTCTTATGTGGAAATAAGTGTGGGTCTTTGAGCTTGACCACTACAGGAATAGCATTTTGTGCTTGACTCACAGATATTCCATCAGCCCATACTCTAGGATTACATTTTGTTCAACTAAAGGGAGAGAAAGGGAGGGCTCCATATTTATGAAAATAGAGGCATGGACCTTGTTCAGTATATTCCTCCTCAAAAGGGGTGAGGGAGACTATGGCACAATCGGACACTTGTGAAAGTAGCGCAGAATCTCAGTTACAACATAATAACGGAAATAATACCTTTGGCTCCTCTAGACAGTCCCATTATGGAAGCGGATCGGGAAAGAAGTGGGCCAGGGGGCTTCAGTAAGCACGGAGTAAGTTGCCCCAGTATCTAAAAGGAAATTGACGGATTGGCCCCCCACAGTTATTAATATCCGGGGTTCCTCAGGTGTAATTGGGACAGGAGCTTCTGTGGGGACCCCCAGGCACCTGTAGTCTTGATTATCTTGAGAGTCTGACCCCAGGTGTCATTATGACAACACAGTATTTTAAGAAAAACCTCCTTTTAAATTTGTATAGAGAAGGAAAAAAATATCGCTAGTTTGTTTACTCCTGCTGCTTAAGAGAGATAAAAATGTCTGACACTTGGCAGCCTATTTCCTCCATTTGGAGACCCCTAGCCTTCCTGCCTGTTACCCTCTGAACATCGTGTAATAAAATAGACATATTTTCAACTGTGGTTTTACCAAAGACATGAATTGTGTGTATGAGTTTATGTGTGCACACACAAATGGATATTTCTGGTCTCAGCTCTTTACCAGAGAATAACGGAGGTATGACATTAGATCTTGTGAAATTAAAGGCATTTCTTTGAGAAATGGGAAAATAAAAGGACATTTAACATGATAAAACCAACAAAATGCTTCATTCTTCCCTTTCAAAAAAAGAAAGAAAACACCTAGTTTAACTGGTTAGTCTAATGGTCTGTTTTCTCCATTTTCTATGATCAGTGAAAAAAAGTGAGCTGTGCAGTGATATGGAGATGTTTCCCTCAGGTCCCTTTGTGACTTTTCTGTGCAGATGAGGAAGGATGGGCTGGATTGACCTGCAGCCTTCCGACAGAGCCTCTCTATTCATAATGAAAAAGATTGCTCAGATCCTACTTCCAAGCTGACCCCTTACAATGTTTTTTGTACCAGTGGATGTATATTTGCAATTCTGTATTTTTAAAATATTTTACTGCAATCGTATGATAAAGAATTACCTCCTTGTTATCAGTTTGACCCAATCTTGAAAGAAAAGTTTCTTTTGCTCAAATACATGACAGATGTTCCTAGTCTTAAATGGGCTGGGCAATAAGGACAAACTTGGCCCACTTGCCATTCAGCCTCCCTTTTCATTATTCAGTTATACCTGGTTCTCTTCACTCAGCTCAGACCTTCTCATAAACGGCTTCTCTCTGGGCCTGAGGGAGCCCACTTGTAACATGGAGATGAGAGACTAGACCAGAAACTCTCAGCGTGAGCAACACTGACCCCTGAAATGCTTAATGAATTGGCTGTGTGTCTGTATGTGCAGTTTTGGTTTGGAGGGAGTTTCTTGTGGTAATGAGAATTTTAAATAGATCCCAGTCCTCCCTGAATGAAAAAGAAAAGGAAAACTAGGATGGAGGCAGGATCACAGGCTCAGAATTAGATGACTTCTATAAATAAGGCTGAATCTGAAGGGAGATTTTTTTTTTTTTTTAGTCCTGATATTCAGACCTCCACTGCCTTTCATTTGTCCTTGGGTCAAAAGCTTGACTCCTCGCTGTTTCTCCGCAGCCCTCTGTCAAGCTCAGGGCCCTGTCAGTGTCTCCAGCCTCATCCTGGGAGTTGACCCTTTGCTCATGGTTCAGCCTGTCCTGGTCTCATTTACCTTTTCTCTGTTTCCAAATACCCAAACCATTTCTGTCTGACATTGTAGTTCCTTTTCTCACCTTCACGTCACCGTGCCTTAGGCCCTTTGTCACCCTTTAAGTCTAGGCTTAGAGAGGTCTCCCCATGCCCCCCTAACAATCTCTCTCATGTTACCCAGGTTTATTGCCTCTGTATCAGTTGCCATCAGCAGAAATTAATGCCCTTCTTCATGGGTTATTTTGAGTCCTTCCTGGTTCCCCTTTTTTAGGGCTCATAGTATTCCTCTTCTTCCCAGCATGGCTGCAGTACCTGTTACTGGAAATGTCTGTAGATGACAGGACTATGGGTTGGGCTGAATAATCCTCAGGGAAAACCAAGAGAACAGAGCAGGTGATGAAGATGTTTCCCATGTTCTGGACACTTCAGCTGTAATTGATCTTTACCCCAGGTGGCTACTTAATTACTCAAAAGATGAGCCAAGAAATATAGGAAGTCCTGAAAAGCCCTACAAAACGGGAGTCCTCAAGCAGCAGGCTAAGATGTCCCCTCCTTTAGTCTGTTGGATTTAGTCCTCTGCAGCCCCTAGATCTAAGCTTTGTCCATCCAGGACCAGTCACCATCACGGACAGCAGCTTTGCCATCTAGGAGTTCATGTGCTCAGTGTCAGCGATTGTGATTTCAGTGCACTGAGGATGAGCAGAAATCCAGAACCTAATGGGGCAGGAAGGAGATGTTCCCTCCCCACCCCCACCCCCAGAGCTGGAGTATCTTCCAAGTAGGTGTGGGTGGAGAAAACAGGAGATAGTGAGACCTGGAGACCCTTGCTTTGAGACTTCCTCATCTCAAATGCCTTTGTATGTGGACTCCATAATGTCCCCAGGTGGTGGCACACTTTCCCAGAGGGCCAGTCTCTTGATTTTCATACTATATGTGCAGTGTCCTTTGGGTGGTAGCTTGTGGGCATTCCTCTTGTGATCCCCTTTGCCAAGAAACCCCTGTGCGCTTTAGTCCTGCTTAGTCCAGTCACACAGGGAGGAGAGGGAGTCAAATTGGGAAAGCGGAGGGAACCTGGAGCGGTCTGCAGGAGGGTTGTGGAAGTACTTGGGGGCATCAAGGTGAGCCCAGTGAATGGAGTGTGCACCCATCCCAAGTGTAGTTGCAGGGACCAGGGGTGTGTGGATCTGTTGGAAGAGAATGTCTCCGTTCAGGCTGGAGAACCTGGAAGTGGGTTTGTTGGAGAGCCCACATGGAGTGGTTTGAGGTTCTACTGCCTGAGCTCGTGTTCCCCGGGATAGCAGTGCTGAGGCTGACGTGTGCCTGCACAGGTTTGATTTGACAACTCGTTTTCACATGTGAGCAGCAATGAAGGATATGGAATTCAGCCAAGAGAAGTGTTTTCCACTGTTAGAACTGTGGCCTGGGCTGAGCCCACGGGCAGCCGAGGGTGCAGGAGGATGGGAGCCTTGGGCTTGAGGGTCTGGTTCTAGCAGGTGCCCCCAGCATCCACTCCACTCCCTGGCTTTTGTTGGCTCTTTTAGCAGGCAGGCACTGTAGAGTAACAGGGAAAATCTCAGGTCATTTTTTACATCAACTTTGGTATCATTGTGTACTTGGGGTTGCCGATACAGAAAGGTTCATGTGCATTTGAGACAATGCCAAGAGAATCTGGAGTGTTTCCTTGGAAGATCCTGAGGTCTCAGTGGGTCATGCATCATTGTGATTATCCCTTTTTTTCATAGTCTTGGGAGATGTTGATGTTTGACTTGGATCACTCTCTGTAAATGAAAATATGGTGTCTTGTGTCTGTGGATCCTTGAGTGTCCTCTTTTGTATTTTGCCTCATGCATGAGTTATCAGGGCTTGGAATGCTTTGTGTTTGTATAAGAGGGTTAGAGGCTCATTATGGGCTCTGTGGACACTCTGTTGGACACCATTAAAGTTTGTAAGTTTGTTTGAGTCCCGCTGGGAAAATAGGAGTACTAAGGTTAAGATCATAGAATGCTTGTTATAAGGTGGTCCTGCTCGGTAGGGATCTCTGGGCCCAACCTGAGAAGAGGTATAAAGTCCTCTGACATAGGGGAGGATGGCTCCAAAAAATCAGAGGGCAGCGATGCCACAGTGATCTGCAGCCTGGAGGCTTGTCCTCTAGAAGATGCAGCTGCAACTCTTTGCTGCCAGGCTGGGTGCTGTGTTATCCACTGCTGTCCCTCCCAAAATAAGCACACATACAGCAGAGTACAGAAAACAAGGAATCTTAACTGCACTGTTGGTGGCAATGTTAATGGTACTACTATGTTGGAAAATGAAATGGAAGTTCCTTAACAAATTAACATAGAACAGGCCTACAGTCTGTCAAACCCATTTCTGACAGATATCCAAAGGAAAAGCAATCAGTTTTTCAGGGATATTTCCACAGTCCCATGAGTGTGACTGGGTTTGCAGTAGCCAAGGCATAGACACAGCCCAGATGTCTCTTGACAAAAGAATAGGTTACAAAAGTGTGGTATAGCAATATTTATTATATACTGTATATTCATGAACTATTTTTTCTCTGTATATAAATATAAAAATCAAGAATCCTGCATTTATGCCAGAATGAATGAACCTAGAGAACATTATGCCAAGTTAAATAAGCCTGACAAAGGAGGACAGACACTATGTGGAAACTAGAATTGTCAAACTCATAGAGCCATCAAGAAATAAGGCTGTTAGCAGGAGCTGGGTGGAGGGGGAAGTGGGGCACTGGTAGTCAAAGAGTAGAGATTTTCCGTTGTAAAATAAGTTCTGGGGATCTGAGGTACTGCATGCTGCCGGTAGTGTTTCTATATCCTTGAAATTCGCCCAGAGAGAAATAATACAGTGTACTCACAGGTGGAAGTGTAACTTACTCGTCTATATTAATTGTTCAGTGTATGAATCTATCACATGATCACTTTGTACACAGTGCATTTATACCATTTTTGTTAGTTACACCTTAGTAAGGCTGGGAAAGAAAAAGAGAGTTGGGGGGGCAGTGCTTTTCTCCTCTGAATGGTGCTCAGTCCAGGCTTCACAAGTCATTGATGATGCATTTTGCATACACGTGCCGGAGTCCAGCTCCAGCAGCCAGGGAATCAGCCTGAAGAGATGAGCAGTGTCGGTGGAGAATGATGCAGCCTGACTCAAGGTACGGGGCTGCATGTTTATGTCAAGCTTCAGGTTCTCTTTTATACTGTGACAAAAGCACTAGGTCAGAGGTTTGGCATTTTCAGTTTCCCCTCACCCAGATTTATTGTCTCCATGAAACATTGTTGCCCTTCAAACAGAGTTTCTGCTTAGCGATTCTCTCAGAATCCTGTTTACTTGTCTGGGCTGCATACCACATTGCTAAGTTTGTTTCTTATCTTTCTAAATCCTATTTGCCCCTAGCGTCCTAAGCTCACTATCTCCTAAAAAGGCTTATAGCTATTAATATCTCTGAAATTCCTAATCTGTATAAGTTATAGTAAAACATGCTAGCACTACCACATTGCTTAAATTTTTAGCTTCTAACTACTCTTCAGTTCAGTTCAGTCGCTCAGTCGTGTCCAACTCTTCGCAACCCCATGAATCGCAGCATGCCAGGCATCCCTGTCCATCACCATCTCCCGGAGTTCACTCAGACTCACGTCCATCGAGTCCGTGATGTCATCCAGCCATCTCTTCCTGGGTCGTCCCCTTCTCCTCCTGCCCCCAATCTCTCCCAGCATCACAGTCTTTTCCAATGAGTCAACTTGTCCCATGAGGTGTCCACAATACTGGAGCTTCAGCTTTAGCATCATTCCTTCCAAAGATATCCCAGGGCTGATCTCCTTCAGAATGGACTGGTTGGATCTCCTTGCAGTCCAAGGGACCCTCAAGAGTCTTCTCCAACACCACAGTTCAAATGCATCAATTCTTCGGCGCTCAGCCTTCTTCACTGTCCAACTCTCACATCCATACATGACTACTGGAAAAACCATAGCCTTGACTAGACGGACCTTAGTCGGCAAAGTAATGTCTCTGCTTTTGAATATACTATCTAGGTTGGTCATAACTTTTCTTCCAAGGAGTAAGCGTCTTTTAATTTCATGGCTGCAGTCACCATCTGCAGTGATTTTGGAGCCCCCAAAATTAAGTCTGACATTGTTTCTACTGTTTCCCTATCTATTTCCCATAAGTGATGGGACCAGATGCCATGATTTTCGTTTTCTGAATGTTGAGCTTTAAGCCAACTTTTTCACTCTCCTCTTTCACTTTCATCAAGAGGCTTTCCAGCTCCTCTTCACTTTCTGCCATAAGGGTGGTGTCATCTGCATATCTGAGGTTATTGATATTTCTCCTGGCAATCTTGATTCCAGCTTGTGTTTCTTCCAGTCCAGCGTTTCTTGTGATGTACTCTGCATATAAGTTAAATAAGCATGGTGACAATATACAGCCTTGACGTGCTCCTTTTCCTTTCTGGAACCAGTCTGTTGTTCCATGTCCAGGTCTAACTGTTGCTTCCTGACCTGCATACAGATTTCTCAAGAGGCAGGTTAGGTGGTCTGGTATTCCCATCTCTTTCAGAATTTTCCACAGTTTATTGTGATTCACACAGTCAAAGGCGTTGGCATAGTCAATAAAGCAGAAATAGATGTTTTTCTGGAACTCTCTTGCTTTTTCCATGATCCAGCGGAAGTTGGCAATTTGATCTCTGCTTCCTCTGCATTTTCAAAAACCAGCTTGACCATCAGGGAGTTCACGGTTCACGTATTGCTGAAGTTTGGCTTGGAGAATTTTTAGCATTAGTTTACTAGCATGTGAAATGAGTGCAATTGTGCAGTAGTTTGAGCATTCTTTGGCATTGCCTTTCTTTGGGATTGGAATGAAAACTGACCTTTTCCAGTCCTGTGGCCACTGCTGAGTTTTCCAAATTTGCTGGCATATTGAGTGCAGCACTTTCACCACATCATCTTTCAGGATTTGAAACAGCTCAACTGGAATGCCATCAGCTCCACTAGCTTTGTTCGTAGTGATGCTTTCTAAGGCCCACTTGACTTCACATTCCAAGATGTCTGGCTCTAGATGAGTGATCACATCATCATGATTATCTGGGTCGTGAAGATCTTTTTTCTACAGTCCTACTGTGTATTCTTGCCACCTCTTCTTAATATCTTCTGCTTCTGTTAGGTCCAGACCATTTCTGTCCTTTATCGAGCCCATGTTTGCATGAACTATTCTTAATTATTCCTAAATCCTAAATTTGTCAAACTTCCTTTGCCATAATCATTTCCCTCACATAAGGTCTCAGATGACAATCCTTCCCATGGCCTCAAGCTGCGGCCTACGTGCTCATCCTGGAACACTCTTTGTAAGGATTCTTGAACAAATATCAGTGGTTAACTTTATGGATTATTCTCTCGGCACAGCTGCAGAAGGCTTTGTACCTTCTCATGCTCCTCTCAAGAACAATAAGCACCTTAACATTCTTTTCAGTCAACTCAACCGAGGAAAGGGGAAAACAAGTCAGATCATAAGACCTAACTCCTTCATCCTGGGTCCATGCCTGCGGGACAAGGAGTGGGGGTTGGGGCCTTGCCTCCATTTTGTCAGTAATGCCTAATGCAGCTCCCGACACACATTTTTGTACCCTCTGACCGAAGATTCCCCTTCAGGTAGTTTGTGTTGGTCCACAGCTCGAGAATGTTTAAGATGACCCAGTTGATTCCAGTCTGGATCCCTCACTGAGCATCAGGACTCTGAGTCCTCCCAGTCCTGAGGGCTGAGATCTGGGCTGAGGAGGGGGTGCTCTGTTCTGGGTGGGGATGGATCAGGGCCTGCTGTGTGACCTTAAGGAGACTGCCTGGTCAGCGGAGGTGCCTCCTGCTGCTGTGTACATGAGGCCTCAGTAGGAGGGGAGTGTGATCCGAGGGAAAGTGTGGGAAAGTCCCCTGTTGGTCTCTCTGCGGAAGTTGATTGTCCTGAGTCCCTCCTGAGACAGTGGCTACAGGGGACTGTCTGTTCCTCATGGTGAGGGTTCCCTGTGTGTGTGGGGTGGGGCTCAGGAAGGGGATGTGTTGACTCTAAGCATTAAACAGCATGTTTTAAACTTTTTGATAGACCTCTGAAGACTCGTGTTGCCTGAGGAAGCCCTGAAGTTAAGAAAGAGGAAAGAAGAGGAGTGAGGCATGGCTCTTTGTCAGGTAAGATCATATTTAGTCTGTCCTTCCTGAAATGCCCTTCTCTGGATTCACTAATCGTGTGTGACTCTGGAGTGTCCTGTGTGACTCCTGTACATGCACACTCACCCAGGGCCTTCCCTCAGGGCCTGTCATCTCCACTTAGATCCCGTCTCCCCATGACCCGGTGACCTGACCTTGTGAGGAGGCTCCCCTGGGGACTGTCCTGGGCCTGGCTTCTCACCCACTAAGATGGGGGCTCAGTGCTGTTGGGCAACAGGGATTGCTTAGCGCCCATGTGGATGTGCTGTCTGCTCTGTCAATCAGGGTAAGGAAACTGCACGTGGAAGTCAGGTGTTAGTATGCACAATAGCTGGTAAAATCTGGAAATCAGATCAGTTGAGCCTGTCTTTTCCCTTTTGTGTTTCTTGACATTCTTGTGCATATACCTAACATATACACAAAGAATTATTTCTGAGTACTGGTTCTGTTCAGTTTTTTTCTTTGTCTGTTTTTATACCAGTACCACATCACCTTGATTACCTTGTAAGAGCTGTTGAAATAGAAAGACCTCCATCTTCCTGCTTCAAGAGTTTTGCTGTTTGCTCTTTGAATAGTTCTATGGCTTTCACCATGTTTTATTCTGCTTCTACAAAGGTTGTCATGGCAGTTTTGATAATGAATTGATTGGTTTACTGACCCTTTGTGTGGTTATTAAAGAATCTTTTTTGATATAGCATGTTTCTCTTGTAATCTATGATTTTTACTGATGAAACTTTGTCCTGTGGGAAAGAAGATACATTTACTTTTTTCTTAATTTGGGGACCTTGATTTCTTTTTCTTATGTAATTGCTCTAAGGGTTTCAGTGCTTTGTTGAACTGTAGTGCAGAGTGTGCATCCTTGCCTCCTTCTTGACCTCAGAGGAAAAGCTTTCATTCCTTCCCCATTGCTATACTCTTTTCATAATGGCATTTATATGTTGATGTTGGTAAATTTATTGTTTGTAGTTTATTGAGTGTTCCATCTTGAAAGGTTGTCAAATTTTTGTCGAATGGTTTTTTTCTGCATCGAATTGATCCTGGGTTTTTTCCCCCCTTAAACCTGTTAATGTAGTGTGTCATATTAATTGATTTTTGTATGTTGACGTCTCCTTGCCTTATATAAATAAAATCCACTTGGTCATGGTATCAGATCTTTTTATTTATTTATTTAAATTATTTCAATTGAAGGATAATTGCTTTACAGAAGTTGTTTTCTGCCAAATACCAACATGAAATAGCCATAGGTATACATATGTCCCCTCCCTCCAACTTCCTCCCTATCCCACCCCTGTAGGTTGTTAGAGAGCCCCTGTTTGAGTCCCTGAGTCAGTCAGCAAATTCACATTGGCTCTCTACTTTATGGTAATGTAAGTCTCCATGTTACTCTCTCCATACATCTCACCCTCTCCTTCCTCCCCTCCCTTCTCCGTCTGTTCTCTGTGTCTCTTTCTCCAGATCTTTTTAATATGTGTTGAAGTGGGTTTGCAAGTGTTTTAATTTTGCATCAGTATTCATCAGGGTTGTTGGTTTCTAGTTTTCCTTTCTTGTGTCTTTGGGAAATCAGCAAACTATTAGAACCATGCTTGCTCCATAGAATTAGCAGGATAAGTGGTAATTCTTTTGTAAATGTTTGGTAGAGCTGTACTACCAAACATTTAATAACCTTTAATAACCACACAAAGGGTCAGTAAACCAATCAATTCATTATCAAAACTGCCATGACAGTCTTTGTAGAAGCAGAATAAAACATGGTGAAAGCCATAGAGCTATTCAAAGAGCAAACAGCAAAACTCTTGAAGCAGAAAGATGGAGGTCTTTCTATTTCAACACCTCTTACACGGTAATCAAGGTGATGTGGTACTGGTATAAAAACAGACAAATTTGGTCCTGTATTTTTCTTAGAGGTTTCTGACTACTTTTTAAGTCTCTAGTTATAATGGGCTTCCCTGATGACTCAAATCATAAAAAATCTGCCTACAATGTGGGAGACTCAGGTTCTATCCCTGGGTTGGAAGATTCCTGGAGAACAGAATGGCTCTCTAGTCCAGTATTCTTGTCTGGAGAAATTCCATGGACAGAGGAGCCATGTGGGCTACAGTCCATGAGGTCACAAAGAGTCAAACACATCTGAGTGGCCAACACTTCCACTTTCAACATGTCTCATTTTTTTTTTATTTCTTAATAAGTAAAATAGTTTGTATGTTTCTGAGAATTTGCTAGTATCGCCAATATTCTGTCATTTATAGGCATTATCGGTCATAGATCTTCCTTATCTTTTTAAGCTCAGTTGTAATCACTCCTGTTTTATATCTGTTTTTAGTTATTTGAATCTTTTTTTCTCTTTTCCATAGTCTCAGTTTAGTTCAGTCGCTCAGTCGTGTCCTGCTCTTTGCGACCCCATGAATCGCAGCATGCCAGGACTCCCTGTCCATCACCATCTCCCAGAGTTCACTCAGACTCACATTCATCGAGTCCGTGATGCCATCCAGTCATCTCATCCTCTGTCGTCCCCTTCTCCTCCTGCCCTCAATCCCTCCCAGCATCAAAGTCTTTTCCAATGACTCAACTCTTCGCATGAGATGGCCAATGTACGGGAGTTTCAGCTTTAGCATCATTCCTTCCAAAAAAATCCCAGGGCTGATCTCCTTCAGAACGGACTCGTTGGATCTCCTTGCAGTCCAAGGGATTCTCAAGAGACTTCTCCAACACCACAGTTCAAAAGCATCAATTCTTCAGCGTTCACGCTTCTTCACCGTCCAACTCTCACATCCATACATGACCACAGGAAAAACCATAGCCTTGACTAGACAGACCTTAGTCAGCAAAGTAATGTCCCTGCTTTTGAATATGCTGTCTAGGTTGGTCATACCTTTTCTTCCAAGGAGTAAGCGTCTTTTAATTTCATGGCTGCCCTCACCATCTGCAGTGATTTTGGAGTCCAAAAAAATAGTCTGACACTGTTTCCACTGCTTCCCCATCTATTTCCCATGAAGTGATGGGACCGGATGCCACGATCTTAGTTTTCTGAATGTTGAGCTTTAAGCCAACTTTTTTGCTTTCCTCTTTCACTTTCATCAAGAGACTTTTTAGCTCCTCTTCACTTTCTGCCATAAGGGTGGTGTCATCTGCATATCTGCGGTTATTGATATTTCTCCCAGCAATCTTGATTCCAGCTTGTGTTTCTTCCAGTCCAGCGTTTCTCATCATGTACTCTGCATATAAGTTAAATAAGCAGGGTGACGATATACAGCCTTGACGTACTCCTTTTCCTCTTTGGAACCAGTCTTGTGTTCCATGTCCAGGTCTAACTGTTGCTTCCTGACTTGCATACAGATTTCTCAAGAGGCAGGTCAGGTGGTCTGGTATTCCATTCTCTTTCAGAATTTTCCACAGTTTCTTGTGATTCACATAGTCAAAGGCTTTGGCATAGTCAATAAAGCAGAGATAGATGTTTTTCTGGAACTCTCTTGCTTCTTCCATGATGCAGCAGATGTTGGCAGTTTGATCTCTGGTGCCTCAGCCTTTTCTAAAACCAGCTTGAACATCAGGGAGTTCACGGTTCACATATTGCTGAAGCCTGGCTTGGAGAATTTTGAGCATTACTTTACTAGCACGTGAGATGACAGGCAAATTTGGCCTTGGAATGCAGAATCAAGCAGGGTAAAGACTGATAGAGTTTTGCCAAGAAAATGCCCTGGTCATAGCAAACACCCTCTTCCAACAAAACAGAAGACTCTACACATGGACATCAGCAGATGGTCAACACCAAAATCAGATTGATTATATTCCATGTAGCCAAAGATGGAGAATCTCTATACAGTCAACAAAAACAAGACCAGGAGCTGACTGTGGCTCAGATCATGAACCCCTTATTTCCGAATTCAGACTCAAATTGAAGAGAGTAGGGAAAACCACTAGACCATTCAGGTGTGACCGAAATCAAATCCCTTATGATTATACAGTGGAAGTGAGAAATAGATTTTAGGGCCTAGATCTAATAGATAGAGTGCCTGATGAACTATGGAATGAGGTTCGTGACATTGTCCAGGAGACAGGGATCAAGACCATCCCCATGGAAAAGAAATGCAAAAAAGAAAAATGGCTGTCTGTGGAGGCCTTACAAGTAGCTGTGAAAAGAAGAGAGGCGAAAAGCAAAGGAGAAAAGGAAGGATATAAGCATCTGAATGCAGAGTTCCAGAAAATAGCAAGAAGAGATAAGCCATTTTCAGCGATCAGTGCAAAGAATTAGAGGAAGATAACAGAATGGGAAAATCTAGAGATCTCTTCCCAAAAATTAGAGATACCAAGGAAACATGTCATGCAAAGATGGGCTCGGTAAAGGACAGAAATGGTCTGGACCTAACAGAAGCAGAAGATATTAAGAAGAGGTGGGAAGGATACACGGAAGAACTGTAGAAAAAAGATCTTCACGACCCAGATAATCATGATAATGTGATCACTAATCTAGAGCCAGACATCTTGGAATGTGAAGTCAAGTGGGTCTTAGAAAGCATCACTATGAACAAAGCTAGTGGAGGTAATGGCATTCTAGTTGAGCTATTTCAAATCCTGAAAGATGATGCTGTGGAAGTGCTGCATTCAGTATGCCAGCAAATTTGGAAAACTCAGCAGTGGCCACAGGACTACAAAAGGTCAGTTTTCATTCTAATTCCTTACTCTAGGTGGGTTTTTCCTATACAGGTTTTTCAAAACATCAACTCTTGGCGTGTTGATTTTTATATTTTTCTTCTTTCTATTGTCTCTCTGGTTTATCTTTCTTATTTACATGTATCCTTCTGCTAAACTTGAGTTTAGTTTGTTTTCTGTTTTCGGCTTCCTAGAGATCTAAAAATGGATTTCAGATTTAAGATCTTTTCTTTTTTTACTGTAAGCATTTAACAGTTCAGACTTTCTTTTACTACAGTGTTCTCTGTGTGTTATAAATTTTGTAATATTGTCTTTCGTTTTCATCCATGTATTTAAAAATTTCCATGTAATTTTTTCTTAGACTCATTTGTGGTGTAAGAGTGAGTTGTTTAATGTCCACATGTGAGGAATTTTCTTTTTTTCTTGTGTTTATTTCGTTGTTGTTAGGAAAGATACTTTTATGGTATCAGTCTCTTAAAATGGTTAATTTTGGCCCAATATGTGGTCTCTCATAGAGAATGTTTTATGTGTCCTTGAGATACATGTGTTTTCTGCTTTTGTTGGGCAGTGTGATCTGTACATGGCTGTTCAATGTTTGCTTCATTTTTCTGAGATATCTAATGTTAGATGTATATATATTTTTACTTGTTACAGCTTTTTAGTAAATTGACTGTTTTATCATTATACAATATTTATCTCATTGCACTTTTTTTTTCCTTCAGTTCATTTTGTCTGATATTACAGTCTCCCCTGCTCTCTTTAGGATGGATTGTGTTTTTCCATCCTTTCACTTTTCACCTTTCCATGTCCTTAGGTTTGTGAGTGCTACCTGTTTCAGCTCTGACAAACTCTGTGTCTCTTGCCCTGGTTTTTTCCTCCTGTTACTTCTAGTGGCCCCTGCTCATGTGCATCGTATGGTGGTAAAAGACAGGCACCCTGGACAGCTCCTTTCATGCCACTATAATTTCAGAAGGAATGTATTGAAAGTTTCCTTCCTATCATGATGTTTCTTGAGATAGTCTTGCTTAATAACTATATTTTTTTCCATATTCTTTTTTTTGCCATGATTTTTAATTCTCCAAGAAGCTTTATTACTTTGCTATTGTGATAATTTTTTTTGGTCATAATCTAATGACTCTTCTAATTTCAAATCACTGTCTTATTAATGGAAAAAAGCAAAGAAAGTCTTTGGCTTCTGTTAATGCCTTGCTATGTAAATTTAATTGGATAAAATTGTATTTGTATCTTTGTATATGGTAATTTTGTTTTGAGTTCAAGTATTCTTTTTTTTTTTTTTAATGTTTTTACGAGTTTTCTTTTGGTAGCCTAGTATACAATCCTGTTGACAAAGTCAGCTGAGTACAGAGGATACATTTTTATCGTCTGAAAGATGCTGAAATACATGTGAATAAAAGGATGATATAAAATTGTCCAAAAAAATCTGTGAAAAGACGAATCCTCTCATGTCAGTTAATTTTTTAATGATAAGCATGCATGCATGTGCAAGTTTGTGGTTTAGGTAGAGGACATCATGATTTAAAAACTACTTATCACCTTTCTTTTCCACCTGAAATTATGTTATCAGTATAATCTGTGGCCTTGGAATTTTCTAAACAATCCTGTTTGTGTTTTAAGTAGTATATTACTAACAGTTGTGTTTCTGTATCCACATCTATAGTGACCTTTCATGCCATTCCACATTGTTCACCTTGGATTTTTTTTTTCATATTAATACAATATTTATTTGTTTACCTTCTGTCAAACCTTGAGCCCACACTTTCCCCAGGCTGCCTGGGGAGTTCCAGGAAAGGGAACATACAGGGCAGACACATGAGAAAGAACTATGAGAGGTGGAAACAGCTCCTTCATATGGTGAAGAAGATGAGCTAGACCACCATCAGGCAAAAGAGCCCCATGGCCTTTGAGAGGGCCAAGCCCATGGCGTAGAAGAGCTACTGTTTCAGAGAAGGGTTCCTGGCATAACAGTGATGAAGCTCCCGAACACAGTCCCACTTCCAGCCCAGGAGCCAGCCACCCCTGCTGTGGCAGCTCCAGCTCCAGGGAACTTGGCTGCTGTGTCAGAGTCCTTTGAAATGGCACTGGTTTGGAAGCTGTGGCTAGGAATAAGTGAGATGTTCTGGGAACCTGGGTCTGCCAAGCTGCTGTGGCTCTCATTGGTCAGTGTCTCCAGTCCTTCACCACCACTGCAGACAGTGATCACTCAACAGGGGGAAGGTTCTCCCAATCAGGGAGTGGGTAGAGACTAATTTGTCACAGGTGTCCATTTTCAAGGGATGAAGGCTCGAGGCCCGAGAGCTGCTCCCCCTGCAGAGAAGACAGGGGCAGGGAGGAGGTTCACCTTGGACTTCTTTCAAGTTTTCTTCAGGAGCCCTCTGTCAAAGGACTTGCAATGTTCTCTGTATTACTTCACTGTTAGATGCTTAAGCTTCAGTTGCTGAGCCCAAGCTTCTGAATTCAGGTGCTTCATGTAACGTTTCTTACCTTCTTGATCTGAGTCAAGTTTCTCAGAGTGTCTGTGACCCAGGTTTTCTTCTCTAAGGTGAGAACAGATGATTCTTTAATGAGCTATTATATTGATGACAGGTTCTTGCCTGTAAAGTACTTATTTAATGTTTAGAGTAATACTACAGTAATTTAGAGCAACAGGAAGCCCTTAGACACTTTTGGTCCTTGCTGCTGTTATCAACATCATACCTGAAAAATTTGACCTTTCCATTAAAAGTGCCGTGGAGTTTGTCATCTCTGAAGACACCACTCATGCTGTACCTCATCTAGATAATGAATTGCACTCACTGGGTAGAACATAATATCTGACACTTCTGTATAGCCAAAACAATGTTGAGGTTTATCTTTATATATTTCATGGATTTTGAACAATGATGAAAAATCCATATTAATTGGAGGATCTCATAAATCCTTACCCCTTACTACCCTTCTCTTTTGCATGAAAATGAGAACTTTTCATGGCCCTTTTGGTGACATGTGGTTTCATTTCAGGAACGACTGACCTCTGAGGATGTGGCCATCGAATTCACTCAGGAGGAGTGGGAATTCCTAGACCCTCCTCAGAGGGCCTTGTACAGGGACGTGATGCTGGAGACCTACAGGAACCTGCTGTCTGTGGGTGAGGATGACTTCCTTCCAGAGCTGCCCTTGGGTATCTGCATTTTCCCTGTGTGCCCCTTGGGAGGCCCTGATGTCTTCCATCTGAGAGTTCTGGTGACTGGGGCATGACACAGCTTCAGAAGGTTAAACGGACCCTCTTCAGATGCTGTGTCTGTTTCATGTCATATCTGAGGTTGTCGCAGAGCTTAATTATGTACAAAGCTCACTGGCAAATGTTAAAAAAAAACCCAAAAAACAAAAAACCCGATTTCCTATTTTCTACCTTTTGACTTTTGGCTCAGGGTTTAAAAAAATCCACAGCACTTTAGATTTCTTTGTTTTGATAACGCTGTATATTTATTTGTTTTCCCTTGCTTGTTTACTTTTTTATGGCTGCACCATTCTGCATGTGGGATCTTAGTTCCCTAAGGATCAAACCTGCACCCCCTGCATTGGAAATGCAGAGTCTTAACCACTGGATCACCAGGGGAGTCCTAGAATTTCTGCTTCTGATCTTAATATTATCTCCACATTGGAGCCTGAGAAAAAGCTCTGGACAGTGGGGAGTGATGTAAAAGTAGCCAAAAATACAACATATAAAGAAAAACGAGTATCTCTAAAGGGCTGTTTTTTTCTGTTTAGGAGTGGGACAAGTTGGTGGATTGGATCCTCTGTGGTTGTTACTTAGGAAAATGTAAGAGTGTGTAGAGAGATCGTCTTTTTGATCCTAGATCCTACGAGGGGAGGATATGTGACTCTCACGCTCTTAGCTTGCCATCTGTAGGCTGAGCGCGTGGTCCCATCTCAAGATGCTGTAATGTCTGACCCTCATGTTGTGTTAGTTTTACTCTTGTGCTGCTCTGCCCCGTCTGGGAATGTCAGCTGTTCCTGATGTTCCATTCTCCTTGCTTTGTATCATTTTACCTCTTCAATTTCTTTGAAATATATTTCTGAGGGTCTGAAATTTTATCTGGTTTCCTTGCTGTGATAATCCACCTATGTTTAATTGGCAGCCTCTGGTGAGTCTGTGTGGAGTGGATTTAGTAGGTAACAGAAAACTGTGATGGAGACACTATTCCTAATGTTATTTTCTTGCTCTGTACAAAGTTACCACTTGAAGCTATCCAGTAGAGTGATCAGTATGTTCTAGGATGATGAGAGAGAAAGTATCACGAGAGCCTGATACATCTTTCCAGGTTATTTTCTGGTTTGGAGACTCTGTCAAGGGCACCATGACAGTGTTGTTGATGTGTATCAAGGACCATATATTTTAGCCTCTGTAAATGGTATGGGAATTTATCCCAGGACAACTTTGTCCAAGTTCACATTCTCATATCTATGGGGCTATTGGCTGTGCTGTTGTTCTATCCATTGTAAGTATTTTATTTTATCACTGAGTTCAAATTTCTATGTTACTTTTAGTGTTTCTATTTTGTATTTGCAATGCGTTGGATGGTTGATTGGGGAATGGTCCCTATGGTGGAACTGGTGATCAGTCCCTCTTAAAATTCTTTATATATTCTTTGTACTCATTTACTATCAGATGTATGATTTCCACATATTTTCTCTTTTACTGTTGATTGTCTTTTCAAACTCCTTGCACTTTAATGCCGAGTAGTTTATAATTTTGATATAGTTCAATTTATTAATATCTGGTTTTATTTTGTGGCCTGTGCTTTTGGTGTTATATCTGGTAAATCATTTGTGAGTCCAGTTTCCAGAAACATTTCCTGCACGTTTACTTCTAGGAGTTTTATACATTTGGGACTTAGGTTTAGGTCTTTGAACACTTTTGAGTTTGTTTTTGTCTGTAGTGTAAGATAGTGTTCCAAGTAAATTCTTTTGCTGGTGGGTATTCAGTTTTGTCAACATATTTTGTTTCATAGACTGCTTCCCCCATTTAGTAGTTTTTACACCCTTGTGAAACATCTTTTGAACATCTCCGCAAGAGGTGTTTTTGTTTTTGTTTTAATCATTCTTTTTAGGTCTGCTGGTGCTGCTGCTGCTAAGTTGCATCAGTCGTGTCTGACTCTGTGCGACCCCACAGACGGCAGCCCACCAGGCTCCTCTGTCCCTGTGATTCTCCAGGCAGAAACACTGGCGTGGTTTGCCATTTTCTTCTTCAATGCATGCATACATGCATGCATGCCAAGTCACTTCATCTGTGTCCGACTCTGTGCGACCCCATAGACGGCAGCCCACCGGGCTCCTCTGTCTGTGGGATTCTCCAGGGAAAAATACTGGATTGGGTTGCCATTTCCTTCTCCACTTTTTAAGTATAGTTAATTAACAAGGTTGTGTTTCAGGTATACAGCAGTTTACAAGATACTCAATATAGTTCCCTGAGCTATATCATAGGTTCCTGTTGTTTATCTATTTTGTATATACATTAGTTTGTATATATTCAGACTCCTAATTTATCTCTCCCTTTCCTGTCCCCATCACCATCCTGTACTATCCCCTTTGGTAACCATAAGTTTGTGTTTTATGCTGGTGAGTTTATTTTGTGAATAAGTGCATTTGTATCATTTATTTCAGTTCAACATATAATATCCTATGATACTTGTCTTTCTCTGTCTGATTTCACTTAGAATAATCCCCAAGTCTGTATATTGCTGCAAAACGTGTTACTTCGTTGTGTTTTATGCTGTGGGGGTGGCAACCCACTCCAGTGTTCTTGCCTGGAGAATTTCATGGACAGCAGAGTCTGGCAGGCTGCAGGTCATGGGGTCTTAAAGAGTTGGACACGACTGAGCTACTTTCACTTCACAATATTTCCTTGTATATATGTACCACATATTCTTTATCCCTTTGTCAGTGAACATTTAGGTTGCTGCCATGTTTTGCCTGGTATAAATAGTGCTGCTAATATCATTGGGGTGCATGTATCATTTTGAATTAGTTTTCATCCTTTCTGGATATATGCCCAGGATTGGAATTGCTGGTTCATGTGATAGCTCTAGTTTTAGTTCTTTATGGAACCTCCATACTATTCTCCAAAGTGGCAGTACCAATTTATGTTCCTTCCAACAGGGTAGGAGGGTTCTCTTTTTTCCACACCCTCTCAAGCATTTATTGTTTGTAGGGTTTTTGATGGTGGTCATTCTGACCAGTGTGAGGTGATACATTTTTGTGGTTTTGATTTGCATTTCTCTCCTAAGTAGAGACATCAAACATCTTTTCAGGTGACTGTTGGCCATCTGTTTGTCTCCGTTGGAGAAGTATCTGTTTTGATCTTCTGCCCAGTTTTTGATTGGCTTGTTTGTTTGTTTATTTTGATATTAAGCTGTATGAACTGTTTGTATATTTTGGAAATAAATTCCTTATAGGTAGCATTATTTGCATATATAGTCTCCTAGTCCAAAAGTTGAATTTTTGTTCTTTTTTTGGTTTCCTTTGCTCTGCAAAAAGGTTTTAAATTTAATTAGGCCTCATTTGTTTGATTTTGCTTTTATTACCATGACTCTTAAGAGATAGATTTAAAAAAATTTTGCCGACATTTATGTCAGTATTTTGCATTTGTTTTCCACTATGAATTTTATAGTATTTGGTCTTGCATTTAGATGTTTAACACATTTTGAGTTTATTTTTGTATGTGGTGTTAGAGAATGTTGGAATTTCATTCTTTTTCATGTAACTATCCATTTATCCCAGCATCACTTATTAAAGAGACTTCTTCATTCTGTATTCTTTCCTCCTTTGTTATAGAATAATTGACTCTGAGTAATTTGGTTTATTTCTGGGTTTTCTGTCCTGTTCTACTGATGTGTGTTTCTGTTTTGTACCATCATCATACCACTTCCCTGGTGGCTCAGATGGTAAAGCCATCTGCCTACAATGCAGGAGACCCTGGTTCAGTCCCTGGGTCAGGAAGATCTGCTGGAGAAGGAAATGGCAACCCACTTCAGTATTCTTGCCTGGAAAACCCCATGGACAGAGGAACCTGGTAGTCTACAGTTGATGGGGTTTCAAGGAGTTGGACACAACTGAGCGACTTCACTTTGACTTTGTTGACTGTCAGTTGGTAGTATAGTCTGAACTCAGGGAACATGATTCCTCCAGCTCTGTTCTTTCTCAAGATCATTTTAGATATTAGGGTCTTGTATTTTGGTAGAAATTAAGTTTTTCTTTGTTTTATGAATTATGTCATTGTTAATTTGATAAGGGTGCATTGAATATGTAGATTGCCTTGGATTATATGGTCATTTTGACAGTGTTACTTCTTTCAATCCAAGAACATGGTATATGTTTGTGCCATCTGTTTGTGTCATCTTTGGTATCAGTCATCAGCATCTTCTAGTTTCATGAGTACAGTTCTTCTGACTTTTTAGGTAGGTTTATTAGAATTGTATTGTTTTCTCTGAGGTGGTGAATGGGATTGTTTCATTAATTTCACTTTGTGATATATCATTATTAGTGTATAGATATGCAGCAGTTCTCTATATATTTTGTATTCAGCAAGTTTACTCTGTTCATTGATGAGGTCTAGTAGTCATCTGGTGGCATCTTCGGGATTTTCTGTGTGTAGCATCATAGTGACAGTTTTACTTCTTTTTTTTTTTTTTTTTTTACCTTGAATTCCTTTTATTTCTTTTTCTTTTCTGATTGTTGTGGCTAGGACTTCCAAAAATATGTTCAATCAAAGTGGCAATAGTGAACATTCTTGTCTTATTCATGTTGCTAAGGGGAGTGCTTTCAGTTTTTCCCTGTTGAGTATGATGTTAGCTGTGTGTTTGACATATACAGTCTTAATTATGTTGAGGTAGGGTCCATCTGTGCTGACATTCTCAAGAGTTTTTTATCATAAATGGCACTTGAATTTTGTCAGATCCTTTTCTGCTTCTATTGATGATCATACGGCTTTTAGTCTTCAACTGTTACTGTGGTGTATCATGGTGATTAACTTGTGGATATTGAGAAATCTTGCATCCCTGCAATAAATCCCACTTGATCATGGTATGATCCTTTCATGTCCTTTAATGTGTTAGTAACTTTTTGAATCTGCTCTTTTGAACTCAGGGAAGGTCTAGGAAAATAAAGCCTTTTCCTACAAAAAAGAGTTGGATGCCTCAGAAAGGCTTTTGTAACTGGGAAGGTCTTCCAGAGTCAGTGTCAATCCCTCCTTTTCTTTGATACTCCTCGATCTTGAGATGAACATGTGTGGAAGAAGAAATGAAATAAATGTTCAATAGAGAGGTTAATCATACTTGGCAGAGGAATGCAGGTTTAGATAGCCTTTTCCTGGATTTTCCTTCTGATTTCTGCTAATAAGATTCTTAACACAATATCCTGGAATATTGTATATGTTTTTCTTGAATATAAGCATTCCATTGTAAGTTATAAAATCAGAGTTGGATACATTACATTGTAAATAGTATAACAGGTCTTATCCTGCTTTCTCCATATATCACAGTCACTTTAAAAATCTCTCTTATTTCTGTCCCATACCCATAGTATATGCCCATAAACCTGCTGAACCAGTTCTTTTCTTTTAAGGTCAGTATATTAGTTTGTGCTCTCAGTTATTTTCACAAAGACATGCAGTCACAAGCTGATATCTGACATAAACCTGTGTATCTTATGCTCCACGCAGGCCCTTTCTTAGTCCTGACCAATCCTCACATAGTACCTTGATATGGATGGAAACATTGTTCTTACCTATCACATCCCTCTAGCTTCTACATGCTCTCACTGTAAAGATAATCTCTGATCATTTATTGAACACGTTTCTCAGGACATGACCTAAATCACACTGTGCATCCATGATGACTCACAACCCATTTTGAGATGGGATGGTTGAATAATTGTTAAACAGACTACTTCTGTCTTGTATTTTCCCTGATATTTTCTAAGTTCCGTGTATTTTTTTAAAAATATTTTCTAGTTTATTCATTCAGTGGGTGGTCATGTTTTCAAATAAGTTTTCTCAGTCTGTAGGTTCAGATTCATATCCTGGTTCTCTTACCACTTTGTGGTCCAATTGGGTGTGTCTCCTGCTCTGATTAGAGAAAAAGCATATTAATTTACCTCAAGCCTTTAAAGCAAATTGTGCTGTCAGTAGTAAATGTTTTGTAGTAAATATTCAAAATTTATTTTTATTTAAAAAAGGTAATATCTATATTCTGTCATGTTCTTTATGATATGACTATATCTTTTTTAAAATATAAATTTATTTATTTTAATTGGAGGTTAATTACTTTACAAGATTGTATTGGTTTTGCCATAAATCAACATGTGTCCACCGCAGGTATACACGTGTTCCCCATCCTGAACCCCTCTCCCTCCTCCCTCCACATAGCATCCCTCTGGGTCGTCCCAGTGCACCAGCCCCAAGCATCCAGTATCATGCATCGAACCTGGACTGGTGATTCATTTCATATATGATATTATACATCCTTCAATGCCATTCTACCAAATCATCCCATCCTTTCCCTCTCCCACAGAGTTCAAAAGATTGTCTATACATCTGTGTCTCTTTTGCTGTCTCACATACAGGGTTATCGTTACCATCTTTCTAAATTCCATATATATGCATTAGTATACTGTTTTGGTGTTTTTCTTTCTGGCTTACTTCACTCTCTATAATAGGCTTCAGTTTCATGCACCTCATTAGAACTGATTCAAATGAATCCTTTTTAATGGCTGAGTAATATTCCATTATGTATATGTACCACAGCTTTCTTATCCATTCATCTGCTGATGGACATCTAGGTTGCTTCCATGTCCTGGCTATTATGAACAGTCCTGCGATGAACATTGGGGTACACGTGTCTCTTTCAATTCTGGTTTCCTTGGTGTGTATGCCCAGCAGTGGGATTGCTGGGTCATAAGGCAGTTCAATTTCCAGTTTTTTAAGGAATCTCCACACTATTCTCCATAGTAGCTGTACTAGTTTCCATTCCCACCAACCGTGTAAGAGGGTTCCCTTTTCTCCACACCGTCTCCAGCATTTATTGCTTATAGACTTTTGGATCGCGGCCATTCTGACTGACGTGAAATGGTACCTCATTGTGGTTTTGACTTGTATTTCTCTGATGAGTGATGTTGAGGATCTTTTGATGTGTTTTTTAGCCATCCATATGTCTTCTTTGGAGAAATGTCTATTTAGTTCTTTGGCCCATTTTTTGATTGGGTCGTTTAGTTTTCTGGAATTGAGGTGCAGGAGTTGCTTGTATATTTTTGAGATTAGTTGTTTGTCAGTTGCTTCATTTGCTATTATTTTCTCCCATTCAGAAGGCTGTCTTTTCACCTTGCTTATAGTTTCCTTTGTTGTACAGAAGCTTTTAAGTTTAAATAGGTCCCATTTGTTTATTTTTGCTTTTATTTCCAATATTCTGGAGGTGGGTCATAGAGCATCCTGCTGTGATGTATGCGGAGAGTATTTTGGCTATGTTCTCCTCTAGGAGTTTTATAGTTTCTGGTCTTCCGTTTAGATCTTTAATCCATTTTGAGTTTATTTTTGTGTATGGTGTTAGAAAGTGATCTAGTTTCCTTCTTTTACAAGTGTTGATCAGTTTTCCCAGCACCACTTGTTAAAGAGATTGCCTTTAATCCATTGTATATTCTTGCCTCCTTTGTCAAAGATAAGGTGTCCATAGGTGCGTGGGTTTATCTCTGGGCTTCCTATTTTGTTCCATTGATCTATATTTCTGTCTTTGTGCCAGTACCATAGTGTCTTGATGACTGTGGCTTTGTAGTAGTGCCTGAAGTCAGGCAGGTTGATTCCTCCAGTTCCATTCTTCTTTCTCAAGATTGCTTTGGCTATTCGAGGTTTTTTGTATTCCCATACAAATTGTGAAATTATTTGTTCTAGGTTTACATTATATCTTCTCTAACATTTTATTTATTTTTAATTGAAGGATAATGGCTTTACCGAATTTTGTTTTCTGTCAAACCTCAACTACATTATATCTTGTATGCGTTTCACTTGCAACATTTTTCAGCAATATTGTGTCTGACCCTAGTCAATAAATACACAAAGCACTCACTTTTTATTTATTATATTTTGGTGCCATTAAACTAGGTAATTAAGAATAGTGCATGGTTATAGATTAGCCTTCCTTGGTGGCTCAGTAGTAAAGAATTCATCTGCTCATGCAGAAGATGCAGGTTTGATCCCTGAGTCAGGAAGATCCCATGGAGAAGGAAATGGCAACCCACTCCACTATTCTTGCCTGGCAAATCCCAGGACAGAGGAGTGGAGTGAGCTACAGTCTACAGTGTTGCAAAGAGGCAAACCTGACTGAGCGACTGAACAACAACATAGGTAGGGATTGCTTTGTTTATTGGCTGTTAGAAAACTGGTGAATATTTTACATCTTAATTTATGTGTCATTTACAGATGACGGTCTTTTAGCATGTATTCTGCAATACAGCTGACACATACTATTGTTAATGTTGTAAAATGCCTTTTCTTTTTAGGTACATAGTTCTATAGCAGATTTAGAAAACTATGTTGTTTCCAAAAAATTGTTTTATTCATATTCTTCATCTTCTCATTTGTTTTCAATTGTAAACAAGCAATTACGAATAGTTAATTATTAATTGGGTAAGCTTGGTTTTGGATTATTGACTGTTACAATATATAATATATTGTTTAGAATTTATTTATGTACAGTAAGTTTGCAGAATACAATGATAGTGCAATATTTTTCTTTTCAATTTGAGACAACTGTTGATACATTCCTAAGGGTCCTGGTAGAAAAACACTCTCCTTTTGAGAGTTGGCATAACATTGTCCAGTGTGAGTGTGTGTTTGGCGGATGTTTTTTAAAACTAGTCTACCTTAACGGTGAATTTATGTTATACTTTCTTAAGTTAAGAATTCTATTCCCTTAGTGTTTCTAAACACTTAAGGTCATCATTGTGGTGTTTCATAACGTGATGTAAGTATTACTTTTGGTGTAATATATATTCAACATGAAACATTTATTTTTGAATTATTGTGAGCAGGATAACTATGATTCTTTTTATCTTGTAGATATCGCTCCTACACATGTGATCAAGCTTTTACAACCCAAAGTGAACAGTGATAAACAAGAAACATTCCAAAAATTGATGCAGGGAAGACCTGAAAGCTGTGAAATCAAACATTTTCATCTTTGGGAAAGTCAGAACAATATGTGTGACTTTGAGTATCAGGGGAGAGATGACAAAAGAAATTACAAAGGGACACCTGTAAGCCTTAATGGAAATGTGCCTGATAGAAGAGATTCGCATGATAGAAAGGATACAGGCATCAAGCCCTTTGGAAAGAGATTTGGATTTAACTTTGAGAATAAACTGCAGATATTTCAAACTGGCAGGATAATCTCTGAATATAATGAAGTTAAGAGTTCTGTCAACAACAATTTCTCATTTTCACCACTTCAAAGAATTCCTCCTTGTGTCCAAACCAGTGTTTCTAATATATATGGGAATGATTTTATGAATCCTTCAGTAATAACACAAGAACTCAAAGCACAAAGGGAAAAACCTTACAAATGTGGTGAGTGTGGCAAGGCCTTTCGTGTAAAGTCAACCCTTTTAAGTCATCAGACAGTTCATACTGGAGAGAAAGCTTACAAATCTGATGAGTGTGGCAAGGCCTTTTGTGTAAAGTCAACCCTTCTAAGTCATCAGACAGGTCATACTGGAGAGAAACCTTACAAATGTGATGAGTGTGGCAAGGCCTTTTGTGTAAAGTCAACCCTTTTAAGTCATCAGACAGGTCATACTGGAGAGAAAACTTACAAATGTGATGAGTGTGGCAAAGCCTTTACTCACAGCTCACACCTCAGGAGACATAAGAAAATTCATACAGGAAAGAAATTGTTTAAATGTGATATATGTGACAAAGTCTTCGGCCGAAATTCAAACCTTGCTAGTCATCAGACGGTTCATACTGGAGAGAAACCTTACAAATGTGATGAGTGTGGCAAGGCCTTTCGTGTAAAGTCAACACTTTTAAGTCATCAAACAGTTCATACTGGTGAGAAACCTTACAAATGTGATGAGTGTGGTAAGGCCTTTCGTGTAAAGTCAATCCTTTTAAGTCATGAGACAGTTCATACTGGAGAGAAACGTTACAAATGTGATGAGTGTGGCGAGGCCTTTCGTGTAAAGTCATCCCTTTTAAGGCATCAGACAGTTCATACTGGAGAGAAACCTTACAAATGTGATGAGTGTGGCAAGGACTTTTGTGTAAAGTCAAACCTTTTAAGTCATCAGACAGTTCATACTGGAGAGAAACCTTATAAATGTGATGAGTGTGGCAAGGCCTTTCCTGTAAAGTCAACGCTTTTAAGGCATCAGACAGTTCATACTGGAGAGAAACCTTACAAATGTGATGCGTGTGGCAAGGCTTTTCCTGTAAAGTCAACCCTTATAAAGCATCAGACAGTTCATACTGGTGAGAAACCTTACAAATGTGATCAGTGTGGCAGGGCCTTTCGTGTAAAGTCAATCCTTATAAGGCATCTGACAGTTCATACTGGAGAGAAACCTTACAAATGTGATGAGTGTGGCAAGGCCTTTCGTGTAAAGTCAACCCTTTTAAGGCATCAGACAGTTCATACTGGTGAGAAACCTTACAAATGTGATGAGTGTGGAAAAGTCTTCCGGCAAAAACCACATCTTCAACTTCACTGGAGAATTCATACTGGAGAGAGACCTTTCAGATGTAATGAATGTGGCAAGTTCTTCAGTCAAAATTCACAACTTAAAAGACATCGGAGTACACATATAGAGAAACCTTTCAAATGTTTCGATTGTGGAAAATCCTTTACTCAGGTATCAGCACTCACTAAACATCAGAAAATCCATACATGAGAGAAACTGATGTGAATGTGGTATATGGTAGAAGTCTTCAAATTTCAAAGTTCAAAATTTACACCCTAATGTTGCTCAGAGAATTCATCCTACTGAGAAACCATACAAATATCATGAGTGTGGCAACATCTTAGGCTTCATGAGAAAATTCATACTGGATAGAAGCCAGATATATATGTATTTATTAGTCAGGTCTTTAGAACATGAATTCATTCTAGAAAGATTCGTCACCAATTTCACAGCTTTTTTTAAAAAAATAATAATAACCCTATCCTCACATCTCACCAGTAGTATCAAAGTATTTATCCTGGAGAAAACACACAGCAATGTAATGTGTGTGGCAAGGATTTTACCCAAAAGTCACAAGATAGGAATATTGTGGAGCCATACTTCCCAGACTCAGTGGATGTGGCAAATCCTTTGCCTTTTTCACTATATGTATTCCCTGATGACTTTAGTTCAGGTACTCAGCAACTGCTGTAAGTCCATATTTGAAGAGAAGCTATAGAGATCTTTTCGTGTAAAAGAAACCCGAATTCTAACTCAGCAAAAATGATTCTTTGGGACAGTAGTCCAGCATCTTTTTGGTCTCCTGGCTTTCCTGGATAAAGTCACTATTCCTTGTCCAACAAGTATTCTCTCAGTTTTTTGGCCTGTTGTGTGGTGAGCTCTAAGCTTGGCTTTGGTAATACATTGATCAAATGCATTTGCTACATGCGTTTCACGATGGTCTCTGGGAAGGAATCAACGAGATGAAGGGACCGACTTCATTAGATACAATTCATTCACGTCCATGTTTCCGGGAAAAACACACAGCCTCAATTACGAAATTCAATACTATTTGTGAATTAGCAAAAGGCAGGGGAGAAAATAATGTGACACTAGAACATGACTCATCATGGTCACTAGGATCAGGAAACCCTTCCGTACATAGTCCAGCCTGTTATAAAACATAATGTTCTACCAACTGACCTTGAACAGAGTAGGCAAGATGTTAAAGGGCCTGGGCTTTTCGTAGGAGGAGAGGAACACTTACCAGGGACTGATGGTGTGCTAGGAACAATGCATAGGAATAGGGTCATAGTCTCCATTGGATAGAAATACTGTTGTATATATGATTAAAGAAGAGTTACTCTTATTTGTGGAAATTGAAGACAGAGCTGTCACGGTCTTTTTAGAGCGGGACCTGGGGACTGGAGTCGATGAGAAGAAGGATGCAGGGGACCCAAGTCTCAAGTGAAACAAGTGTGCTTTATTTGCAGAAGCACATGTTTATATATCTTTATACAAGGCAACTTTACGCATTAAAAAATTGAGGAAAAACAAAGCCAAGCAAATAACAATATTGAAAGGGCCAGAAAGTATTCCATATCCTGAGGAAGAGGGGCATAACTGAATAGATTACCTTCAAGTAAAAGGTCACTGAAGGGAGTCACTGAATGGATTCCAAGCAGATGCTCTTTCTCATGACCTCAGTCCTGAGAACTGCGTGCAGCTCTGCTTGTTCCTGTTTTCCAGGAACTGATAAAGAACAGAGTCTTTGAGAAACGGCACACAAAAGAAGAAAATATCATGTTGGATCCTTTAAAGTTGAATGTGCCCTGACAGGTCCCCCTTTTTTATTTTTTCATAGTTGAGGATGACTGTAGTTACTTTTGTGAAAAAGGCCTTGAGCAAGTGAGTT
Source organism: Capra hircus (assembly GCF_001704415.2). Lineage (NCBI taxonomy): Eukaryota > Metazoa > Chordata > Mammalia > Artiodactyla > Bovidae > Capra > Capra hircus. The sequence continues at coordinate 60,965,181 of NC_030825.1, read as the reverse complement.
TGTTTAGTTGAACAATTTTAGTTGAAAGGCATCGGTATGTTACAAATAAAATCACCAGGATAATTATCAGTGTTATAGTTCCACATCCAATACTATGTGTAATGCCTTGATCTTCGAGGGTCTAGCCCAGATAATTGATCAGCTAGCTGTTCAGCTAAGGTTTCCAAATTGTTGGAAGAGGGTAGACTCTTAGAGAAGGTTTCAAGGATTTCCTTTTGCAACAACTGTACTTTAAAGGAAGCATTATTATGCATATCTTCCAAATGAAATTTTATTTTTTTCCCAATTGTAAGCACTATGGTTGAACCGAAGAGGAGTGACACAAAATTGAGTAGAATTCCAATCACAGTTTAATAATACTTGTTTTTGAAAATCTATTAATTGATCTCCAGCCCATTGGATGGCTGTTTTTAATTCCTGAATTTTATCTTGAACTTTTTCATCTTTCTGAACCTGAGTGACCCATATAGTATGAGCATCTTTAGTCCAGTTTTGACTAAAGATTTGTGTTTGAATTGAAGTTAGTAAAGCAGTGTCTGTGATAGTAGCAGTGGTGAAAATGGCTATTGACCCCCAAATGCCAAGAATCAAGCATCTAATTAATCGCTTAGATCATCAGAGTAATATAATGACTAACTGGGAAGTATGTCTTGCCATGGGACCCACTTTCCAGGGTCGTTGGAGATCTGCTGGCAACCACAGACTATGTCGAGATCGAAGAATCAAAAGGGATTAGTTTGTTTTTAGAGAAATAGAGATTTAAGACAAGTATACAATTCGCAATCTAGACAAGTCACAGAACATAAAGTCATATTAAACTGTAAGTTTCCTATGGCGATAACAAAAGGAAGGGGAATGCAAGCTTGTATAAAATATGAATGATTATAATGGAAGGAATAGTTACTATGACTATGGTCCCTGTGAAATATCCAGTCCAAGTTCCAAGTTTTTCAGTATTTGTAGCAAGTTTCCAGATGACCCATTGCTCAGGCCCAATTTGTTTATTGAGGACAATTTGAGGGCGAGGAGGTGCCATTCCACCATCAAGCCAGCCAAGGAGTCCTTTGTCATGGAAGTGTTCCATTGAACTGTTGGTAATCTTCCATGTTACTTGAGTAACATAATGACACATAGTAGTGTTAATATCATCTGAGCAGTTCGATAACCACATACCATAGGGTCCCCAATCAACAGTGATGTAATTGGCTACAAACATTAATTTCCATGATTTAGCGTGACATCTACTCAATAAACAGTATATTTAAAATCCTTATAAGTAAACCCCTTACATTCCAACTTTTGTCATTTTCCTAGCGTTTTGGTAGTATTGACATGGTTCTCATAAAAGGACAGGGCAATAAACAGTCTAAACAATGTGTGGAAGTTCTTTTTTAGAGGCAGGATGAAAGCCCAAGTCTGTTGACTAACATTTATACATAATTCGGCTGAGCCCATGCATAAAGGAAGGAGTTTATAGCCTAGAGAAATGTTAATTAATCTTCCTTCGTTCTCAGGATGAGAGGGCCCTCCAAGCTCCAAGGAGGAGGCATATGTACTGAGTCATTAGTGAATACAACCGGTCCTATATCTGTCCATTCTACATCCTGCAATAAAGGGGGTGTTAGGTATATAAGCCCAATAAGTGTGATTAATCAAGTCAGCCTGAGCGGAGGAAGCAAAAGCAAGCATAGTGACAAAAATATTTTCAGGATTCCGAGGCATTCCCTGTTGAGAAACCAGATTTTCAGCTTGATTAGTAAGGGTTTTTATCTGTCCCCATGTCGGGATATCATAAGGTCGATGACCTCGAGTGGAGTGTTTCTTGGAAACTTTTCAAGTCGCCATGGCTTGTACTGGAAACTCCTCCTGGGGATTTCACCGTTTCTTCTCTATCTTGAATGCCAGTGGCTCCTCTGGGGCAGATCTTCCAAAGAGGGAACCAACTGATTTCGTTGGGTCCATCTGGAGAAATACAAGCATACCTCTTTCCCTGTAATATTAATTTTCCAGATTTCCATTTAGTCAACCCATCTTGATACCAAATGGGCAGAGGAAAGGAGATATCTTTCAATGCCTTTTTCTGCTTTCTCAAAATATCCGCTTGCATCAAGTTTAAAATTTTTAAACAAATAAAGCTGTATTAGCAATAGTTATAGGATTAAAGAATATATTGCATTGGAATCTTGGGGTCCTTTAATGGACCAGAACCTGGAGGTCTGGAGTCGACGATAAGAAAGAGAAAGACAGACACAGGGACCCAAGCTCTGATGGAGCAAAGGTGCTTTAATGCTCTTTCTGTGACTATATATAGGCTGTTGTACAAGAAATTTCTTTTGATAAAGATCAGAAAACCAAATGTACAGCAACCGTTACCAAGGGAACAAGGGATTAATGAGACAATCCATACCTTAAAAAAGAGGATCAAGACTAAGCAGTTTTGTCCTAAGGAGAATGTTTACTGAAGGTGTTTCAAGCCTGTCTCACCCTATGACCTCAGTCCTGGGAGCAGCTGATAAGGAACAGAGGATTTATGAGAAACAGCACGTTGGAATCCTCCTGTTAAACATTCCTTGACAATTCCCACTTATTTATAATATTTGTAAAAAGGGTTCTGACCATTTGAGTTTGTTTAGTTCTAAAAATTTTGCATGAAGGCAACAGTGAGTGACAAATATAATTGTCAAAACAATCACCAAAATTACAGTTCCAGACCCAGTGCTGTCAGTAATGCTTTGAAACCATCCACCTGGGTCTAACCCAGATAGTTGATCAGCTAGTTGTTCAGCTAAAGGTTCCAAATTAGTGGAAGAGGGCAGATGTTTAGAAAAGATTTCAAAGATTTCTTTTTGTAATAATTGTACACTTAGAGAGGCATTATCATGTATATTTTGTAAATGAAATTTGATTTATTCCCAGTTGTAGGTACTATTATTGAATAGGATCAATGCAGAAAAATAGAGGGAAACAACAGAATGGGAAAGACTAGAGATCTCTTCAAGAAATTAGAGACACCAAGGGAATATTAATTTTCCTGATTTGGCCTGACACTTGTCCCAACAAACCAGAGTATATTTAAAGTTCTTATTAGTAAACTCTTTGCATAGTGTTCTTTGTTCTTTCCCTAACTCTTTCCCTAAAGTTTCAGTAGTATAAACATTGTTCACAGACAAAGAAAGGGCAGTAAATAATCTAAGCAATATCTGAAAGTCCCATTTGGAGGCAGGGCAAAAGCCCAAGTTTCTTTGCTAACGTTTATGCATAATTTTACTGGGCCCATACACAAAGGAAGGACTTCATAACCTAGAGAGATACTAGTTTCCCTTCTTCAGGGTGTGAGGGCCCTTTAAGGCTCCAGGGAGAAGGCATATGTATGGAGTCATTGGTTAATAGGATTGGCCCTTTCTCTGTCCGTTCTACAACCTGAAGTAAAGGGGGGTTGGGTATGTAAGCCCAGTAAGTGTGATTGATTAGTTCAGCTTGAGTTGGGGGGCGGGGGGGCGCCAGCAAGGAAAGCAAGCAGGGCAACAAAAATATTTTCAGGACTCCGAGGCATTCTCTATTGAGAAACTGGATTTTCAGCTTGGATTAGTGAGGGTTTTTAGTTGTCCCCAAGAGGGGAGATCAAGGTCGATGCCGCTGAGGGCTGTGCTTTCTGGAGATCTTTAGAGCCACCATGGCCTGTGTTGGAATTTCTTCCTCCTGGGGTTTTTGTTGTCTCGCCTCTTATGTTGAAGGCTGGAGGCCCTCTTGGGTCGGATCTTTCAAAGAGGAAGCCATGTGAGTTTGTTGGATCCATCTGGGGAAATACAAGCATACCCCTTTCCCTATAAGATTAATTTCTCAGATTTCCATTGTTTATTCAACCTGTCTTGGTACCAAATAGGCAGAGGAAGAGAAGAGTCCTTCAATTCCTCGAAATGTTTTTCTGCTCTTGTCAAGGTATCTCCTTGTGGTAAGTTTAAAATTAGAACAAATAAAGCTATATTAACAATAGTTATAGGATTAAAGAATATATTGCGTTGGAATCTAGTAAAATCAGCTCTGGATAAGAAAGATAAAAGTGTTCCTGTGTATTCCCCCTTACTTAATTTTTCATTTGTAGATTCAGTGTGTAATGTGTTTGAAAAGAAGAATTTGTATCTATCGAGACATGTAAGAAGGAAGAGGAAGAAAGTTCAGAGCAATGAGTTAACATCCATTTGCCATAAAATTCATTTGTCAGAAACCTTTTTTATATGTTTGTATTCATTTTATTTGCCCTTTCTTATATCTTTTTATTAAAAGCATACATCTTTTCTTTAGCAACTATCAAGTGTCTTGTACATTAGCATTTTATAGAATGGTGCATATATTTATTACACATTATAATATATTTTTTTCTGTATATTTATTAATAGTCTAAAATCTGTTTTTCTGTAAGAACTTTTTGTAAGAGGAAGTTAGTGTTCAGTAATTAATGTTTTAAAATCTTTATTGGAAATGAGCTAGGTATTTAATAAACTTTAATTATTTCATTTAGCACAATTTTATGAATTTAAGTTAACCCAATCCTAAGAGATTATTTTAGGTAGACGTTTTGAAAATATTTGTATTAGAGTTTATCTAAAAGTTTTCATCTCATTTATATATTTTTATATATATATATATATAAAGAGTTACTTTTTTGTTGACAGTTTACCTTAAATCTAGGTACAATAAAAGTATTATATAATGATGATTTAAGACATGCCTTAATTAGATTAGCAAACAATTATATTTAAATAAACATTTAATATTGAATTTTTTCAGTTCACGTGAACTTGAATTTAAATAGAGCTCATTAATTTCATATTATCCAAAAACAAAGACATACATTGAGACATAGATAATTTTAGATAGACAGATATAGTTTTCCACTTGACATTTAAAATATCTTTTTGATATATATATTTTTCTTTTTTTTTTCCTGAGTTCCACCAATTTGTTTATGACTGGAGTCCCAGATAGAGTGGGCTGTGTATTCCAAGGACATGATAAGAGTTAAACTTTAGGTTTCTTCTCAGGCCTGTTTTTGTTTTCCAGGCAGAATTAGAGCTCCAAAAAAGTATTTTAACAAGTTAACCTTTTCCTAACTACACATGTAAGAAGAACTGGTTTTGTAATTTCAAAAGATATTTCATTTTAATCAGTTTTTTCTGGAGTCTAAAGAATATCATGGCCACTCAGTGTCAAAAATATCACTTCTCCTTTTTGTAGTTACAATATATTATTAATGATATATGCATGAGGGAATTGCTGTCACATTGGATATAAAGCCTTGGCTACAAAATTTTCACAAATAATAGGATTGTTAAGTATATCTAGAGGTAACACAGTCTATTGAAATCTTTTATGTAGCCTGATGTGATTAGGAAAAGGGAGAGAGAAAGTGAATCTCTCTCGGTCTAAAGTGTGTAAAGGTATATTTAAAAAGCAATCTTCTAAACCAGTAATAATAATGTGCCAATTTTGAGGAATAGTAGTAGGAGATGGGATCCCTGGTTATAGTGCACCCATGGGATTCATAGATGCATTAACTTTTCTAAGGTCTGTTAAGAGATGTCATTTGTTAGATTTCTTTTTTGTAACAAAAATAGAGTTCCAAGGAGAGTAAGATTCCTCAATATGTTTTAATTCTAATTGTGTGTCTGTAAGTTCTTTCAGTTAAGTTCAGTTCAGTGGCTTAGTCGTGTCTGACTCTTTTCGACCCCATGAATTGCAGCACGCCAGGCCTCCCTGTCCATCACCAACTCCCAGAGTTCACTCAGACTCACGTCCATTGAGTCAGTGATACCATGCAGCCATCTCATCCTCAGTCGTCCCCTTCTCCTCCTGCCCCCAATCCCTCCCAGCATCAGAGTCTTTTCCAATGAGTCAACTCTTCGCATGAGGTGGCCAAAGTACTGGAGTTTCAGCTTCAACATCATTCTTTCTAAGGAAACCCCAGGGTTTGATCTTCAGAATGGACTGGTTGGATCTCCTTACAGTCCAAGGGACTCTCAAGAGTCTTCTCCAGCACCACAGTTTAAAAGCATCAATTCTTCGGCGCTCAGCTTTCTTCAGAGTCCAACTCTCACATCCATACATGACCACTGGAAAAACTATAGCCTTGACTAGACGGACCATAAGTTCTTTAGTAACCTGTAATTTTTCTTTCGTAAGGGGCCATTGTTCTGTGCAAATAGGCTCGTCATTCTTCCAAGTTATTTTAATAATTGCTTTGTTAAATGAACAGTGGCCCCTAGAAAAAATGTGGAATATATATCTGAGTTTGCCATTGCATAAGTAAGTCCCTTCCTATTAGATTAAGGAGTGCATCTATCACATAAGGTCTTAATGATGCAGGCTGGCCTTTCAGTCCTTCATATGGGTAGATTTGAATATTTTGATAAATTTCTTGTACATTGGTTTGAGAAATTCCTGCAATTTGGCAAGAGATTTTTTGTATAGGCCAGGTTTGGGGCCATAACTGTTTGGAAATAATAGTAATATCAGATCCAGTGTTGAGGAGACCAGAAAATCTTGTACCATTAATTTTAATATTTATATTTGGTGGGGCATATTGAGATACCAATAATGTCCATAAGGATTGTTTTTGATCTGCCGAATCTGCTTGTCCGTACGTAATTGGAGGAGTTAATGCAAATGTAAGGCAAAAGAAGTAATTGAGCAATTTTGTCCCCCTTTTTGAATTGCCATAGAATCTGAGATGACATCATCATTTGAATCTCTCCTTTATAATCTGAATCAATTACTACAGGGAGAACAGTAATTCCTTTAGAAGTCAAACTAGATTGGCCAAGTAAAAGACCGAAGGTTTGTGGGGCAGGGGTCCAAAAACTCTGGTAGATGCTCTAGAAGGGACTGCTTGAGGGTCAAGGGAAAAATCATTTAGGGCTGGTATTTCGATGGCATCACTGCCAGATGTTGAGGGAAAAGACAGAATTTGCCCCTGGTTTTTGTTGTAGGGTACCTGGGCAGGGGCGAGGGGGGTCCCTTGTTTGGGGTTTCCCGGAATAGGTTTTCCTTCAATATCAAATTTAGACTTACAGTCTTTGTCCCAATGCGTTCCTCTACAGCAGCGAGGGCAGATTCTTCAAAGTTTTTTATTAGCCTTCTTAGGGCAGTCCCTTTCTAAATGGTTTTTATCTCCACATGTAAAGTATCCTTCATTTCCCTTTCTAGAAGACAGCAGCCATTGTCTTGGCTAGCATTTGCATCTTTTGAGTTTCTGATTGTAGATTGCGACAAGCCTTCAAATAATAATAGTCCCAGTCTCACGAATTGGAACGATAGCTCTTTGACATTCCTGATTTGCATTCTCATAAGCAAGTAATTTCTCTAGCTGTTTTTTGGCTTCTCCGATTACAGTATGGGAAATAACAGTTTCTAATCGAACTAAAATATCAGCATAACATTGATTAGGTCCTTGTAATGTTTTAGTGTAGCTACCTGTAGGCTCTCTTTGAGGAGTAATTTGATCCCAAGCTTCAAGGGCCACTGTTTTTAATTGTTCATGCAATAAGGGAGGGCATTGTGTTTGAGCCTCTATGGTATCAAATTGTCTGGCGCCGGTTAACATTTCAAAAGTAATTTGGTTTTGGAGAGTGCCAGCTCGAGCATTCTTGTTAGCATGATCTCTGGCTATATCATGAAACCATGTTGTCCATTGTAGATATTCTCCTGGTTTAAGGAGAGCTTTTATTAAAGTTCGCCAATCATAGGGAATAACATTTCCAATAGAAGACGCCACAACATTTAAAAGCTCTTTAGTGACAGGCGAATGTGGACCATACATAGTTACAGCCTTTTTCATTTGTTACATGTAAGAAAATATTAATGCCATCATATTGAGCTATTATGTGCCCTGAACGTCAGGATTTCTTAAAACTGGAAAGATGGAGAACCATCAGTGTCAGGAACTTGTGATTGCAAAGCCTGTAATTCAGAGACCCTCAGTCACAGAGGAGAGTGAGTAAGTGCTGATTTTTTGCAAATATGAGTCTGTGCCAAGGACTTTTTGTTCAGAAGAGCATGAAAAGTCGTTGCTGAACCACGCAAAGATCCATGCAGTAAAAGTATCCACCCAAACTTGTAAGCAAGAATACCCATTGGCTTTTGGCATATGAGTAAAATCAATTTTCCAGCCCTCTCCAGGATGCTTTCCACTTCGTTGTAATCCAGATTTTGCTAGCTTTTCAGTCTTTGGGTTATTTTTCTAACAAACCTCACACCTTTTGATAATGTTCTTTAAAGTTTTCATTACATTTTTACCTTCAAACAAACGAGATGCCATCTGGTAAGTACTCTCTGCACCCAAATGAAAACTCTGCTGTAAACCCTTAAGAATTTTCCATTGAGCATTTTCAGGAATTGTTAATCCTCCATCCTCGGACTGTAACCATCCTTTATCCGTAATCTTAGTTCCTCTTATATCTTTCTAATTCTGGCTCAGTATATTGTGGTTTTTCCTGTTCTACAGGACCTGTCCAGATCAAGGGTGTCTGTAGTGAAGGGGTTTCTTAAAGTGCCGCTTTTCTGGCTTGACAGTCAGCCAGCTGATTACCTTCAGCTGCTTTACTCCCATCACTGCTGTGCCCTTTGCAACGCATAACAGCTGCTACTTTAGGCCAATATATAGCAGTTGAAAGTCTCAATCTCTCTGAAATGGTTAATAGGTTCTCCTGTTGCTGTTTTAAACTCTTTCCATATTGCAGCATGAGCATGTATAGTCAAATAAGCATACGTGGAATCCATGTAGATATTTACTCGCTGCCCTTTGCTTAACTCTAGAGCTTGGGTCAGAGCCACAATCTCCGCTAACTGAGCACTGGTTCCCTGGGGGAGAGATTTCGCTTCTAAAACCTGTTCAGCTGTCACCACAGTGTAAGCTGCTTTATGCTTTCCATCCTGAACAAAGGAACTGCCATCTGTAAATATTTCCATGTCACGGTTGTCTAATGGGGTATCCATTAGATCCTCCCAAGCTGCATAGGTTAAAGTTAGAAATTGGGAACAATCGTGATCAGGTGTTTCATTTTCCTTCTCAGGAAGGAAAGTGGCAGCATTTAAATGTCCACAGACTTTAAGCTTAGTTACTGGTCCTAACAACAATGACTGATATTTAAGAAGCCTACTGTCTGTCATCCAAATATTAACCTTAGAATTTAAGATTCCACTCACATCATGAGAAGTCAGGACAGTAAGATTTTGTTGATTAATTATTTTTAAAGCTTCAGGTGCCAATAAAGCCACTGCCCCAATTACTCTTAGGCAGTGGGGCCACCCACGTGAAGTTACATCCAATTCTCTATGTAGATAAGCAACAGGTTGCTGGTGAGGCCCTCGGGGTTGTGGCAAAACTCCCAAGGCCACACCTTTTCTTTCAGTGACAAATTCTGACCTTGTGGGCAAGTTCAGAGCAGGAGCATGCAGGAGGGCAGTCTGAAGAACCTTTAAAAAATATCTTAGGAGAGTCGTCGTCAGAATCATTAGGTTCTAACAAAGGAGAGACTTCTGGATTTGTGCCCGCTGGCACAGGAGTAGCATTTGAAGCAGCTGGGCAGGGCTAGTAGGAACATTTTGAAATATTTTATGTTGTTCTACTTGGGCCTTTTGTAAAGTTTTATCATCTACTTGATATTCATGCAATAAGTGTTCTGTCTGTTGTCGAGTATTGGGAGGGCTAGAATTTAGCTTGAAATGGCAGAACTACAGCTTTAATGGGAGCTCATAGGGGTCAGAAATCAACTGGAATATTTTTTCCCTACCTGGTGACTCATTCCATGTTTTCTTTGACCCAGTGCCGAATTTCTAAAGCTAAACAACCTTTATTAGGAAACCAAGGGTTTCATTTAACCACTATTTGAAAGCAAGCCTCTATTCATTGGCATGAAACCAAAAGTCCCTGAGCTTTAAACAAATGGTAAAATAAAGTAGAGAAAAGACGGGGCTTTCCAGCCATTTGACCCGTGTCTTAGTACTTATGACCTCAATAGTCCCTGAGTCCCTCTGTCTGAAATGCCACGTATACCAGAGTCCCTGTTCGGATGCCACTTTGGGTCCTTTAATGGACCGGAACCTGGTGGTCCAGAGTCGATGATAAGAAAGTGGAAGAGAGAGAGAGAGAGAAAGAAATGCACGGAGACCCAAGCTCTGATGGTGCAAAGATGCTTTTAATATTTCTGTGAGTATATATAGACTGTTGTACAAGAAATTTCTTTCGATAATGATAAAGATCAGAAAACCAAACGTACAGCAACTGTTACCAAGGGAAAAGGGATTAGTAAAGGTCACAAGGTCTGGAGACAATCCATATCTTAAGAAAAAGGATTGAGACTAAGCAGTCTAAATCAAGACTAAACTCTAAGGAGAATGTTTACTGAAGGAGATTCAAGCCTCTCTCGTCTTATGACCTCAGTCCTGGGAGCAGTGTGCTGTTCCACTGGTTTCTGACAACAGAAACTGATAAGGAACAGAGGATTTATGAGAAACAGCACATAGGAATCCTCCTGTTAAATATTCCCTGACAGGAATCTAGTAAACTCTGCTCTGGATCAGTGTCAGGGGACGTTCAAATTTAAGGGATCCAATATGTTGCATTTTCTTCCTTTGTGTAAATTCAAGGACTTTCAGTTTCCTGTCAGCGAATAGAGGCTTATCTCCAAACGTTGGTTGAACAGAATCCCTGGTTCCCCGATGAAGGCAGTTTCAATTTAGAAATTTGGAACCAGATTAAAGAGAACCTTAAACGAGCCTCAAGGTGGGGAAAAACTATTCCAAGAGATTTCTGGCCCTATGGGCTCTTATTAAAGCTGTGATTCTGCCATTTCAAGGTAATTCTAGCCCCTCCCCTCCCCAATATTCGGCAATAGGCAGAACACTTGTTACATGAATATGAATTAGGTGATGAAACTTTACAAAAGGCTCAATTAGAACAACATAAAATATTTCAGAGTTTTCCCACCAGCCCTGCCCCAAGTGCTCCTCTTCCTCCTATTACAATGGACACGAAACCGAAAGTCCCCTCAATTCAAGTACAAGATGACCCTGATGATAATTCTTCTGAGGCTCTTTTTGACATTAAGGCTGACAATACTTTTCTTGATGACAATCATAAGCCTTTGTCACACACTTGTATTTATGAAAAAATACTATCCACTCATTCTCCTTCAACACGAAGGCTTTCTGAGTTACTGGCTTTGCAGTCTCAAATCTCTCAGGCCGATGGTTTATCTGCTTTTCCTGTTTTTGAGAAGCTGAGCACCGAATAATTGATGATTTTGAACTGTGGTGTTGGAGAAGACTCTTGAGAGTCCCTTGGACTGCAAGGAGATCAGGCCTGGGATTTCTTTGGAAGGAATGATGCTAAAACTGAAACTCCAGTACTCTGGCTACCTCATGGGAAGAGTTGACTCATTGGAAAAGACTGTGATGCTGGGAGGCATTAAGGGCAGAAGGAGAAGGGGACGACAGAGGATGAGATGGTTGGATGGCAACACTGACTCGATGGACTTGAGTCTGAGTGAACTCTGGGAGTTGGTGATGGACAGGGAGGCCTGGTGTGCTATGATTCATGGGGTCGCAAAGAGTTGGACACGACTGAGCGACTGAACTGAACTGGTCCTATATACGCATCCCCCCTTTACTGCAGGTTGTAGGATTGACAGATAAAGGACCGATCATATCTACCAATGACTCAGTACATATGCCTCCTCCTCAGAGCTTGTAGGGGCCCTTTCATCCTGAGGAAGAAGGGAGACTAATTAATATTTCTCTAGGGTATGAAGTCCTTCCTCTGTGCATGGGTCCTGCAGAATTATGTGTTAACATTAGCCGACAAACATGGACTTTCTTTCTGCCTCCAGAGAAGAACTTTCAGACATTGCTTGGACTGTTTACTGCCCTTTCTTTCTGTGAGAACCATGTCAACACTGCTGAAACTCTTAAGAAAAGGACAAAAATCATTATGCAAAGAGGTTACATATAAGAACTTTAAATATATTCCTGTTCATATACACGTGAATATACAGATGTCAAGCTAAATCCGGGAAATCAGTGTTTGTGGCCGATTACACCATAGTTGATTGGGGACCCCATGGTATGTGGTTGTCTAACTGTTCAGATGATATTAATAGCACTGTATGTGATTATGCTACTGAAGTAACATAGAAGGTTACTAATACTGTGATGGAACATTACCATGACAAATGACTTCTTGGCTGGCTTGATGGTGAAATGGCACCCCTTCGCCCTCGAATCATCCTCAGTAAGCGGATTGGGCCTGAACAATGGGATATCTGGAAACTTGCCGCGAGCACCGAAGAACTTGGAACTTGGACTGGATGTTTCATGGGGACCAGCTATAGTCATAGTAAGTATTCCTTTCGTTATAATCATTCATATTTCATACAAGCTTGTGTTCCCCTTTTGTTACAGCTATAGGGAACTTGCAATTTAATAAGGCTTTCTGTTCTGTGACTTGTATAGATTGCAAATTGTATACTTGTCTTAATTCCTAGGTTTCTTTGAAAAACGAATCCCTTTTGATTCTTCAATCTTGACATAATGTATAGTTGCCAGTAGATCTCCAACGACCCTGGGAAGAGGGTCCCATGGCAGGACTTGCATCCCCGTTACTTACTAAATTACTTTGATGATCTAAACGATTCATTGGATGGTTAATTCCTGGCATTTGGGGATTAATAGCCATTTGCACTACTGCTGCTGTCCCAGGCATTGCTTTACAAACCTCAGTTCAAACACACAACTTTATTCAAAATTGAACCAAAGATGCTCATACTATGTGGACCCCTCAGGCTCAGATAAATGAGGAAGTTCAAGATGAAATACAGGAAATAAAAACAGCCACCCAATAAGTTGGCGATCAATTAATAGACTTACAAACACAAGTTATACTAAAATATGACTGGAATTTGACTCAATTTTGTATTACCTCTGTTTGGTTCAACTATAGTGCCTACTATTAGGAACAAATAAAATTTCATTTGCAAGACACATGATAATGCTTCCTTAAATGTACAATTATTACAAAAGGAAATCTTTGAAACCTTCTCTAAGAGTCTACCCTCTTCCAACAATTTGGAAACCTTAGCGGAACAGCTAGCTGATCAATTATCTGGGCTAGACCCTCGAGGACGGTTTCAAAGAATTACACATAGTATTCAATTTGGAGCTATAATGCTGATGATTATCCTGGTGATTATATTTGTAGTATACTGATGCTTTTCAACTAAAATTGTTCAAGCTAAACACACTCAATTGGTCAGGGCCTTTTTCACAAAAAGTATCTATAGTCACCCCCAACTGAAAAAATTACAAAGGGGGGATTGTCAGGGGACGTTCAACTTTAAGGGATCCAATATGTTGCATTTTCTTCCTTTGTGTGCCGTTTCTCAAGACTCTCTGTTCCTTATCAGTTCCTGGAAAACAGGAACGAGCAGAGCTGCACGCAGTTCTCAGGACGGAGATCATGGAAAAGAGCACCTGCTTGGGTTCCCTTCAGTGACTCCCTTCAGTGACCTTTTATTTATAGGATTATCCATGTTGTTGCAACTGATGGAATTTCATTCTTAATGGCTGAGTAATCATTTTTATTGAAGATATATAAGCATGCGTTTCTGCAAATATAAAGTACCCTTGTTTCACTTGAGACTTGGGTCCCCCTCATCCTTCTTTTGCCTTCTTTTCGTCAACTCCGGTCCTCAGGTCCCGGTCTGTAAAGACCATAACAGATAAGGAAGATAGAAGTGTTCCTGTGTATTCCCCCCTTTTTAATTTTTTTATTTGTAGTTATAGTGTGTGATGTCCTCGTTCAACTATGCCCTGTGCTTGTGGATTATAAGGAATACCTGTAATATGTTTAATAGGAAATGATTGTAAAAGTTGTTCAAATTGCCTAGAAATATAGGTAGGGCCATTGTCTGTCTTTATAGAACTAGGTGTTCCCATTATTGTAAAGCAAGTTAATAGGTGGGTTATAACGTGTAGCTTCACCTTGGGGAGGTGTGGCCCATGTAAAAGAAGAATTTGTATTGATTGTGATATGTAAGAAAGAAGAGGAAGAAAGTTCAGGGCAATGAGTTACATACATTTGCCATAGTTCATTGGGTTGTAATCCTCGAGGATAGATACTTTGTGCAAAGGGTCGAAGATGTAGGGGCCTACAAGTAGAGATATTATTAATGATTTCTTTAGCATGTCGGTATGGAATTTTCCAAATTTGATGTAATGAGCCAGCATTATTGGATAATAGAGCATGATGCTCTTCAGGAGTAACAAAAGAGACAAGTTTATCAGCTTGTTCATTGCCATGAGCCATCGGACCAGGAAGACAAGATTGTGTTTGAATATGGGTCCTTGGAAGAAAACTTATGACCAACCTAGATAGCATATAGAAAAGCAGACATTGCTTTGCCAACAAAGGTCCGTCTAGTTAAGGCTATGGTTTTTCCAGTGGTCATATATGGGTGTGAGAATTGGACTGTGAAGAAAGCTGAGTGCCGAAGAATTGTTGCTTTTGAACTGTGGTGTTGGAGAAGACTCTTGAGAGTCCCTTGGACTGCAAGGAGGTTCAACCAGTCCATTCTAAAAGAAATCGGCCCTGGGTGTTCTTCGGAAGGACTGATGCTAAAGCTGAAACTCCAGTGCTTTGGCCATCTCATGCAAAGAGTTGACTCATTGAAAAAGACTCTGATGCTGGGAGGGTTGGGGGCAGGAGGAAAAGGGGACAACAGAGGATGAGATGGCTGGAAGGCATCACCAACTCGATGGACATGAGTTTGAGTGAACTCCGGGAGATGGTGATGGACAGAGGCCTGGCGTGCTGCAATTCATGGGGTTGCAAAGAGTCAGACACGACTGAGCAACTGAACTGAACTGAACTGAATATAAATGGGGGAAGTGTGGTTCTTAACAAAAATTGTAGTTCAAGAAAAAGTTGTTGGATAATAGATTGATTAGAATTTATGGTAGAAGTTTCTCTATTTCTTAATACAAAAACTGAATATAAGGAGTCAGAAGCTATATTAATAGGATAAAAATGTAGGTGAATAACCTAAATGAGAGCATCTAATTCATTTTGTTGAGCAGAGTGAAATTTAGTATAAAAGATTTTATATTCTTTGAGAGACCAGAATGAGGCTTCGGCATTTTTAGTCCCATCTATATAGAAAACATCACTTTGAAGTATAGGTTGTGATGTGACAAATTAGAGAGAATATATTAAGTATTTTTAAAGAAATTCCAATTTGTTAGAAAGATAATGAAATTTCTCCAAAATATTCCAGAAAGCCTATTTGGAAATCGGTAGAAGTTTGTAATGTGTTCTCGAATTGAGATTTATTAATAGGTACTACAGTTTTATGAGGATCGGAGCCAATTAGAGTCTTAGCTCTCTTTCTTCCATTAATAATGATTAGTGCGATCAAATAGATAGGGTGTAAGTGACTTTGTCCCTCTAAAATGGGTATAGATCCATTCTATTGGGTATTCTTGTTGGGTAAGAAGTCCTGTGTGAGAATGGACACAGGGAAGTATAAATAATTCTAGAGGTAAATCAAGTCTAATACAAGTAAGAAATTGTTTTTGCAATTTATTTTGTATTAAACAGGTTTTCTTGTGCCTCTTGTGAAAGTGATGAGGGCTATTTAAGTCGGAATCTCTTTTTAAAGTGTTAAATAAATTAGTTGATAATTTGTAATGTCTAAAGAGGGTCTAATCCAATTTATATCACCTAAAAGTTTTTGAAAATCATTGAAGGTTGATAATTTATTAATATGAATCTGTGTTAGTTGGGGAGTAATAGGTTGTCTATTAACAACAAATCTTAAGTAATAGTAAGGTGTAGATGTTTGAATCTTTTCAGGGGCAATGATTAATTTAGAAGCTTTTAAGCATTGTTAAGCTTTGTCAAACATCTGTTGAGTTTCTAAACTAGATGGAGCTGAAGACAATATATCATCCATATAATGAATAACAAGAAAGTCAGGAAATTGTTTTCTCACAGGTTCAAGGGCTTTGGCTACATAATATTGACACATGGTGGGAGAGTTCATCATTCCTTGAAGCAACACAGTCCATTGATACCATATATGACGCCCGGTATGATTATGAGAAGGAAGACGGTGTCAGTTCAGTTCAGTTCAGTCGCTCAGTCATGGCCGAATCTGCGGCCCCATGAATCGCAGCACGCCAGGCCTCCCTGTCTATCGCCAACTCCCGGAGTTCACTCAGACTCCCATCCATCGAGTCAGTGATGCCATCCAGCCATCTCATCCTCGGTCGTCCCCTTCTCCTCCTGCCCCCAATCTCTCCCAGCATCACAGTCTTTTCCAATGAGTCAACTCTTCGCATGTGATGGCCAAAGTACTGGAGTTTCAGCTTTAGCATCATTCCTTCCAAAGAAATCCCAGGGCTGATCTCCTTCAGAATGGACTGGTTGGATCTCCTTGCAGTCCAAGGGACTCTCAAGAGTCTTCTCCAACACCGCAGTTCAAAAGCATCAATTCTTTGGCACTCAGCCTTCTTCACCGTCCAACTCTCACATCTATACATGGCCACTGGAAAAACCATAGCCTTGACTAGATGGATCTTTGTTGGCAAAGTAATGTCTCTGCTTTTGAATATGCTATCTAGGCTGGTCATAACTTTTCTTCCAAGGAGTTAGCGTCTTTTAATTTTATGACTGCAATCACCATCTGCAGTGATTTTGGAGCCCCCCAAAATAAAGTCTGACACTGTTTCCATTGCTTCCCCATATATTTCCCATGAAGTTGAGGGGACCAGAGGCCATGATCTTCGTTTTCTGAATGTTGAGCTTTAAGCTAACTTTTTCACTCTCCTCTTTCACTTTCATCAAGAGGCTCTTTAGTTCCTCTTCACTTTCTGCCATATGGGTGGTGTCATCTGCATATCTGAGGTTATTGATATTTCTCCTGGCAATCTTGATTCCAACTTGTGTTTCTTCCAGTCCAGCATTTCTCATGATGTACTCTGCATATAAGTTAAATAAGCAAGGTTACAATATACAGACTTGATGCAGTTCTTTTCCTATTTGGAACAGTCTGTTGTTCCATGTCCAGTTCTAACTGTTGCTTCCTGACCTGCATACAGATTTCTTAACAGGCAGGTCAGGTGGTCTGGTATTCCCATCTCTCTCAGAATTTTCCACAGTTTATTCTGATCCACACAGTCAAAGGCTGTGGCATAGTCAATAAAGCAGAAATAGATGTTTTTCTGGAACTCTTGATTTTTCCATGATCCAGCAGATGTTGGCAATTTGATCTCTGGTTCCTCTGCCTTTTCTAAAACCAGCTTGAACATCAGGAAGTTCATGGTTCACGTATTGCTGAAGCCTGGCTTGGAGAATTTTGAGCATTACTTTACTAGCGTGTGAGATGAGTGCAATTGTGTGGTAGTTTGAGCATTCTTTGGCATTGCCTTTCTTTGGGATTGGAATGAAAACTGACCTTTTCCAGTCCTGTGGCCACTGCTGAGTTTTCCAAATTTGCTGGCATATTGAGAGCAGCACTTTCACAGCATCGTCTTTCAGGATTTGAAGTAGCTCCACTGGAATGCCATCACCTCCACTAGCTTTGTTTGTAGTGGTGCTTTCTAAGGCCCACTTGACTTCACATTTCAGGATGTCTGGCTCTAGCTGAGTGATCATACCATCATGAGTGTCTGGGTCGTGACGATCTTTTTTGTATAGTTCTTCGGTGTATTCTTGCCATCTCTTCTTAATATCTTCTGCTTCTGTTAGGTCCAGACCATTTCTGTCCTTTATCGAGCCCATCTTTGCATGAAATGTTCCCTTGGTATCTCTAATTTTTTTTGGAGAGATCTCTAGTCTTTCCCATTCTGTTGTTTTCTTCTATTTCTTTGCATTGATCGCTGAAGAACGCTTTCTTATCTCTTCTTGCCATTCTTTGGCACTCTGCATTCAGATGCTTATATCTTTCCTTTTCTTCTATGCTTTTCGCCTCTCTTCTTCTCACAACTATTTGTAAGGCCTCCCCAGACAGCCATTTTGTTTTTTTGCATTTCTTTTCCATGGGGATGGTCTTGATCCCTGTCTCCTGTACAATATCACGAACCTCATTCCATAGTTCATCAGGCATTCTATCTATCAGCTCTAAGCCCTTAAATCTATTTCTCACTTCCACTGTATAATCATAAGGGATTTGATTTAGGTCATACCTGAATGGTCTAGTGGTTTTCCCTACTCTTTTCAATTTCAGTCTGAATTTGGCAATAAGGAGTTCATGGTCTGAGCCACAGTCATCTCCTGGTCTTGTTTTTGCTGACTGTATAGAGCTTCTCCATCTTTTGCTGCAAAGAATGTAATCAATCTGATTTCAGTGTTGACCATCTGGTGATTTTCATGTGTAGAGTCTTCCCTTGTGTTGTTGGAAGAGGGTGTTTTCTATGACCAGTGCATTTTCTTGACAAAACTGTATTAGTCTTTGCCCTGCTTCATTCCACATTCCAAGGGCAAATTTGCCTGTTCCTCCAGGTGTTTCTTGACTTCCTACTTTTGCATTCCAGTCCCCTATAATGAAAAGACTGACCTTAGCAGCCTCTAATTTCTCTTTTATAAGGGGCCGCTGTTCTGTCCAAATAGGCTCGTCATTTTTCCAAGTTATTTTAATAATTGTATTGTTTGTTAAATGAGTTGTGACCCCTAGGAAAAATGTGGAATATATATTTGAGTTTGCCATTGCAGCAGTAAATCTCTTCCTATTAAATTAAGGGGTGCTTCTATCACAAAAGGTGGTCATGTTGAAGGCTGGCCTACTGGTCCCTCATATGGATATATTTCAACATATTGATAAATCTCTTGTATTTTGGTTTGAGGAATTTCCTGCAATTTAGCAAAAAATTCTGTGTATAGACCAAGATTTGGGCCATAAATGTTTAGAAATAATGATAATATCGGATCCAGTATCAAGAGACCAGAAAATCTTTGCCATTAGTTTTGCTATTGATATTTGGTCATGCATATTCAGATACTATTGTTGTCCCTAAGGATTGCTTTTGATCTGTATTACCAAATCCACCTGTCTGTATACCATTAGAAGAATTAATAGAAATGTAAAAGAAGTAATTGGGCAATTTTGTCCCCCTTTTTAAATTGTCATAGTATCTGAAATGACATCATAATTTCAATTTTTTTCTCATAATCTGAATCAATTATTTCAGGGTGAATAGTAATTTCTTTAGAAGTCAGACTAGATTGGCCAAGTGTAAGGCCAAAGGTTTGTGGGGGTAGGTGTCCATAAAGGCTGGTAGGTATTCTAGAAGGGACTGCTTGAGGAAAAAGAAGAAAATCATTTAGGGCTGGTATATTGATGGCAGCATTGCTGGATGTTGAAGGTTTGAGGGAAAAGATAGAGTTTGCCCCTGGTTTTTGTTGATGGGGACCCAGGCAGTCCCCATTTTTGAGTTTCCTTAAATAGGGTTCCCTTAAACATCACACTTTGATCGATATTTTTTAGCCCAGTGTACCCCTTTATGACATTGAGGGCAGACTCCTGGAGGTTTTTTACTAGTTTTCTTTTTGTGTGTGTGTTTTTTTAGGGCAATCGTTTTTAAAATGGCTCTTATCTCCACAAAACGTCCTTCATCCCCCTTTTTAAAGACAGCAGCCATTGCTTCAGCCAACATTTGCATTGTCTGAGTTTCTGATCCTAAGTTGTGACAATCCTTCAAATAATCAGTAACGTTGCTGGTCTCACGAATTGGAGCAATGGCTCTTTGACACTCGTGATTCGCATTCTCATATGCAAGCAGTTTTTCTAATTGCACTCTTCTCTCTTCCCCGACAACATTATGGGAGACAGCAACTCCCAGTCTAGTTAAAATATCAGCATAGGCTTCATTAGGCCCTTGTAATATCTTTGTGTAGTTACTATTAGGTTCCCCTTGAGGAGTAATTCGATCCCAAGCTTCAAGGGCAATTTCTTTTAATTGCTCATGCAACAAAAGAGGACATTGTATCTGAGCTTTCACCAAATCAAATTGCCCCACACCGGTTAACATTTTTAAAGTAATTTGGTTTCGGGGAGTGCCAGCTTGAGCGTTAGAATTAGCATGATCTCGGGTCACATCCTGAAACCACATTATCCATTGAAGATATTTTTGTGGTTTAAGAAAAGCTTTTATCAAAATTAGCCAATCATAGGAATAAAGTTTCCAGTAGAAGATGCCATAGCGTTTAGAAGTTCTTCAGTAAAAGGTGAATGAGGGCTGTACACAGTTACAGCCTTTTTCATCTCTTGCCTGTGAGAAAAATCGATGCCTTCATATTGCGATATTAGTTGCCCTTTAGCATAAACATTTCCTAACACAGGAAAGGCAAAAATATCATCAGCCTCAGAGACTCAAGATTGCAAAGCCAGTAAATCAGAAATCCTTTGTCATGTAGGAGAATGAATGGATCATCCATTTTCATAAATATGGGTGTGTGTTAGGGGCTTATCATTGTCATCAAAAAAAGTATTGTTGGCTTTAGTGTCAAAGAGAGCATCAGAAGAATCATCATCAGATTAATTTTGTCCTCTGATTGAGGGTACGTTCGGTTTCATGCCTGTTACAAGAGGAGGAGGAGGAGCGCTTGGGCCAGCTGGAGCAGGGATGGTGGGAAAGTTTTAAAACAAGTTATGTTGCTGTAATTGGGCCTTCTGTAAAGTCTGCTCTTCTAATTTATATTCGTATAATGAGCATTCTGCTTGTTGACGAATATCAGGGGGGCTAGAACTATCTTGAAATGGCAAGGTCATGGCTTTAATGAGGGCCCACAAGGGCCAGAAAGTTATTGGAATATTTTCTCCCCGTCTTGCGGCTTGCTCACATTTTCTTTAACCTGTCTCCAAATTTCTAAATCAAAACTGCCTTCATCGGGGAACCAGGGATTATATTTAACCACTGGAGACAAGCCTCTACCCATTGACGCAAACCTGAAAGTCCTTGAACCTTAAATAATTGATGAAGGAAAGTAGAAAAGTGGTGGGGCTTTCCAGCCGTTTGTCCTATAACCCCGCACTTACTGACCTCCTCAGGTCCTAACAGTCACTCTGTCTGCTTGCCAAGGGTGTTCACCAGGTCCTGTTTGGGCGCCACTTGTCACGGTCTTTGTAGACCAGGACCTGGGGACTGGAGTCGATGAGAAGAAGGACGCAGGGGACCCAAGTCTCAAGTGAAACAAGTGTGCTTTATTTGCAGAAACGCATGTTTCTATATGTTCATACAAGGCAGCCTTAGGCAGTAAAAAAAATTGAGCAGAAACAAAGCCAAGCAAATAACAATCTTGAAAGGGCCAGAAAGCATTCCATATCCTGAGTAAGAGGGGCATAACCGAATAGATTACCTTTAAGTAAAACGTCACTGAAGGGAGTCACTGAAAGGAATCCAAGCAGATGCCCTTTCTCATGACTTCAGTCCTGAGAACTGTGTACAGCTCTGCTCGTTCTTGTTTTCCAGGAACTGATAAGGAATAGAGAGTCCTTGAGAAATGGCACACAAAAGAAGAAAATAACATATTGGATCCCGTAAAGTTGAACGTCCCCTAACACAGAGCAATTATTTTGAGCATCAAATTTGATCAGAACCAGGGTAATATCTGTATGTGTATGAATCACAGTTAACAGCTGTCATTACCATTTGCTACTGTTGTATTCAAAGAACTACATTCTGAATATATCAAGTTTTCCTGTTTCCATGAATAAAATAGAAACATTTGTGTCATAACCCTGGATGAATTCTGTTATTACATCAACACAGTTTAATCTCACTTCAGTATTTTGTAACAGCAGCTAAGAAGACAGCATTAGGCTCTCAGGTTTAAATAAATCTAGAACAATTTCTTGTCACCATGGAATCAAACAACATAAAATTTGGGGGGTACATAGTCATAATTTGTAACTAAAGTTACTCTCTCTACACTCTATACCAGAAGATTCATATGATTGTAATCCAAAGAGCACAGCAGTGCATTTTAGACTGACTTCCATTAATGTACAAAAATCGCATCAAATAAATTTAAAGGTCTAATTTGCTTTATTTTTATTTTTGGCTGTGCTGGGTCTTCGTTGCTGCATGCAAGCTTTCTCTATTTGCTGTGTGTATTGGCTTTTCTTGTTGGGGAGCACAGCCTCTGGGTGCAAGGGCTCAGTAATTGCAGCTCACAGGCTCTAAAGCATGGACTCAATAGCTGCAGCACATGCTGTTAATTGCCCTGTGGCATGTGGGATCTTCTCAGACCAAGGATGGAACCTGTATTCTCTGCATTGACAGGCGGATTCTTACCCACTGAACCGTTGGGGAAGTCCCTAATTAGCTTTATTCAATGATTGATGCATTGGACAGAATTCAGCCTGGTAAATGGGTGTGCCAAGGAGCCTGACACAGTGGACAGTCTCAGGATGTTGAGGGTATTTTCATGTGCATTTTCATTGTGTATGACAGATTTTTGGCTTGTCCTTACTATGAAGTTTTTATTTAGATATGGGCTCTTGGTGTTTCTTAGACTTGGGTGACTGTTTCCTTTCCAAGATTAGAGTGGTTTCAGCTGTTTTCTCCTTCTAAGATTTTCCTGCCTTCTTCTGGGACGCTACATGGCAAATATTAGTGGCTTGTTGTCCCACAGGTCTCGTAAATGTCCTCTTTCTTTTTTATTCTGTTCAAGAGTGGTGGTTTTCAGTGCTCTTTCTTCTAGCTCACTGATGTGTTTTCTGCCTCATTTAGCCTGTTCTAATTCATTTTAGTTTCTGTTTTTTGTTTTGTTTTGTTTTGTTTTTTCATTTACTATATTCTTCAGTTCTGTTCAGCTGGTGGTTACATTTTCTAAGTCTTCGTTAAAGACTTCTCATTTCTCAGGTCATGCATTCTTCTCCCAAGTTCTTTGATCATATTTACAATCAATACTCTGAACTCTTTCAGGTAGATTGTCTATCTCCACGTTACTTATTTCTTCTAGGGTTTTGTCTTGTTCCTCCCTCTGAAACATATTGCTCTGTCACCTCGTTTTGTGTAAATTTCTATTTGTATTTTAATCTATCTGGTAGCATAATTATGTTTCTTTACCTTGGAGAAGTGGCCGTCTGCAGAAGATATCTCAGGCATCCTTCTCCCGATCCAAGAGCCAGAGGACATCTGATCCCAGGGTGGTGTCCCACGTGTATCTGTGGACTCTGTTTGCAAGCTGTGGGTCTCTACTTTTCTTGCTTTTGGTGTCTGCCCTCAGCTGTGAAGAGCCAACTCATTGCAAAAGACCCTGATGCTGGGAAAGTTTGAGGACAGGAAGAGAAAGGGGCAACAGAGGACTAGAGGGTTGGATGACATCACCAATTCAATGGATATGAGTTTGAGTAAACTGTAGGAGACGGTAAAGGACAGGGAAGCCTGGAGTGCTGCAGTCCATGGGGTCGCAAAGAGTTGGACACGACTGAGCAGCTGACTAACAACCCTGCTGGGTGAGGCTGGTCTGGAGGCTTGTGCCTGCACAGTGATGGTTAGAACTGGATCTTGACCCTTTTGTGCGTAGAGTTACGTTGAAAGGCATGTGTACAGGAAGCCTTTGGACAGCCTGTCTGCTGATGGTTGGGGCTGCATCCTGGCCCTTTCATCCTTTGGCCTTAGGGGCCCCATTACTGTAGCTTACAGGTTCTGAGTGGAGCCAGTGTTGGGCCAAGATGGAGACCTCACCCAGAGGAGTGCTCTCTCATAGTTCTGCCCTCAGGATCTATGTCCCCACAGTGAGCCACAGCTCATCCCCCAACCCCTGGAGATCCTTCAAGACCAGCAGGCAGATCACACCATCCAGGATCCTACCAAACAATTGTGTTTTGCTCTTCATCTCAGCTTCGTCTCAGTGTGCATGAGGCTTCATCTGCACCTGTTAAGAGTGAAGTCTTTTTTTCCTCCATTCCTGTGGGGCTCCTTTAATCAGGGCTCACTGGTTTTCACAAGTAAATATTAAAGATCCCTATGGCCTTATTCACTGATTCATGGGTCGGTCAGCATCCCACCTGGTAAATAAACAGGTGCTCCCAGAAGCTGTCTGTCCTCTTTACACCAAGGTATATATGAATCAGTGGGTTCTTTTCAAACTTTTGTGACCTGAATATGCTCATAAATGCCATGACATGTACAAAGTAGGTGCAGTGAAGAAGCTGAGTTTCTTTAGGCGTGGTGTTCACGTCCATGAAAAAACTGAAATGGCAAAATGGTGAAATGAAATGTTTAATTTGGGAGTTGGCTGTGATCAGGTGCTTGAAAGTCAAGCGAGTAGAGTTGTACAAGCACACAGTGAAGGGAATGACTATGGATTCCAACTGTATTTTGTGACAGGGAAATAGTCTCCAGTGCCAAATGCTTGCAAGCCATCCTGCTGTTTCTCAGTGTTGTGTTCACATTCAGAGCCCAAAGATCTTGCAGAGAAAGTGAGATGTGTTCTTTATTCCCAACCGAAAATACTTTCCTTGATAACTGATGTTCAATTCGACTCAAAATCACTTTTATATCACAGTTTGAGAATCCCTGTTTTAATACTTTATGCATGCTATCTTTTTGAACTTGAACTCCAAAATAAGTACTGATGTTGTTTCTCGTTTCCCATATGAAGGAACTTGAATGGAACAAAAGCACCCCATCCCCGGAAGTTACTGAATCGGAGCTTGAATCCACGTTGTCTTGCCTCAAAGACCTTTTCATCGTGTTGCTACACTGAGGCCCAGGTTGTTGCCATGGCTACAGTAATTCTTGTTGCAGTTGACAGGGCCAAGGTGCAGGCAGGCACAAAGCATGGGACGAGTCACCTTGTCCCAGTTGTATTTCTGGGGGAACAGCTGAGGGGAGGCTCCCTGAGGTGGCACCTCAGGCAACAGACCAGGTGCAGGTGGACTCTGCTTATAGTAATTCTGAGAGCGTAGGGCCATCCACCTGCTCTGTGCCCACAAAAATCGAATGCTGCTGGTCAGTTAGGATGATCTCGGTGTATTTACAAAGATCTGTTGGAAGAACTTAACAGAAAAACCTGAACAAAACTGTTTGGCCAATCCAATAAATATCTGTCCAGTGGGCCACCTCCCAGAAGAAAAAGACAAAGAATAAACATTTCATTATTGTATTTAGACTGTTTTTTTTTAAAGACATAATTCTGTTGCATAGTTTAGTCTGTAGAATAGTGAAAATGTAACTTTTATATGCACCATGTGTGTTTGCTAAGGTGCTTTAGTCATGCCTGACTCTTTGTGACCGTATGGACTGTAGCGCCCCCAGGCTGCTCTGTCCATGGGATTCTACAGGCAAGAATACTGGAGTGGATTGCCATGCTCTCCTCCAGGGTATGTTGCTGACCTAGGGATCAAACTGTTCTTTACCACTAGCGCCACCATGACCAGTGATAAGTGCCTTGTTGTGGTAGTCCGGAAATGAACCCGCAATATCTGCAGACCATGTCTTTAGTTTCATTTCATCAGTCAGTGTTGCGAATGAATGTTTAAATAAGATGTAGGTACACTGATTACCGTATAATCCTAGAAGAGAGATTATCCAAGGTGAAGTTGTATTTGTTTAGGCAAGAGTGGTTCATTCTGATTGGTAGAGAAGACACTTTTCCTTTTAGTCAAGAACAAGTGTAAATTGGTGCCAACTACTGAAATAATTGGACAAGACTGTGGTTGCTGAGGTTTAGAAGAGAACCATGAGTAAGTGATAAAACACCTTAGAGTAACAATAATTTATTATCTATTAGAAATCATATCATTATTAATGGAGGACTAAAAGAGAAACTCTTGGCTGAGCTCTATTAGCCTTTGCCCTGATTCATTCTGTACTCCAAGGCCAAATTTGCCTGTTATTCCAGGTGTTTCTTGACTTCCTACTTTTGCATTCCAGTCCTCTATAAAGAAAAGGATATCTTTTTTGGGTGTTAGTTCTAGGTCTTTTAGGTCTTCATAGAACTGTTCGACTTCAGCTTCTTCAGCATTACTGGTTGGGGCATAGACTTGGATTACCGTGATACTGAATGGGGCTGCGACCTGGCCCGCTAAGCACAGGGGCTGCAACCCCGGGCACTAAGTGTGGGCAGTGCAGCGGAGAAGAGTTACCCCATGTCTGAGGTCAGGGGCAACGGCCGAGAGGGCCAGGCTGCGACGGCACAGGAACGGCCGAGAGGAGCTACCCAACTCCGAGGTCAGGGGTGGCGGCCAGGAGGAGCTACGCCAAGTCTGAGGTCAGTGGCGGCCTAGAGGAGCTACCCGGCATCCGAGGCCAAGGGCTGCGGCTGAGAGGAGCTACCCGGGGTCCAAGGTCAGTGGCGGCCAGGAGGAGAAACCCCGCGTCCGAGTTCAGGGCGGCTGGGAGAAGCCACCTCGCCCCCGAGGCCAGGGATGGTGGCCCTGAGGAGCCACCCCGCGCCCCAACCAGGGGAGGTGGCTGGGAGGAGCAACCCGAGGAGCTGAGGCTGCAGGGTCGCAGGAGCGCCTAGAGGAGCCATCCTACGTTGAAGATCAGGAACGGCGGCAGTAAGGAGATACCCCTCAGCTAAGGTAAGGAGCAGCGGGTGCGCCTTGCTGGAGCAGCCGTGAAGAGATACCTCACGCCCAAGGTAAGAGAAACCCAGGTAAGATGGTAGGTGTTGCAAGAGGGTATCTGAGGGCAGACACACTGAAACCATACAGAAAACTAGTCAATCTAATCACACTAGGACCACAGCCTTGTCTAACTCAATGAAACCAAGCCATGCCTGCAGGGCAACCAAAGAAGGGCGGGTCATGGTGTAGAGAGCTGATAGAATGTGGTCCACTGGAGAAGGGAATGGCAAACCACTTCAGTATTCTTCCCTTGAGAACCCCATGAACAGTATGAAAAGGCAAAATGATAGGATACTGAAAGAGGAACTCCCCAGGTCAGTAGGTGCCCAATATGCTACTGGAGATCAGTGGAGAAATAACTCCAGAAAGAATGAAGGGTTGGAGCCAAAGCAAAAACAATACCCAGCTGTGGATGTGACTGGTGATAGAAGCAAGATCCGATGCTGTAAAGAGCAATATTGCATAGGAACTGGAATGTCAGGTCCATGAATCAAGGCAAATTGGAAGTGGTCAAACAAGAGATGGCAAGGGTGAACGACAACATTTTAGGAATCAGCTAACTAAAATGGACTGGAATGGGTGAATTTAACTCAGATGACCATTATATCTACTACTGCGGGCAGGAATCCCTCAGAAGAAATGGAATAGCCATCATGGTCAACAAAAGAGTCCAAAATGCAGTACTTGGATGCAGTCTCAAAAACAACAGAATGATCTCTGTTCGTCTCCAAGGCAAAGCATTCACTATCACAGTTATCCAAGTCTATGCCCCAACCAGTAATGCTGAAGAAGCTGAAGTTGAACAGTTCTATGAAGACCTACAAGACCTTTTAGAACTAACACCCAAAAAAGATGTCCTTTTTATTATACAGAACTGGAATGTAAAAGTAGGAAGTCAAGAAACACCTGGAGGAACAGGCAAATTTGGCCTTGGAATGCGGAATGAAGCAGGGCAAAGACTAATAGAGTTTTGCCAAGAAAATGCACTGGTCATAGAAAACACCCTCTTCCAACAACACAAGAGAAGACTCTACACATGGACATCACCAGATGGTCAACACTGAAATCAGATTGATTATATTCTTTGCAGCCAAAGATGGAGAAGCTCTATACAGTCAGCAAAAACAAGACCAGGAGCTGACTGTGGCTCAGATCATGAACTTCTTATTACCAAATTCAGACTTAAATTGAAGAAGGTAGGGAAAACCGCTAGACGATTCAGGTATGACCTAACTCAACTCCCTTATGATTATACAGTGGAAGTGAGAAATAGATTTACGGGCCTAGATCTGATAGATAGAATGCCTGATGAACTATGGAATGAGGTTCGTGACATTGTCCAGGAGACAGGGATCAAGACCATCCCCATGGAAAAGAAATGCAAAAAAGCAAAATGGCTGTCTGGGGAGGCCTTACAAATAGCTGTGAAAAGAAGAGAGGCGAAAAGCAAAAGAAAAAAGAAAGGATATAAGCATCTGAATGCAGAGTTCCAAAGAATAGCAAGAAGAGATAAGAAAGTCTTCTTCAGTGATCAATGCAAAGAAATAGAGGAAAACAACAGAATGGGAAAGACTAGAGCTCTCTCCAAGAAAATTAGAGATACCAAGGGAACATTTCATGCAAAGATGGGCTCGATAAAGTACAGAAATGGTCTGGACCTAACAGAAGCAGAAGATATTAAGAAGAGGTGGCAGGAATACACAGTAGGACTGTAGAAAAAAGATCTTCATGACACAGATAATCATGATGGTGTGATCACTGATCTAGAGCCAGACATCCTGGAATGTGAGTCAAGTGGGCCTTGGAAAGCATCACTACGAACAAAGCTAGTGGAGGTGATGGCATTCCAGTGGAACTACTTCAAATCCTGAAAGATGATGCTGTGAAAGTGCTGCACTCAATATGCCAGCAAATTTGGAAAACTCAGCAGTGGCCACAGGACTGGAAAAGGTCAGGTTTCATTCCAACCCCAAAGAATGCTCAAACTACCACACAATTGCACTCACTTCACACACTGGTAATGTAATGCTCAAAATTCTCCAAGCCAGGCTTCAGCAATACATGAACCGTGAGCTTCCAGATGTTCAAACTGGCTTTAGAAAAGGCAGGGGAATCAGAGATCAAATTGCCAACATCCACTGGATCATGGAAACAGCAAGAGAGTTCCAGAAAAACATCTATTTCTGCTTTATTGATTATGTCAAAGCCTTTGACTGTGTGGATCACAATAAACTGTGGAAAATTCTGAAAGAGATGGGAATACCAGACCACCTGACCTGCCTCATGAGAAACCTATATGCAGATCAGGAAGCAGCCTTTAGAACTGGACATGGAAAAACAGACTGGTTCCAAATAGGAAAAGGACTGCATTAAGGCTGTATATTGTCACCCTGCTTGTTTAACTTCTATGCAGAACACATCATGAGAAACGCTGGGCTGGAGGAAGCACAATTTGGAATCAAGATTGCCAGGAGAAATATCAATAACCTCACATATGCAGATGACACTACCCATATGGCAGAAAGTCAAGAGGAACTAAAGAGCCTCTTGATGAAAGTAAAAGAGGAGAGTGAAAAAGCTGGCTTAAAGCTCAACATTCAGAAAACGAAGATCATGGCATCTGGTCCCATCACTTCATGGGAAATAGATGGGGAAGCAATGGAAACAATGTCAGACTTTATTTTTCCGGGCTCCAAAATCACTGCAGACAGTGACTGCCACCATGAAATTAAAAGACGCTCACTCCTTGAAAGAAAAGTTATGACCAACCTAGATAGCATATTCAAAAGCAGAGACATTACTTTGCCGACTAAGGTCCGTCTAGTCGAGGCTATGGTTTTTCCAGCAGTCATATATGGATGCGAGAGTTGAACTGTGAAGAAGGCTGAGCACCAAAGAATTGATGCTTTTGAACTGTGGTTTTGGAGAAGACTCTTGAAAGTCCCTTGGACTGCAAGGAGATCCAATCAGTCCAGTGTGAAGGAGATCAGCCCTGGGATTTCTTTGGAGGGAATAATGCTGAAGCTGAAACTCCAGTACTTTGGCCACCTCATGGGAAGAGTTGACTATAGGAAGACTCTGATGCTGGGAGGGATTGGGGGCAGGAGGAGAAGGGGATGACAGAGGATGACATTGCTGGATGGCATCACTGACTCGCTGGATGCGAGTCTGACTGAACTCCGGGAGTTGGTGATGGACAGGGAGGCCTGGCGTGCTGCAATTCATGGGGTCGCAAAGAGTCAGACACGACTCAGCGACTGAACTGAACTGAGACAAAATGAAAGGAAAACACAATTCACATGTGAGAAAATTATACCTACCACCTACCTCGGGAAGTAAGGAAAATCTCAAAGAATCTTTATACCTAGAAAAAGAAGAAAACCCAAAGAGATCAGAACAGACAGAAATGAAATTTTAAAAGATAATAAAAATGATTGATGAAGTCAAGAAAAAAAGAGGGTCAAAATAAATAAAGAAATTACAATCAACACCACAAAATACATAAGAATAAAAAAAAAACTCTAGGCCAATGAAATGGACAAATATGAACCACAAAGAAAATACCAGATCGGCTTACAGGGTGATTTCTAAATCAGATTTCTCTGAATCTTCTCAAGCTATTCCAAAAAATTAAAGAGAAGTGCCGGGCGCCACCACGGGAGATCCCACCCATGACAAGGTCATGTGGAAGAGAACTGTTAAGGCTTCAGAAGTCAACGGGTTCCCTAGGCTTTCTCGAGCATCTACCCCCCCAAACCAGAATCTATCTGTTCTACTATTTCATGACTTTCACCAACTCCTCTGACATTAACAGGGGTCTATTCCTGACCACCTTTCTCTGGAAAAAATTAACTTAGGGCTATAGCTAATAGGTCTCCTGGACATGAGAAAAATATTTCCAATGAAAACCCCTCTGTTAGCATAGTTTGCTTGGCAGATATATCCAGACTCTTACAGCTACACATGTGATTATTTACATCCTCCCAACTGTGAGAGGCATAGAAAGCTTAAAACATAGAGCCTTTCAAAGAGTTAAAAGTTATTAGAGTAGTGTTAATGTAGGATTTCATTATTTGGCCAATGCTTGTTGCTAAGTTCCCATATCTCTTATCCACGTTGCACCTGGGAGTGCACTAGTTAACATAGTTGGAATGTAAGAAAAACAAGTGTAGCCTTGAATTTAACTGCATCAGACTTTTGAGATATTTGGTTCTTTCTTGTAACTTACTGCACCTTTACTCCGTGAGAAATGTAACTTGTTTAATACTTTTTGAGGCTGACATAGATTAGAAATATAAGAAAAAACATTTCAAGGGAAAATAAGTTTTCTGGTTGAGAAGCCTTTATCAAAAGAGGGTTATAAAATGTTCACAGGCCTCCAAGGCCAAAAGATAATGTACACAACATTGTTTTTGGGAAAGGTTTGCAGAAAAAATCCCAGTTTTGATAAAAACAAAACAGATGTAATGTTTGGGCTGACTCTGTATGACTTTGCATCTTTCATTTCCCTCTATGTACAAGTAAAGGATAAAAGACCCTTTTGAAAATAAAAACAATGGGCCTTGCTTACTGAAGTGGCTTGGTCTCCTCGTGTCAATCATTTTCTCCCTCTCTCTCTCCCTCTTTCTTTTTTCAGGCTGATCTCTTGGAGCATAGAGGCTCCCTGCGTTCACTTATCTGCCCAGGTTTCTAAGACCTAAATGAGAAGACGTTCTGCGTCTTCACTCCCTTGGGAGACCAGGAAGGCACCTGTGGCCTCCGTCAACAGGGCAAACTTCTTGTCTCAAAGTTTTATTCGCTTTCTATGTAAACCAAGAAATATCAGCCTCTTTCTCTTCTCTATTTTCTCATCTATAATATTCTTTCCTTCTCTCTCTCTAAATCATCCGCCGACGAGGTTTTTCCTTCAGGTTCCCCTGGATCCTGCGGGGGCTGGACCCCGGCAGAGAAGGATGCTTCTAAGACTTATTCAACAAGGGCTCCACCAAACACCCTGGTAAAAGAAATGGTTAAAAGGAATCAGCACCATGAACAAGTGGATCTCCCATGGGCACAAGGAGACAGTCACTAATTACAAATTCATCCATGTGATACCAGACCATATTAACTTTTTGATTGTGGGATTTTTGCAGAAATGAAGTAACACCTGTGGCATTCCCAAGAAAAGACTCTAGTCAAGTAAATGTTACATGCAAAAAAAAGACCTTTTCAAAAAATTCACATCAAACATCACAGTTGAGAGTGAAAAGCTGAAAGCATTCTAAGATCTAAATGCCCAATACCATTTTTATTCCAGTAAAACTGTCACTGTCTGGGGACATTATAAATATATATCACCAAAACAAAAATTATAGCCCACATCAGTGAACTTGATAAAAGTTGCAGGATATTAAACATACAGAAATCTGTTGCATTTTCTGTACGCTAAAAGTCAGAAATTAAGGAATGGCAGGCAAATGGGAGTTTTCCTTAACTCCCAGTCTGCCATATGAAAAAGAATAAATACCACAGGGCCAGGGTCCCTGTTCCTCACTGAGCACACTGCATGTGAGCTCAGCTCAAGGCTGGTTTCTAATAATATTCTCTCTGCCTAACTCTGCTTCCTTCCTTTCTGTGCCAGATATGATTATCAATTACCCAGTTCAAACCCCAGGCATGCAAATCTGAGTTTCACCACCCACTGTGGCACCTCACACCAATTCCTTGATCCGGAAACTACCCATAAACTCAGCCTCAGGCTTCCAATCAGACCTGAGACGCCCAGCAGTTCCACACACTGCTTGATCCCACAGTCACCTGCGATGCACACCGTTCACTGGGTTCCGCTAGAGCTCCACTCTCTCCTCCCTCCAGGCACTGGTGTCTCAACAGGAATGAACACAAGCTGCAAATCCAAGGACACTGGTTGTTCACTTGAACTTTGCAGAACAAAGATGGAACCATCCAGACCTGCCCTGATCCCTTGGTCTTTCCTAAGGATTACTCAGTCTTAACCCCTGCACACATGCCTACACACATCCCCAGAGTGACATGTTGCAGGCATTCAGGGAAGAAAATAAACATTGTGTGCCCGTCTATGAAGAGAAAGGAAGGAAGACTCAGTCAAAGGAGATGGGCAGTTCTGATGTGGTTGTTGATAGGGAGGCCATAAAACCATGGGAAAAGTACATGATGGACGGGAAGATATCTTTGAGCCCAGATTTGAAGATCTGAGAGACAAAGGAGAGGAACAGGAACCTCAGCTTTGAGAAAGAAAAGGTGAAAGTGACCGGAGCAGAGTGAACCATGAGAAAATGGTCCGTGCCTAGGGTGGGGTTGTGACTACATGTCCAGAGGACAGACAACTAGAAGAAGCCCGTGGAGCACATAATTTTTCATGTTTATCCTAATGCAGAGAAAGACATATGACTCCACCAGCCTGCACTCTGCCATTTTTTGATTTTCATTCTGAAAGGACTGGCATTCCACATGACTTGTGCATCTTAGCTCCTCAAGTCCCTGCCAGAGGCCGTGAAAATACTGAGTCCTAACTACTGGACCGCCAGAGAATTTGTTGGGATCCATTCAAAATTTGAATTAGAAGTAGGCACTACCCACCATGAACACACAGACACACACTCAACTGAACCAGTCACTTCAGGGGTCTCTCAATCTCCCTCAGGCCCACCAGGGAGACATTTCTGAAACTGTCTTGAGTTGAGTGAAAGAACCAGGTATAACTGAATTCTGGAGAGGTCGCATGATGGGCTAGTCACTAGACAGTTTGTCCTTAGTGTGCATCCCACTTAAAAACACTGGGACCATCTTCTGTGTCCATAAGCACAAAGGGAAGCTCTCTTTCAAGATCTGATCATACTGGTGGTGGTTTAGTTGCTCAGTGTCCAACTTTGCAACCCCTTGGACTGTATAGCCTGCCAGGCTCCTCTGTGCATGGAATTCTTCAGGCAAGAACACTGGAGTGGGTTGCCATTTCCTTCTCTACAGGGTCTTTCCTCGCCTCCTGCATGGCAGGTGGAATCTTTACCACTGAGCAAACAAGGAATCCCTAGTCACATAGATAACAACCATGTAATTCCTCTTTGCCAGAAAAATCTAAATAAAATACTTAAAAAAATACTGAGTTGCAAAGACATAGCTACTCCTCAGGAAAACAGTGAAATGGAGTTAGGTTAGAAATATGCTGAACAGACATGTCTATTTATCTCATCATGAATAGACAGATTCTCATTTACAGAGACCGGACTTAGGTGAATGTCTGTTTAGTACCTCACAGCTCACTGTTTTACATTATAAAAAAGGGAAGAAAAGAGACTGTTAAATGATCATCAACTTTCTTTACTGGGCTTTCCTGGTGGCTCAGATGGTAAAGAGTCTGTCTGCAATTCGGAGACCCCGGTTCTATGCCTGGGTCCAGAAGATCCCCTGGAGGAGGGCATGGCAACCCACTCCAGTATTCTTGCCTGGGAAATCCCATGGATGGAGGAGCCTGGCAGACTACAGTCCAAGTTGTTGATAATACTTGGTAATACTTCTTAACAAGTACCCATCGAAAGTGTAAATTTATTACGTTGTTACCAACAAACTTTTTCAACATGTAACATAAAGAGGAGAAAGCATACAAGGCCTGATCTAAACTTGAAATGAATGAAAAAAAAAAAACTATAAACTTTTTTTTAATTAAAAAAAGTCTGGTGTCATGGTCCTTTTACCCTAGTGGTCCAGTGGCTAAGATCCCACATGCTACAATGAAGACTCAGCATAGCCAAATATTTTAAAAGCTTTTAGAATATAGCATAAGAATATGAGTGGATTATAGGAGGGCAGCAAAGTACATTTCAGAATAATTCTTTATAGAAAACAATTCAATGTAAAGCAAAAAGCAAAACCATCACCAGAAGGAATAAAAGCACCTTTAACATTCTTCAGAGAGGCACCGCATGGTGACAGATGTCATTTCTGGCTCCACCAGTCTCCCTGTCCTCTACTCCACACCAGGAAACAGAAGGGGTGACCCACAGCTGTCTGAGTCCAGTCACTGTCCCCTGGGCTGACCAGGATGGCAAAATGGAAGCTCTATTATGATACAAATAGTTACAAGATGCACACATACAGACAGGACAGTTTCAATTCTCATCAGAATAATTTGAAAAGGTATTTTTTGGAGTCCAAAGCCACAAATCAAATACATCATAACTTAATCATGCATAAGCAAACAGCTCAGCACTCATCTGGGTCCAGATCTCCACCCCCTCACTTCCACGTGTCTCCCTTTCATTTGGTTTGTCTCTCTGGTCCCCTCTGCTGTCCTGCCTCTCTGCACGTTTTCCCCCCTCATCCTTTCTGACCTGTTTCCTTGTGTCCCTCTCTTTCAGTCCTCCAGGTTACCACCATTGAATCCATGACATGTCCTTCATCCCCACTCTGCCCTGACTCTGGTGGCCAAACTACTTTTCCACCCTCTCTTCCTCTGCTCACTTTGTCCCCACTCCAGCCCTTCTCTCCCAGCATCAAGTCTCTCCCTAGGTCATGTCTTCCACCCTTTTATACCCTCACTATGCTGATCAGCCCTGCAGCAGGAAATGGCAACCCACTGCAGTATTCTCTCCTGGAGAATTCCATGGACAGAGGAGCCTAGTGGACGACAGTCCATGGGAATCACAAAAAGTCAGACACGACTAAGGGACTAACCTTCCCTTTTCATACTGATCTGGAGCTCCTCTCCTATTCTGTCTTTACTCCTTCATGTCC
Source organism: Capra hircus (assembly GCF_001704415.2). NCBI lineage: Eukaryota > Metazoa > Chordata > Mammalia > Artiodactyla > Bovidae > Capra > Capra hircus. The sequence continues at coordinate 60,929,800 of NC_030825.1, read as the reverse complement.
CAAGAGATCCCAACTTTCTTTCACTTTGTTTTTTACCATCTGCTACTTTCACTGTTTATTCTTTCATTCTTACCATCTCTTTGTGAAACACCCATCCTCCTCACTGCCCTCTGATCTCACCCACTCTTCTGTTCTCCTCTCGTTTCTATTTCTCTCAGTCACTCTGTCTCCTGATCCCTCTTGCCCACACATTCAGAGTAGGTGAGATACACTAAGATGTCGGCCTCCTGAGAGAGCACTGATGAAATAAAAACTCAACAGTTTAAGGCAAGACAGGAAAATTAAATGCAAACTTTTCCTCTGCCCATTTTGGCCCCCTCCCTCCTCTCACATGAGCCCTCTGTTAACCAGACCTCGATGGAAGAACCTGTTCAACCATAAAGATCAATTTTTCTTCCTCTGGCACCAAGCCACTTCACTCCTTAAAGGACAACATTCTCAATATTCTAAAGGATCACAATGAAACAGAAGGAAGGGGGCAGGGCACAACCATTAAAAGAAGTGTGGGGACAGGATGACACAGTCATTAAGAAAAAAGGATATGACAAAAACTAGGCACAAGATGGTGGAAGAGTCTACTTCCAGTTGACCTTAAGCCCGTTACACTCTCACTCTAACACATTCCCTAAACGACACACAGACAGGCACAATGATAGTTCACAGGATAACCATAAAAGGCCAAAAGGCAAGCAGAGGCCCAATCCCCAGAAACCCTGCCCCTTAAATAGAATATTCCTCCCATCTACTTCTGCTTCCTTGAATACTCTGACTGTGTGGATCACAACAAACTATGATAAATTCTTCAAGAGATGAAAATACCAGACCACCTGACATGCCTCCTGAGAAATCTGTATGTAGGTCAGGAAGCAACAGTTAGAATTGGACATGGAACAACAGACTGGTTCCAAATAGGAAAAGGACTGTGTCAAGGCTGTATATTGTCACCCTGCTTATCTAAATTATATGCAGGGTACATCATTCAAAATGGCAGGCTGGAACACAAGCTGGATTCAAGATTGCCAGGAGAAATATCAGTAACCTCAGATATGCAAATGACACCACCCTTATGGCAGAAAGTAAAGGACTAAAGAGCCTCTTGATGAAAGTGGAAGATGAGAGTGAAAAGGCTGGCTTAAAACTCAACATTTAGAAAACTAAGATCGTGGCATTCTGTCTCATCACTTCATGGTAAATAGTTGGGGAAATGGAAACGGTGAGACACTATTTTTGGGACTCCAAAATTACTGAAGATGGTGATGGCAGCCATGAAATTAAAAGACACTTGCTCCTTGGAAGAAAAGCTATGACCAACCTAGACAACATATTAAAAAGCAGAGACATTACTTTGCCGACTAAGGTCCATCTAGTCAAGGCTATAGTTGCTCCAGTAGTCACATATGGATGTGAGAATTGGACTATAGAGAAAGCTGAGTGCCGAAGAATTGATGCTTTTGAACTGTGATGTTGGAGATGACTCTTGAGAGTCCCTTGGGCTGCAAGGAGATCCAACCAGTCCATCCTAAAGAAAATCAGTCCTGGGTGTTCATTGGAAGGACTGATGCTGAAGCTGAAACTCCAATGCTTTGGCCACCTGATGCAAAGAAGTGACTCATTGGAAAAGACCCTGATGCTGGGAAAGATTGAAGGCAGGAGGAGAAGGGGACAACAGAGGATGAGATGGTTGCATGGCATCACTGACTCAATGGACATGAGTTTGAATAAGCTCCGGGAGTTGGTGATGGACTGGGAAGCATGGCATGCTGCAGTCCATGGGGTCGCAGACAGTTGGACATGACTGAGAGAATGAAGTGAACTGAGAGCATTACAGTAAGTGTATCTGAGCAGGTCTTTGAAAAGGAGTACCCAGGCAAAAGAGCTTAGATAAATTCAAGAGATACACCAAAAACCCAATGATGATCCATCAGAGTTTCTAGAACGAGTTGATCATACTTATAGGCACTGCTCTGATGCAAACCCTGAGGCCTCTGAAAATAATGAGAATGGTAAACATAACCTTTATTGGAAAAAGCTCCCCAGACATAAGAAAATCACAAACGTTAGATGGTCCACTTGGAATGACCCCTTCTCAACTGGCAGATGTTGCTTTAAAAGTGTTCAACAACAGGGAACAACAAAAGAAGCAAGAAGATGCAAGACTGAAAGCCACATTACCTGGTGGCAGCAGTGGATTCCCAGAGCACGAGTAACCTGAGGAGAGGTGAGCCACCATGGAGGAGGGAACAACGCGCTTAGTGTAAGGAGGGCACTGGGAAACAGACTGTCCTTGGCTAAGGAGTAAGAAGGAAAGCAGTAACAGACAGGAGCCTGTCACTGCAGTAGAAAGAGATGAACACTCTGATGACGTCCCAGGAGCCCCGGATACCTGTGACAGTGGGGACAAGCTGACTGACCTTCTGATAGCTACAGTGTGGCATACTGTGGTAGATACCAAGATGGCACAGAAAACAACTCAGTCCATCCCGATCACAGGAGTTTCTGGAGAAGTGCAAAGCTGTTCTTTCTTACAACCTCTGCAATGCCGATTAGGGGACCTCAACCTGAAACACAGTTTCTTATATATGCCAACATGTCCAATCCCTCTTCTGTAAATTAAATGCACAAATGACTTTTTACCAAAACAGCTTGACCTCTGCATCCTGTCAGGGCACCCAGTAAGCAGGCAGATGACATTTGTGGACACTCTGGAGAAGGAGACTGATTCCCCCTCCCCAAGTATACAGAAAGGTAAGGCAGGAAGTGTGGACTGACAGCACCCCAGGGAAGGCCGACAAACACATGGCCAACACAAATCCTGTTATTTGGGACACTGGAGGGATTCCCTGGTGGTCCAGTGGTTACAAGTTGGCACAAGTGGCCCGGGTTCAATTCCTGGTGAGGGAACTTAGGATCCTGCAAACTGTGCGGGACAGCCAAAAGAAAAAAAAAAAAGAGGACACTAATTTAAAACACCTGGGACACCTAATTTAAAACAATACCTTCTGAGGCAAGAGACCCCAAAGACAATTCAGACAATTCTTGAAAAGTTGGCTTAACTGGGACTAATTAAACCTTGTAGATTCCTAGATCAAACTCCTATCCTCCCAAAGAGGTGAACTCAGCAGTGTATGAATCATTGTCCAAGACGTGAGGGCCGTTTGTGAGACAGCCCAAGATTGGCAGCCTGTAGTAAGTAATCCATATATGTTGTGCTCACAGCTACTGTGGGACAATACTGCTGGTGCTCAGTTCTGGACTTGAAGCACACTTTCCCCTGCATTCCTACTGCAGAAGAACCACTGCAGCTGTCTGCTTTCTGGTGGCAGGACCCAGAAACACAGGGAGTCCAACAGTACTGCTGGACAGTGTTGCCTCAGGGACTGAAGATTTCCCCTACCTTGTTTGGGGAAACGTTGGCTCGGGCTCTTACTACAATGTGTGTGGGTGACTTGCTCACAACAAGCAAAGTGTCTAAAAAATGCCATAAGAACCCTGAACTCGGTCAATTGTGGGTGGAACGGCTCCCCGAAGAAGGCTCAAGTATGTAAGTAACAAGTCACGTACCTGGGTTTCATCCGCTGCCTGACAGAAAATAGGCAAGTGCTGGCTTGGGAACACCCAAGACACACAGAGCTGAGGGGCTTCTGGGAAGGCAGGATTCTGTTGAATTAGGATCTCAAATTCAGGCTTTAAAAGAACATATCTTGAGCTCTTACTTCAACAAAAGACCACCAAACAGCCTGGGAAATGATAAAAACGAGGTTAGTCTCGGCTCCAGCTTTGGAACTAGCAGACTTAAACCTTGCACACTGTAGGTCCATGAGAGACAAGGCATGAGTCTCACATATTAATTCAAGCTCCAGGGAACATCCCTCGGCCCACTACTTACTTCTCAACTAAAACAGAGTGTTCAGGGTGGCCTCCTAGCCTTCGAGCTGTGGCAAGTCCTTGTGCCAGACTTCAGGAAACCAAGCAGTTCACCCTGGGGCAACCCACCATTCTGTACGTCTCTCACCATGTCCTTTCTTTGGGCTTCCCTGGTAGCTCAGTTGATATAGAATTTGCCTGCAGTGCAAGAGACCCCAGTTCAATTCCTGGGTCGGGAAGGTCCCCTGGATAAGGGAAAGGCTACCCACTCCAGTATTCTGGCCTGGAGAATTCCATGGACTGTATCGTCTATGCGGTTGCAAAGAGTCAGACATGACTGAGCGACTTTCACTTCATTTCATGTCCCTTCTTCACTGGAACAAAAAGGGGGCTATTGGCTGACTTCTGGGAGAATGGGGAAGTACCAAGCCATTCTCTCAGGCAATTCCACTCTAAAACTTCAGGTCACTCTGGCCCTGAATCCAGCGTCACCGCTCCTGATGGTTGCTGAACAACCCCCTGAGCATGACTGCCTCGAGCAGATTGGGCTCAACACACAACCCTTGGCTGAGCCAGAGGTGGACCTGTTCATGGATGGAAGCAGCTTCGTGGACCAAGGCAGGGGATGTATTCAGTATGTAGTGAAAACCCTTTTTTTTTTTTTTGCCACACAGCCTACAAGATCTTAGTTCCCCAGCCAGGGATCAAATCCACACTCCCTGCAGTGGAAGTGCAGAGTCTTAACCACTGGACCGCCAGGGAAGTCCTGTGGTGCTAACCCTTGAAAAGGTGGTAGAAGCAAAAGCCCTGCCCCTAGGGAGCTCAGCTCAGGAGGTAGAAGTCACTGCTCTGACAAGAGCCTTACTGCTCCCTGAAGGCACGTGAGTGATACGTACAGAGGCTCCTGCTCTGCTTTCTCTACGGTGCCTGCTCACAGGACCATCCGCAGAGAAGGAGGCTCCTCGCTTCAGACAGTAAAGACAGAAAACATGCTTTGAGATCCTGTCACGATGAGAAGCCTTCCACAAGCCGTTACTGGTGGCTGGAATGCACTGTCCAGGCCACTAGAAGGGTGAAATTCATATAATCCAAAGCAACCAGTTAGCTGACCAAGCTGCAAAGGCAGGCAGCAAAGGCAGGTGATTCTCAAGCCATGAGAGGGTCACTACAGATCAACTTGTCAAAATACCAGGTGGTGTATCCAGAAAAGGAGTGGGGATTCACTCTGGACCACACCACACTCGGGAGAGATGTGTGCATATGGAACTGTCCTGACTCCTGAGGCCCTCTTGTACACTGTGCCACACCACACTGTAACAGCACCCACACCAGGAGAGATGCCACAACGGATTCACATGTTCATAATGGAGCCTAACCTGCGGAAGACCATCTAGCGAGCCTCTCAAACTTGCATGATTCATGCTAAAAAATAAAGACTGCTGTCAGACCTCCCCAGATAGGGACCCAACGCAGGAACCTGGGTCGCCCAGGACTGGCAAGTAGACTAAAGTAAATCAAGTTGGTAAGGATAGAGAAAAGAGACAGAGAAGGTGATTAAATTGTTAATCCCACTAAGGGATTGTAAGTAAAGAGAAAAGTATGGGAGACTCTGTAAGTTAAAGGATCAGTCAAGAAAGCAGGTTTGCTCAGCAACAAAACCATGTGGCAAAGGCACAGGACCTGCCCCCAAACAATAAAACAGCGGTGGTATGAGCCCCACATCCTGCCCAGCGGGCTCAGTAAGTTAATGACCCCCTAGCACATGCTTCTTTGTGTGCACTAAAAACAAAAATATAAGGAAAAGGTGACATTATGCTGAAACCTGAGATGATTTACCAAATTTTTGTGCATTTCCATTGAGCCATGAGAGTCCAAGCTTGACCATGTAAGGACAAGAAAATTCCCCTGCCCGTTGAGGAGGAGAAGCTGACGATGGAAGCTGACTTCTAATCAAGAAGTTTGAACTTAACTTTGCTAGTGGGTGAGATGAGTGCAATTGTGTGGTAGTTTGAACATTCTTTAGCATTGCCTTTCTTTGGGATTGGAATGAAAATTCACATTTTCCAGTCTTGTGCCCACTGCTGGGTTTTCCAAATTTGCTTGAGTGCAGCACTTTCACAGCATCATCTTTGAAGATTTGAAATAGCTCAGCTGGAATTCCATCACCGCCACTGGCTTTGTTCACAGTAATGCTTCCTAAAACCCACTTGACTTCACATTCCAAGATGTCTGCCTCTAGGTGAGTGATCACACCATCATGGTTACCTGGCTCATTAAGATCCTTTTTGTATAGTTCTTCTGTGTATTCTTGCCACCTTTTCTTAATCTCTTCTGCTTCTGTTAGGTCCATGCCATTTCTGTCCTCTGTCCCTCTAATTTTCTTGAAGAGATGTCTAGTCTTTCCCATTCTATTGCTTTCCTCTCTTTCTTTGCATTGTTCACTTAAGAAGGCTTTCTTATTTCTCCTGGCTATTCTTTGGAACATTTCATTCAAATGGGTTTATCTTTCCTTTTCTCTTTTGCCTTTCATGTCTCTTCTTTTCTCAGCTATTTGTAAGGCCTCCTCAGACAACCATTTTGCCTTTTTGCATTTCTTTTTCCTTGTGATGGTCTTGATCACTGCCTCCTGTACAATGTCATGAACCTCTGTCCATAGTTCTTCATGCATTCTGTCTATCAGATCTAATCCCTTGAATCTATTTGTCACTTCCACCGTGTATTCATAAGAGATTTGATTTAGGTCATACCCGAATGGTGTCTAGTGGTTTTCCCTACTTTCTTCAATTTCAGTCTGAATTTGGCAGTAAGGAGTTCATGATCTGAGTCACAGTCAGCTCCTGGTCTTGTTTTTGCTGACTGTATAGAGCTTCCCCATGTTCAGCTGCAAGGAACATAATCAATCTGATTTTGGTATGGAGCATCTGGTGATGTCCTTGTGTAGAGTCGTCTTGTGTTGTCAGAAGAGGGTGTGTCAACTAAAAAAGATGTACAACTTGAGAGTTGTGAGTTAAGTTTTATTTGGGGAAAATGAGGCCTGCAGCCAGGGAGGCAGCATCTCAGATAGCTCTGACAGGTGTCCAGAGATCTTTGACTATTAAGACCTAGTCCAGTAATAGCACACTGAGCGGCGTATCAGCAAAAACCTTCTTCAGAACTGGGAATGAGCCTTCCCAGCAATGCGGGACCAAATGGTCATGAAATGCCCCCCAAAGTAGGGTCATATTTGCTAAACGATCTTATCAGTAGAATAGTCTGACCACTCTGAGAGACTGCTCCAAAGCAGCAGTGGGGGACGTTCAATATACAAGGTTTTGGTGAAGTGGAAGTTCAATACCATGAAGCACTCATTTCACAAAAGGTTTTTTGTTAGTCATGAGGATCTGATGTCACCATGAAGGGATTTAGTGCGTCTTTAGATAGGAGGAGATGCAAGGATTGAGACCGTAAAGTCTGTTCCTAAAAACATCCAACTAGCTACAGACCAGTCCTGCCAGAGTTCCTGGAGCAGAGTGCCTCGCTCCACTCTAAAGTCCCTCCAGGGCTGTTGAAAGTCAACAGCTTTAGCAGAATGGGGTTCCGTCTCCGTGGAGGCAGAGGGTAAATGACTTTGCCGTTCACTCGTTGGCAATGCCCTTGTTAAGTGCCAAATTGTAGTTGACACGGCCCTCTTGTGGCCATACATCTGATCATGTTTTGGGGGGCATTTCATGAACATTTTCTCTCACGGTGCTGGGAAGGCTTGTTCCCAGTTCTGAAGAAGGCTTTGCTGACAGGTCACTCAATGTGCTATTACTGGACTAAGTCTCCACAGTCAAAGATCTCTGCAGACGTGTCTTCTATTTATGGTCCAGGAAAGTATTCCTTCTTGTTGCATCTTCCCATATTTCAGTTCAATTCAGTCACTCAGTCCTGTCCAACTTTGTGACCCCATGGACTGCAGGACGCTAGGCCTCCCTGTCCATCCTCAACTCCCAGAGCTTACTCAAACTCATGTCTATCGTGTCAGTGATGCGATCGAACCATCTCATCCTCTGTCGTCCCCTTCTCCTCCTGCCTTCATTCTTTCCCAGCATCAGGGCCTTTTCCAATGAGTCAGTTCTTCACATCAGGTGGCCAAAGTATCGGAATTCCAGCTTTAGCATCAGTCCTTCCAATAAATATTCAGGACTGATTTCTTTTAGTATTGACTGATTTGATCTCCTTGCAGCTCAAGGGATTCTCAAGAGTCTTGTCCAACATGACAGTTCCAAAGCATCAATTCTTCAGCACTCAGCTTTCTTTATAGTCCAACTCTCACATCCATACATGACTACTGGAAAAACCATAGCTTTGACTACATGGACCTTTTTTAATAAAGTAACGTCTCTGCTTTCTAATATGCTGTATAGGTTGGTCACAGCTTTTATTCCAAGGAGCAGGTGTCTTTTAACTTCATGGCTGCCGTCACCATCTGCAGTGACTTTGGAGCCCTCTACCCTCAAAACAAAAGTCTCTCACTGTTTCCGTTGTTTCCCCAACTATTTGCCATGAAGTGATGGGCCCAGATGCCATGATCTTCGTTTTCTGAATGTTGAGCTTTAAGCCAGCCATTTCACTCTCCTCTTTCACTTTGATCAAGAGTCTCTTCAGTGCTCGCTTCGGCAGCACATATACTAAAATTGGAACGATACAGAGAAGATTAGCATGGCCCCTGCGCAAGGATGACACGCAAATTCGTGAAGCGTTCCATATTTTTTGGAGAAAAGGGAACCCTCTTACGCTGTTGGTGGGAATGCAAACTAGTACAGCCACTATGGAGAACAGTGTGGAGATTCCTTAAAAAATTGCAAATAGAACTACCGTATGACCCAGCAATCCCACTGCTGGGCCTACACACCAAGGAAACCAGAATTGAAAGAGACACATGTACCCCAATGTTCATCGCAGCACTATTTATAATAGCCAGGACATGGAAACAACCTAGATGTCCATCAGCAGATGAATGGATAAGAAAGCTGTGGTACATATACACAATGGAGTATTACTCAGCCGTTAAAAAGAAGTCATTTGAATCAGTTCTGATGAGATGGATGAAACTGGAGCCGATTATACAGAGTGAAGTAAGCCAGAAAGAAAAACACCAATACAGTATACTAACACATATATATGGAATTTAGGAAGATGGCAATGACGACCCTGTATGCAAGACAGGAAAAAAGACACAGATGTGTATAACAGACTTTTGGACTCAGAGGGAGAGGGAGAGGGTGGGATGATTTGGGAGAATGGCATTCTAACATGTATAATATCATGTAAGAATTGAATGGCCAGTCTATGTCTGACGCAGGATACAGCATGCTTGGGGCTGGTGCATGGGGATGACCCAGAGAGATGTTATGGGGAGGGAGGTGGGAGGGGGGTTCATAAAAAAAAAAATTTAATTAATTAATTAATTTTTTAAAAAAAAGGGAAAATCTGTGGGCCGCAAAGACCATTTCCTGGATCAAATGCAATCTGAATGACCCCAGATCTTCTGCAATCTTACAGTAAAGATATTTTTAACCCCCCTCCAAAAAAGAGTCTCTTCAGTTCTTCTTCACTTTCTGCCATAAGAGTGGTGTCATCTGCATATATGAGATTATTGATATTTTTCCCAGCAATCTTGAGTCCAGCTTGTGCTTCCTCCAGCCCTACATTTTGCATGATGTACTCTGCATATCAGTTAAATAAGCAGGGTGACAATACACAGCCTTGACGTACTCCTTTCCCAATTTGGAACCAGTCTGTTGTTCCATGTCCAGTTCTAACTGTTGCTTTTTGACCTGCATACAGATTTCTCAGGAGGCAGGTCAGGTGATCTGGTATTCCCATTTTTAAAGAATTTTCCTCAGTCTGTTGTGATCCACACAATCAAAGGCTTTGGCATAGTCAATAAAGCAGAAGTAGATGTCTTTCTGGAATGCTTGCTTTTTTGATGATCTAGCAGATGTTGGCATTTTGATCTCTGGTTCCTCTGCCTTTTCTAAATCCAGCTTGAACATCTGGAACAGGAAGTTACTCCTATATCTAGAATAACATTATTACAATCACTGATCACATATCAAGCTATATAATTGACCAACTGCTTCAAGTCACTAAGTCACTTTATGATGTCACCATAAAGTGATTTAGTGCTTCTCTAGATAGGAGGAGATGCAATGATAGAGACCATAAAATCTGTTCCTAAAAACATTAAAAAAAAAAATCCAATTGTCTAAAGACCCATCTCACCAGATTCCCTGGAGCGTGGAGTTCCTCTCTCCACAGCTACTGAAAGGCAACAGCTATAGGAGCATGTGGTTCACTCTCCATAGAGGCAGACGGCAAAAGCCTTTGTTATTCAGTCACTGGCAGTGCTCTTGGTCAATGCCACTTTGTAGTTGACAGGCGTTTGCTATGACCAGTGCATTCTCTTAACAAAATCGTTAGCTTTCCCTTGCTTCATTCTGTACTCCAAGGCCAAACTTGCCTATTACTCCAGGTATCTCTTGATTTCCTACTTTTGCATCCAGTCCCCTATGATGAAAAGGACATCTATTTTTTTGGTATTAGTTCTATGAAATCTGTAAGTCTTCATAGAACTGTTCAACTTCAGTTTCTTTGGCATTAGTGGCTGAGGCATAGACTTGGATTACTGTGATATTGAATGGTTTACCTTGGAAATGAACAGAGATCATTCTGTAGTTTTTGAGATTGCATCCAAGTACTGCATTTTGGACTCTTTTGTTGACTATGATAGCTATTCCATTTCTTCTAAGGGATTCTTGCCCACAGTAGTAAATATAATGGTCATCTGAATTAAATACACCCATTCTGGTCCATCTTAGGTCACTGATTCCTAGAAAGTTGCTGTTCACTCTTGCCATCTCCTGTTTGACCACTTCCAATTTACCTTGATTCATGGACATAACATTCCAGGTTCCTACACAATCCTGTTCTTTACAGCTTCAGACTTCACTTTCACCACCAGAGACATCCATAACTGGGCATTGCTTTTGCTTTGGCTCAGCCTCTTCACACATTGTGGAGCTATTTCTCTGCTTTCCTCCAGTAGCACACTGGGCATATACCATCCTGGGGAGTTCATCTTTCAGTGTCGTTATCTTTTTGCCTTTTCATAGTGTTGATGCTAGCAGAGTAATGCTCAAAATTCTCCAGGCTAGGCTTCAACAGTACATGAACCAAGAACTTCCAGACATTCAAGCTGGATTTAGAAAAGGCAGAGGAACCAGAGATCACATTTCTAAAATTCACAGAACAAGAGAATGTCAGAAAAACATCTACTTCTGTGTCATTCAGTATGCTACAGCCTTTTACTGTGTGGATCACAACAAATTTTGGAAAATTCTTAAAGAGATGGGAATACCAGACCACCTTACCTGCTTCCTGAGAAACCTGCATGCAGGTCAAGAAGCAACAGTTAGAACCAAACATGGAACAATGGACTGGTTCCAAATTGGAAATGGAGTACAAAGAAGTATGTCAAGGCTGTATATTGTCACTCTGCTTATTTAACTTAGCTTCAGAGTACATTAAGTAAAATGCCAGGCTGGATGAAGCACCAGCTGGAATCAAGATTGCTGGGAGAAATATCAATAACCTCAGATACGCAGATGACAGCACCCTTATGGCAGAAAGTGAAGAGGAATTGAAGTGAAAGAGGAGAGTGAAAAAGCTGGCTTAAAATTCACCATTCAAAAAACTAAGATCATAGCATCCAGTCCCATCACTTCATGGCAAATAGATGGGGAAACAATGGGAACAGTGAGAGACTTTATTTTCTTAGGCTCCAAAATCACTGCAGAAGGTGACTGCAGCCATGAAATTAAAAGACACTTGCTCCTTGGAAGAAAAAGTATGACCAACCTAGACAGCATATTAAAAAGCAGAGACATTACTTTGCCCACAAAGGTCTGTCCAGTCAAAGCTATGGTTTTTCCAGTAGTCATGTATAGATGTGAGAGTTGGGCCATAAAAGAAGGCTGGGTGTTGAAGAATTGATGCTTTTGAGTGATGGTGTTGGAGAAGACTCTTGAGAGTCCCTAGGATGGCAAAGAGATCAAACCAGTCAATCCTAAAGCAGATCAACCTGGAATATTCATTGGAAGGACTGAAGCTGAAGCTTCAATATTTTGGCCACGTGATGCAAAGAAGTGACTCATTAGAAAAGACCCTGATGCTTGGAAAGATTGAAGGCAGGAGGAGAAGTGGGCAGAGGATGAGATGGTTGGATGGCATCACTGACTCAATGGACATGAGTTTGAGCAAGCTCCAGGAGATGGTGAAGGACAGGGGAGCCTGGTGTGCTGCAGTCCAGGGGGTCGCAAAGAGCTGGACACAACTTGAGCTGCTGAACAACAACTCAAGGAGAGGAAGCAGAAGAGAGAGATAAGGACACTCTCCCCCTCCCCACTTCTCCTTTTATTATAAAATTATAGCCCACTAATTACTCTGGGTGTCACCCTCTCCCCCTCTGCTTGTAAGCCTCACAAGTGTCCTATCTTCTCTTTTTTTTTCAGTCAGCACAGGCTGCCATAGAAATATGGTATAAATGTCTGGAGATACAGAAAGGATCTTGTTGCTAATGAAGGAGACAGGGTAGATGGTATGTGAGAAGGAAGAAATTTTACTGTCTGAGTGCTGTTCACAGGCTCTGAAAATCGACATTCTTAATTTGAGGATTTTTCTCCTATGTTCTAAGTCTAACCCTGGTAAAACTCAAGTCTATAAATTTAGGTTATTCTACCTGTTTTTTATGTATTTTTTTAAAAATAAATACTTATTTATTATGTATTTGGCTGCAATGACTCTTAGCTGTGGCAAATGGGATTTAGTTTCCCGTCCAGGAATGGAACCTGGGCCCACTGTGTTGGAAGCATGGAGTCTTAGTTACTGGACCACCAGAGATGTCCTCAAATATCTCTTAGCTGGTAAGTTTTGCATTGCAATGCCTGTTTTACGACTAAGTTTTAAAGTGAAACTGTGAGATCTCTATTGAGATATATGTATTGCTCAGGTTAATTTGTAGGTGAGTTCTATTTAACTGTCTTTTTTAAAAGTACTTACAAATTAAACATTTCTAAATATAACAGACTAAGCTAAACGGATTTTGGATTCATATGACCCAAGAAACATTTAGTATGAAATTAACATGTGGCATTAAAGTTTGTTGTTTGCTTGTTATTTAATAGAGACATGTCATTTAGACACATCACTATTAAGCACAATGTTTTTATGGTACCCAGGTTTACTCAAAGTCCGTAAGTATATTTGTTGTAAAGTTTGTCAGCAAGAAAATTAACTCATGGGCTTTCTTGGAGGCTCAGCAGTATAGAATCCCCTTACCAACGCAGAAGATGTGGGTTCGATCCCTGACCTGGGAAGATCCCACATGCTGTGGAGCAACTAAGCCCATGGCACCCAACTACCGAGCCCGTGCTCTAAAGCCTGGAAGCCACAACTACTGAAGCCCACGCCCCCTAGAGTCCTTGTTCTGCCAAAGAGAAGCCGCTGCAGTGAGAAGCCAGTGCACCTCAGCAAACAGTAGCCCCTGCTTGCTTCAAATAGAGAGTCCGAGCAGCAATGCAGACCCAGCACAGCCAAAATTAAATAAATAAATATTTTTGAAATGTGTTTTTCACTTGCGGTGTACTTTGTACAATTTTTAGTGATCAAGACACTCACTTTCCTGGACAAATTTTATAAGCGTATGTTATCAATCAACCAGACTCATTTTACAAACAAATTAATCTTAACTTGGCTACATTTCAGACAAATGAGGGTGATTTAAGAAGAAAGGAATTATGTTTTAATAGATATTAAATTTTAGTTTGGCTAAGATCAGTATCTACTGTCTAAAACTCACCTTTTAAATAGCACTTTTGTCATATTATTGTAAGGTTTAATTGAGTTGTTAGGAAGACATTTTAGGCTTGGATCTGAAGCTCCAGCAGTGTAAGCTATCTTTGTATGCAGATCAGATGCCCATAATCTATAATCAGGGCATTATATGTCCTAGAAAAAAAATAAGACATCATTTAAAGGACTGTGTCCAACCTAGATATATGCCTCTTATGAGGTATTCTCAACATTCTGCACAAGGATACTGAAGGGAATCAGCTTCCAGGATTTACCCTCTTCCCCTGACCCTTAATTTCCAACTTGCAGCCAGACCAGTTCCTGAAAGCTCTCTGTCAAGGCCAGTGGACACACAGTCTGTATTATTCCTTTGGGATAGTTTCTCAGCCATTCACACCTGGCTGAGAGACTACTCGGAAGGGATAACATCTAAAGCTTTAAGCACAAGTCCCGATTAAAGTGCACAGTGAAGTGCGACACAGAAACGTAACATCTGGATAGCTAACTACTGCTCGAGGGAGGGGAATGACAAGGACTGTCTCAGCTGCTGCTCCAGCCAAGGCCACTGGCCCAGAGTCAAGGGCACCCAAGGGTGAGGACACTGCCCACTATATTCAGGAGCTCCTTCTCTGTACCCCAAGTTACCCAAGGGCCAAATCTCAGCCCAGACAGCACCTGCAGCCTGTAAGTTATGGACCAACTGCCCCATGGCTCTGCCTCTGTGAGAAGCCCCTTTCTCCATGTCCATCTTACTCCGCCTTTCTCCTTGTCCATCTCCTTGTCCATAAGTCAGCAGAAGATAAATTGATACATTTTTCTGAGAACCCTGAACTTTCCAGGGTGGAGTTTACCCAGTTAATGAGATGTTTTGATCTCATCCAAAGGGAGATTTACAGATTTTACTCTCCCACAGGCAGCTAGGGTCCATGCTGACCCAGTGGCAGCCTGAGCCCAACAGGGCCATGCGAGGGGAAGGGGGCATTGCTTCTGTCCCTGTGGCAGGTCCGTGGCTACATGATTGTTTAACAGAGGATATGAAAACACTTGCAGTTAAACCTGTCAGTTATGAAAAAGTGCAGATAGTGCAACAGGGGTGAGATGAAAATCAGAAAGCATTTCAAGAGAGGTTGATGGAAGCTTTAAAAAATATAGCAGGGGCTTTTCTGGTGGCTCACTGGGAAAGAATCCACGTGCCAATGCAGGGCACATGGGCTCTATCTCTAATCCAGGGAGATCCCATGTATCATGGAACAATTAAGCCTGAGAGCTGACACTACTGAAGCCCAGGCCCTAGAGCCTGTGCTCTGGAACAAGAGAAGCCACTGCAGTGAGAAGCCCATGCTGAGAAAAACCCACACAGCAACAAAGACAGAGCATAGACAAAATATATACACAGGAGTGTGGATCCCTTCTCCCTCGAGGGACAGGCCCTTTCGGCTATGCATTTCATAGCCCACCCTGCCACAGACATCAGGAGCGAGATTCAAAAAGCAACTGCTAGTCCTCAGACGCCTATGAGCGATTTGCTCCAAGTGGCTTATTCAGTTTTCGATAATAGGGACATGGTTGGAAAGGCTGAACTCTTCCAGAGAAATACACAAAGGGCTGAAATGATGATTGTAGCTTTGTCCACTCAGAGACCAGCAGAGGGGAGGTCAGCCTTTGCAGGCCAAGCTGGCCATGGTGGACCACATGGCCCACAGGTGCCCAGACCAACCCAGGATGCCCTGTGTGGACAGAAGGGCTCTGGAGGAGAGACTGTGGCAGACTTGCCCTTTTACAGACAGCCAGGGAACAGGAGGAGGGAATGCCCCAGACACCTGAGATCCATGGGGCCCCTTGGTCTTGGATGGTTTCCCAACATTGAGGGGCCCCGAGGTCACAAGTGGCTCTGCCAACAGCACCGTGTATATAACTAGTGCTGAAGCTTGGGGGTCACTGAAGCGGGGGCCGAGATGGAATTCCTTGGACACCAGCACAGTCCTTTCCATCTTAACTCGAAGGGCTGGAAGTTTTAACAGCCATAAAATATACATAATGGGGACATCAGCACCAACAGCCGGCCCGCTTTCCTGGAACCCCCTTCATGCTCCAACAGTGGCCAGTGGTTTCTACATCGATTTCTGTGCCTGTCACCTCTCTTAACTGGAGGGACGTCCTAGTTAAATTACCCTCCACGCTGATTCTTGAGGGACAAGGAAGCCACTCTTATGACCAAATGATACAAACAAAACTAAAAAAGATTACTCTATAACTGAGATAAAAGACTTAATAGATGCTGCAGTACGAAACACTGAGGTTCTGGGTCTAGCTACAAATAAACAGACTGAGGCCTTACGTGATGCTCTTCCAGATTTGGAACCTGTTTTGAGCTATGTAGCCCAGCTGGTAAAGAATCCGCCTGCAATGCTGTTACTGAAAGGTATGTGTTGGGGGTCCGGGCGTGTTTTGTACCCCTCCCTCATCAGACAGACTCCTCAGGTTCTCGTGTGGGTCCTCGCCCCAGGAATGTGCACAGAGCCGCAGATGATTCCGATCTGGATCCTGCATTGAGCACCAGGGCTCTTAGCCTCCACTTGTGAGACTGAGATCAGGCCCTGGGGGAGGGAAGGGTGCTCTGCTCTGAGTGGGGCTGGACCAGGGCCTGCTGTGTGATCTGAAGGGCATCGTGGGGTGAGCAGAGGTACCCCCTGCTGCCGTGTGCGTGAGGCCTCACCAGGAAGGGAGTATGATCCGCGGGCAAGTGTGGGAAAGTCCCATGTTGGACTCTGTGCGGGAGTTGACCATCCTGAGTTCCTCCTGAGACAGTGGCCACAGGGGACTGTCTGTTCCTCATGGTGAGGGCTTCCTTGTGTGTGGCTAGGGCTCATGAAGGGGGTGTGTTGACCCTAAGCATTAAATAGCATGTTTTCCACTTTCATGATAGAACTGTGAAGACTCATGGCCAAAGAAGTCCAGAAGAGGAAAGTACAGGAGTCAGGCATAGCTCTTTCTCAGGTAAGGTCATATTCTCAATGGATTCTCTGTCTGTCCTTCCTAAATTGCCCTTCTCTGGACTTGCTAATCATGTCTGACTCTGAAATATCCTGTCTGAATCATGTACACCCACACTCACCCGGGGCCTTTCCTCAGGGCCTGTTGTCTCCACTTAGATCCCGTCTCCCCATGACCTGGTGACCTGGCCTTCTGAGGAGGCTCCCCTGGGTGCCGTCCTGGGCGGGGCTTCTCACTAATGGTTTGGAGACGGGGTCTCGGTGCTGTTGGGCAGCAGGCGTTGCTTAGGGCCCATCTGGATGTGCTGTCTGTTCTCTGTAAACTGGGATAAAGAAGCTGTAGGTGGACCTCAGGTATTAACATGTACGGTACATGGTAAAATCTGAAAAAGAGGCCAACAAGGGGAAATCAGTTCTGACTTTTTACAGTACATTTAAAACTAAATGAGCACCTCCTTGAAAACTTAAGTGTTTGGGGATGGAACAGAACATTCAGGAAGAGATGTCAGGGCTAGGGAGTGTTTCGTTAGGCCATCTAATTTAAACTGTAAAATCAGGTTTACTACTTTTTTTTTTCTTTCTTTTTTGATCACATAATACAGCTTCCAGGGTCTTAGTTCACTGAGTAGGGATCGAACCTGAAACCCTGCAGTGGAAGTGAGGGATGTTAACCACTGAATCATGAGGGAATTCTCCAACTTTACTAATTTTGATTCAGTATTTTCTTAATGGAATGAAATAATAAATTTTTGATGTTGTTAATAAGTACATACCTAAAATTAATTATAAAAATCACATTATGATTTTTAAAATATATTTGTTTCCTGTACTCTGACTTCATTGCTTGAGTGTCTTTTCCCTAGATCTGGCAAGTGGTGGCCACTCTCTGGTTGTGGTGCACAGCTTCTCATTGTGGTGGCTTCTCTTGTCTTGCAGCCCAGGCTCTAGAGCATGCTGGCTTCAGTAGGTTCACCTCCTGGGCTCTACAGCTCTGGATCAGAAATTGAGACTCACAGGCTTAGTTGCCCCTCAGCAAGTGGGATCTCAGACCAGGCAACAACCCACATCTCTTGCATTGCCCAGTGGATTCTTAACCATTTACCCCTAGGGAGGCCACATATTGTTAAATACAGGTATTTTATAAAGATTGGAAGAAATCTCCTGTATGTTATTTTCTGCTTGTATTATTATTATTAGTTTTTGAACTAGAACAAGATAATGTTGAGGAGTTCCCTGGTAGTACAGTGGCTAAGAATGTGCCTGCCAATGTAGGGTGCACGGGTTCCATCCCAGGTCCAGGAAGATGCCTCAGAGCAACTAAGCCCATGGGCCACAACTACTGAGCCTGTGCTCTATAGCCTGGGAGCCATTACTATGGAAGCCCGCACTCTCTAGAGCCTGTGCTCCAAAACAAGAGAAGCCACTGCAAGGAGAAGCCTGTGCACTGCAGCTGCAACTAGAGAAAGCCCACTCACAGCAAGGACCCAACATAAGCAAAATAAATAAGCTTGAAAAAGAAATAGAATGTTGACAAAGTTAGTGAATGAAAAAGTAAAATAAAGAAGAGAATGGGAACCCACTCAGTATTCTTGCCTGGAGAATTCCATGGATAGAGGAGCTGGCAGGCTGCCGTCAGTGGGGTTGCAGAGTCTGGCATGAGTAAGCAGGTAAACAACAACTTCCACACACAGCAGATTGAGCTCTGAAAAACAAATCTAAGCGTCTAACTTTCCTCTTGCAGATTCTTCAGTGACTTCCAGTAGCTTTGGAATAAAGTGCTAAATCCATAGATCTTGCATAAATTAGCCTCTGCCTGGCATCACCCCATGTACATTCCCTGTGTCCCGTCACACTGGCTGACTTTCTGTTCAGTGAATATCTCCCTGCCTCAGAGCTGGCACTCAGGCTGTTCTCTCTGCTTGCAACACTCTTCTGTTTCCCACGTTGCCAATCCTAAGTTTCTTCCTCACAGAGACCTTGTCTGATTTCTCAATGTCGCTTAAGACTTTCTGTTTAATCTTGTCTTAGCACCGGGCCTGTGTCAGAGCACTTATTTCAGTAGTTACAGTAAAATTGTGGATGAAATTGGCTGGCTGGCTGCTGGATTGTAAGCTCCATCATGTTCACTGCTGTATTTCAAGTTTGAGGCACAAAGCTGATGCTGAATGAAATTTGATAGTATGAAAGAAAAAAAATAAAGACAACTCTTCTTGTTTCAATCAATTGTGTGTTTACACACGCATGCATGAATGCATGGATATGTAACTCCATAGTTTCATTACAAAAACATCCTCTCATAAATAATGGTGTATGCTTTGTTGCAGTTTCAGTTGTATCTTAAGTGTATTTCATGGCGTTGGTTTTTCTACATCATCCCGTGAATGATGTAAATTGTAGTAAGATTATTGACATTGTGTGGGTTGTCATGGGAGAGGGTGTGACCTTGTATTGTGACCATTTATGCTGTTCTGTTGTATTTCAGCTTCCTTGAACTTGATTCAGGTATTCTCAGGGAACTCTCTGTGGATGCACTTTCCTTCTCAGGTAGTTAACTGGTTGATTTTTTAGGTTCAGTTGTCACTCCCAACCACCTGAGCTCAGGGGCTGTTACCTCATTTCTTAACTGATCTGAGCGATTTTTTAGGGTGACAGAGTTTTCTCCCCAGTAAGGTGGACAAGATCTTTCTCTAACGTGCTGTTTTGTTGATGACAAGTTCATCCGTGTGAAGTCTTTAGAGTAATGGTTAGTGTGTAGGACATGCTGAAACACCTGTCGTTAGCGTGATGGTGTCATCGTCATCACAATGTGTGTTCTTTTACAGTCACTGTGGACTTTGTCGTCTCTGAAGACACCAGTCTTGCTGTAACTCCTCTAGATAGTGACACTGTGTCACTCAGTGTGTTGAATGTAACACTTCTGCATAGACAACCCAGTGCTGGTTTTAATTTGTGTATTTTTCGTGTATTTTCCACATACATGACAAATTCATGTTCATTGCAGGATTTCATAATCTTAGGGAAAAAGAGGGAATTTTAAATTAGATTAGAGACCAACAGTTTGCTTCAAGCAGCTTTTAATGGATCTATCAGAATATTACTTCAAGTGAATTGAGCTTTACCCCTCTCACCTCTTCTCATTTTGTGTGAAACTAAGAATCCTCCTCAGGGCCCGTTGGTGGAATGTGTTTTCATTTCAGGCACAGTTGAGCTTCAAGGATGTGTTCCCAGATTTCACTCCTGAGGAGTGGGAATGCCTGGACCCTGCCCAGAGGACCTTGTACCAGGATGTGATGGTGGAGACCCTCAGCAACCTGCTGTCTGTGGGTGAGGATCACTTCCCTCTGACGTAGGGATCTGCCCTGGGGTACCTCTGCACGTTCCCTCTGTACCTTTTGAGATCCCCTGTTTTTCTTGACTAAACTCAAAAGCTTGTTGACTCATACATGTAAAGCTTCCTGATTGGCATGAGGAGTTTAAACTTGACTGTCCTTCAGGTGACCTGCCCACTGTGTGATACACAATGAGTTTCTTCACAGCTCGAGTGTTTATAAAGCTGATTTCAAACGTTGAAATATCCAGTTGCCTGTTTCCTAGCCCTGTGTTCTTGATTCAGTAGTTCTTCAAAAGTGAAGTGAAGTCGCTCAGTCGTGTCCGACTCTTTGCGACCCCGTGGACTGTAGCCCACCAGGCTCCTCCGTCCATGGGATTCTCCAGGCAAGAATACTGGAGTGGGTTGCCATTTCCTTCTCCAGGGGATCTTCCTGACCCAGGGATCGAACCCAGGTCTTCACATTGCAGGCAGACGCTTTAACCTCTGAGCCGATACCTGCTGTTCCCTGTGCATTCAGAAGGCGGCAGAGAGTAAATTCATTTGAGAAGTATTTTTCTGTCCGTTTGTAATGTCCTCACTCCTTGGCTGACAAAAGAGCTGGATTCTACACCTGCCAATGCAGGAGACACAGGTTGGATCCTTGGTCTGGGAAGATCCCACATGTCAGAGAGCAGCTACGCCTGTGTGCCTCAACTACGAGCCAGCACTCTAGAGCCTGGAAGCTGCAACTGCTGAGCCCACATGGGACAACTACGGAAGCCCGTGCCCCCAGGAGAAGCCGCAGCAAGTGAGGAGCACGAGCACTGTAACTGGAGCGTGGCCCCTACTTGCTGAACTTGGAGAAAGACCAAGCAGCAACGAACACTCACCCGAGCCAGAAGAAATGAATACACCAATGTATGAAAAATAACAGATACATTTATTTAAAAAAGAGAGAGAGAGGTTGGATTCTGGAAGAAGCCACAGTATATGGCATTACTTCTGAGTAGGAAGTTCTGTTTCTGATCTGAACGTTATCTCCATTCTTGTGGCACAAGAAGAAGACCCCTGGATTGTGGAGAATGAGGTGCCAGTAGCGAACATCCAGATGAGTGGGAAAGTATCCACACTGTGATCACAGGTCAACTGTCACAAGGACAGAGAGGAAGCCACACCGTTCATGGGGTTTGGGAAACTCTCCAAGTAGGAGAGTTCCGTGAGAAAACAGATGTTTAATATTTGTGAACTCTCACAGGAGATTTTTCTTCTCCGTACTTAGGGCTCTGTTCTTCGACATGTGAAATGTACAGCACCCTCGAGTGGTGCTGTAGCACCCACAGAGATGAAGGCAAGGTCATTTTTTTAGGCCTGTACTGGGTATTTTTTGCTGTGTGGACTTTTGTCTATTTAAGACAAGTGAGGGCTTCTCTCTAGTTGCGGGGAGCACGGTTTCTCATTGTAGTGGCTTCTTTTGTTGTGAAGCCTGGGCCCTAGGCACACAGGCTTGAGTAGTTCTACCATACAAGCTCAGTATTTGTGGCTCATCAGCTTATTTTCCGTGACACGTGAGGTGTTCCAAGAACAAGAATCGAACCCATGTCTCTTGCATTACTAAGCAGATTCTTACCATGGAGCCACCAGGCTGTTAGGGAAATTAAATAGTCTTGTTTAGGCTTCAAGACAAAGCAGTGCATTCCTCTGACCTTGCTTCTAACCTGCATGGAAACTGCCCTGAGTGTGAATGTCCTGACTGTCTCCTGTGAGTGCAAGTCTTGGAGCATCATAGATAAGATGGAGGACAAATCTGGAGATTGTTCAGCCTTTGCAGGGGCCCTTGCTGGGAGAAATATCAATAACCTCAGATATACAGATGACACCACCCTTATGGCAGAAAGTGAAGAAAACCTAAAAAGCCTCTTGATGAAAGTAAAAGAGGAGAGTGAAAAAGTTGGCTTAAAGCTCAACATTCAGAAAATGAAGATCATGGCATCCGGTCCCATCACTTCATGGGAAATAGATGGAGAAACAGTGGAAACAGTGTCAGACTTTATTTTTTGGGGCTCCAAAATCACTGCAGATGGTGATTGCAGCCATGAAATTAAAAGATGCTTACTCCTTGGAAGAAAAGTTATGACCACCTAGATAGCATATTCAAAAGCAGAGACATTACTTTGCCGACTAAGTTCCGACTAGTCAAGGCTATGGTTTTTCCAGTAGTCATGTATGGATATGAGACTTGGACTGTGAAGAAGGCTGAGCACCGAAGAATTGATGCTTTTGAACTGTGGTGTTGGAGAAGACTCTTGAGAGTCCCTTGGACTGCAAGGAGATCCAACCAGTCCATTCTGAAGGAGATCAACCCTGGGATTTCTTTGGAAGGAATGATGCTAAAGCTGAAACTCCAGTACTTTGGCCACCTCATGCGAAGTGTTGACTCATTGGAAAAGACTTTGATGCTGGGAGGGATTGGGGTCAGGAGGAGAAGGGGACGACAGAGGATGAGATGGCTGGATGGCATCCCTGACTCAATGGACGCGAGTCTGAGTGAAGTCCCGGAGTTGTTGATGGACAGGGAGGCCTGGCATGCTGCAATTCATGGGGTCGCAAAGAGTCGGACATGACTGAGCGACTGAACTGAACTGAACTTGCCAACCAACCCCAGGCTTAACACCATCCAAGTTGGCTCCTGGATCCTCCTCTCTGCCTACTGTGAGGTAAATAAAGGTAACTTAAAACTATCTAAAGAGAAGTTACAACTGAAAAAAGAACTATGCAATTTGTGAAGGTGATTATCCATATTACAATGTCACATTATATTTTGGCTGATCAAATATTCACTTTTTCAGTCGACTTTCTTTAGCTGGCCCACAGCTCCAACAGTGTCCCCACTGCCTTTCTCTCTCCATTCTTTGTCCTGTTGTGGCCTTACACCCCTCCCAAACCCTCTGTCTCCCTCTCCATCAGCTGGTTCCATTCTAACTGCCCCAGTCTCTGAGCAGGGAGGGGAGCCCAGGTTCCCTTACTCTAGCAAGTTTGTTTACTCCTTTAGATTCTTCTGATCAAACACCCCCATCTCCTTGGAGGGACATTCCAAGATTTTTATCAGTCCTTCTGGCCCTGTTATCACAGTCAATTTGAGCCAATTTGAGCACTATTTGATCTGCATTTTAGCCATAAAGCTATGACTATAGAAAGGGAAGATAACTTGTTTGATACAGGATAGCCATATTGTTTAGACTCTGGAGAAAACTGGTTAAGATGAATTTTTTTTTCTTTGAAAGTGCAAAACCAGTTCTTTTTACATGTGGAATTAAAAACAGCAAGCTTGTTAAAAAGACCTGCCGAAAAAAAAGCTGAAAGTTAACCTTTGCCAGGGCTTCCCGGATGACTCTAGTGGTAAAGAACCTGCCAGCCGCTGGGGGAGACATAGGAGACGTGGATTTGATCCCTGGGTAAGGAAGATCCCCTGAAGGAGTGAATGGAACCCGCTCCAGTATTCTTGCCTGGAGAGTCCCATCATGGACAGAGGAGACTGGTGGGCTAGAGTCCACGGGGTTGCAGGGGGTTGGACAGGACTGAAGTGACCCTGCATAGCATGCCACCTTTGCCATGTCCTTGATGTACATAACCCATTTTTCCAGGGATGTCAGTCTTGGGCAAATTAGAATTTTAAACCACGGGGCGGGGGGTGGGAAGAAAAAGGTGAAAGAGACATTCTAAATCTCAAGCAGGAAAGTATGAGAGCTCTCATGTCTGTCGATCTGCATTTATGTTTGTCTCAATGTGTGTCTTAGTTTTTGGATAATATTGCTGAGGTGAATTTGCAAATGAGCTCTAATTCAATTGTTTGTTAAAAAAAAAAAGTAAGCACTTACAAATCAAACAATTACAAGAGAAATTAACCTAAATGTATTTCAGGTTCACGTGAACTGGGAAATATTCAATATTAAATATCTAATATTAATGTTTGTTTGCTAATCTAATCAAGACATGTCTTAATTAAGACATGTCTTGTGTCTTCAACATTGTCAAATACTTTTATTGTACCTAGATTTAATGTTAAGTTAGTTTGTCAACACAAAGTAAGTCGAGTGAAGAAACTTTTAAGGAAAGAATGCAAATATGATTGGAGCTTTTAGATGAACTCTCTTAGGAATGATTATACTTTAGAAATGTCTGTCTAAAATAATCTCTCCAGATTTGAATCACCTGAATTTCTAGGGTTGTGCTAAACTAAGTGATGCAAGTTTGTTGAATATCTAGGTCATTTCCAAATAAAATAAGATTCTGAAACACAGATTACTGAAAAATCATTTCCTCTTACAGACTAACTAAAGAGATTTTGGACTATTAATGAATATGTTTGGTGCCACCCTGAGATGTTCTCTATAAGAAAGCAAATATTCTTAGACATTATCACTGGTATTTATGTTCACCAGTCTACAAAATGCTAATATAATGGACAGCTCATGGTTGCTTAAGGAAAGTAAGAAGTGTGTTTTTAGTAAGAAAGGTATGAGAAATGTGGGCCAATCACCTTGCTTTGTTTCCCCTGGTTAATTTGTCTCAGGACCCTCCCCTTGGGTACACAGGCACACCCTGGACCTTGAAGTAAAGGTTTCTCAGAGGAGCAGAACCCATTATGGCCTGGACTGATCCTCTGACTTTTGACTCCAAGGCGCCTTTCTGCACTTGTGTGTTGTCTCCTGTATCAGACAGGGCGTTTTCCTTTCTTTGTCCTTGCCATGATTGTTCCCTTGAATTAAGAGACAGACTGCCTGTTTACCCTGTTTTAGTTGGCTGTAAATTCCTCAGCCGAGCCCACCTATCTCTTGTCTCAGGGCATGCAAGAGGAGGGTAGCTGATTGTAGATGTCCAACCTGCAGGCTTCCAAATCCTACCTCAAAATTACATATTATTAAGGAAAATGCAAAGTACTTCTGACCTACAGATGGCTGTTTCTAAATGAACAAAGTGATTTAAAAAAAAGAGGTTTCATGGAAACTGGACTCCAAGAAAGGAGGTCCCAAAAGGCAAGGTCTTTATATGTTCTGCAACAATCTGTCCTTTGACTCCTGTCAATTTTGTTGCTTGACTTTGGGTAGCATGTGATGAGCTATTTCAAAGGGATTTACTTCCCCTTGTCCCCCTCCTGTGGTAATTAGTGCTGTTAGGTGGCATAGACTCTTGCGTGTTTTATAGAAAAAATTAGAAGTTATTATTATTATTATATTTTTGCTGTGCTACATGGCAGTCTGGTTCTTAGTCCCCATTCATGGATGGAATCTGTGCCCTCTACAGTGGAAGCACATCGTCCTAACTACTGGACCACAGGGAGTTTGCCTCAAAGGTTACTTTTGCTTAAAAGATATATTTACTTCCTGTCATGCTTATTGTCACATGTCTCATCTACATTACATCTTGTATGTTGTTATTTCACATTTCGTTCCCAAGAGAGTTGTCTCTGACTCTAGTTAACTAGGTTTCCCAATCACATTCCTTTATCTTCATAACAGTATGTTAAAAATTTATTTAAAATTTATTTGTTTTTGGCTGCACTGGGTCTTTGTTGCTTCAGGGGCTTTTCTCTACTTGCAGTGAGCAAGGGCTACCGTCTAGTTACAGTGCATGATCTTCTCATTCTAGTGGGTTCTCCTGCTGCAATGCGTGGTCTTTGTGTGTTTGCGCAGTAGTTGTGACTCCCCAGCTCTAGAGCGCAGAATCATCACTTGTGGGCTACAGGCTTACTTGTTCTCAGGCATGTGGGGATTTCCCGGATCAGGGATCAAACCTGTGTGCCCTGCACTAGCAGGCGGATTCTTTACCTCTGAGCCACAAGGGAAGCCCCAAAGCTTATTCCTTTACATGTATCTTGGAGCCAATGAACTGGGTGAGCTTAGGTTACTGTGTAGATAGGGAGTTGATGTTTTGAATGATTATTGTGTAAGCAGAGAATGTTTCACTTATTTTTTGTTTTTAAAAAATGACGGTCTTTTTGTATTACACAATAGAACTTATTAATCGTTCTTATCAATAGTCATAAAATGCCTATATGTCTATGTACTGATAGATTTCTAAGAGGTATTTAGAAAGGTGTTTATTTTTTTATTTTTTAAATAATTTTAGGGAATTCCCTGACAGTCCAGTGGATAGGATTCAGTAGTTTCACTGGAGTGAGGATGGTTTTAATCCATGATCAGGGAACCAAGATCCCATAAGCCACATTGTCCAGCAAAATATATATATATATATATATATATATAATATTTTATATATATATATATTTTACAGAATTCTTTATTTTCTCAATGCAGTATTTGTTGAACAGTTACTAACTGCCATTTATTTTTTACATTATTCATTAGAATGCTTCTTTTGCATCGTTTACCATTCCAGTGTATTGCCTGATTGATGCTAGTTTGCTCAGGTGCTCAGTCCTGTCTGACTCTTTGTGATCTCATGAACTGTAGCCCACCAAGCTTTCCTATCCATGGAATTTTTTTCAGGCAAGAATAGTGCACTGGGTTGTGATTTCCTGCTCCAGGGGATCTTTCCTACCCAGGGATTGTATCCCCCTGTGCCGTGTCTTCTGCATTGGCAGACAGTTTCTTTACCACTGAGTCACCTCCTTAGTCCTGTATGTTCTTTACCTTTTAAATATGTATAAGTATGCATAAAATGTGTACAATATACCATTACTTTCTCCTCAATTATGAGACAGCAGTGTGTTTAGTACAAAGTAGGATGAGCATTGAGGTCATGGTGGGAAAATATGTTTTCTTTGCGAACTGACATGAGTTTGCATAAAATGAATGTTTTCTGATTGTGTTTGAAACTACTATACCCTAAAGTTAATTTGAATTACATATGATCACTCTTTTTTAAAGAGTTCTATTCCTTTAGTGTTCTATAGTTTTAAGATTATCATTACGAAGATTTGTAATTCTGTTCAGGATGGATATGACTTTTGGTATAATATCATGTGTTTGACAATAAATAATTTATTTATGAATTGTAACTAATAGAATACCTGTGGTTCTTTATGCCTTGTAGATATGTCTCATTCACATATGACCAAGAAATTACAGGCAAAAGCAAAGAGTGGGAAAGGGGAAATTTTTCAAAGAGTGATGTTTGGAAGAGCTGAAATCCTTGAATCAAAGATTTTCGCCTCAGGAAGATCCAGGAAAATATACATGACTTTGACTGTCTGTGGACAGATGATGAAAGAAATGACAAAGGAATGTCTACATCCCATAACAAAACCTCACTGATGGAAGAGATCATCATGGTAGAAGTGATGCAGGAAATAGGCCTTTTGAAAGGCCAGGATCCACCTTTCAGGATGAATTGCAGATGGTACAATCTGAAGGGATAATTTTTGAATGTAGTTAAGTTGTGACAAACGTCAGCGCCTCAGGTTCATCGTCTCAGAGAACTCGTATTGTCTGCAAAGGCTTTTCTCATAAACATGAGAATGTTGTTATGCACCCTTCAGAACTGTTACCAGACCATGAAACACAAAAGAAAGACCTGACAAATGCAATGAGTGTGACATAACCCTTCTTCAGGACTCAGAACTCACTAGACATCAAAGAATCCATACAGGGGGAAAACCATATGAATGCGATGTGTGCGACAAGGCTTTTAATCAAACTACAAAACTTGCAGTGCATTGGAGAATTCATACTGGAGAGAAACCGCATAAATGTGATGTATGTGGCAAGGCCTTTAGTCAAACTTCAAACCTTGCAGTTCATCAGAGAATTCATACTGGAAAGAAGCCATACAAATGCAATGTGTGTGACAAGGCGTTTAGTCATACTGCAAACCTTACTGTTCATCAGAGACTTCATACTGGAGTGAAAGCATATAAATATGATATATGTGGCATGGCCTTTAATGAAGCTGCAAAGCTTGCAGTTCATCAGAGATTCCACACGGGAGAGAAACCACATAAATATCACATTTGTGGCAGAGCCTTTAGTCAAACTGCAACCCTTGCAGTTCATTGGTGAATTCATACTGGAGAGAAACCATGTAAATGTGATGTGTGTGGCAAGGCCTTTAATCAGACTGCGAAAATTGGACTTTATCAGAGAATTCATACTGTAGAGAAACCATATAAATGTGATGTGTGTGGCAAAGCATTTAGTCGTACTGGAAACCTTGCTGTTCACTGGAGAGTTCCTAAAGAGAAACCATTGTGAATTGTGGTATATGTGCCAAGGCTTTCAGTGTAAGTTCAAGCCTTGCTGTTCATCAGATAGTTCATAGTGGAGAGAAACCATATAAATGTGATGTATGTGGCAAGGCCTTTAATCAGACTGCAAAATGTAGACTTCATTGGAGACTTCATGCTGGAGAGAAACCATATAAATGTGATATATGTGGCAAGGCTTTCAGAGCAAGTTCAAACCTTGCTGTTCACCAGAGTGTTCATACTGGAGAAAAACCACATAAATGTGATGTGTGTGGCAAGGCGTTTAGTCATACTGGAAAACTTGGTATTCATCAGAGAGTTCATACTGGAGAGACACCATATAAATGAGGTATATGTGGCAGGGCTTTCAGTGTGAATGCAAACCTTGCAGTTCATCAGAGAGTTCATACTGGAAAGAACCTTACAAATATAAAAATTGTGACAAACCATTTAGGCACAGTCATCCATAACTCATCATCAGGCAGTTCAGACAGGAGAGAAACCGTATAAACGCTATTATGTGGCAAACCCTTCAGTCACAAGGAATGACGGTGCAGATCATCTGAGA
Organism: Capra hircus; assembly: GCF_001704415.2. Classification (NCBI taxonomy): domain Eukaryota; kingdom Metazoa; phylum Chordata; class Mammalia; order Artiodactyla; family Bovidae; genus Capra; species Capra hircus. The sequence goes on along the minus strand of NC_030825.1, from coordinate 60,900,986 downwards.
ATCCATAGGGCAGTGCAAACTTAGACATGTAGAGAATGTGGTAAAATATATCAACTTTTTGACCCTCAGAAAATTCAAACTGGAGGAAAACTACACAAATGTGTTAGGTATGGGAAAGCTTTAATTCTGTGTTCAGGCCTAACTCACCATCAATTAATTTTCTTTTTCAATATTGTAATGGTTTTTGCTGTACATCAACATGAATAGGCCATAAGTGTACATATGTCCCCTCCCTCCTGAACCCACCTCTCTCACCACCATATTCCCCCAGATTGTCCCAGAGCACTCGCTCATACATCAAACTCCCACAGGCTCTTTTACATATGGTAATATATATGTTTTTGCTTTGGCTTCATCCCTTCATTCTTTCTGGAGTTATTTCTCCATTGATCTCCAGTAGCATGTTGGGCACCTACTGACCTGGGGAGTTCCTCTTTCAGTATCCTATCATTTTCCCTTTTCATACTGTTCATGGGGTTCTCAAGGCAAGAGTACTGAAGTGGTTTGCCATTCCTTCTCCAGTGGACCACATTCTGTCAGACCTCTCCACCATGACCTGCCCGTCTTGGGTTGCCCCTCAGGCATGGCTTGGTTTCATTGAGTTAGACAAGGCTGTAGTCCTAGCGTGATTACATTGACTAGTTTTCTGTGAGTGTGGATTCAGTGTGTCTGCCCTCTGATGCCCTCTTACCATCTTACTTGGGTTTCTCTTTCCTTAGGTGTGGGGTATCTCTTCATGGCTGCTTCAGCAAAGCACAGCCGCTGCTCCTTACCTTTGATGAGGGGTATCTCCTTACCACCACCCTTCCTGACCTTCAACGTGGGATGGCTCCTCTAGGCCCTCCTACACCAGCGCAGCCACCGCTTCTCTGGTTGCTCCTCCCGGCCGCTGCCCATGACCTCGGACTTGGGTAGCTCCTCTCGGCTGTTCCTGCGCCATCACAGCCTGGCACTCTCAGCCGCTGCCAGTGACCTGGGTCGTGGGGTAACTCCTCTTGGCTGCGCTTAGTGCGCCAGGTCACAGCCGCCTGATGTGACTGGTGATAGAAGCAAGGTCCGATGCTGTAAAGAGCAATATTGCATAGGAACCTGGAATGTCAGGTCCATGAATCAAGGCAAATTGGAAGTGCTCAAACAGGAGATGGCAAGAGTGAGCGTCCACATTCTAGGAATCCCCGAACTAAAATGGACTGGAATGGGTGAATTTAACTCAGATGACCATTATATCTACTACTGTGGGCAGGAATCCCTCAGAAGAAATGGAGTAGCCATCATGGTCAACAAAAGAGTGCGAAATGCAGTACTTGGATGTAATCTCAAAAACAACAGAATGATCTCTATTCGTCTCCAAGGCAAACCATTCAATATCACAGTTATCCAAGTCTATGCCCCAACCAGTAACACTGAAGAAGCTGAAGTTGAACAGTTCTGTGAAGACCTACAAGACTTTTTAGAAGTAACACCCAAAAAAGATGTCCTTTTCATTATAGGGGACTGGAATGTAAAAGTAGGAAGTCAAGAAACACCTGGAGTAACAGGCAAATTTGGCCTTGGAATGCAGAATGAAGCAGGACAAATAATAGAGTTTTGCCAAGAAAATGCACTCGTCATAGCAAACACTCTTTTACAACAACACAAGAGAAGACTCTACACATGGACATCACCAGATGGTCAACACCAAAATCAGACTGATTATATTCTTTGCGGCCAAAGAAAGAGAAGCTCTATACAGTCAACCAAAACAAGACCAGGAGCTGACTGTGGCTCAGATCATGAACTCCTTATTACCAAATTCAGACTTAAATTGAAGAAAGTAGGGAAAACCGCTAGACGATTCAGGTGTGACCTAAATCAAATCCCTTATGATTATACAGTGGAAGTGAGAAATAGATTTAAGGGTCTAGATCTGATAGATAGAGTGCCTGATGCACTATGGAACAAGGTTCGTGACATTGTACAGGAGACAGGGATCAAGACCATCCCCATGGAAAAGAAATGCAAAAAAGCAAAATGGCTGTCTGGGGAGGCCTTACAAATAGCTGTGAAAAGAAGAGAGGCAAAAAGCAAAGGAGAAAAAGAAAGGATATAAGCATCTGAATGCAGAGTTCCAAAGAATAGCAAGAAGAGATAAGAAAGCCTTCTTCAGCGATCAGTGCAAAGAAACAGAGGAAAAGAACAGAGTGGGAAAGACTAGAGATCTCTTCAAGAAAATTAGAGATACCAAGGGAACATTTCATGCAAAGATGTTCTTGATAAAGGACAGAAATGGTCTGGACCTAACAGAAGCAGAAGATATTAAGAAGAGGTGGCAAGAATACACAGAAGAACTGTACAAAAAAACCTTCATGACGCAGATAATCATGATGATCTGATCACTAATCTAGAGCCAGACATCCTGGAATGTGAAGTCAAGTGGGCCTTGGAAAGCATCACTATGAACAAAGCTAGTGGAGGTGATGGATTCCAGTTGAGCTGTTTCAAATTCTGAAAGATGATGCTGTGAAAGTGCTGCACTCAATATACCAGCAAATTTGGAAAACTCAGCAGTGGCCACAGGACTGGAAAAGGTCAGTTTTCATTCCAATCCCAAAGAAAGGCAATGCCAAGAATGCTCAAACTACCATACAATTGCATTCATCTCACATGCTAGTAAAGTAATGCTCAAAATTCTTCAAGCCAGGCTTCAGCCATATGAGAATTGTGAACTTCCAGATGTTCAAGCTGGTTTTAGAAAAGGCAGAGGAACCAGAGATCAAATTGCCAACATCCGCTGGATCATGGAAAAAGCAAGAGAGTTCCAGAAAAACATCTATTTCTGCTTTATCAACTATGCCAAAGCCTTTGACTGTGCGGATCACAATAAACTGTGGAAAATTCTGAAAGAGATGGGAATACCAGACCACCTGACCTGCCTCTTGAGAAATCTGTATGCAGGTCAGGAAGCAGCAGTTAGAACTGGACATGGAACAACAGACTGGTTCCAAATAGGAAAAGGAGTACGTCAAGGCTGTATATTGTCACCCTGCTTATTTAACTTATATGCAGAGTACATCATGAGAAACGCTGGGCTGGAAGAAACACAAGCTGGAATCAAGATTGCCAGGAGAAATATCAATAACCTCAGATATGCAGATGACACCACCCTTATGGCAGAAAGTGAAGAGGAACTAAAAAGCCTCTTGATGAACATGAAAGTGGAGAGTGAAAAAGTTGGCCTAAAGCTCAACATTCAGAAAACGAAGATCATGGCATCTGGTCCCATCACTTCATGGGAAATAGATGGGGAAACAGTGGAAACAGTGTCAGACTTTATTTTTTTGGGCTCCAGAATCACTGCAGATGGTGATTGCAGCCATGAAATTAAAAGACACTTACTCCTTGGAAGAAAAGTTATATCCAACCTAGATAGCATATTCAAAAGCAAGACATTACTTTGCCGACTAAGTTCCGTCTAGTCAAGGCTATGGTTTTTCCTGTGGTCATGTATGGATGTGAAAGTTGGACAGTGAAGAAGGCTGAGTGCCGAAGAATTGATGCTTTTGAACTGTGGTGTTGGAGAAGACACTTGAGAGTCCCTTGGACTGCAAGGAGATCCAACCAGTCCATTCTGAAGGAGATCAACCCTGGGATTTCTTTGGAAGGAATGATGCTAAAGCTGAAACTCCAGTACTTTGGCCACCTCATGCGAAGAGTTGACTCATTGGAAAAGACTCTAATGCTGGGAGGGATTGGGGGTGGGAGGAGAAGGGGATGACCGAGGATGAGATGGCTGGATGGCATCACGGACTCAATGGACATGAGTTTGAGTGAACTCCAGGAGATGGCGATGGACATGGAGGCCTGGTGTGCTGCAATTCATGGGGTTGCAGAGTCGGCCACGACTGAGCAACTGAACTGAACTGAACTGAACTGATCAAGGAGAAGGGAGTTTCTAGTTACTTGTGTGCAGGCTTCTCATTGCTGTGGGTACTGTTGTTGCAGAGCACAGGTTAGAGCACAGGCTCAGTACTTGTGTTGCAGGGGTTTAGTTGCTCTGAGGCACATGGTATCCTCCCAGACCAGGGATCAAACCCGGGTCCTTTGCATTGGCAGGTAGATTATTTACCTACCACTCGACCACCAGGGAAGTTCTACTCAGTGTCTTTTAACTGGGTGCTCTGTATGTTAAAACACTGCCAAACAAAATTGGGGTCATCAATCAATAACTGGGAGATCTGAAAACCAGGAGAGACATCCCCAAACGTCTCTGGACTTGCTGAAGAGGGAGATGGACCGATAAGACCCTTCCTGAAATACCCAGGCCAGAATGTCCAAAGCACAGTATGGTCCCTGCTTTTCTCAATCCTGCTTTCCCCTCAGGGTGCACTTTCACTGGGCCACTGCAGTGACTAATAAGCTTGATCCTTGAAGAAGTGGACTGTCAAGCCATTTTTTCTCCTTAGAAGTAGCGCTTTCAAGAGTTGTGTGTTTCACATTCTAGCTTTTCATCCCTACATAAAGCCAGTTCTTGTTTACTTAAACTGCTTAAATTCTAATTGCAGGAATATTCCTGGGTCCAGCCAGCACCCCACATCAACCCCCACCCAACCCCAACCTGGCCACCAGACCAGGTTTCAGTTCCCAGGCCTCTGAATCACTTCAGCTTCAGCAGCAGGACTCCAAGGACAGTTTGGTTCAGTCGCTGAAACAAAGAACCATGTCCGACTGTTTGTGACCCCACGGACTGCTGCATGCCAGGCCTCCCTCTCCATCACCAACTCCAAGAGTTTACTCAAACTCATTGTGCGCTCGGCCCCGCTCGGCCCCGCTCGGGCCCCGCTCGGCCCCGCTCGGCCCCGCTCGGCCCCGCTCGGGCCCCGCTCGGCCCCGCTCTGTCCCGCTCGGGCCCCGCTCGGCCCCGCTCGGCCCCGCTCGGCCCCGCTCGGCCCCGCTCGGCCCCGCTCGGCCCCGCTCGGCCCCGCTCGGCCCCGCTCGGCCCCGCTCGGTCCCCGCTCGGCCCCGCTCGGCCCCCGCTCGGCCCCCGCTCGGCCCCGCTCGGCCCCGCTCGGCCCCCGCTCGGCCCCGCCCCGCTCACTTGTCCTGACACACGTCCAAATGCTGGCGTGTGTGCTGGCTCCGCCCCTCGTTGTCCCTTTCCTCCGGAACCTACCGTTTGGGAGTCTCTGGTGTCTCCACTTGAAGAACGTGAGTTTACAGCAATTCCTGAAGCCGCGGCTTGGTAGGTGCGGGCTACCCGGGAATAGTGAGGTACTGTTTTTTGCTTCAGTCTTGTTCAGCTCCGCCCGTAGGGTCCCCTCTACTACATATCTTTGGTGGCGGGTCACTTCGGACCTTCCTAATCCCCCAGCCTTTCCTCCCCAAGTAAATTCAGTTGTTACCTTGAGAGGCCAGTGGTCTAATTTACTTTCAGTGTAAAATCCTGAGGTAACATATATCGTGCACGAAATATATAGTAATTTATAGAGGGAAAGTGATTATCATTGAGACATGGCACTTGATAATTTTGTAAATATACCAAAACACTTGTTCAGGAGCTAGCTTAGAATTTCATCTTTGCAACTGGTGGTGGAGCTGGAGTTCGTTCTCCAGTGTTAGGGAGGCGTATTACTGTCCTTTTCTGGTTTATATGACCAGGGTAATAAACTGACTACAGAGACTCTTCACTTTAGGAGATTATTTTCAGTGATGCTGCTTACTGGTATGAGCTCTAGAATCAAAGACAAATATAAAATGGTCTCAATGCTCAGACATTTCCGACTCTTTGAGACCCCATGGAGTGTAGCCCGCCAGGCTCCTGTGTCCATGGGATTTCCCAGGCAAGAATACTGGAGTGGGTTGCCATTTCCTAATCCTGGGGATCTTCTGACTCAGGGATAAAACCCCCATCTCTTGCATCTCCATTGGCAGGAGGATTGTTACCACTGAGCCACCTGGGACGCCTCTTTGGTCTGATACTAGTGTTTTATTTGAATTAACGAAGTGAGTTTTGGTTGGTAGTTTTCCAGTCAGTGAGACCGAGTGTGGATAATGCTGAATTATGGACTGCTGACAAGTGCAGTGGAAAGTGGTGTATAGTACTGGGAAAATATCTTACGAGATTGGAGAATCTGAAGACATTTGAGGGATAATTTCAGATTCTGTGCATCAAGGTTGACTGTCAGTGCTACACTAAACCTAAGATGATTATGTGGGGCAGGCGGACAAGGAGCAGTTAGCGTCAAGTAATGAGGCCTGGTTATATTCCTGGTGGAATATTGTCAGAGATTAAACATTGGTTGAAAATGCTTCTAGCTAACAGACCTTTGATAGAGTTGAGTAGGAGTGGGTTGTCTTCATTAATTAAAATTAATCGGAGAAGGGAGGTTGTCCTAGAATTGTGAAGCCAGTGACAGGAGTGCTGTACACAGCTGTGTGGGATGTAGAGTCAGGGTTATTAATAGGCTCAGGTCTTGGTGTGCAACATGTGGGCTGATTGGATAATAAGATCTTAAGAATGGCAGCCTTTGAGGATTGGTAATCCTGTTAATGGGAGACTTCATAATGAGGGCTGTAGTGGGGAAATGCATTGCTTTCAGCGGTTTATCTACTCAGAGTGGGGGATACTGATTTTACTGTGGTTAGAGTGGCGAGAAACTTTGGAATCTAAGGGGCTATGAGGGAGGCTCCGCTTCCTTAAAGAGCTGGGGTGTTTTCCAACTAGGTAAGTCAGGGACAACAGGTGGCAGTGAAATTGGGGCCTTTCAATGTGGTTTCTTCACTGAGCTCAATCAAGCCAAATCTCAAGGACCTTTAAAACTTTGTGATATCCCCAGTTCCTGGCATGTTTTCCCAGGAGGGCCAGTTTCTTGGTCTCCATACTGAGTGCCCAGTGCCCTTGCATTTGCGGCTTGTGTGTTTCTGTGTGTTGCCCGGGCCCAGTGGTCTCTACTGTTTAGCCATGTTGCTGAACAGAGCACAGAAAAGTGGTGAAAAAATGTGGGAAAGTGGAGAGGAAGCTATTGGGGGTCTAGGAGAGTGGTGAGAGGAGGCAGGTTTCGGCCTCTGGATGAGCCCTATGAATGGTGTATGCTTGTGTTGCAGGCATAGTGGTGTGACCCAGTTCAAGCTCGCTCTGCTGCCTGCGAGAGAGGCCAGTGCTTCAGGGAGATGACTTCTTGAGGCAAACAATGGGACTTCATTTTGAAAACCAGCCGACCAAGATGGCTAACTAATATCTCAAAATAGACACCTTGTTGGTGTCTGGATGCCAGATTCTTTTATGAAACTAAAGAAGCAGTGGGGAAATAAAGTCAGAAGGGAGGATCGAGAGGGAGAAGCCGTGGGGAAGTAAGGTAAAAAGGGCCATCAGTAAAGGGCCACCAGTCTTGCAGTACATCTCAGGGACAGCCAGCCTCCTGGGTTCATCTCTTCTTTCCTGCAGCCATTCACAGGTTGTGAGGTCAGAGCATCCCCCTGTGAGCTCAACAAAGGCACTTTAGTTTAACAGGCCAAGAGGTAGGGTCCTCTGAGGCCAGCCATTATGGAGGATTACAATAACCACAGCAGTGAGAAGCAAGGCAAAGCAACCATTCCAACTTGGAATCAGAATTGGCTCTTCCCTGCAACAGTTGTGGGATCACGTTGTGTGGAACTGTTGACAAGGGTGATCTCAGTTTTGACTGGAGGACCTGGATGTAGGCTCATGGCTAATTGTGGGTTGCCTGGAAGGGTGGGCATGCCACAGTGTCTTAGCTCAGTTTCCCTGAGACACAGATGCTGTGACTGAGGTTTGTGTGTGTTGGTTGATTGGGAAGGTCATGATCACACCTGTGGAGGAAGGAAGGAAGTGGAATTGGGAAGAGGACTGTCACCCTGCAGTGTGTTAGAATCAAGGCCTGAGCTGAGCCCACAGGGAGGGATGGGTGCATTGGTCCTGGAGGTGGGATCCAGAAGGTTCCCCACAGCATCAACTCCATGGAGTGGATTTTGTGATGTCTTTTGGAAGGGCAAGTATCACTATACAACCTTAAAATAACTGTTGGTAAAATCCCGGAGGTGATATTGCTGGTTACTTTTAGTATTTTCTGTTATTTTGAGTTGTAATGAAGAGGGTTTCCGATGGATTTGGAAGGGGAAAAAAGACCTTGGAGTGTATCTTTGGAGGTTGTTGAAGTCTCACTGGGACATGTGCATCAGCAGACACATCTTCTTTTTATTATTAGAGTTCGGAGATGACAGTTTTTGGGCTGGCTGAGGTCACTGTGACTGGTAAGAAGCTGTCTTGAATCCGGTTTGCTGCTTGGGCGCCTTCGTGTGTATTATTCCATCATAAATGCATGAGTTGTTAAACCTTGGAATCTTTCTGGGGATTGCATAGCATGATGGATGGATTATTACTGAATGTGTGGAGAGTGTGTTGAACCAGATGAAATTTCATAAGGATCTTTCAACCTAGAAGGAAAATGGTGCTAAACTTTGATGGCAGAAGGATTTCGTTAGGGAGGGGCCATTAAATCTCAGGATGTAAGGAAAGATCAGGCTCCACAGGTGGTGCTAGTGATAAAGAATCACCTGCCAGGGCAGGAGACAGAAGAGACGCGGGTTTGATCCCTGAGTTGGGAGGAGGGCATGGGCAACCTACTCCATGGGCAGAGGAGTCCAGTGGACTACAGTCCATAGGGTCGCAAAGAGTCAGACGTGACTGAAGCGACTTAGCTCACGGGCACAGGGAAGGATTATTCGTAGACTCCGAGGACCATCAGCTCCATAGCAATCTGGAGTACAAAGGCTTATTCTGGAGATGATGCAGCTGCTATTTCTTGCTGCCAGGGCAGTGGGGTTCTCTCCATGTCTTTCCAAATCACTCGCATGTGCCACATACCTGCACAATACAGATAAACAGGAACTCTTGTGAATGGTTGGTGTGAATGTAAATAGTACATGGAAAACAGTACAGAAGTTCCTCAAATATTAAAAAGAGAACATGCATAGGATCTCAGAGTCTCACTTCTGATTATATACCCAAAGGAAGCAGAATCAGTATATTTTAAAAAATATTTATTTATTTGACTCCAATAGGCCTTAGTTGTGGATCACGAGATCTTTTTTGCATCAGACAGGCCCTTTCATCCTGGCAGGGGGCCTCTGGAGTATGCCTGCTCTGTCTTTGCGGGTCCTGGGCTTAGTTGCTCTGCTGCATGTCGGATCTTATATCCCCAACCGAGGATTGAACAAGGATTGAGTCCCCTTTGTTGCAAGGCAGGTTCTTAATCTGGAATTCCTGTGACCACCAGGAATGTCCTGTGAAAAATCAGTATTTTGAAGGAGTTTCCTGCATTCGTATAATCAATATTTCTTTATTCACAACAATCATTTTTCTTCAAATAACACAGTTTTATCCAATTTCAGTTCTTCATAACAGGACCTAGTAATGCCCCAAAGGCTCTCAAGGTTGAAAGAAACTGTTAGAGTTTCTTTTCATAGTGAAATCAAAGAATAGTTAATATAGGGATTATATACTAATAATTTGCACTTGAGTTATTCTCTCCACACTCTGTCCATAGTGGAGCTTTTATAGACTCTGGCCCCCTAAAACCTACTCCCCTGTTTATGGATGTTCCTGTATGATATTTCCAAATGTCCTGTTTTGTTCCCAATAAACCCAATAGTATGCGCCTGATTTACATGAAGTGGAAATAAGAAAATAAACATGTAAACAATTAGGAAATAAACTTCAGAACTAAGGTTAGAAGTGGTAGCTCTTTTTGACCTTGGAGAATTCTGAAATGATTTATTTGGGATTATTTATTTATTATTGGCTGAACAGTTGTGGCTCAGGGGCTTAGTGGCTCCACAGCATGTGGGAATTTCCTGGACCAGGCATTGACCCCTCGTCTCCTGCATTGGCAGGCCGATTCCTTATCCCTGAGTCACCAGGGAAGTCCCAGAAATCATTGAGAATGCAGACTACATGGTGGCATCTTTTTTTGGTTTGATAAACTAGAAATTTCATACATTCAATGCCCAACATGTTTGTTCTTATTACTTTGAAGTCACCGAAAGCACAAGAATGAACCAAACCCGAAGTTGGGTTTGGATACTGGGACAGATGATATGTTATGAGAATGTTTGTTAACTGATGAAGCTTTCTATTTGGAGCACTATAGACTTCCAACTGATGGGAATTTCTCAGCCTGCCCAGATAGGCAGCACAGGAAGCGGTTGGCTTTAAAGTCTAGAGGTATCAGTTGTCAAACATCGGAGAAACCACAGTGAGACTGTTTAACAAAACACTGAATGTTTACTCCTGCTATGAATTTGTTACATTCCTTTTCCTGCTGTACACATATGTTCCATTGTTCCATATGGTTGTTGAAGATGGTGGTAAATTACTATTTATCTGTTTTACTAAACAGAAAAATTACTGTTTACTATCTATTGCTTAAGATATTTTTACACAGTGAAAAGTAATGAACAGTCTAGTGAACAGTAATGTTTAGAAATATTTAATATTAATACTAAATAGAAGTCCAGTTTTCCAGAGCATATTAAAATGTTGATGTAACACTATAGAATTAATAAATATGCTCCATAGTTCATTGTCAGCTCTAGTAGAATTTCCTTTTTCTTGAGGTGTTTTTTTTTTTTTTTTTTTAATACTGTGATGGGTTTTGCCATTCCTCAACATGAATAGGCCATAGGCATTCATGTGTCCCCTCCCTCCTTCCCCACCCTATCCCTCCAAGTTGTCACCGAGCAGTGGCTCTGGATGCCCAGTCATAAATCAAACTCCCACTGGCTATCTATTTTACATATGGTAATATATATATGTTTCAATGCGATTCTCTCAAATCATGCTACCCTATTTCTTTTGTTTTTTCAAGTTTTTTCCTTAGCGTTAGTTTTTCTGTCCACATGTTGTGACTGAGATTTAAAGTTTAATTTACATTTCTTCTCTGCCTTACACTAACAAATACATAAGTTAGTGGGTTATTTTGAGACTTTTGTAATGTGGAAAAGCACAGAAGACAATGCCAGGGAACATAGTAGCCTCCCTATAAACATGAAGAAAGTTCCTTTAGGACTTGAGTTCAGTCAGTTAATACACATAGAAATATTTATAAATAGTGCAAAGTTGGTGATAATTTTGGTGAAACTAAATTGTAATGTTTTCTCAAGATGTTATTTTGTAGTCTGCTTTGTTGTCTACATCTGATGGAGCTTTTGGAAACAGCAAAGAAAAGAGAGTATATAATTTTTAAAATAAAAACTAAAACTGCCTAATTAGTGTCAAGTGATCATCTAGTAATTTTTGACATTCCATTACGTTGAGGAAGTATTCACTTATGATGTTTATATGTATATGACATATATTATGACGTAAACAAGTTTTTCTGAAAAGTAGTTGAAGCTATGTCACCACAAGCATCAAAAGCACGGAACAGAAACAGTTTCTATAAAGAAGAATGCAATTCTCATTACAGGAAATTTTTTCTGTTTTCTTTAATAACTTTAAAATTTATTTTTGGCCGTGCTGGGTCTTCACTGTGCCCTGGCTTTTCTCTCCTTGTGGCGAGCAGGGGCTATAAATTCTGTACATAAAATACATAAACGTGGCTGGTTGGTTGGAGACTGGCATTCTGAGTCTCCTTTTTTGGTCAGTCCAGATCACTCAGTGTCATTTTTCTTTTGGCTGTGCTGAGCCTTTTTTGCCGCACGTGGGCTTTCTCTGGGTGCAGCAAGCAGGAACTACTCTAATTGCTATGCTGGCTTCTCATTGCTGTAGCTACTCTTGTTGCAGAGCACACGCTTTGGAGCACAGGCTCAGTACTTGTGTTGCTCGGGCTCTGTTGCTCCAAGGCACATGGTATCCTCTCAGACCAGGGATCAAACCTGTGTCCCGTGCACTGGCAGGTGGATTCTTTATCACTGGACCACCAGGGATGTGTCCCTGAGTGGCTTTCAACTGAGCAAATCCCAGTATCTTTCAACCAGGATCCTCCTGTGTCTTTTAACCATTAATACCCTGCGAAGTAAAATTTGGGATCCTCACTCCATAACTGGGAGATCTGAAAACCAGGAGAGACTCCCCTAAACTTACCTGGACTTCCTGAGGAGGACGATGGGCCCAAGAGGCTGTTCCTGATTTACCAAGGCTACTATGTCGGAAGCTCAGAATGGTACCTGTTTTGCTCCAGCCTGCATTCCCCTCGGTGCATTGTCGTTGGGCTGCTGCAGTGAGTAATAAGCTTGATCTCTGAAGAAGTGGAATGTCAAGGTATTTTTCTCCTTCTAGGTGTTACTATGAGGTGTTACTAAGAGCTGTGTGTTTCACATTCCAGCTTGTCATCCCTGCACAAAGCCAGTTCTTGTTTACTTAAACTGCTTAAATTAATTCTAATTGCAGGAATATTTCTGGGTCCAGCCACCACCCCACATCAACCCCTACCCACCCCCAGCCCGGCCATCCCACCATGTTTCAGTTCCCATACTGAACTTCTTCAGCCTCATCAGCAGGAATCCTGTTAAGAGGAAACCTTACTCTCCAGTGCAATTATCCCACAGAATTTTAAGTTTTTACTTTAAAACTGTTACAGTTATGAGGAATCAATGATGCAACACAAGACGGGAAAGACCCTCATGTACTTCTAAACCCTGACAAGATACCTGGGAGCCAAAAGGAAGAACACAGAAGGTGTGCTCTTGGCCAGGCTTGGCCGGCTTGCTGGGCCCCTCACAGGCCCAGGCTCAGGCATGTGCCCTACGGCCCGCCCTTCGCTGTGGCGTTCTTCTGATACCAATGGCTGAGGAGTGTCCCGTCCTCACTTCGATGGAAGTGGTTCTACAGCCAGTTCCTGAAGCTGAGACTTGGTAGGTGCGGTTGACCATTGGAAATGTCAGGTACTTGTTTTTGTTGTTAAGCTGCGCCTGTGGGGTCCCCTCTCCTCCCTATCTGTAGTCTCCAGTCACTTCACACCTCCCTATTCCCTGACCCCTTCCTCTAGCCCAAATTAATTTATCCGTTGCTGTGAGAGGCCCAGGGTCTGATTTCCTCTTGAGGTAAGATCCTGAGGTAACAGATACAGTGCACGAAATACATAGTCATTTATAAGGAAAAAGTCATTTTCATTATGATGTGGCACTTGATAATTTTATTAATATCAAATCACGTGTTCAGGAACGAGTTTAGAATTTCAGCTTTGGGACTAGTGCTTGAGCTGAAGTTCTTTCTCGAGTGTTAGGGAGGCATATTACTGTGCTTTTCTGTTTTATATGAGCATGGTAGTAAATTGACTACAAAGACTTCATTTTAGGAGATTATTTTCAGTGATGCTGGTTACTTGTAGGAGCATTAGAATCAAAGAGAAATATAAAATGGTCACAGTGCTCAGTCAGAGCTCTTTGAGATCCCCAGGGACTGTAGCCGGCCAGGCTCCTGTGTCCATGGGATCCCAGGCAAGAATACTGGAGTGGGTCATTGTTAAGTCACTCAGTCCTGTCGGACTCTTGGCAACCCTATGGACTGCACCAGGCAGGGTTCCCTGCCCTTCACCATCTCCGGAACTTGCTCAAACTCCTGTCCATTGAGTCTGTGATGACATCCAACCATCCTATCCTCTTTTCCGCCTGCCTTCCATCTTTCCCAGCATCATGGTCTTTTCCAGTGAGTCGGCTCTTCACATCAGATAGCCAAGTATTGGATCTTCAGATTCAGCATCAGTCCTTCCAGGGAATATTCAGGGTTGATTTCCTTTAGGACTTGTTATGGAAAAATGAAAATCCAGAGTCGCAAAGCACACCTTGGAAGACACTCAAGACAGTGGAGTACAGTTTATTATCCCAGCACGTCCCAGGGGAATCGGTTCCGAACAAGGACCCCGACATTTTCAAGAGACTTGGTTTCATACCCCTCACTGAGTGAGTGTTTACATGTTCGCAACTTTTTTTGATGTATATGATTTAGTTTTACAACATGTAGGTGTATGGAGAACTAACAATTAAGGTTAAAGGGGAACAGTGATTATACTTCAAGGGTGATATCTTCATTGTTAATCTAACCGGGGCATCCTGACCTTAACTCCAGTCTTTGTCATCTGTGGGGAGAGAGGTCTCCAAGGAGACCTGGTTTTACTTTAAGGATGGGCATTCTTGGGCAAAGTTTAGGCCCAGTTCAGCTGCTGTCTCAAGATGGGTGACAGGCCTCAAGATGGAGTTCTTCCTGCCCTCCTCAAAGCAGCCCCAAGAGACTGATGGTCCTAGACGACTCACCTTGCTGTCCAAGGGACTCTCGAGAGTCTTCTTCAGCACCACAGTCCAAAAACATGAATTCTTCTATGTTCAGCCTTCTTTATGGACCAGCATTCAAAATGCAAAACTTTGATTCTAATTTTTATATCATAGGCTCTTCAGATAAAACATTCAGTTGCTTAAGCACTGCATAAGAACATGATAAAATTTTTATTTTCTAGTATTCCCCTTACATAATTGTTGAAATGGAGATGATCTGTAATGTATACATAATATTTAAGTTGTGAATAATGTTGACAATGCCATTTATCATGTTTTAAATGTAGTCCACAAAAATGTCTTACCTATTTACACCTCTCATACAGCAGGTTACCATATGCAGCTGTTTTTGGTTAGATGCCACATCCAAAGACTCAATGGCAGTATGTTACATGACAAGTTAAAGCAAAATCAAACAAAAAACCTGTGAATTTAATTTGAAACTGTATATGATATTACGTACTTGCTAGGAATTTGATATTTGGAGAGAAGAAAATACAGTCAACCCTTCGTATCTGCATGTTGATTGATTCAATCGAAGCATGGAAAATATTTGTGGGAAAAATTCCATGATATTCCAAAAAGCACAACTTGAATTTGCCACTCATCTCAACTATTTCCATCGCACTTACATTATATCTGAGCTTCCCTGGTGGCTCAGACAGTAAAGAATGTGCCTGCTTTGCAGGAGACATGGTTTGATCCCTAGGTCAGGAAGATCCCCTGGAGAAGGAAATAGGCACGCACTCCAGTATTCTTGCCTGGAGAATTCCCAGGACAGAGGAGCCTGGTGGACAGAGGAGTCCAACTCCATGGGGTCGCAAAGAGTCGGACACGACTGAGCGACTAACATTACGTTATTTTGAGTATAGGGACCTTTGTTGTCAGTGTGATGCCTTTGCTTTTGTTTTGTTTGGGGGTTTTTTTTGCACTGTTTTATTTATTTGTTTTTTTTTTTTTTAAATTTTATTTTTACTTTATTTTACTTCACAATACCGTATTGGTTTTGCCATACATTGACATGAATCCACCACGGGTGTATATGTGCTCCCAATCCTGAATCCCCCTCCCACCTCCCACCCTATATCATCTCTCTGGATCATCCCGGTTCACCAGCCCCAAGCATCCTGTATCCTGCATCGAACATAGGCTGGCGCTTCGTTTCTCACATGATAGTATACATGTTTCAACGCCATTCTCCCAAATCATCCCACCCTCTCCCTCTCCCTCTCCCTCAGAGTCTGAAAGTCCATTCTCTACATCTGTGTCTCTTTTGCTGTCTCGCATACAGGGTTATCATTACCGTCTTTCTAAATTCCATATATATGTGTCAGTATACTGTATTGGTGTTTTCCTTTCTGGCTTGCTTCACTCTGTATAATCGGGTCTAGTTTCATCCATCTCATTAGAACTGATTTAAATGTATTCTTTTTAATGGCTAAGTAATACTCTATTGTGTATATGTACCACAGCTTTCTTATCCATTCATCTGCTGGTGGACATCTAACTTCCCTTCCAGGAAGCAGTCTTTTAATTTCCTGCAGTCACCTTCCTCAGAGATTACACTATTGAATTGTTCAGCCCCGCCTGCCTCACCTTCCCAAGGTGCAGGGCAGACCCGGCTTCCCTCCACCACCCGCACACTGACAGCTTGTCTCCGTTTAGGCCGCTTCCCCAGGCCGCCCCCGCCATTTCCCTGCCGGCCGCGCAGCTTCCCACGTCCGGAAGCAGAGAGCCGGCGGTGCAGCTGTCTCAGCAGCGCGGCGTGAGTTTCTCTCCTTCTTAGTCACACGTGCCGCTCTCACTTGGCTTCCCTCGGTACCCCGGGTCTGAGGGTCTCTGCTGACTCTGAATACCCGCGCCCGCCCCACCAACCCCAGCAAATTCAGACGCCTCCGTGAGCGGCGAAGGGGCGCCTCCCTTTTGGTTTAAAGTCTGCACTTAAGCTGGTTCCTGTTTGGAACTCGGAAACGCTGCGTTTCGCACCTCCTTCCGTCTTAGAACCATTTACTGTCCCCTCTGCACTTGCTGCAGCGCATAAAATTCTCTTCCACGAGGTGGGTATTTACGCTCCGCGGTCCTCAGCCTCGCTTTCTCGGCCCCTGGAACCCACGTCCTCTCCCAGGTCCCGGGATTCTGGGGAGCGCGCCCCGCTCCTGAGACCCACTCCCTCTCAGCGCCCGTGTCTCCTCGGGCCTTGTCTTCATAATGACCTTTCCCCTGTTCCTGTGTCGGGGGGGGGGGTGACCTGGGCCACCCACTTGACCCCCTGGTTCTTCCATGCCAGATTCCACCAGCTGGAATTTGGCTCTTGCAGGAGGAGGGCTTCTTATTCAGCCGCCATTCCCGTAAATAGTGGGGGTGTGGTGTGGTGTGGTGTCTCATGTCATGAGAAGCAAAGACATCAAGAGAAAGAACTGAAAAGCCTGAGGAAGAATCGATGACAAGAGAATTGGTGAGGAACATGCGAAGAGACGGCAACATGAAAGAGAGGAAGTCTTGAAGGTTGCGGGTAGTCAAGGACAGAAGTTTAGAGAAAAGCAGGATCTCCGGAGAGTTAAAGGCGAGCAAAATAGGAAGGTGTTGTTCAGTCCGAGTCTTGGCGACCCCTGTATCAGAGTCTGCTCAAAGTCATGTTCATTGAGTCCAGGGATGCTATCTAAGCATCTGATGCTCTGCCGACCCCTTCTATAGCCTTCAACTAGAGGGGCTGTAAATGAGATACAAGAATTGGAACCTTGGCTTACAGAGCAATATCCTGCTGGGAGAGAAAGGGGACTCCTAGTGATCGGGCTTCCCTCGTGGCTCAGCTAGTAAAGAATCCGCTGGCAATGCGGGAGACCTGGATTCGATCCCTGGGTTGGGAAGATCCCCTGGAGAAGGGAACAGTTACCCACTCCAGTATTCTGACCTGGAGAATTCCACAGACTACACCCATGGGGTCGCAATAGTCAGAACTGAGCGACTTTCACTCATATCCAGTAATTGGAGGAGCTGAGAAAGCAGGCAAGGTGAAAGGAATCATAGCCCCTTGGGGGTGCCAGAGATTTGGGAGGAAGGGAGGGCAGAGGTGGAAGAAGAAAGGCAGAAATTCATGGGAGATTTAGGATCCTCAAGGAGGTTGGATTATAAGCATTTTACAGGGAACAGATGGCAGCGAGAGGCCGGATGGGAATCAGGGAAGAAGTAGAGAGGAGGACAGCCAGAGAGCAGAGGGGAAGAGAAAGGGAGATGGAGAAAGAAGTAGGGAAGCAGATGAAGTAAATGAAGTGGAAACAAGTAGTGTGCAGGTGGGGGAGGGGACTGGATCCAGGAGAGTGCTGAATTGGTTGGATAAGGATTATGAAGTCGTGATGAACTGATTTTTGACTTACCTCATAGCTCAGTCGGTAAAGAATCTGCCTGCAGTGCAGGGGACCCGAGTTCAATTTCTGGATGGGGAAGATCCTCTGGAGAAGGAAATGGCAACCCACTCCAGTATTCTTGCCTGGAGAATCCCATGGACAGAAGAGCCTGGCGGGCTACAGTCCATGGGATCAGAAGAGTCTGACACGACTTAGTGACAAAACCACCACATTGATTTTTGGCTTTAGGATCTAATAAATTTAAAACTTGTTTCTTTACATTATAGAGATGAGAATTGCAAAACTTCTGTCTGTAAGGCTTGTGCCTTTCATAATTATTTGTATTAAAAGATAACATCCATGTGCAGAACTGACTGACTCTCACTACATGGTGCCTTTTCCAGTAACATTAAATATGTTCTTTGTGATCATTTTCCTTTTTTTCTTTCTCCTTTCTTTACATTTCATTCTTCTTGTAGCTTGGGATAGATCATTCAATACCAAAGTAAAGAATTATTTGCTTCTGAAATAAGATTTGTTGCCCTCCTGTAGTTAATTCAAGTCATTGTTTTCTAAGTATGCTGTGTTCTCAAGTTTTTTTTTCACCTGACACCATAATTCTTCACTGGAAAAATTTTTAACCAGCTGATTCACATTAGGCTTGTTTCCTGTTTATTTGAGTCCCATTTGCTATTTCTTCTTGATGTTATATTTTTGAAGCATTTTTCTGGTAACTGGTAAAGAGATGTCGACTGATTTGATGAGTACTTAGAAAGAATGTGAGTGATCTTTTATATTAAGAGTCACGACCTGATTTAAGCAGTTTGTCTGATTCTCCATTTTCCTCTCTTTTATGTGATCTGGTAACTAGTGAGCAATGAGGTGATCTGATGCTGTTTCCCTCGGGTCCAGAATCTGAGCACCAGTGACCGCTGAAATGATTGGCCAAATTGGGTGTGTGGCTGTGTGTGGCAGTTCTTCTTGGAGGGAGAGCCCAGTTGTTACTAGAATTTGAAATGGGTCCCAGTTTTGAAAAATGAGAAAGGACAACAGTAGGATGGAGGCGGGAACATATGCTTAGAGTGAGATAGATTATCAGCAGATGTCTTCTATGAATAAGGGTCAATCTGCAGGGAGGCCTCCCACCTCCACTGGCTTCCCCGTGTCCTCAGGGCAGCATCCTGACTCCTCAGGTGGCTCCACAGCCCTTTGTCACCCTCAGGTCGCTGCCAGTGTCTCCAGCCTCATCCTGGGAGCTGACCCCGTTCTTATGGTCAGTCTGTCCTGGTCACATTCACATGGTCCTTGTTCATAGGCACCAAAACCTTCTCTGTCTGGGATCTTAGTTTCTATGCCTGCCTTTGGTCATTAATCACCGTGGCTCTTGCTCTTTCTTTTCCTTCAGGTCTAGGCCAGCAAGGTCTCCCCGTCTCCTCATATTCTCTGTCACATTAACCAGGTTTCCTGCCTCTATATTAATTGCCTTCATCAGAAATGGCCTTGTCCTTTGACTGTTTGGAGTCTTTCCTCTTTTCCCTCCATTGAAGGATGCACCGTGTTCCTCTTCCTCCCTGGATGCTCACAGCATCTCACTCTGGGGGTGAGGACTGGGAATGTGGGTTGGGCTGAAGAATTCTCAGGGGAAACAGAGGGGGCAAGGTAGGTGATGATGGTTCCTGTATCTGTTCTGAACATTTCAACTCTAATTGATCCTTACCCCATGTGACACTTAATCACTGGAAAGCAAAAAGATACAGGGAGTCCTAATGAGCCTGATAGATCTAGTGTCTTGAGGTGTCCCCATGTTTTAGTCTGCTGTGTCACTGCTCACTGCAGACCCCAGGTCTTCTAAGTTCTGTCCACCCAGGGACTGGTAGCCATCTTAGACAGCAGCTCTGCCTTCCAGCAGTTTATCTGCTCAGATCAGGGGATGCTGAGTTTACTGTGGTTAGAGTGGCCAGAAGGTTTGGAATCCAAGGGGATATGAAGGAGTCCCCCACCTCCTTAAAGATCAGGGACATCTTCCAGTTAGCTCTCACTGGGGAGAACAGGGGTCAGTGAGACTAGGGTCTCTCTATCTTTGTTAATTCTTCACTGAGCTCAATCCAGCCAAGTCTCAAGGGCCTGTAAAATTTTCTGATGTCCCAAGTTGCTGGCAGGTTTTCCCAGGAGGGCCAGCTCCTTGGTCTCTGTACTGAGTGCCGAGTGTCCTTGGATTTGCAGCTTGTGCGCAACTCTGTTGCGATGCTCATGCCCTTGGTCTCTGCTGTTTAGCCCTCTTGTTCAACCATGCATGAAGAGGTAGAAAAGTGGGGGAAAGTGAAGGGGAGCTTGTCAGAGTCTCCAGGAGGGCTGTGGCAGCAAGAGTAGGCCTCTGGATGAACCCAGTGAATGGCAGGGTGTGTGTGTATGTGTGTGTGTGTGAGAGAAAGAGAGAGACATTCATACTTGTGGGATCACAGGGTGTGTGGAAGTGTTGACAAAGGTGGTCTCAGTTCTACCTGGAGGACCTGGATATGGGCTCATGGCCAGTTGTGTGCCGCATGGAATGGTGGGCATGCCATAGTGTCTTAGCTCAGTTTCCCTGGGACACAGATGCTGTGACTGAGGGTTGCATGACTGGGTTTCGTTGGGAAACACATGATCACACCTGTGGAGGAAGGAAGGAAGTGGGTTGAGGACTCTTACCCTGCAGTGTGTTACAATCAAGACCTCAGCTGAGCCCACAGGGAGGTCTGGGTGCAGGAGGATGGGCACAGTGGTCGCAGAGAAGGGGTTTGGGATCCAGGAGGTGCCCCACAGCACCCCCTCCACACAGTGGATTCTGTGGGGTCTTTAGGGAGGGCTAGAATCAGACCCAGGAATAACTGTCGTTAAAATTCCAGAGATCACTTTGCAGATTACCTATAGTTTTTCTGTTAGGTTGAGTTGCTAATGAAGATTTCAGATGGAAGGCAAAAAAGAGAAGTTGGCGTGTTCCTTGGAAGATGTTGAAGTTGCACTGGGGTGTATAATTCAGCGTACACATCTGTCTTGTATTATTAGATTTTGGTGATGACAGTTTGGGGCTGCCGGGGTCACCGTGACTGATAGATGTCTTGAGTCTGGTTGGTATTTGGGTGTCTTCGTGTATATTATTCCATCATTAACACAGGAGTTGTTAAGGCTTGGAACCTTCTGGGGGTTGCATAGCAGGATGGGTGGATTATTACAAGGTCTCTGGGGGAGTGTGTTGGTCCAGATGCAGGTTTGGAAGTTTCTTTCAGCCTCTGAGGGTAATGGTTGGGCCTCAGCTTTGATGGCAGAAGTTTCTCATGATGCAGCGAAGGCTTGTTCTTAGAATCCAAGGATTATCAGCGCCACAGCAACCTGTAGTACAGAGGCTTATTCTGGAGATGACGCAGCTGCTACTTGTTGCTGCCAGCCCAGTGGATTCCTCTACTGTTTTCTCATCATCTTTACAGATCTCGGGCGTCTGCCATGTCCATGCACAGTACAGTTAATGGTTGTAAACGGCTGAAGGCAATGTAAATGGTACATGGAAAACAGTACAGAGTTACTGAAAGATTAAAAATAGAACATGCATAGGATCGTGCAGTCTCACTTCTAATTATGTAGCTAAGAAAAGGAAAATTTTTAAAACTGTTTATGTATTTGGCTTCGCCTGTGTCCTTTAGGATCTTTGGTTTCGGTGCACTGACTTTCTAGTGTGGTGCTCGGGCTTAGTTGCTCCGCCGCCTGTGGGATCTTAGATCCCCCACCAGTGATTGGACCCACATCTGCCACAGAGCTAGGCAGGTTCTTCACCACTGGACCACCAGGGAAGTCCTGTGCAAAAATCAGTATTTTGAAGGAGTAACCTGCACTCCCGTAACCCATACTGTATGATTCACAACATCCATGTGTTGTAGAAACAACCTGAATGTCTGTTCTCAGCTGAGTGGATGATGAAACCGTGATGTGTGTATGAGACAGGCTGGGTCCTGGGACTTTTTACTGCAGTTCTTGCACCTGGATGAACCTCTTCTCGGGCAACAGACCACAAAGGATGTGTAATTGAACAAAGAAACTATAACCACATTCATGAGCAAACAGCAATTCTGAACAATAAGTAAAAGGACCACAAACCAAGCTTGATCTCTGAGGCTCCAGAAGCAAAATCAGGTCAATTCCCGTGATCCCTGCTCACAGCACCATCAGGGGTCCCGATGCGGGGCAGAGCACCTCAGCTTCCTTCCAGCCTTAACCAAAGGGATCAGCTCACCCCCCTTTTTTGGAGGAGCAGGGGCACACACTTCTTTTTCTGTCTCTCCTTACTGCAGCAAGAGTCCCAATAAAGCCTTTCTTGAAATTCCCTTCTGGTCTCATAACTATTTCTATTGATTAAGGAGCCCCAGGATCCAGGTTGAAAACATGTAAGTGTTAGTCACTCAGTCACGTAACACTCTTTGTGACCCCAGGGACTGTACCCTGCCGGGCTCCTCTGTCCATGGAATTCTCTAGGCAAGAGTACTGGAGTGGGTTGCCATTCTCTTCTCCAGGGGATCTTTCCAACCAAGGGATCAAGTCTGGGTCTTCTGCATTGCTGGCAGATTCTTTACCTTCTGAGCTCATTGGTAACCCAGGCAAATAAACACACATATTTGTAATGGCATATTCAGTTCAGTTTAGTTGCTCAGCCATGTATGACTGTTTGCCAGTTCATGGACTGCAGCACGCCAGGGTTCCCTATCCGTCACCAACTCCCGGAACTTACTCAAACTCATGTCCATCGCGTCGGTGATGCCATCCAACCATCTCACCCTCTGTCACCCCCTTCTTCCACCTTCAGTCTTTCTGACCATCAGGGTTTTTGCCAGTGACTCAGTTCTTTGCATCAAGTGGCCAAAGTATTGAAGTTTCAGCTTCAGCATCAATACTTCCAATATATAGTCAGGAATTCTTTCATTTAGGATTGACCAGTTGGGTCTCTTTGCTGTCCAAGGGACTCTCAAGAGTCTTCTCCAACACCACAGTTCAAAAGCATCAGTTCTTTGGCACTCAGCTTTCTTTATCCTCCAACTCTCACATCCATACATGACTACTGGAAAAACCGTAGCTTTGACTAGACAGGCCTTTATTGGTAAAGTAATGTCTCTGCTTTTTAATATGCTGTCTAGGTTGGTCATAGACATAGCTTTTCTTTCAAGAAGCAAGTGTCTTTTAATTTCATTTGTGCAGTCATCATAAGCTGTGATCTTGGAGCCCCCCAAAATAAAGTCTGTCACTGTTTGCACTGTTTCCCCAGCTATTTGCCATGAGGTGATGGGACCAGATGCCATGATCTTAGTTTTGTGAATGTTGGGTTTTAAGCCAACTTTTTCACTCTCTCACTTTCATCAAGAGGCTCTTTAGTTCTTCAATTTCTGCAATAAGATTGGTGTCATATGCATATCTGAGGTTTCTGATATTTTTCCTGGCAGTCTTGATTCCAGCTTGTGCTTCATCCAGCCCAGCATTTTGCATGATGTGCTCTGCGTGTAAATTAAGTAAGCAGGGTAATAGTATACAGCCTTGATGAACTCCTTTCCCAATTTGGAACCAGTCTGTTATTCTGTGTTCAGTTCTAACTGTTGCCTTTTGACCTGCATGCTGATTTCTCAGGAGGCAGGTCAGGTGGTCTGGTATTCCCATCTCTTTAAGATTTTTCCACAGTTTGTTGTGATCCACACAGTCAAAGGATTTGGCCTATTCAATAAAGCAGAAGTAGATGTTTTTGTGGAACTCTCTTGCTTTTTTGATGATCCAGTGGATGTTGGCAATTTGATATCTGGTTCCTCTGCCTTTTCTGAATCCAACTTGAACATCTGGAAGTTCACAGTTCACATACTGTTGAAGCCTGGCTTGGAGAACTTTTAGCATTACTTTGCTAGCATGTGAGCTGAGTGCAATTGTGCAGTAGTTTAAACATTCTTTGGCATTGCCTTTCTTTGGGATTCAATGAAAACTGACCTTTTCCAGTCCTGTGGCCAGTGCTGAGTTTTCCAGATTGGCTGTCATATTGAGTGCAACACTTCCACAGCATCATCTTTTAGGATTTGAAATAGCTCAGCTGAAATTCCATCACCTCCACTAGCTTTGTTCATAGTGGTGCTTCCTAAGGCCCACTTGAATTTGCATTCCAGGATTTCTCACTCTGGGTGAGTGATCACAACATCGTGGTTATCTGGGTCGTGAAGACCTTTTTTGTGCAGTTCTTCTGTGTATTCTTGCCACGTCTTCTAAATATCTTCTGCTTCTTCTAGGTCCATACCATCTCTGTCCTTTTCTGTGCCCATCTTTGCATGAAATGTTCCCTTGGTATCTCTAATTTTCTTCAGGAGATCTCTAGTCTTTCCCGTTCATTGTTTCCCTCTAAGTTCTTTGCATTGATCACTGAGGAAGGTTTTCTTATCCCTTCCCATGTAGATGGAGATTTTTGTCACGTGGGAGAGGTTGGATGAATGTAGACAGTATTACGCTAATTGAATTAGGACAGACAGGGTAGGACTGATATTGTATGTGCTCACTTATATGTAGAATGTAAAAAAGTGAAACTCACTAGTACCAGACAGTGGGATGGTGGTTATCTGGGGCTGGGAGGTGGGGAGGTTGGGGAGATGTTGGTCGAAGGGTGGTACAGACTTTGAGTTATAAAATGACTGAGTCCTGGGGAGGTGTGTGCAGCACGCTGACCATAGTTAACCCTGTTCTATTACTGCATGCTGGGAATTTTTCAGGAGACTCCGTCGTCAGTGTTTTCACCACACACAGAACATGGGCATTTCGAGGTGATGGATGTATTGCTTCGTGGATTGTGATAAATATTTCAAAGGGTACACGTGTCACATGATCACATGGTGTATGGTGTATGTACACATAACCCTTCTCGTTAGTCTCAGTAAAGCTGGAAAAGAAGAAAGTGGGAGGTGGCCTGGCCTTAATCTTCACTAGTGATCAACCCAGGCTTCTCATGAGATCATGAGGCATTTTGCCCGGGCATGTTTTGTACCCCTCCCCCAAAAGTCACGCCCCTCAAGATCTCGAGTGGGGTCTCTGCCCAGGAATGTGCACAGGCTGCGGATGATTCCAATCTGGATCCTGCATTGAGCACCAGGGCTCTTAGCCTCCACTTCTGAGGTGGAGATCAAGCCCTGGGAGAGCGGAGGGCACTCTGCTCTGAGTGGGGCTGGACCAGGGCCTGCTGTGTGACCTGAAGGGGATCATGGGGTCAGTGGAGGTGCCCCCTGCTTCTGTGTACATAAGACCTCACCAGGAGGGGAGTGTGATCCGAGGGAAAGTGTGGGAAAGTCCCATGTTGGACTCTGTGCGGGAGTTGACCGTCGTGAGTCCCTCTTGAGACAGTGGGCACAGAGGACCGTCTGTTCCACACTGTGAGGGGTTCTCTGTGTATGTGGTTGGGTCTCAGGGAGGGGATGTGTTGACCCTAAGCGTTAAACAGCATGTTTCAACTTTCATGATAGAACTGTGAAGACTCATGGACAAAGACGCCCAGAAGAGGAAAGAACAGGAGTCAGGCATGGCTCTTTCTCCGGTAAGGTCATATTCTCAGTGGATTCTCACACTCCCTTCCTGAAATGCCCTTCTCTGGACTCGCTAATCGTGTCTGACTCTGAGGTATCCTGTCTGACTCCTGTACATGCACACTCACCCGGGTCCTTCCCTCAGGGCCAGTTGTCTCCACTTAGATCCCGTCTCCCCATGACCTGGTGACCTGGCCCTTGTGAGGAGGCTCCCCTGGGCACCGTCCTGGGCAGGGCTTCTCACCCACGAGTTGGAGACAGGGTCTCGTGCTGTTGGGCAGCAGGGGTTGCTTAGGGCCCATGTGGATGTGCTGTCTGCTCTTTGTCAATCAGGGTAAAGAAGCTGTAGGTAGACCTCAGGTATTAACATGTACAGTACACAGTAAAATCTGCCAAAGAGGCCAGTGAGGGGAAATCAGTTGTGACTTTTTATAGTACATTTAAAACTAAATGAGCACCTCCCTGAAAACTTAAGTGTTTGGGAATGGAATGGAACGTTCAGAAAGAGATGTCAGGGCTATGGAGTGTTTTGTTACACCATCTAATTTAAACTGTGAAATCGGGCTTACTAAGTTTTTTCCTTTCTTTTTTGAGCACATGATTCAGCTTCCAGGGTCTTAGTTCACTGAGTAGGGATCAAACCTGAAAGCCTGCAGTGAAAGTGATAGATCTTAATCACTGGACCGAGACAATATTCCAACTTTACTAATCTTGATTCAGTATTTTCTTAGTGGAATAAAATAATAAATTTTGGGGTTTGTTAATAAGTACATACCTAAAATAAATGATAAAAATCACATTATGATTTTAAAAATATATTAATTTCCTATACTCTGACTTCGTTGCTTCAGTGTCTTTTCTCTAGTTCTGGAGAGTGGTGACCACTCTGGTTGCGATGCGTATGCTTCTCATTGTGGTGGCTTCTCTTGTTTAGCAGCCCAGGCGCTAGAGCACGCCAGCTTCAGTAGTTTCACCTCCTGGGCTCTACAGCTCTGGCTCAGGAATTGGAATTCACAGGTTTAGTTGCCCCTCAGCATGTGGGATCTCACTGGACCAGGCAACAACCTGTGTTTCTTACATTGGTCAGTGGACTCTTTACCACTGAGCCACCGGGGACGCCATCATATTATTTTTAAATACAGGTATTTTATACAGATTGGTGTTAAAGTATTTTCTGTATTATTTTCTGCTTGTACTACTTTTTATGTTTTTAATAGTATAAGATAATGTTGAGGACTTCCTTGGTGATACAGTGGATAGCAATGTGTCTGCCAATGTAGGGGACACAGATTCCATCCCAATTCCTGGAAGATGCCACAGAGCAACTAAGCCCATGCCCAACAACTGCTGTGACGGTGCTCTGGAGCCCGGAATCCTTAACTACTGAAGCCTGCAATCCTTAACTACTGAAGCCCGCATGCTTGAGCTTGTCTTCCGAAACAAGAGAAGCCACTGCAATGAGAAGCCTGGGCACTGCAGACACAACTCCATGCAGTGCAGCCACAAGTAGAGAGAGCTGGATCACAGCAACGAAGGCCCAGCATAAACAAACCAAATAAGCTGTAAAAAGGAAATAGAATGTTAACAAACTTACTGAATCAAACTTACATTTGATTCACTTTCAATGTCCCAAAGATGCCGAAATACAGGAGAAGGGAATGGCCGACCACTCCAGTTTTCTTGCCTGGAGAATCCCATGGACAGAAGAGCCTGGCAGGCTACAGTCCATGGAGTCCCATAGAGTCTGACATGACTGAACCAACTAAACATCAACCTTCTCACATAGCAGAGTGATTGCTGAAAAACAAACCTAAACCTCTAAGTTTCCTCCTGCAGATTCTTAAGTCCTGTCCAGTTGCTTCTGA
Organism: Capra hircus; assembly: GCF_001704415.2. NCBI lineage: Eukaryota > Metazoa > Chordata > Mammalia > Artiodactyla > Bovidae > Capra > Capra hircus. The sequence goes on along the minus strand of NC_030825.1, from coordinate 60,873,950 downwards.
AATAACATCCTCAATTTATATGCCTTGCAGAAATCAGCCTCTACCTGGCATTACCCCATCTTCATTCCCACGTTGCAGTCACACTGGCTGGTTTTCTGTTCAGTAAATAGCTTCCTGTGTCAGAGCACTCAGGCTCTTCTCTCTGCTTATAAAACTCTTCAATTTCCCACCTTGCCAATCCTAAGTGTTTCTTCCTTACAGAGACCTTGTCTGACTTCTCCATGTAGGTCAAGACTTTCTGTTGAATCTTCTCTTAGCACCAGGCCTGTTTCAGAGCACATATAACAATAGTGATGTTAAAATTATGGATGTAATTGGCCGGCCGGCTGGCTGATGGATGGTAAGCTCCATCATGTTCACTACTGTTCTCCCAGTTAGGGACACAGAGTTGATACTCAGTAAGCTTTGATTGAACGAAAGGAAAAAATAAAGACAACTCTTCTTGTTTCAATCAATTGTGTGTTTCCATGTGCATGCATGAGTGCATGGATATGTCACTCCATGATTTTAGTACAAAACCATCTCATAAATATGGTTTATGCTTAGAGCAGTTGCATCTTAAGTGTGTATTCCATGGCCTTTAATATTTTCCACCTCACCACATGAATAATGTAAATAGTAGTCAGATTACTGACATTGTGTGGGTTGAGGGGGTAGAGGGGGTGACCCTGTACAGTGACTATTTATGCTGTTCCATTGCACTTCAGCTCCCTTGAACTTGTTTCGGGTATTCTCAGGGAACTCTCTGGGGATGGTCTTTTATACTGTTACTTAACTCTTTGATTCCTTAGGTTCAGTTGTCTCTCCCAACCACCTGAGCTCAGGTGCTGTTGCCTTATTTCGTAACTGTTTGATGGGAGCTATTTATTAGAGTGACAGAGCTTTCTCCCCAGTAAGATGGACACAGATCTTTCTCTACTGTTGCTGTTACGTTGATGACAAGTTCATATGGGTAAAGTCTTTAGAGTAATGCTTAGTGTGTATGAAGTGTTGAGATACCTCTCATCAGTGTGATGATGACAGCCTCATCACAGTCTGTGTTCTTTTAAAGCCATGTGAACTTTGTCCTCTCTGAAGACAGCAGTCTTGCTGTAACTCATGTAGATAGTGAATGTCACTCAGTGTGTAGAACATAACACTTCTGCATCAACGACCCACTGTTGATTGGAATTTGTATATTTTTCCTGTCTTGTCCACACCCATAATGAATTCATGTTGATTGGAGGATATCATCATCTTATGAAAATAAAAAGGAAATCAGAGAGCAGCAATTTGCTCCATATAGATTTGCATGGATGTATCAGAATATTACTTGAGCTGAATTGACCTCACCTGTCTCACTTCTTCTCCTTTTCTTTGAAAATAAGAACCCTCCTCAGGGCCCACTGGTGAAATGTATTTTCATTTCAGGCCCAATTGACCTTCAAGGATGTGTTCATAGATTTCACGCCGGAGGAGTGGGACTGTATGAACCCTGCCCAGAGGACCTTGTACAAGGACGTGATGGTGGAGACCCTCAGGAACCTGCTGTCTGTGGGTGAGGATCACTTCCCTCTGAAGTAGGGATCTACTTTGGGGTATCTCTGCATTTTCTCTGGGAGCCCTGTTTTTCTTGTCTGAGCTGAAAACCTTGTTCACTCAGACATGTAAGGCTTCGTGTTTGGCATTGGGAGTTCAAACTTGTCTTTCCTTCTGATGACCTGCCCACTGTGTGATACACAAGGAGTTTTTCCAGAGCTTGAGTGTTTATAAAACTGATTTCAAACTTTAAAATATCCAGTTGCCTGTTCTATACCCCTGTGTTCTTGGTTCAGTAACTCTTGGAAAGGAACTAGATATCTGATACATACTATACTGTATATTATACTGTTTCCTGTGCATTCAGAAGGAGGCAAATAGTAAACTAATTTGTGAAATATTTTTCTGTCCGTCATAATGTCCTCGCTTCTTGACTGACAAAAGAGCTGAGATTTTCCACCTGCCAATGCGGGAGACACAGGTTCGATGCCTGGTCTGGAAGATCCCACATCACAGAGCAGCTAAGCCCGTGGGCCAGATCTACTAAAGCAGCACTCTAGAGCCTGGAAGCTGTGATTACTGAGCCCACATAGGACAACTACATGGTACCCAGGAGAAGCCAAAGCAAATGAGAAGCCCAAACGCTGCAACTGGAGAGTAACCCCTACTTGCCCAACTTGGGGAAAAGTCCAAGCAGCAATGATCACACACTCCAGCCAAATTAAATGAATAAACAGAATTATTAAAGATAGAAAATGTGTTTATTTTTTTAAAAAAAGAAAGTTTGGATTCTGGGAGAAGCCAAGTATGACATTTCTTCTGAGCAGGAATTTCTGATTCTGACCTAAATCATAACTATTTTGTAGCATGACAAAGATCCCTGGATTGTGGAGAACGAGGTGCTAATTAGCAGAAAATCAGATGAATGGGAAAGGATCAACAGTGTGATTTCAGGTCAGCTGTCACAAGGACAGAGAGGAAGCCACACCATTCACTGTGTTTGGGAAACTCTTGAAGTGCGAGAGTTCTGTGAGAACAGATATTTAGTGTTTGTGAACTGTCACAGGAGATTTTTCTTCTCTTCAACTTCCTGCTCTGTTCTTTGACCTGTAAAATATACATCACCCTCCAGTGGTGCTTTAGTGCCCACAGAGACAAAGGCAAGGCTTTTGGGGGATTTTTTTTTTTTTGGCTGTACTGGGTGTCTATTTCCTGTATGGCCATTTCTCTATTTGAGACAAGTAGGGGCTACTCCCTGCTTGCAGGGTGCATGGCTTCTAGTTGCGGTGGCTTCTTTTGTTGTGTTGCACCAGCTCTAGGCACACGCGCTTCAGTAGTTTCGCTACACAGGCTCAGTATCTGTCCTTCAGCTTAGTTGCTCCCTGGCATGTGAGATCTTCCCAGAACAAGGATTGAACCCATGTCTCCCGCATTGGCAACCTAACTTTTTACCATGTGGCCACCAGGGTGTTAGGGAAATTAAAGAAATAGTCCTGTTCAGGCTTCAAGACAAAGCAGTGCATTCCTCTGTGCTTGCCTCCAACCTTCCTGGACACACCCTGACTGCGAGTACCCTGACTGCCTGCTGTGAGTGCAAGGCTTGCAGCACCATAGATAAGTTAGCACACAAATCTTAAGGTTGTTCATTCACCTTTGAGATTGTTCAAAGAGGCTCTGACCAACCCAGCCCCAGGCTAAGGAACATCCAAGTTTCATAAGACAAAACAAACAGCATTAAGATGAAACCAGAGCTGCTGTTTCCTCACAGATTGATGATATCAGTTTGCATCCTGGGATGATAAGCAGGAACCCCTAACTGTAGTATTAAAGCCCCACTCATGGAGTGGACAGGCTGCCGGGGGTCTGTTAGCAATTGAGACTCCAGATGTGCTGTGTCCTGGGACTTCCCAGGGCTGCTCCAGTGTGGATGTTGGTCAGAAGCCAATTTGGTGATGTATCCTGTGCTGTTTCTATTTCCTTGTCTTTTCAGTTCAGTTCAGGCAGTCAGTCATGTCTGACTCTCTGCGACCCCATGAACTGCAGCACACCAGGCCTCCCTGTCCATCACCAACTTCTGGAGTTTACCCAAACTCATGTCCATTGAGTTGGTGATTCCATCGAGCCATCTCATCCTCTGTCCTTGCCTTCTCCTTCTGCCCACAATCCCTCCCAGCATCAGAGTCTTTGCCAATGAGTCAACTCTTCGCATGAGGTGGCCAAAGTACTGGAGTTTCAGCTCTAGCATCAGTCCTTCCAAAGAACACCCAGGACTGATCTCCTTTAGAATGGACTGGTTGGATCTCCTTGCAGTCCAAGGGGCTCTCAAGATCTTCTCCAACACCACAGTTCAAAAGCATTAATTCTTCAGTGTTCAGCTTTCTTCACAGTCCAACTCTCACATCCATACATGACCACTGGAAAAACCATAGCCTTAACTAGATGGACCTTAGTCAGCAAAGTAGTGTCTCTGCTTTTGAATATGCTATCTAGGTTGGTCATAACTTTTCTTCCAAGGAGTAAGCGTCTTTTAATTTCATGGCTGAAATCACCATATGCAGTGATTTTGGAGCCCAAAAGTATAAAGTCTGACACTGTTTCCACTGTTTCCCCATCTATTTGCCATGAAGTGAAGGGACCAGATGCCATGATGTTCGTTTCCTGAATGTTGAGCTTTAAGCCAACTTTTTCACTCTCCTCTTTCATTTGCATCAAGAGGCTTTTTAGTTTTTCTTCACTTTCTGCCATAAGGGTAGTGTCATCTGCATATCCGCAGAGAAGGCAATGGCACCCCACTCCAGTACTCTTGCCTGGAAAATCCCATGGACGGAGGAGCCTGGTAAGTCCATGGGGTCGCTGAGGGTCGGACACGACTGAGCGACTTCACTTTCACTTTTCACTTTCATGCATTGGAGAAGGAAATGGTAACCCACTCCAGTGTTCTTGCCTGGAGAATCCCAGGGACAGGGGAGCCTGGTGGGCTGCCTCTCTGGGGTCACACAGAGTCGGACACGACTGACGCAACTCAGCAGCAGCAGCAGCAGCATCTGCATATCTGAGGTTATTGATACTTCTCCCGGCAATCTTGATTCCAGCTTATGCTTCTTCCAGCCCAGCGTTTCTCATGATGTACTCTGCATATAAGTTAAATAAGTGGGGTGACAAAATACATCCTTGACATACTCCTTTTTCTATTTGGAACCAGTCTGTTATTCCGTGTCCAATTCTAAGTGTTGCTTCCTGACCTGCATACCGGTTTCTCAAGACAGAAGTCAGGTGGTCTGGTATTCCCATCTCTTTCAGAATTTTCACAGTTTATTGTGATCCACACAGTCAAAGGCTTTGGCATAGTCAGTAAAGCAGAAATAGATGTTTTTCTGGAACTCTCTTGCTTTTTCAATAATCCAGTGGATGTTGGCAATTTGACCTCTGGTTCCTCTGCCTTTTCTAAAACCATCCTGAACATCTGGAAGTTCACAGTTCACGTATTGCTGAAGACTGGCTTGAAGAATTTTGAGCATTACTTTACTAGTGTGTGAGGTGAGTGCAATTGTGCGGTAGTTTGAGCACTCTTTGGCATTTCCTTTCTTTGGGATTCGAATGAAAACTGACCTTTTCCAGTCCTGTGTCCACTGCTGAGTTTTCCAAATTTGCTGGCATATTGAGTGCAGCGATTTCACATCATCATCTTCCAGGATTTGAAATAGCTCAACTGGAATTCCATCACCTCCACTAGCTTTGTTTGTAGTGATACTTTCTAAGGCCCACTTGACTTCACAGTCCAGGATTTCTGTCTCTAGGTGAGTGATCACACCATCGTGATTATCTTAGTCGTGAAGATCTTTTTTGTACAGTTCTTCTGTGTATTCTTGCCACCTTTTCTTAATATCTTCTGCTTCTATTAGGTCCATACCATTTCTGTCCTTGATTGTGTTCATCTTTGCATGAAATGTTCCCTTCGTATCTCTGATTTTCTTGACAAGAACTCTAGTCTTTCCCATTCTATTGTTTTCCTCTATGTCTTTGCATTGATCTCTGAGGAAGGCTTTCTTATCTCTCCTTGCTGTTCTTTGGAACTCTCCATTCAGATGCTTATATCTTTCCTTTTCTCATTTGCCTTTCGCTTCTCGTCTTTTCTCAGCTATTTCTAAGGCCTCCCCAGACAGCCATTTTGCTTTTTTGCATTTCTTTACCATGGGGATGGTCTTGATCCCTGTCTCTTGTACAATGTCAGGATCCTCTGTCCATAGTTCATCAGGCACTCTATCTATCAGATCTGGTCTCTTAAATCTATTTGTCACTTCCACTGTATAATCATAAGGAATTTGATTTAGGTCATACCTGAATGGTCTAGTGGTTTTCCCCACTTTCTTCAATTTAAGTCTGAATTTGGCAATAAGGAGTTCATGATCTGAGCCACAGTCTGCTCCCAGTCTTGTTTTTCCTGACTGTATAGAGCTTCTCCACCTTTGGCTGCAAAGAATATAATCAATCTGATTTTGGTGTTGACCATCTGGTGATGTCCATGTGTAGAGTGTTCCCTTGTGTTGTTGGAAGAGGGTGTTTGCTATGACCAATGCATTCTCTTCGCAAAACTCTATTAGCCTTTGTCCTGCTTCATTCTGTATTCCAAATTTGCCTGTACCGCCAGGTGTTTCTTGACTTTGTACTTTTGCATTCCAGTTCCCTGTAATGAAAAGGACATCTTTTTTGGGTGTTCTGAAAGGTCTTGTAGGTCTTCATTGAAGCGTTCAACTTCCTCTTCTTCAGCGTTACTGGTTGGGGCATAGACTTGGATTACTGGGATATTGAATGGTTTGCCTTAGAAACGAACAGAGATCATTCTGTCGTTTTTTAGATTGCATCCAAGTACTGCATTTCGGACTCTTTTGTTGACCATGATGGCTATACCATTTCTTCCAATGGATTCCTGCCCACAGAAGTAGATATAATGGTCATCTGAGTTAAATTCACCCATTCCAGTCCATTTTAGTTCACTGATTCCTAGAATGTCAACATTCACCCTTGCCATCTCCTGTTTGACATCTTCCATTTGCCTTGATTCATGGACCTAACATTCCAGTTTCCTGTGCAATATTGCTCTTCACAGGATCGGACCTTGGTTCTATCACCAGTCCCATCCACAGCTGGGTGTGGTTTTTGCTTTGGCTCCATCCCTTCATTCTTTCTGGAGTTATTTCTCCACTGATCTCCAGTAGCCTATTGGGCACCTACCGACCTGGGAGTTCCTCTTTCAGTAGTCTATCATTTTGCTTTTTCATACTGTTCATGGGGTTCTCAAGGCAAGAATACAGAAGTGATTTGCCATTCCCTTCTTCAGTGGACCACATTCTATCAGACCTCTCCACCATGACCCGCCTGTCTTGGGTGGCCCCACACGGCATGGGTTAGTTTCATTGAATTAGACAAAGCTAACATCAATCCTACCAGTGAACATCCAGGGCTGATCTCCTTTAGGACAAACTGGTTGGATTACTTCGTATATTGAAAGTCAGCTAGATAATTCTCTAATAAACATTGGAATATTTATTTGTATAGAATGAGTGTCCTATTAACAAATCCTTGGAACCTGAGACAAAAGTGAAAACTTTTGGCAAGGCATGAATTGGCACTGTGAGCAGGAATTGTGAGACAAAACACCACTTGTTAAGAAGCAAGAGATTAAGGTTTATGACGTTTTTATTTCCGGATGGGAAAATTCACTTTGTTACTCATTATCTAATATATGGGACATCTTCTCTGGATTGTGTGAGAAGTGGAACCATAAATTAAACAGGGCTGAGCCCTTAGAAGTTACTGAATGTTCATGACTCTTGCCCCTTGAGAAAGGATAAGAATCTGTCCTGTTGGATGAGAGGCTGGATCCTCCTGTCTCCTACCATGAAGTACATAAAGCGAACTTAAAACTGTCTTAGGGAAGTTACTGGAAAAATAATTATGTGATTAGTGAGGATGTTTGTCCATATTACAGTGTGAAAATTATATTTTGGCTGATCAAATCCTCACTTTTTAAGTCAGTTCTCTGTTGAGCCAGCCCACAGCTCCAGTAGTGTCCCCTACTGCCCTTTCTCTCTCCATTCTTTGTCCTTTTGTGGCCTTTTACCCCTCCCAAGCCCTCTGTCTCCCTCTCCATCAGCTGGCCCTCTTCTAACTTTGCCTGTCTCTCGGGGGAGGATGAGGCCAGCTTACCCCAGTCCTGCCCCCCACTTTAGGATGTTTCTTTTTTTTTTTTTAGGATGTTTCTTTTCCCCTTCAGTTTCTTCTGAACAATCCAAGACCCCCATCTCCCCAGAGGGACAATCCAAGATTTTTATCACCCCATCTGCTGTTATTTTCACTGTCAATTTCAGCACTATTTGATCTGTATTTTAGCTATAAAACTATGACTATGGAAAGGAAAGGAAAGTTTTTTGACAGGATAAATGTGCTATTCTGGTTGGAAAAAACTGGAAAAAACTGGTTGAAATCATTTTTTTTTTTCTTTTTGAAAATGCACAACTGGTTCTTTTTGCATATGGAGTTAAAAGCAACTAACCCGTTGAGACAGCTAGCCTAGAAAAACGCTTGAAGGTAACCTTTACCAGGGCATTCCAGATGACTCTAATTGTACAGAACCTGCCTGCAAGTGTGGCAAAGGTGGGTTTGATCCCTGGGTTAGGAAGATGCCCTGGAGGTGGGAATAGCAACCCACCGAGTGTTCTTGCCTGGAGAGTCCCATGGAAAGAGCAGCCTGGCGGGATACAGTCCATGGGATCGCAGATAGCTGGGCATGACTGAAGCAGCTTAGCACAGCACGCAACCAAGTCCTTGACATACGGAACCCACTTTGCCTGAGGCCTCAACCTTGCACAAATTAGAATTTCAAACCAAGGGGAAAGTAAAAGGTCAAAGAGACATTTTAAATCTCAAGCAGAAAACTATGGTCTCTGTCCATCTGTGTGTCTGGATTTATGCATGTCACACTGTGTGTCTTTGTGTTTTGGATAATATTGCTGAGGTTACTTTGTAAGTGAGATCTAATTCAGTTGGCTTTAAAAAAGGAAAACTAAGCACTTGCAAATCAAACACTTATGAGAAATTAACCTAAATGTATTTCAGATGCACATGAACCGGGAAATAGTCACCATTAAATATCTAGTAACAACGTTTGTTTGCTCATCTAAGACAGACATAAGTTGAGTCTTCAAACTGTGTAATGCTTTTATTGTATTACACTGATTACTGAGAGTTCAGTCCATGCTTCGGAAAGATCCCTGGAGAAGTAAATAGCAACCCACTTCAGTATTCTTGCCTGGAGAATCCAACGGAGGAGCTGGCAGGGTTTGCAAAAGAGTCCATGGGTTTGCAAAGAGTTGTACATGCCTGAAGCGACTTAGCACACACATAGGCACTGATTACTGATAATTTCCTGTCATAGAGAAACTAAAGAGATTTTGGATTATTAATATGTTTGCTGCTACCCTGAGATGTTTTCCATAAGAAAGCAAATGTTTTTAGAAGTTATCACTGGTATTTATGGTCACCATTCTATAAAATGCTAATATAAAGGACAGTTCATGGTTGCTTAAGGAAAGTAAGATCTGTGTTTTTAGTAACAAAAGATATGAGCAATGAAATTGATTTGGGATGCTCATAGCAGTGAGTAGGAGCGAGCGGAAGCTGGAAGCAAGTTCTTAATTTCCCAGATGGAGACTCCTAACCCCTGGACCACAGGAGCCAACATTTAGGGCTAAGGTCCCTAGTCTGGCCTGCCTAGTTAGGTACAAATTCAGATGATGAGGCAGATGATAAAGAGTAAAGGACAAAGTTTATTGAAAGGAAGAGTACATGTGGCGAGGCACATGGGCAACCTCAGAGAGAGAGAGATGCCTTTGGGAAGTGTAAATTCTTTACAAAGGGGCAGTTTTCCAGGTCCTCATCTTCCCTCAGGCCCATCACCTTGTTTATTCGCCCTGGCTAATTTGTCTCAGGACCCTCCCTGGAGTGTGCATGCACACCTTAGCCAAGTTGGATCTCAAAGTGAAGGCTTCTGGGAGGAGCAGGACTCATTATGGCCTGGGATTATCCTGTGAGTTTTGACTCCAAGCAGCCTTTCTGGGCATGTGTAGTGTCTCCCTTAACAAACAGGGTTTTTTCCTTTCTTTGTTCTTGCCATAATTATACCCTGAGATTAGAGAATTATTGTCTATTTACCCTGTTTTTGTTGGGTGTAAATTCCTCAACTGGAACCCACATATCTCTTATCTCAGGGAATGTAAAGGGGGAGATGACACATTCAAGACGTTTAACATGGATCCCATCAGTCTCCTACCAGAAAATTACATTTTATTAGGGAGAAAGAAAGCAGGTCTGACTTACAAGTGGCTGTTGCTAAATGAAGAAAATGATTTAATTAGGAAAAAAAAAAAAGAGTTTTTATGCAAAGTGGACCTCCAAGAAAAGAGGTCCCAAAAGGCAAAGTCTTTATATGATCTGTAACAATCTGTCATTTGACTCCTGTCAATGTTTTTGCTTGACTATGGGAAGCATGTGATGAGGTGTTTCAAAGGGATCTATTTCCTCTTTGTCCCCCTTCTGTGCTGGATTCCATCAGATGCCTGCTTTTTGGTCCGTGTAGAACAGCGCTGGCACCTCCAGAGATTATTTCGGACCCAGCCTGGTTCTCTTCCTATTTGCTGCACTTGGGAGACCTCACTGGAAGAAGGGGAAGACTGGAAGCTCTTCGATTGCATTCGGTGTCTCAGATCCTACACAGAGCTGCCTTCAACCTGTCTTTCTGTTCAGAGCCCTCAGCTGTTGTTGTTGTTACTACTTTTGCCAGATCCTTCAGGGGTGTGTGTAACAGGAATGTGGTTTGGATCTTCTGTGATTGTAACTCAGGAAACCTGTAAGGACAGTGGATATTAATTGAGGTCCTCTCTTAGACAGGACCTGAATTGATATCTTGTTGGTGCCTTGGAAACAATTTCCATGAAGGATGGCTGAATAACACAATTACACAGGTCAGTTCTTGTGTCTGATCTGAAGTTTCCTTTTTACACTCCTGAAGTTCATTGTAACTTTTTGTCCTCTGTTCTGCCCAAGTGGGCCCTGATGGTTCAGAGCATGGATGAATCTGTAAGTCTTGGTTTCAGTCCTGCTTTTGCTCATTTACTTTCATATTCCATGGAGTTGTGTACAGGAACCCTGTGAATCCACTACCTTTATTTGTAAAATGGAGGTAATTAGTGCTGTTAGGTGGCATAGAATGTTGCCTGTTTTACAGAAAAGGTCAGAAGTTACTGGGTCTTTTTTTTTTTTTTTTTTGCTGTGCCATGTGGCAGGTGGTATCTTAGTTCCCCATTCCTGGATTGAAATTGTGCCCCCTCCAGTGTATGTGCGTAGTCCTAACAACTGGACCACCAGGGAATTTCCCTCAAAGATTACTTTTGCTTAAAGAATATATTTACTTCCTGTCTTGCTTATTGTAACATTTCTTTGTCTACTTTACATCTGGTATGTTTTTATTTTACTTTTCATTTTTATGAGCGTTGTCTCTGACTCTGGTTAATAGGTTTTCAAATAATATTGGTTTTCTTCATACCAATATATTACATTTTTAAAATGTTTTTTATTTTTGGTTGCACTGGGTCTTTGTTGCTTCAGGGGCTTTTTATTACTTGTGGCAAGCAAGGGCTACTTCTACTTACAGTACACGGACTTCTCATTCTCATGCCTTCTCTTGTTACCGTGTGGGGGCTCTATGCCTGTGCCCAGTAGTTGTGACTCCCAAACTCTGGACCACGGAGTTGTGGCCTAGAGGCTTAGTTGTTCCAAGGTATGTGGGAACTTCCCAGATCAGGGATGAAATCCCTGTGCCCTGTGTTAATTACCAGGTGGATTCTTTACCTCTGAGCCAGAAGGGAGGCCCCAAAGCTTGTTCCTTGACATGTATCTTGGAACCAATGAACTGAGTAAGTTAAAGTTACTGTATAGATAGGGAATCTCTGTACTGAATGACTGTTCTTCAAGTCGAGAATGTTTCATTTATTAATATTTTGTTATTTAAAGATGATGGTCTTTATGTATTACACAGTGTAACTGACAGGAACAACTTGTCAATGTCATAAAATGCCTATACGTCTGTCTACTGATCGATTTATAAGAGGTATTTAGAAAAGTTTTCTTTTTTTTTTTTTTCCATTATTTTAGGGAATTTCCTGAACAGTTGTCAGCTGCTATTTATGTTTTCCATTATTCGTTATAGTGCTTCTTTGGGATTATTTACCATTGCAGTGTATTGCCTATTAATGACTGCTTGTTCAGTCGATTGTTCTGTCTGACTCTTTGTGATCTCATGGACAGTAGCCTGCTAAGCTCCTTATCCATGGAATTTTTTTCAGGCAAAGATAGTTCAGTGGCTGTCATTTCCTCCTCCAGGGGATCTCCCCCACCTAGGGACTGAAGCTCCCTATCCTATGTCTCCTGCATTTGCAGGCTAATTCTTTAGTACCAAGTCACCTATGTAGCCCTGTCTGTTCTTTACCGTTTACTTATGTATAAGTATGCATAAAGTGTGTACAATATGCTATATTTTCTCCTCAATTATGAGACAACAGTGTGTTTACTACCAAGAAGAATGAGTTTAGAAGTCATGGTGCGAAAATACCCTTTTCTTTGAGAACTGACATGAGTTTGGAAACAATTAATATGTTCTGATTGTATCTATGAAGCTAGGCTACCCTAAAATTAATTTGGATTACATGTGATTGCTCTTTGATTTTTAAAGAGTTCTATTTGTTTAGTGTTTCAAACATTTTTAACATCATCATTGGGAAGATGCATGATTCTGTTCAGCATGGATATGCCTTTTGGTATAATACCATGTATTCAGCATGAAACAATTTATTTATGAATTGTAATTGATAGAATGCATATGGTTTTTATATTTCGTAGATGTGTCTCAAATACGTATGATCAAGAAATTACAGACAAAAGGAGACAGTGGTAAAGAAGAAATTTTTCAAAGAGTGGTATTTGGAAGAGCCGAAAGCCATGAAATCGAAGATTTTTTCCTCAGGAAGATACGGGAAAATATGTATGATTTTGAGTGTCTGTGGACAGATGATGAAAGAAATGACAGAGGAACCTCTATATCCCATAACAACAATCTCACTGATAGAAGAGCTCATGATAGTAGAAGTGATGCAGGAAATAAGCCTGTTGAAAGGCATGGATCAAGCTTTCAGGATCAGTTGCAGATACTTGAATCTGAAGGGACAGTTTCTGAATGTAGTCAGGTTGTGGCAAATATCAACAGTAGCGCCTCAGGTTTACCACCTCAGAGAACTCGTAGTGTCCGTAAAGGCAATTCTCATAAACAAGCGAGTGCTGTTATACATCCCTCAGAACTGGTACCAGACCAGGAAGCACACAAGAAAAAATCTTACAGTTGTAATGAGTGTAACATAACTTTTCTTCAGGACTCAGAACTCACTAGACATCAAAGAATCCATACAGGAAGAAAAACATATAAATGTAACATATGTTGTAAGGCTTTTAATGATAAATCGACCCTTATAGTTCATCAGAGAAATCATACTGGAGAAAAACCATATAAATGTGATGTGTGTGGCCACTGCTTTAAACAGCATACACACCTACAACATCATCGGCGAGTTCATACTGGAGAGAAACCATATAAATGTGATGTGTGTGGAAAGGCCTTTAGTCGAAAAGCAAGACGTACAGTTCATCAGACCCTTCATACTGGAGAGAAACCGTATACATGTGAAGTATGTGGCCGTGGCTATACTCGAAAGTCACACCTTGGAATTCATTGCAGAGTTCATACTGGAGAGAAACCATATAAATGTGATGTGTGTGGAAAGGCCTTTAGTGTAAATGACAGGCTTGTAGTTCATCAGAGAGTTCATACTGGAGAGAAACCATATAAATGTGATGTGTGTGGCAAGGCCTTTAGTGTAAATGAAAGGCTTGTAGTTCATCAGAGAGTTCATACTGGAGAGAAACCATATAAATGTGATGTGTGTGGCAAGGCCTTTAGTGTAAATGTAAGGCTTGTAGTTCATCGGACAGTTCATACTGGAGAGAAGCCGTATACATGTGAAGTATGTGGTCGTGGCTATACTCAAAAGTCAATATTTTTAATTCATCAGAGAATTCATACTGAAGAGAAACCATATAAATGTGATGTATGTGGCAAGGCCTTTAGTGTAAATTCAAGGCTTGTAGTTCATCAGAGAGTACATACTGGAGAGAAACCATATAAATGTGATGTGTGTGGAAAGGCCTTTAGTCGAAAAGCAAGGTGTACAGTTCATCAGACCCTTCATACTGGAGAGAAACCATATACCTGTGAAGTATGTGGCCGTGGCTATACTCGAAAGTCAATACTTGTAATTCATTGGAGAATTCATACCGGAGAGAAACCATATAAATGTGATGTATGTGGCAAGGCCTTTAGTCTAAATTCAAGGCTTGTAGTTCATCGGAGAGTACATACTGGAGAGAAACCATATAAATGTGATGTGTGTGGCAAGGCCTTTAGTCTAAATGCAAGGCTTGTAGTTCATCGGAGAGTTCATACTGGAGAGAAACCATATAAATGTGATCTGTGTGGCAAGGCCTTTAGTTTAAATTCAAGGCTTGTAGTTCATCGGAGAGTACATACTGGAGAGAAACCATTTAAATGTGATCTATGTGGCAAGGCCTTTAGTGTAAATTCAAGGCTTATAGTTCATCGGAGAGTACATACTGGAGAGAAACCATATAAATGTGATGTGTGTGGAAAGGCCTTTAGTCAAAAAGCAAGGTGTACAGTTCATCAGACCCTTCATACTGGAGAGAAACCGTATACATGTGAAGTATGTGGCCGTGGCTATACTCAAAAGTCAAAACTTGTAATTCATGGGAGAATTCATACCGGAGAGAAGCCATTTAAATGTGATGTGTGTGGCAAGGCCTTTAGTGTAAATGCAAGGCTTGTAGTTCATCGGAGAGTTCATACTGGAGAGAAACCATATAAATGTGATATGTGTGGAAAGGCCTTCAGTCAAAATTCAGGCCTTGTAGTTCATCAGAGAGTTCATACTGGAGAGAAACCATGTAAATGTGATGTATGTGGACAGGCCTTTAGTCGAAATTCAATCCTTTCAATTCATAAGAGAATTCATACTGGAGAGAAACGTTACAAATGTAACAGTTAGGACAAACATTTTAGTGCACAGTCATCCTTAAATTGCCATCAGGCAGTTCATACAGGCGGAGAAGTGTAGAAAGGTAATTTATGTGGCAAAGTCTTCAGTTGCAGGTCTTTGCAGTTCATTGGAAACATATTGGAGAGAAACCATATAAATAATGATGTATGTGGCAAGGCCCTTAGTCAAACAGTAAACCTTGCATTTCATCAGAGAATTCATACTGGAGAGAAACCGTGTAAATGTGTTGTGTGTGGCTGATGCTTTACTGGAAACCCACAGCTTGGAATTCATCAGAGAATTCATACTGGAGAGAAACCATGTAAATGTGATCTCAGTGGCAAGGCCTTGAAATGCAAACCTTGCAGTTCATTGGAGAATTCATACTGGAGAGAAAACTTAACAAACGTAACCATTCTGACAAACGTTTTACTGCACAGCTAGCCTCACCATCATGCAGTTCATACAGGAGAGGCAGCATAGAAATGTGATGTATGTGGGCAGTGCTTGAAATGACCATCTAAGAAATCAGATAATTCATAGTGGAGAAAAATGTTACAAATACAACAATTATGAGAAACATCTTTTTTTTAATTAATAAAAAAAAAAAGAAACAAACATGAACCCCCCCTCCCACCTCCCTCCCCATAACATCTCTCTGGGTCATCCCCATGCACCAGCTCCAAGCATGCTGTATCCTGCATCAGACATAGACTGGCGATTCAGTTCTTACATGATAGTATACATGTTAGAATGTCATTCTCCCAAATCATCCCACCCTCTCCCTCTCCCTCTGAGTCCAAAAGTCCATTATACACATCTGTGTCTCTTTCCCTGTCTTGCATACAGGGTCGTCATTGCCATTTTAGTGCAGATGTAATGAGTGTAGCAAAGCCTTTAGTCAGAGTTCAGGCCTTATAATTAATCAAAGAATTCATACTGTATAGAAAGCATACAAATGAAAGAAATATGGTAAAGCTTCTAGTGTATATTCAGCCTCAACTGATCATTGGGCAGTTCATACAGGAGGGAAACCACATAAATGGAATTTATATGACAAACCCTTCAGTCATAAAGTATATCAACTTTTTGACCCTCAGAAAAGTCAAACCAGAGGAAACCTCACGAATGTGGTAGGTGGCACAAAGCTTTGGTTCTGTGTTCAGACATAACTAGCCATCACGTAATTAATTCTGAATGGAAATCTTACCCACACAGTGCATGTGGTGTCTTTTGGAAGGCATTCAGTTATTTACAACACATGAGAAAATTCATACTGGTGAGAATCCATACATTTAGAGCACAGTCTGTCCCTCATTGGAGGAAATCATGTAAATATAATGTGTGTGGCCAGGGCTTCAATAACAGGTGTCATCTTTCCCATCAGCAGAGAATTCGTAATGCAGAGACACAAATGTAAGAGAGTGGCAAATCCTTCAGGTGGCATTCAGGCCTCAAAAGACATCAGGTGATGGACTGGAGAGACCATCTGAATGCAGTCAGTGTGTCCAGGCTTTTGTCAGGTGTGTTTACACCTTAGGCTTCTTGAGAATATTCACACTGGATAGAAACTATATCAATGTAATGAGTGTGCTTTTAGACAACAGTCCTAAGTCAGGATTCAGTAAAGAAATCATTCTGGAGAGAAAGCTTACAAGTGACATGAGTGTGTAGAACCTTTACTTGGGGCTCACATTGCACTACCCATCAGATGATCCATACCAGAGAGAACCTTACCAGTGTACAGAATATGGCACGACCTTTAGGTACTGCCTTAAACTCAGGATTCACCAAATACTTTATACTTTGGCAGTTTTATACTATATGCTTTATGGAAGTTTTCACAGTTACTGCTCACTCTTTAGGTGTGTAAGAATATATATCCTGGAGTTAAACCACACAAATGTAATATTTGTGGGAAGAGTTTTACCAAACGTCTAAGTTCAGAACATTCTGGAGCAATGCTCAAATGTAATGGGAGTGGGAAAATTTTCACCTTGAGTTGAAGTGTTAGACAAGACTCCATAGTGAAGAGGAGTCTTGGAAATGCACGGGCAAGGGCTTTCTGGAGGGTTCAGAGTACACTAGACTTCAGAATATATGTCTTTCTGAGAAACCATATAAAAGTAATGTGCACGCTGAAGCTTTAACTCAAAGATCAAAACTATGGAACATGACAGGATGTATATGGGGAGCAAACTTTGACAGGTAATGAATATTGTGTGGTCTGTTCCATGAAATAGTCACACCATGGGCATAATGAAGTGATTCATGTATGTCAGGAACTACACTACCGAATTTGGAAACATGTTTAAGAAAACAATATTTCCTCAAGATTCTCCCCCCCCCCGCCCAAATTCATATTGAAGAGAATCCTTATACAATTGTAATGAATTTGACCATCTTTTGTGACAGTTCTTACAGCAGATCACAGAAGAGAGAATTCATTTGAGGAATAAATCTTCAGTTCTTCAGCACTAACCTAGGATATTACTGCAGAATAATTAAGTATGTTGAAACTTAACCACATGTGTGAAAATGGCCCATTATCTTCAGTGTGTGTTTAATTACTTGAATTTTCTTGAGAATGTCACATTATTGTTCTTTATTTCCTGAAAGTTTTAAATTCTTATAGCTTTCTTAGAGACTTGGTCTCTGCAAAGAAATGAGTAAGATGAAGGGGCTGACTTCATTAGGTGTGGTTCATTTATGTCTATCTATCCTGGTAAAACAGGGACACTGAGATATCAAATTCGATGGTGTGTGAATTAGGATCAGCGAGGGACAGAGAACCACGTAAAACCATGAGATGAGTCAGCATGCTCATCATGTTCAGGGTGCCCTGTACACAGGTCACCGTGGTTAAAGAACTGAATGCTCTACCATCTGACCATGCAAAGAGCAGGCTGGACATTGAGGGACTTGGGCTTTTCATGGGAGGGGAGTTGACAGGTTACTAGGGACTGATTGTGTCGGAGGAATAGTACCAGGGAAATGGTGGTCCTTTTCTCCCTTAACTAGCAATTGCTGTTGTGTGTAAATGATTAATGGAAACTTATTCTTGGAAATTGAAGAGAGCAGTTTTCTTGAAAAATGTTAATCAAAAGAACCAGAAAGAGGATGCCCATGTATCTGCTTCATCATTATTACCTGCTGCCATTTACAATGTGTCTCTTTTATTCAGAATGTATTATAAGTCTTGTGCTCTAATAAAATTTGTATCATTTTATCCATAACTCTGAATGGATCATGTTTCTTTCAACAACACAATTTTAATGCACCTCAGTACTTCATATCAGAAACTAGCAATGCACCAAAGACTGTCAAGGTTGAAAGAATCTCTTAAGAGTTTCTTTGCATGGTGAAATCAAATAGACAATTTTGGGATTGTATACTAACAATACACACTTGAGTTATTCTCTCCACACTTTGTCCATAGCAGAGCAATTATAGATTCTGGCCCTGTAAAACCTACCCCCCGTTTGTATGTGCACTACATGATATTTCCCAATGTTATCTTTTGTGCCCAAATAAAATTTAAAAGTATGT
Organism: Capra hircus; assembly: GCF_001704415.2. NCBI lineage: Eukaryota > Metazoa > Chordata > Mammalia > Artiodactyla > Bovidae > Capra > Capra hircus. Next base: position 60,855,666 of record NC_030825.1, on the reverse strand, counting down.
GCCTGATTTACATGAAGTGAAAATAGGAATAATAAACATGCAAAAATTAGGAAATAAAAAACTTTGGAAATAAGGGTAACAGTGACATGTCTTTTGGAGCTTGGAGCATTCTGGAAAAAATGGGTGCCCTGCTTCATACATCAAAGTGCCACTGGCTATCTGTTTTACATATGGCAATATACGTTTCAGTGCTATTGTTTCAAATCACACCACACTATTTGTTTTTTCGATAGTTTTTCCTTAGCATAATTTTTTCTGTCCACATGTTGTGACCAAGATTTAATGTTTAGTTTACATTTCTTCCCTGACTTACTCTAACAAATCCACCTCAGTGGGTTGTTTTCAGATTTTAGAACATGAAAAATGCACATACATAAGACAGTGACGGGACATAGTAGGTACCCTATAACTATGAAGACACAATTCCTTTAGGACTTGAGTTAATACACGGAAATATTTACAAATAGTGCATAGTTGATAATTTTGCTGAAAATTCTAATGTCTTCTGAAAACGTTATATTTTATACTCTGCTTTGTTGTTCACACGTGACAGTGCTTCCAGACAACAAAGAAACGAGAAAAATAGATTACAATTTTTTTTTAAAGTAAATTGCCTACTGCTGCTACTGCTAAGTCACTTCAGTCGTGTCCGACTCTGTGTGACCCCATAGAGAGCCCACCAGGCTCTCCCGCCCCTGGGATTCTCCAGGCAAGAACACTGGAGTGGATTGCCATTTCCTTCTCCAATGCATGAAAGTAAAAAGTGAAAGTGAACTCGCTCAGTCATGTCCGACTCTTAGCGACGCCATGGACTGCAGCCTACCAGGCTCCTCCATCCATGGGATTTTCCAGGCAAGAGTACTGGAGTGGGGTGCCACTGCCTTCTCCGTAAATTGCCTAATTACCCTCAAACGGTCATACAGTAATTTGACATTCCATTACACTGGGTTTCCCTGGTATCTCAGACAGTGAATTGTCTGCCCTCAATGTGGGAGACCTGGGTTCGATTCCTGGGTTAGGAAGATCCCCTGGAGAAGTAAATGGCAACCGACTCCAGTACTCTTGCCTGGAAAATTCCATAGATGGAGGAGCCTGGTAGGCTACCGTCCATGGATCGCAAAGAGTCGGACATGACTGAGCAACTTTACTGGCACTGGTACATTGAGGAAATATTGACAACTATATATTATTATATAGTTATATAACTATAACTACTATATACAATTATATACTATATAATTATATATAATATATATTATTATACAAGTTTTTCTCAAGTATTTGAAGCTATGTCATCACAAGCATGAAACAGAAACACTTTTTATAAAGAAGGGTGCAGTTCTCATTAAAGGAGATTTTTTTCCCTCTAATAATTTTTTAAATATAACTGATTCAATTCGCTCTATGCCTGATACTAACACAACATTGTGAACCTACTCTACTCCTTTCAAATTTAAATAAAAGAGCAAAGACTAGTCGGGGTGAGGCGGATTTATACTGGGGGGTGAGGTGGGTATGGGTATAGGATACTGCTGGGTCCTCAGAGGATTCAGATCTTTCAAGGGGTCGGGATAAATGACAACCGAGGGACTCAGCCACACATGCATGTATCCATTCTCCCCCCAACTCCTGTCCCATCGAGGCTGCCACATAACATGAGCAGAGCTCCCTGTGCTATACAATCAGACGTTCCTGTTTTGTAAATGAGTTCATTGGTATCTTTTCTCAAATTTCAAATATATGTGATGTCTAATCTTTGTCTTGCTCTGACTTATTCACTTAGTATTGAAAGGTTGTTGCTGAGCCATGAAAGACTCTGGGATTATTGGCATCCAGAGGAGAGGAATTCAATCCGGGGCCAATGATGAGGTTTGATCACTCAGAGCTTTTGTGTAACAAAGTTTTATTAAAGTATAAAAGTGACAAAGTTTCTGACATAGACATCAGAAGGAGACAGAAAGAGTGCCTCCCTTCTAGTCTTTAGCGGAATGTTATATTAGCTACTAGCAGGCTGCTAATTGGAGACAGGAAATGTCTCAAAACTCAGAGATTGGCCCCAGGTCTCTCACCCACAACATGCATTTTGAGATAACATTGGCAAAGGTGAGTTGTCCCGGGCCATAAAACGATTGACATGAATCTTGAAGACAGGCAGGTTTCCAAGCAAATAAAGTGTTTCATTGACATAGATTAGGAGAACAATTGTATGAGTAAAACATACTGGTTTGTTGAGCCATTATCTGTTCTGAGTCTCTATAGCAAACCGACTTGAAGAGTCTAGGGTAAGTACATAGTTCATTAACATAGCTTAATAAAAGCATTTCTATAATAAAATCAATTGGTTAGCTCAAGGTTTGAGAAAAGTTCAGGTGGAACCAGGTATCGTCATACCAACACAGAATTTTAAGAGAAACCTCGTTTACAAAATTAAAATTTTGAATAGAGAAGGGAAAAATATCTGACAGTTGTAGTTTGCTTCCGCCTCCTGCCGCTTAGAGAAAGATAAAAAACATTGACACTTGCAGCCTGTATCCTCCATTTGGGGACCCCTGACCTTCCTGCGTGTTACCCTCTCAGTATGATCATTTCCAGGCCCATTCACTTTGGTGTTTAATTTCGTTTTCCCAACAATGTTGAGTATTTCTTGGATAATTCAGTTCAGTTTGTGTTTACTACTTCATATGTGCTAAATCCTCAGTACATCTACTGTTGGAATTTCATGAAGACTTTCCCCCAGGTGTCTTGGCCAAACCATTTTAAGGTAACACCACATCTGTCCACATCCGTGTGTACTGTCTGCATGTGGAACGTGGACAATTCACACGCAGCTTGCTTTCTCAGGGCACAGAAAACAACTGACTGCTTATTCACTTTATTAATGAAGAAAGGCTTATTCTCACCAGCTATTTCTTCACCAGAGCACAGCTGGTAAAAGAGGAGATGAGGGGATAATTTAGTTACATCAGTATGATAGTTCATTACTGTCTAATCATACACATAATATCCAGGATGCTGTGCAAAGACTTTTTTTCCCATATCACCAGAGAAATGGAAAAATGGAAAATATTTTTCCTAGTATTGAAGCTGCAGAGTAGGGCCCTGTGGCGCTCCTGGGCACAGAGGCCTTTTTGGTTCCCATTTCTTATAGGCAGGACTGCAGTCTTCATGACCTGTGAGTTCCAAGGGGCAGAACAGTTGCTAATCAAACAAGGATGCTCACACCGGGTCAATTGTGTCCAAATCTCTTGTGACCCATTGGACGCAAAATAGGTTGCCATTTCTTCCTTGAGGGGATCTTCCCGACCCAGGAATCGAACCCAAGTCTCCTGTACTTGCAGGTGGATTTTTTACCACCGTACTGATTAGGAGACCAGACCACCTAAGACCCTGCACAAAACTTCATCTTGTCACCAACCCCATCCTTTCACAACTTTGCAGAGGAAACAAGAATACAAGACTGTTACTGCCCTGATCCTTAGCATATATCCCTAGCGGACGATATAGCTTCTCCCTACTCACCAGGGAGGGGGCCTAAAGTGTTACCTTTTAGCTTCGCACATATAGAAAGCCACTCTTACTCCTCCATAACTGTCTCTGTGTTTGTACTTCAAGTATTTCAGTTTGGTATTTGTGCAGAGAGAGCCAAGAGTTTGGCGTCAGTATAACCTCTGGGTTCTGGTTCAACCTAGACCTCTGACTTGTTGATTCAGAGGAATGTCTTTCAACATGTACTGATGTCTCTAAGACGTGACAGGACCAGACACAACACAGCCCAAAGGAACATGCAGCACCCCTCACCGACGTTCTAAGGTACATACACCGAGGTTCTCAGGCCTTTGTTGTTTTTTTATTATTATTGGGTTAATATTCCTAAGGTTCCATTTTTAAACTATTACATGTGTATTTATCTTCTTTGACTTTTCTTGGTATTATAGCTTATGATGACAGAGTTGAAGCTTACTTCAGATCCTGTAATTACGGAAAAAAAGCAAAGATTAAAGAATTGTCCCACTTCACTTCCAGGAAAAGGCTTACTGCCAAGAGCCACCCTTCCCCATTATCACTGATTTGAGACCCCCACTAGGCCCCCTGTTTCCCTGGGAAAAAACCAGACACACCCTCCACAAATTCCCAGTCTATGCCCTATCAGTGATGTGCTGTTGCTGTTGTTTAGTCGCTCAGTCATGACTGACTCACTGCAACCTCATGGACACCAGGCTTCCCTGTCTTTCACCATCTCCTGGAGTTTGCTCAAACTCACGTCCATTGAGTTGGTGATGCCATCTAACTGTCTCATCCTCTATCATTCCGTTCTCCTCCTGCCTTCAATCTTTCCCAGCCTTGAGGTCTTTTCCAATGAGTCCGATATTTGCATCATGTGGCCAAAATATTGGAGCCTCAGCTTCAGCATCAGTCCTTCCAATGAATATTCACGGTTGGTCTCCTTTCGGATTCACTGATTTGTTCTCCTTGTTCTCCAAGGGACTCTCAAAACTGATCTCCAGCACCAGAATCCAAAAGCATCAATTTTTCTATGCTCAGCCTGTTAGGGGAAGCACACTGATTGAAACTGCCCACCCTGGCCAGGCACCATAGTAACTATTTGCATGAGTTGTTTTATGACAGGAGATCCTGATAAGGAATACAGAACTAACAAGCCACCACCAACCGGAAGAGTTCGGGAAAGGTCGAAAGGAGACACCGTGTGTCCGTCCACTTCCCAGAATCCCTCTCACTAGCATCCATCTTGGCTGAGCGATGCCACCAGGAAAGACTCTGAATTAGAATGATTGGCCAAAGACCACCCAGAAACTAATCCCATCACCATAAAACCCGAGACAGCAAGCTAAGCGGCAGAGCAGTTCTGGGTTCCCTTACCCTGCTGCTCTCCATCTGGGTGCCCTTTCCCAATAAAATCTCTTGCTTTGTCAGCACGTGTGTCTCCTCGGACAATTCATTCCCGAGTGTTAGACAAGAGCCCCAGTTTTGGGCCCTGGAAGGGGTCCCCTTTCCTGCAACAAGCCTTCTGTATGGACCAACTCTCACATCACATTTTTAATCACATCCCTAGCTAACTACTGGAAAAACCATAGTTTGTCTATAGGGCCCTTTGTTGGCAACGTGATTCCTTTGCTTTTTAATACACCATCTAGTTCTATCATAACTTTCCTTCCAAGGAGCAGATGTGTTTTTATTTCCTGGCTGCAGTCCCCTTTAGCAGTGATTACAGTATTGAATTGTTCCCTCCTCCCGCCGCGCCGGGACGCCCCGCCCTGCCCCTCCGCGCCGCGAGGTTCCGCCTCACCTTTCAAAGGCCCTGTGCTGGTCCGGCTTCTCCCCGGCTTCTCCCCACCACCAACCCCCTGACGGCCCGGACCCGCCTGCAGGCCGGTCAGCTATTTGTCTGCGCGTGCGCGAAACGTGACCCACGCGGAAGCGGAGAGCTGCGAGTGGAGGTCCCAGCGCAGCGTGAGTTTCTGTCTTTTGAGTCAAACCTGCCTCTCGCAATCTCCTTTTCTTTGTACCCCAGGTCTGAGGGTCGCTACTGACTCTAAATCCCCGCTCCCGCCCCACCACCCCCAGCAAATTCAGACGTCTCCTTAAGTGGTGAAGGGGCGCCTGCCTTTTGGTTTAAAGTCCGCATTGAAGCCCGTTCCTGCTTTTGGAACACTGAAACCTTGCGTTTCGCACTTTTTCTGGCTTAAAACCGTTTACTGACCTCACGGACCCTTCTGCCCTTTCTGCACCACATACAATTGTATTAGGCGAGGTGGTTTATTCGCTCCACCTTCTTCAGCCTCTCCTTCTCGGCCCTGGAGGCCTCGCCGGCCGCCCCGCCCCCGGAGGGGCAGCGTTCTCTCCCCGGTCCTGGGATTCTGGGGAGCCCTCCCCGCGCTGAGACCCCCTCCCTCCCAGCGCTCTGTCCTCACGTCTCCTCTGGCCGGTCCTTCTGCCCTTCAGAGTGACCTTTCCCCTGATCCCTGATTGGGGGAGCTGACCTGAGCCAGCCACGTGACACCCATGGTTCTTAGGCCCCAAATACCACCCGCTGGAATTTGGCTCTTGCGGGAGGGCCTTTCTTATTCAGTCTCCTACCCTGTAAATAGTGGGCGGAAGGCGGGATCAGGAGAAGCAGAGACAGCGACTCCTAGAGAAATGGAAAATTGAGAAAAGCCTGTGGGACAAGAGATGGCAGTGAAGAGGATGGTGAGGAACTTGGAAGAGACAGCTTCATGAAAGAGAATGAGCCTTGAAGGGAGCGGGTGCGGAAAGGAGAGAAATTCAGAGCAAAGCAGGGTCTCCGGAGAGTTAAGGGTGAGCAACACAGGGAGGTGTGGTTGTTCATTCCGACCCTTTGCGACCCCTGTATCTCCCAGTTTTCTCAAATCCATGTCCGTTGAGTCCAGGGATGGTATCTCACCATTTCATCCTCTGCCGCCCCCTTCAAGGGAGAGGGTGTAAATCAGGGGTCCCAAAGAGGGCGACAGTGGAGAGGCACAGACAGCGCGCAAAGGGGATACAAGAGTTGGGACCTTGGCTTACAGAGCAACAATATCCTGGTGGGAGAGAAAGGGGGCTCCTAGTGATTTGAGGAGCTGAGAAAAAAAGCGAGCCGAAAGGAAGCATAGCCACTTGGAAGTGCCAGAGAGTTGGCAGGAAGGGCGGGCAGAGATGGAGGAAGAAAGGCAGAAATACTGGGAGATTGAGGATCACCAGGGAGGTTGAGAGAAAGCAACTTGAAGGTGAACGGATGGCAGAGAGGCGGGATAGGAGCCAGGGAAGAAGTAGAGAGGAGGACAGGCACAGCAGGAGAGCAGAGAAACGGACATGTAGAAAGAAGTAGGGAAACAGATCAACCAAATGGAGTGGAAACAGCTAGAGTGCAGGTGATGGTGGGGACTAGATCCAGAAGAGTGCTGAGTCAGTTGGGTAAGAATTATTGTCTTGCTTCTTTCAATTCTACAGATAAGACAGAGAATTGCAAAACTTCTGTCTGTGAGGCATGTGTATTTTGTAATTATTTGTATTAAAAGAGCATGCATATGAGAGCCGGTTGAGGTCGCAGGTGTGGGTCACCCCCTTCCCTATTCCTGGTGAGGAGTAGAGGTTATACGAGAGAAGAAATGGGGCAAGACTCTTACTACATGATGCCTTTTCAAGGAACTTTAAAGATGTTCATTGTGATGGTTTTACTTTTGGCTTTCTGCTTTCTTTACATTTAATTATTTTTATAGCTTGGGATAAAGATTTGTTTGTTCAATAGCGACTTTCTTATAAACAATTATGGAGCTTTGCCTCACTTGGGACAACTTGGATGAATGTAGAGAATATCATGGTGAGTGAATTAAGACAGGGAAAGACTGGTATTATACGTCCTTCCATTATATAGAATGTAAAAAAAATGAAACTCATTGGGTAGGATGGTGGTTCTCTGGGGCTAGGAGGTGGGGAAGACGGGGAGATGTTGGTCAAAGGGTACAGACTTTGAGTTGTGAAATGAGTGCATCCTGGGGAGGTGTGTGCAGCACGCTGACCATAGTTAATCCTGTTCTGTTACTGCATGCTGGGAATTCGTCAAGAGTGCATGGTCAGTGTTGTCACCACATACAGAACATGGGACTTTGGACGTGATGGATGTGTTGCTTAGTGGTTTGTGATAAATATTTCATGGTGTACACGTGTCACAGGGTGTATGGTATATGTATACATAACCCTTTCATTAGTCGGTTTTCCCCCATCAGACACACACCTCCCCCATCAGACGCGCTCCTCAGGTTCTCGTGTGGGTCCTCGCCCCAGGAATGTGCACAGAGCCGCAGATGATTCCGATCTGGATCCTGCATTGAGCGCCAGGGCTCTTAGCCTCCACTTCTGAAACTCAGACCACACTCTGGGAGAGGGGAGGCGCTCTGCTCTCAGTGGGGCTGGACCAGGGCCTGCTGTGTGACCTGAAGGGCATCATGGGGTCATCAGAGGTGGCCCCTGCTGCTGTGTGCATGATTCCTCACCAGCAGGGGAGTGTGATCCGAGGGAAAGTGTGGGAAAGTCCCGTGTTGGTCTCTGTGCAGAAGTTGCCTGTCCTGAGGCCCTCTTGAGACAGTGGGCACAGAGGACTGTCTGTTACCCATGGTGGGGGCTTCCCTGTGTGTGTGTGGTTGGGGCTCAGGAAGGGGATTTGTTGACTCTAAACATTAAATAGCATGTTTTCCACCTTCTTGATACCCCATGAAGACTCGTGTTACTTGAGAAAGCCCAGAAGAGGAGGAAGAGGAAAGAATAGGAGTCAGGCATGGCTCTTTCTCAGGTAAGGTCATATTCTCAGTGGATTCTAGTCTGTCCTTCCTGAAATGCCCTTCTCTGGACTCGCTAATCGTGTCTGACTCTGAAGTGTCCTGTCTGAGTACTGTACATGCACACTCACCCAGGGCCTTCCCTCTGGGTCTGTAGTCTCCACTTAGCTCCCGTTTCCCCATGACCCGGTGACCTGACCCTTGTGAGGAGGCTCGCCTGGGTGGCGTCCTGGGCAGGGCTTCACACCCACAGGTTGGAGATGGGGTTTCAGTGCTGTTGGGCAGCAGGGATTGCTTAGGGCCCATCTCGATTCCCTGTCTGCCCTCTGTCAACAGGGGATAAGGAAGCTGCACACTAGATGTAAGGTATTAACATGCACAGTACCTGCTAAAATCTGGAAAAGAGGCCAATAACGGGAAATCAGATCTGAATTTTTTAGGACATTTAAAACTAAATGAGGACCTTCTTGAACAGGTCTAGAGAGTGTTTCATTACAGCGTCTACTTTAAACTATGAAATATAGTTTGCTAATTATTTTTTCTTCTTTTTTGGCCATATGATGTAGGGTCTTAGTTCCCTGAGGAGGCATTAAACCTGAAACCCAGTGGTGGAAGTGTGGGATCTTAACCAGTGAACTGATGGGGAATTCCCCCAACTTTCCTAATCTTCATGCAATATTTGGTCATGGAGTAAAAAGATAAACATTGGATTTTGTTAATAACTACATCCCTTACATTACTCTTTTTTTAAATATATTTTAAAAATACATATTGGCTGTACTGATCTTCATTGCAGCAGTGGCTTTTATCTAGTTCTGGTGTGTGGTGGCCACTTTTTGGTTGCAGTGTATGCGTCTCATTACGGTGGCTTTTCTTATCTTGCAACCCAGACTGTAGAGCATGCTGGCCTCAGTAATTTCACCTGCTGGGCTCTACAGCTCTTGCTCAGAAATTGAGGCTCATGGGCTTAGTTGCTCCTCAGCATGTGGGATCTTACCGGATCAGGTGCCAGTCATATTATTTTTTAAATCTGTATATTATTTTCTGTTTTTTTTTTTTTTTTTTTTTTGAGCTAGTATAAGATAATATTGAGGACTTCCCTGGTGGTACAATGGCTAAGAATGTGCCTGCCAATGTAGGGCACACGGGTTCCATCCCAGGTCCAGGAAGATGCCTCAGAGCAACTAAGACCATGCGCCACAACTGCTGAGCCTGTGCTCTAGAGCCTGGGAGCCGTAACTCCTGAAGCCCGCACACTCTAGAGCATGTGCTCAAAAACAGGAGAAGCCACTGCAATGAGATGTCCGGGCATTGCAGCCGTATGTACAGAAAGCGTGCTCACAGCAACAAAGACCCAGCAAAACCAAAATCAATTAGCTTTAAAAAAGACAGAGAATGCTGACAAATTACTGAAGTGCAATTGATTCCTTTTTAATGTCCCAAAGATGCTGAAATACACATAAATAAAAGAAGACAAGAGTATCATCCCTGAATGTGTCAAAAGGCATCTTTCTGGAGAAGGGAATGGCCACCCACTCCAGTATTCTTGCCTGAAAATCCCATGAACAGAGGAGCATGGTGGGCTACCATAAGGTCACAAAGAGTCTGACATGACTGAGTATCTAAACAACAACAACCTCCACACACAGCAGAGTGAGCTCTGAAAAACAAATCTAAACCTCTGATTTACCTCCTGCAGATTCTTCAGTGACTTCCAGGTACTTTTGGAATAAAGTCCTAAATCCAAAGACCTTGTAGAAAGCAGCCTCTACCTGGCATCACCCCTCTTTTTGCCCTGTGTCCCAGTCAGACTGACTGGCTTTCTGTTCACTAAATATCTTCCTGCCTCAGAGCCAGCACTCAGGCTGTACTCCCTGGTTGCATCACTCTTCCACTTCCCACCTTGCCAATCCAAGTGTTTCTTCCTCACGGATACCTTCTCTGATTTATCGATGTAGGTCAAGACTTTCTGTTAAAAAAACAGGCACCAGGCCTGTTTCAGAGCACGTGTAACAACAGTGATGTTAAAATTATGGATGTAATTGGCCAGCTGGCTGCTAGATGGTAAGCTCCATCACGTTCACTGCTATATTCCCACTTTGGGGCCCAGAGTTCACTCTCAGTAAATTTTGATTGAAAGAAAAGAGTAAAGACAACTCTTCCTTGTTTCAACCAGTTGTGTGTTTATGTGTGCGTGTGTGAGTGCATGGATCTGTAATTCCATGGTTTTATTACAAAACATCATCTCATAAATACGTTTGATGCTTTGTAGCAGTTGAAATTGTATCTTAAGTGTTTTCCATGGCCTTAAGTTTTTTCTACCCAGCACATGAGTGATGGAAATAGTGGTAAGATTATTGACCTTGTGTGGATTGGTGGGGAGAGGGGGTGACCCTATATAGTAACCATTTATCTGATAGTCATGTCTGCCTCTTTGTGACCCAGTAGACCATAGCCCTTCAAGCTCCTCTGTCCCTGAAATTCTCCAGGCAAGAATACAGGAGTGGATTGCAATGCCCTCCTCAGGGGGATCTTCCCCATGCAGATATCAGCCCCATGTCACCTTCATTGCAGGCGGATTTTTTACTGCCAAGCCTCCGGGGAAGCCCAGATATCTACATATTATACTGTATATTATACTGTTCCTTGGCATTCAGAAGGAGGTAAATAGTAAATTAATTTGTGAATATTTTTCTGTCTATAATGTCCATCATTTCTTGGCTGACAAAAGATCTGGGATTCTACACCTTCATTGCTCTTCAGCTTTCTTGAACTACTTTCAGGTATTCTCAGAAAACTCTCTGTGGATGCACTTTCCTCCTCTGGTACTTAACTCATTGATTCCTTAGGTTCAGTTGTCTCTCCCAACCATCTGACCTCAGGTGCTGTTGCCACAATTCTTAACTGTTTGATCTGAGCAGTTCCTTAGAATGATGAAGTTTTCTCCCCAGTAAGATGGACACAGATCTTTCTCTAATGTGCTGTTATGTTGATGATAAGTTCATCCGTGTAAAGTCTTTACAGTAATGCTTAGTGTGTAGGAAGTGTTGATACACCTGTCATCAGTGTGATGATGTCATAATCATCCCCATCACAGTGTGTGTTCTTTTAAAGCCACTGTGGACTTTGTTGTCTGAAGACACCAGTCTTGCTATAACTCATCGAGATAGTGAATATCACTTAGTGTGTAGAGTGTAACAATTCTGCATAGACAACTCACTGATTGAATTTTATTTGTATATTCTTCATGTGTTGTCCACACAAGTGACAAATTTATATTGATTGGAAGATGTCATAGTCTTATAAAACAACCTGGAAATTAGAGACCCACAGTTTGTTCCAAATAGCTTTTAATGGATCTACCAGAATATTACATTACCTGAATTGATCCTTATCCCTCTCACCTTTTCTCATTTCATGTGAAAATAAGAATCCTCCTCAGTGCCTGTTAGTGAAATGTGCTTTCATTTCAGACACAGTTGACCATCAAGGATGTGGACATCAGGTTCACTCCAGAGGAGTGGGAATGCCTGGACCCTGCTCAGAGGGCCTTGTACTGGGATGTGATGGAGGAGACCTACAGGAACCTGCTGTCTGTGGGTGAGGATCGCTTCCCTGTGAAGTTGGAATGTGGTGTGGGGGTATCTCTGCATTTTCCCTCTGTGTCTCTTGGCAGCCCCTGTTTTGCTTGACTGAGTTCATAGCCCTGTTGATTCAGACTTCAAAAATTTTGTGATTGGCATCAGAAGTTTAAGCTTGTCCTTTCTTCAGGTGATCTGCCCACTGTATGATACACAGTTTTCCACAGCTTGAGTATTTATAAAGCTGATTTCGATCTTTGAAATAACCAATTCCCCGTTTTCTCCCCCTGTGTTCTTGGCTCAGTGGTTCTGGGAGAGGAGCTAGGTACACGGATGCCTGTGTGCTCAGTCGGTACAGTCGTGCCTGACTCTGCGACCCCGTGGACCGTAGCCCTCCAGCTCCTCTGTCCATGGCATTCTCCCAGCAAGAATGCTGGAGTGAGTTGCCATGCCCTCTTCCAGGGAATCTTCCCCACATGGGGATAGAACCCACGTCTCCTGCGTGGCAAGTGGATACTTTACCTTTGAGCCCTGGGGAAGCCCAGGTATCTGTATTATACTGTATATTATACTGTATATTATACTGCTTCCTGTGCATTCAGAAGGACGCAGATAGTAAAGTAATTTGTGAATATTGTTCTGTCCGTCTGTAATGTCCATCACTTCTTGGCTGACAAAAGAGGTGGGATTCTACACCTGGCAATGCAGGAGGCACAGGGGTCTAGGTCCTCTCTAAAGCAGGCCTCTGAGCTTGCTTCTAACCTGGCTGGACACTGCCCTGACTGTGAGTGCCCTGACTGCCTGCTGTGAGTGCAAGTCTTACAGCACTAGAGATAAGATAGGGGACAAATATTGAGATTGTCGAGCCCTTGGGGGGCCCTGGCCTACTCAGCCACAGGCTTAGCAATATTGTAAGTTTTGTAAGACAAATAAATAGCATTAATATGCAACCAGAGCTGCTATTTGCTCACAGGTTCCTGATGATATCAGTTGGCATCCTGGGATTATAAATGGGAACCCAAAACTGCAATCTTTGAAGTCTCACCCATGACTGTAACAGGCTGCCTGGGATCTTTTCTTCACTTGGTCTTCAGTTGTGCTGTACCGCGGGACTTCCCAGCGCTTTTTGAGTCTGGATGTTGGTCAGAACCCAATTTGGTGACGTATCTTCGCTGTTTCTACTTCTCTTTGCTTTTATTGTTAGCATATTGAAAGTTAGCTAGATAATTCTATAATAAGAATTTGTGTTATTTATTTCTACAGAATGAGTGGCTTATTTTGTTAACAAATCTTTGAACCTGAGACGAAAGTGACAAACTTCTGCAAAACTTTAATTGGCCCTGTGAGCAGTATTTGTGAGACAAAATGCCACTCTGTAAGAAGAAAGAGGTTAAGGTTGATGAAGTTTTTATTCCCTAATTCAAAGATTCACCTTTCTACTAGTTAGCTAATACACGGGACGTCTTCACTGGATGGTGTGAGAATTGGAACCTTAAATTAAAGAGGGCTGTACCCTTAGAAGTTACTGAATGTTTGTGATTCTCACTCATTGAGAAAGGATAAGACTCTGATTTGCTGGATGAGAGGCTGAATCCTTCTCTCTCCTACCATAAAATGAAAGTGAAAGTCACTCAGTCGTGTTGGACTCCTTGCGACCCCATGGACTATAGAGTCCATGGAATTCTCCAGGCCAGAATACTGGAGTGAGTCGCCTTTCCCTTCTCCATGGGATCTTCCCAACCCAGGAATCAGACCCAGACTTCCAAATTGCAGGAGGATTCTTTACCAGCTGAGCCTCTGTTGTCCCGTTCTCCTCCTACCTTCAATCTTTCCCAGCATCAGGGTCTTTTCCAGTGAGTCGGTTGTTTGCATCAGGTGGCCAAAGTATTGGAATTTCAGCTTCGGCATAAGTTATAAGGGCTACTCTCTAGTTGTATGTGCGGGCCCCTCATGCCAGTGGTTTCTCTTTTTGTGGTATGTGGGCTCTGTGCGTGTGCTCAGCAGTTGTGAATCCCGAACTTGAGAGTACAGGATCTTCAGCTGGGGCCCACAGGCTTAGTTGCTCCGAGGCATGTGGGAGCTTCCTGGATCGGGTGTGTGCCCTGCATCAGCAGGCAGATTCTTTACCTCTGAGCCACAGGGAGGCCCCAAAACTTGTTCCTTTACATGTATCTTGGAGCCAATGAACTAAGTAAATTAAGGTTACTGTATAGAATGGCAATTGCAATATTGAATGGCCTTTATTTAAGCAGAGAACGTTTCATTTATTAATTCTTTGTTATTTAAAGATGACAGTCTTTATGTTTTACACAGTATAACTGACATGAAATACTTCTAGTTATAAAATGCCTGTATGTCTATCTACTGATAGATTTATAGGAGGTATTTAGAAAAGTGTTCTTTCTTTTTTATATATATAATTAGGGAATTACCTGACATTCCAGTGGATAGGATTCAGCACTTTCAATGCAGTGATTTTGGGTTTAATCCATGGTCAGGAAACTAAGATCTCATAAGCCCCATGATGTGGGGGGACAGGGAGACAGTTTTAACAAGTTCTTTATTTTCATTACACAGTATATTAGAATACTTCTTTTGGATTATTTACCATTACACTGTGTTTCCTCTCTGATCCTTGCTTACTCAGTCCAGTCTGACTCTTTGTGATCTCATGGACTATAGCCCTCCAATCTCCCTGTCCATGGATTTTTACTGTTTTTTCTCCTCAATTATGAGACAGAAGTGTATTTACTACCAAGTAGAATGAGCTTTGAGGTCATGGTGGGAAAATACCTTTTTCTTTGAGACCTGACATGAGTTTGCATAAAGTGAATGTTTTCCTGATTCTGTCTTTGAAACTTGGCTACCCTAAAATTAATTTGAATTCTATGTGATTCCTGGTTTTTTTTTTTTAAAGAATTCTATTCCTTTAGTGTTCCTTATATTTTTAAGTTCATCATTGGGAAGATTAATAATTCTGTTCAGGATGGGTATGACTTTTGATATAATATCATGTGCTCAACATGAAAGAATTTATTTATGAACTGTAATTAATAGGCTACCTATGGTTCTTTATATCTTGTAGGTTTGTCTCATATACATATGACCAAGAAATTACAAGCAAAAGGAAACAGTGGAAAAGGAGAAATTTTGCAAAGAGTGATGTTTGGAAGAGCTGAAACCTATGAAACCAAAGATTTTTTCCTCAGGAAGATACAGGAAACTGTGCATGGTTTTGAGAGTCTGTGGACAGCTGCTGAAAGAAATGGCAAAGGAATGTCTGTATCCCATAACAGAAACCTCACTGGTGGAAGAGATCATCAGAGTAGAAATGATGTAGGAGATAAGCCTGTTGAAATGCACAGATCAAGCTTTCATGATGAATTGCAGATGCTTCAGTCTGAAGGGACAGTTTCTGAATGTAGTCAGGTTGTGACAAATATCAACAGTAGTACCTCAGGTTTGCCACCTCAGAGAACTCGTAGTGTCCATAAAGGCAGTTCTCATAAACATGAGAGTGCTGTTATGCATCCCTCGGAACTGGCACCACACCAGGAATCACACAAGAAAAAATCTTACAAATGTAATGAGTGTGATATAATGTTTCTTCAGGACTCAGAACTCACTAGATATCAAAGAATCCATACAGGAAGAAAACCATATAAATGTGATGTGTGTGGCAAGGCCCTTAATGATAATGTGAGCCTTGCAGTTCATCAGAGAAATCGTATTGGAGAGAAGCCATATACATGTGATGTGTGTGGAAAGGCCTTTACTTACAAAAAACGCCACACACTTCATCAGACCCTTCATACTGGAGAGAAACCATATAAATGTGATGTATGTGGCTGTGGCTATACTCGAAAGTCAAAGCTTGGAATTCATCAGAGAATTCATACTGGAGAGAATTCTTATAAATGTGATGTATGTGGTTGTGGCTTTACTGGAAAGAGACATCTTGGAACTCATCGGAGAATTCATACTGAAGAGAAATCTTACAAATGTAATAGCTGTGACAAATGTTTTTTTACACTGTCATCCTTAAATATACATCAGGCAGTTCATACAGGTGAGAAAGCATGTAAATGTAATTTATGTGGCAAAATATTCAGTTCCAGGGGTAACTTTGCTGTTCATCAGAGAACTCATACTGGAGAGAAACCATATAAATGTGATATGTGTGGAAAGGCCTTTACTCACAAAGAAAGCCATGCACTTCATCAGATCCTTCATACTGGAGAGAAACCATATAAATGTGAAGTATGTGGCCGTGGCTATACTCGAAGCACACATCTTGCAATTCATCAGAGGGTTCATACTGGAGAGAAACCATATAAATGTGATGTATGTGGCAAGGCCTTTATTGTAAATGGAGGCCTTATATCTCATCAGAAAGTACATACCAGAGAGAAACCATATAAGTGTGATGTATGTGGAAAGGCCTTTAGTGTAAATGGAAGCCTTACATCTCATCGGAATATTCATACTGGAGAGAAACCATATAAATGTGATATATGTGGTAAGGCCTTTAGTGTAAATGGAAGACTTAAATCTCATCGGAATATTCATACTGGAGAGAAACCATATGAATGTGATGTATGTGGTAAGGCCTTTACTATAAATGGAAGCCTTATATTTCATCAGAAAATTCATTCTGGAGAGAAACCTTATAAATGTGATGTATGTGGCAAGGCCTTTAGTTTCAATGCAAGCCTTGCAGTTCATCGAAGAATTCATACTGGAGAGAAACCATATAAGTGTGTTGTGTGTGGAAAGGCCTTTAGACAAACTGCATCCTTTGCAGTTCATCAAAGAATTCATTCTGGAGAGAGACTGAGAGGGTAACATGCAGGAAGGACAGGGGCCTCCAAAAGAGGAAATAGGCTGCAAGTGTCTCTTAAAATTCTGTGTTGCTATGATGACACCTGGTTCCACCTGAACTTAACTTTTCTCTAACCTTGAGCTAAACCTTGAGCATTTTTCTTATGGAAATGTTTTTCTTAAGCTATGTTAATGAAACTATGTATTTGCTTTGGAATTGGCCTTTCTTCAAAATGATTCCTCCTAAGACTATCATCAAACCATGGGCTGATGATAGCTCAACAAAACAGTATTCGTATCAGTTGTTTTATGGCTGGGGGATGACACACCTCTTGCCCTCCTATCTCAAAGATGCATATTATGAGAGAGGGGCCTGCTGAAACTCCCTCAGCCTTGAGGTGTCTCTCTTATCTGATGAATAACTTTCTAACCGACATAAAACAGCTTGCTAAAACTAGCAGCGGGGAGCACTCTCCATCCCCCTTCTGATGTCTATGTCAGAAGCTTTCTCTGTCCCTTTTTCACTTTAATAGAACTCTGCTACACAAAAGCTCTTGATTGATCAGACCTGGTCCTTGGTCCCAAAGCTAATCTTCAGAGATCACGAATCCCACACTATTCATGATAAGTTATCAAAACCTTACAAATGTAAGAATTGTGACAAAGGTTTTAGTGCACAGTCAGCCTTAACTCACCATCAGGCAGTTCATCCAGGAGAGAAAGCATAAAAATGGGACGTATGGCTGGTGCTTGAAATGACCATCATAGGAAGCATCAAATAATTCACAGTAGAGAAAAATGTTACAAATGGAATAACTGTGAGAAATAGTGCAAATTTAATGAGTGTGGCAAAGACTTTAGTTAGAGTTCAGGCCTTATAATTCATCAGAGTATTCATACTGTATAGAAAGCATACAAATGAAATGAATGTGGCGAAGCTTCTATTTCATGTCCAGCCTTAACTGACCATTAGGCAGTTCATACAGGAAAGAAACTGAAGAGGAAAAGTTAAAATTTTACCTCCTTCTCCTTCTGCCTCTGTAACTCAGCTTGCTTCTTGCAAAGTCTAAATCATGTAGGTCTCAGAAAGTGGAGACTCACAATACTAGTAACTGGAGCTTATCCCATTCACCCTTGTCCTGCTCTTTGCAATCACCCTAGCCCCTGCAAACCCGCTTAATCATGCCTGTCCATGTAGAAAAACTCTAACCCCCTTGTTCAGGGCTCAGAGCTTGGAGTGTTAACTCCTCTGGGCCCAGCAGCATAATAAACCTGAGTTCTCCAACCCTCCAAGTGTGGTGCTTGGTTTCTCAAGTACTGGTTTGTGCAGCATTTCTAGAGGCCCCAGCTAGATTCCACCCACACTAGCCCCCCTTGAATTGCTGGACTGGTGACTTGGCTGGGTCAGAGCAGAAGAGCCCCAAGTCAAATGAGGAGGTGCACCACCTCATGGTATTCCAGGTTCTCTTTTGGACCGGCATTCTGACTCGAGACAGCCAAACCCCAACCGGACTCACCAGGAATGACCACAGGGTAAGGTAAGGCCACAGAGCCAGTCCCCAGTCAGGAGATCCTACCCGAATGGGTAGAAGAGGAGACTGATCACCTCCTTGGAAAGGGAGCATCAGATAGGGAGACCTGGGGACTTGGGAAAAGGGACATATTGTAATAAACTGAGTGATTGCATATGCATGATTGCTGACTGAAGGAAGTGAAAGTGAGCTCCACAGCACTCAGACTACGGAGCCTCAGAAGGTCCAAAACCTGTGGTTCCATGATGACCTCATATGGCTGAAAGGTGGTGCCAGTCTCTGGGGGATTTGATTCCTCCCTGTGAGGCTGGGTGTTAGTTATAAAAGGTGTTATAGGTCTACATAGAACCTTCAACTTCAGCTTCTTCAGCGTTACTGGTTGGGGCATAGACTTGGATTACCATGATACTGAATGGTTTGCCTTGGAAACGAACAGAGATCATTCTGTGGCTTTTGAGATTGCATCCAAGTACTGCATTTTGAACTCTTTTGTTGACCATGATGGCTACTCCATTTCTTCTGAGGGATTCCTGCCCACAGTAGTAGATATAATGGTCATTGAGTTAAATTCACCCATTCCAGTCATTTTAGTTAGCTGATTCCTAGGATGTCAACGTTCACTTTTGCCATCTCCTGTTTGACCGCTTCCAATTTGCCTTGATTCATGGACCTGACATTCCAGGTTCCTATGCAATATTACTCTCTTTACAGCATCGGACCTTGCTTCTATCACCAGTCACATTCACAACTGGGTATTGTTTTTGCTTTAGCTCAGTCCCTTCATTCTTTCTGGAGTTATTTCTCCACTGATCTCCAGCAGCATATTGGGCACCCACTGACCTGGGGAGTTCCTCTTTCAGTATCCTATCATTTTGCCTTTTCATACTGTTCATGGGGTTCTCAAAGCAAGAATACCAAAGTGGTTTGCCATTCCCTTCTCCAGTGGACCACACTGTGTCAGACTTTTCTACCATGCCCACCCGTCTTGGGTGGCCCCACAGGGCATGGCTTAGTTTCATTGAGTTAGACAAGGCTGTGGTCCTAGTGTGATTACATTGACTAGTTTTCTGTGATTATGGTTTCAGCGTGTTTGCCCTCTTGCAACACCTACTGTCTTACTTGGGTTTCTCTTACCTTGGACATGGGGTATCTCCTCACCGCCGCCCCTCCCGACCTTGAACGTGGAATAGCTCCTCTAGGCCCTCCAGCGCCCTCCTAGCCACCGCTCCTTGGGGTCACTCTTCCTGGCTGCCACCCCTGGCCTTGGGTTTGGGGCAGCTCCTCCCAGCCGCCGCCCCCGGCCTCAGGTGGGGGTAACTCCTCTCAGCTGTTCCTGCCTTGTCTCAGGCTGGCACTCTCGGCCACCGTGCCTGAGCTCGGAAGGGTAATAAAACAAGCAAACTTGTCCAGAAGGATCCCAGACGATCCCCCAAGATGAAAGGTTGTTGAATCACGATGCCGGGACTCGGCCCCCGGAGGAGAAGAATTCAATCCAGGGCCAGAGACGAGGCTTGAACGTTCAGAGCTTTTGTGTAATAAAGTTTTATTAAAGTATAAAGGAGATAGAGAAAGCTTCTCACATAGGCATCAGAAGGGGGCAGAAAGACTAATAGAGTTTTGCCAAGAAAATGCACTGGTCATAGCAAACACCCTCTTCCAACAACACAAGAGAAGACTCTACACATGGACATCACCAGATGGTCAACATCAAAATCAGATTATATTCTTTGTAGCCAAAGATGGAGAAGCTCTATACAGTCAACAAAAACAAGACCAGGAGCTGACTGTGGCTCAGATCATGAACTCCTTATTACCAAATTCAGACTTAAATTGAAGAAAGTAGTGAAAACCACTGGACCATTCAGGTATGTTCAGTTCAGTTCAGTCACTCAGTCCTGTCCGACTCTTTGCGACCACATGAATCGCAGCACACCAGGCCTCCCTGTCCATCAACAACTCCTGGAGATCACTCAGACTCATGTCCATCGAGTCAGTGATGCCATCCAGCCATCTCATCCTCTGTCGTCCCCTTCTTCTTCTGCCCCCAATCCTTCCCAATGTCAGAGTCTTTTCCAATGAGTCAACTCTTCACATGAGGGGGCCAAAGTACTGGAGCTTCAGCTTTAGCATCATTCCTTCCAAAGAAATCTCAGGGCTGATCTCCTTCCCAATGGATTGGTTGGATCTCTTTGCAGTCCAAGGGACTCTCAAGAGTCTTCTCCAACACCACAGTTCAAAACCAGCAATTCTTCGGCACTCAGCCTTCCTTACAGTCCAACTCTCACATCCATACATGACCACTGGAAAAACCATAGCCTTGACCAGATGGACCTTAGTCGGCAAAGTAATGTCTCTGCTTTTGAATATACCATCTAGGTTGGTCATAACTTTTCTTCCAAGGAGTAAGCGTCTTTTAATTTCATGGCTTCAGTCACCATCTGCAGTGATTTTGGAGCCCCCAAAAATAAAATCTGACACTGTTTCCCCATCTATTTCCCATGAAGTGATGGGACCGGATGCCATCATCTTCGTTTTCTGAATGTTGCGCTTTAGACCAACTTTTTCACTCTCCACTTTCACTTTCATCAAGAGGCTTTTTAGTTCCTCTTCACTTTCTGCCATAAGGGTGGTGTCATCTACATATCTGAGGTTATTGATATTTCTCCTGGCAATCTTGATTCCAGCTTGTGTTTCTTCCAGTCCAGCGTTTTTACTCTGCACAGAAGTTAAATAAGCAGGGTGACAATATACAGCCTTGATGTACTCCTTTTCCTATTTGGAACCAGTCTGTTGTTCCATGTCCAGTTCTAACTGCTGCTTCCTGACCTGCATACAGATTTCTCAAGAGGCAGGTCTCCACAGTTAATTGTGATACACACAGTCAAAGGCTTTGGCATAGTCAATAAAGCAGAAATAGATGTTTTTCTGGAACTCTCTTCCTTTTTCCGTGATCCAGCGGATGTTGGCAATTTGATCTCTGGTTCCTCTGCCTTTTCTAAAACCAGCTTGAACATCAGGAAGTTCACGGTTCACATATTGCTGAAGCCTGGCTTGGAGAATTTTGAGCATTACTTTACTAGCATGTGAGATGAGTGCAATTGTGCGGTAGTTCGAGCATTCTTTGGCATTGCCTTTCTTTGGAATTGGAATGAAAACACCTTTTCGAGTCCTGTGGCCACTGCTGAGTTTTCCAAACTTGCTGGCATATTGAGTGCAGCACTTTCACAGCATCATCTTTCAGGATTTGAAACAGCTCAGCTGGAATGCCATCACCTCCACTAGCTTTGTTCGTAGTGGTGCTTTCCAAGGCCCACCTGACTTCACTTTCCAAGATGTCTGGCTCTAGCTGAGTGATCACAACATCATGATTATCTGGGTCGTGAAGATCTTTTTTGTAGAGTTCTTCTATGTATTCTTGCCACCTCTTCTTAATATTTTCTTCTTCTGTTAGGTCCGGATCATTTCTGTCCTTTATCGAGCCCATCTTTGCATGAAATGTTCCCTTGTATCTCTAATTTTCTTGAAGAGATCTCTAGTCATTCCCATTCTGTTCTTTTCCTCTATTTCTTTGCACTGATCTCTGAAGAAGGCTTTCTTATCTCTTCTTGGTATTCTTTGGAACTCTGCATTCAGATGCTTATATCTTTCCTTTTCTCCTTTGCTTTTCGCCTCTCTTCTTTTCACAGCTATTGTAAGGCCTCCCCAGACAACCATTTTGATTATTTTGCATTTCTTTTCCATGGGAATGGTCTTGATCCTTGTACAATGTCACGAACCTCATTCCATAGTTCATCAGGCACTCTATCTATCAGATCTAGGCCCTTAAATCTACTTCTCACTTCCAATGTATAATCATAAGGGATTTGATTTAGGTCATACCTGAATGGTCTAGTTGTTTTCACTACTTTCTTGAATTTAAGTCTGAATATGGTAATAAGGAGTTCATGATCTGAGCCATAGTCAGCTCCTGGTCTTGTTTTTGTTGACTGTATAGAGCTTCTCCATATTTGGCTGCAAAGAATATAATCAATCTGATTTTGATGTTGACCATCTGGTGATGTCTATGTGTCGAGAGTCTTCTCTTGCGTTATTGGAAGAGGGTGTTTGCTATGACCAGTGCACTTTCTTGGCAAAACTCTTTTAGTCTTTGCCCTGCTTCATTCCATATTCTAAGGCCAAATTTGCCTGTTCCTCCAGGTGTTTCTTGACTTCCTACTTTTGCATTCCAGTCCCCTATAATGAAAAGGACATCTTTTTTGGGTGTTAGTTCTAAAAGGTCTTGTAGGTCTTCATAAAACCGTTCAACTTCAGCTTCTTCAGCGTTACTGATTGGGGCATAGACTTGGATAACTCTGATATTGAATGGTTTGCCTTGGAGACTAACAGAGATCATTCTGTCGTTTTTGAGATTGCATCCAGGTACTGCTTTTCAGACTCTTGTTGACCATGATGGCTACTCCATTTCTTCTGAGGGATTCCTCCCTGCAGTAGTAGATATAATGGTCATCTGAGTTGAATTCACCCATTCCAGTCCATTTTAGTTCACTGATTACTAGAATGTGGACGTTCACTCTTGCCATCTCTTGTTTGACCACTTCCAATTTGCCTTGATTCATGGACCTGACATTCCAGGTTCCTATGCAATATTGCTCTTTACAGCATCGGACTTTGCTTCTATCACCAGTCACATCCACAGCTGGGTATTGTTTTTACTTTGGCTTCATCCCTTCATTCTTTCCGGAATTATTTCTCCACTGATCTCCAGGAGCATATCCGGCACCTACTGACCTAGGGAGTTCCTCTTTCAGTATCCTATCATTTTCCCTTTTCATACTGTTTATGGGGTTCTCAAGGCAAGAATACTGAAGTGGTTTGCCATTCCCTTCTCCAGTGGACCACATTCTGTCTGACCTAAGTCAAATCCTTTATGATTATACAGAGGAAGTGAGAAATAGATTTAAGGGACTAGATCTGACAGATAGAGTGCCTGATGAACTTTGGATGGAGGTTCATGACAATGTACAAGAGACAGGGATAAAGACCATCCCCATGGAAAAGAAATGCAAAAACGAAAAATGGCTCTCTGAGGAGGCCTTATAAATAGCTGTGAAAAGAGAAGCGAGGAGCAAAGGAGAAAAGGAAAGATATTCTCATTTGAATGCAGAGTTCCAAGGAATAGCAAGGAGAGATAAGAAAGCCTTCCTCAGCGAAAATGCAAAGAAATAGAGGAAAAGAACAGAATGGGAACGACTAGAGATCTCTTCAAGAAAATTAGAGACACCAAGGGAACATTTCATGCAAAGATGGGCTCGATAAAGGACAAAAATGGTATGGACCTATCAGAAGCAGAAGATATTAAGAAGAGGTAGCAAGAATACACAGAAGAAGTGTACAAAAAAGATCTTCACGATGAAGATATTCACGATGGTGTGATCACTCACCTAGAGCCAGACATCCTGGAATGTGAAGTCAAGTGGGCCTTAGAAAACATCACTACTAACAAAGCTAGTGGAGGTGATGGCATTCCAGTTGAGCTGTTTCAAATCTTGAAAGATGATGCTGTGAAAGTGCTGCACTCAATATGCCAGCAAATTTGGAAAACTCAGCAGTGACCACAGGACTGGAAAAGGTCAGTTTTCATTCCAATCCCAAAGAATGCTCAAAGTACCACACAATTGCACTCATCTCACCCGCTAGTAAAGTAATGCTAAAATTCTCCAAGCCAGGCTTCACTAATACATGAACTGTGAACTTCCAGATGTTCAAGCTGGTTTTAGAAAAGGCAGAGGAACCAGAGATCAAATTGCCAACATCCACTGGATCATTGAAAAAGCAAGAGAGGTCCAGAAATATATCTATTTCTGCTTTATTGACTATGTCAAAGCCTTTGACTGTGTGGATCACAAGAAACTGTGGAAAGTCCTGAAAGAGATGGGAATACCAGACCACCTGACCTGCCTCTTGAGAAACCTATATGCAGGTCAGGAAGCAGCAGTTAGAACTGGATGTGGAACAACAGACTGGTTATCACCCTGCTTATTAACTTATATGCAGAATACATCATGAGAAACGCTGGGCTGGAAGAAGCACAAGCTGGAATCTAGATTACTGGGAGAAATATCAATAACCTCAGATATGTAGATGACACCACCCTTATGGCAGAAAGTGAAGAGGAACTAAAAGGCCTCTTGATGAAAGTGAAAGAGGAGAGTGAAAAAGTTGGCTTAAAGCTCAACATTCAGAAAAGGAAGATGATGGCATCCGGTCCCATCACTTCTGGGAAATAGATGGGGAAACAGTGGAAACCGTGTTAGACTTTATTTTGGGGGGCTCCAAAATCACTGCAGATGGTGACTGAAGCCATGAAATTAAAAGACGCTTACTCCTTGGAAGAAAAGTTATGACCAACCTAGATAGCATATTGAAAAGCAGAGACATTACTTTGCCAACAAATCCATCTAGTCAAGGCTATGGTTTTTCCTGTGGTCATGTATGGATGTGAGAGTTGGACTGTAAAGAAAGCTGAGCACCGAAGAATTGCTGGTTTTGAACTGTGGTGTTGGAGAAGACTTTTGAGAGTCCCTTGGACTGCAAGGAGATCCAACCTGTCCATTGTGAAGGAGATCAGCCCTGGGATTTCTTTGGAGGGAATGATGCTGAAGCTGAAACTCCACTATTTTGGCCACCTCGTGCGAAGAGTTGACTCATTGGCAAAGACTCTGATGCTGGGAAGGATTGGGCGCGGGAGGAGAAGGGGACGACAGAGGATGAGATGGCTGGATGGCATCACTGACTCGATGGACGTGAGTCTGAGTGAACTCCAGGAGTTGGTGTTGGACAGGAAGGCCTGGCATGCTGCGATTCATGGGGTTGCAAAGAGTCAGACACGACTGAGTGACTGAACTGAACTGAACTGAACTGAACTGAACCTAACTGGTGTGAGGAATGGTCAGGACTAAGAAAGGGCCTGCGTGGAGCATAGGGTACACAGGTTTATGTCAGGTATCAGCTTGTGACCACATGTGTTTGTGAAAATAACTTGAGAGCACAAAGTAATATACTGACCTTAAAATAAGAGAACTGGTTCAGCACGTTTATGGGCATTATACTATGGGTATGGGACAGAAACAAGAGATTTTAAAAGTGACTGTGATATATGGAAAAAGCAGGATAATACCTGTTATACTATTTACAATGTAATGTATCCAACTGTGAATTTTGTACATTACACTGATCCAGCAATGCTAAGAGGCACCTAAGTTCCCCCTGGGAATGCAGCCAAAGCGGCATCCAAATGGTCTCTTTTGAGGGGGCACCCACCCTTGTTTGTCTCTGTGCCACCAACTCAGGGTGGGATACACTGGGAGGAAAAAATTATTGGTTACCGGTTATTCTGTCGACTGACTCCTTGAGCCAACATCTAAGAGAATAGGTTTTCCTGAAAACACTGCCAGGTAGATTAGATTTGTCAACATGGATGGAAGTTCCTTTAAGCCAACAGTTTTAGATTGCAGGATAAAGAATTTTAAGAAGGGCTTCTTAGGAGATTACCGAGTCAAGATGACCCCCAGGAAGCTTAATAACTTATGTGAGCTCTGTTGGCCATCGTTTGACATTGGATGGCTGCCAGAGGAGCTTCTTGACCTGCCCACTGTCTAAGCACCAGGTGTCACTGGGACTCCAGGACATCCAGATCAGTTTCCATACACAGACTCCTGGCTTCTATAGCACACACCCTGGCCCCATGCGCAAGATTTTGCACAAACATACAGGAACAGAGTAGGGTATTTGTGGCCCAACCACTGAGAAAAAAGAAGCACCAAAAAACCCTATATTCCAGGGAGATCCAGTGGAACTCCCAGTACTGCCCCCACCATACATTCCCCTGACTCCACAAGCCCTGGCACAGCTAGTGCCGGGCCTACTGCCAGACAGTCCACCTCTCTCCGTGTCCCCCACATCACCTCATGAGCAAGACTCCAGCCCTGAGCCGGCAGGGAAGCGGCTCTGCCCAGCCAGACAATCTAACCAGCTGGCCACGGCCCGTCAGATGCCGCTGCGAGAAACTCAAGGTCCTCAACAAGTGAAGGAGGATGGCTTAGTCCAGCCTGGCCTCTCCATCTTCTATTACCAGCCCTTCAGCACTACTGATCTCCTAAACTGGAAACACCATAACCCAGTGTACTCTGATAAACCACAGGCTATGATTGACCTACTGGAGTCCATTTTCCACACTAATCAGCCTACATGGGACAACTGTTATCAGCTCCTTATGTCTCTCTCCACCACTGAGGAAAGGCGATGCATTTTGACAGAAGCCCGAAAATGGCTCTGAAGACAAGCCCCCGCAGAGAGCTTAGATGTAGAAGGATGGGCATGAGAAGCAATGCCAGAGATGAGACTTAATTGGGATTTCAATACCAGAGAAGGACAAGAAACCCTGGGTCGCTACTGTGATGCCCTTCTACATGGACTTCAAGCAGGAGTCAAAAAGCCCACCAATATGTCCAAAATTACAACGATAATCCAAAAAGTGGATGAGACCCCCATGGATTTCTGTGAAAGACTATGTAAAGTGTTCCAGACATAGACCCCGTTTGACGCTGAGACAGCTGAGAATCAATGAATGATTAACCCTGGCTTTGTGGCTTAATCCTGTGCAGACATCCAACGAAAGCCCCCAAAACTGGAAGGCTTTGGCTGGTGTGAATGTCATACAGCTCCTGGAGGTAACAGATAGAGTCTTTGTGAACTGAGACAGTGAAGCCCAACAAGAAGCAGATAAAAGAATGAAACAGAAAGCAGCCCTGCTAGCAGCAGCACTGAGGAGCTCAGATCAAGTGAAACAGTTTCCTCATGGAAAGGGGAAACTAAGAAAAGTCTACCTCTATGCCACGACTAGTGTGCCTATTGCAGAGACCGGACAATGGAGGAATGAGTGCCCCCACCGCAGAGGGGCATCTAAAGGGTCGAAGAAGTTCAGTCGACCCAGCACAGAAAGGCACCAGCCTGAGCCAACTGTCCAAAACCTTTTCAGCCTGGCTGGAGCAGAATCAGACCAGGAAAGACCGGGATCCCTGATCCTGGGCCCCTGGGAGCCCAGGTTCACAATGAAATTATGGGGCCAATCAATGACTTTTATGGTGGATACCAGAGCTGAACACTGTGGTAATCACACCTGTGGCTCCCCTCACAGGCCAAACAGCAACTGTTGTTGGGACCACAGGGAAAATAGCAGCCTGCTCATTTTGCAAGGCCCATTCATGTCAGGTAGGGGGCCATCTGGTGATTCATGAATTTCTCTACTTACCAGAATGCCCCATTCCCCTGCTGGGTAGGGACTTACTGAGAAAACTGAGGGCAGAAATCACCTTTGCCCCCAGAAAGCCTGCAAGCCTGACCTTGGGGAGACAGTTGGCTCTGATGATGGCCGTGACCATGCCCAGGGAAGATGAATGGCATCTCTATTGCTCAGGGAGGGAACAAATAAATCCCCCCAGACTGCTAAAAGAATTCCCTGATGTCTGGGCAGCAGGGGCCCAGGTTCGGCCAGAAACTATATGCCCATTGTAGTGGACCTGAGGCCAGGAGCCACTCCTGTTAGAAACAATATCCAGTACCAAGGGAGGCACGCCTGGGAATTCGGGACCACATCCAGCGCCTACAAGATACCGAGATCCTAATCGGATGTCAGTCTCCCTGGAACACTCAGCTCTTACCAGTCAAAAAGTCTGGAGGGAACGACTACTACGCAGCCCACTGTTGACCTTTGCGCTGTCAACAATGCAGTCATCACCAAATTGCTACACTCTCCAGAGTCTCTTACCGGCTCAGACAAGCTGGTTCACCTGCTGGATCTCAAGGATGCATTCTTCTGCCTCCGACCAGCCAACCAACCAGTCCTTGTTTGCCTTTGAATGGGAAGATCCACACACTGGGAGAAAGACACAGCTGACTTGGACCCACTGCCACAAGGCTTCAAAAACTCACCTACCATGTACCTTGCTGCATTTCCTGGAAAAACTTTCAACTGCACCCCACTCCAGTACGTGGATGAGCTGTTGCTAGCCAGTCCCACCCAGGGGACTGCTGGAGGCACCAAAGCCCTGCTGGCTCTACTCTCCACCACAGGGTACAAGGTGTCATGGGAAAAGGGCATCAGGAGCTAGGACATGAGAGGAAGCAAGCCATCTGTTCAGTAGCTCGGCCGAACACCAAGAAAGAAATCAGTGAGTTCCTTGGGGCTTCTGGATTCTGCCAGGTCTGGATACTGGGTTTCTCTAAAATTGCCAAGCCTTTGTTTAGAGCCACAGCAGGGTCTGATAAGGACCCCCTGGAGTGGGGACCTGAACAGGAAAAGGCCTTTAAGAAGATAAAGAGAGTCTTGACCAGTGCTCCAGCATTAGGGCTGCTGGGTGTAACACGGGACTTTAACCTCTTTGTACATGAAAGAAAATCACACTGCACTGGGGGTCCTCACACAAACAGTTGGGCCATGGCAGCGCCCAGTCTCATACCTGTCCAAACCACTGGATCCAGTTGCCGCAGGATGGCTGCTATGCCTCTGGGCATTAGCTGTCACTGTGGTTTTGGTCAGAGAAGCAGATAAGCTTACTCTAGGACAAAATGTAAAGATTCCGCATGCTGTTACTGCCCTGATGAACAGCCAGGGGCATAAGTAGTTGACCAACTCCAGGATGACTCACTTGAAGAACTGCTTTGCAAAAACCCACAGGTCCAACTCGAGACTGCGCAGACACTGAACCCCGCCACCTTTTTACCTACAGAAGCGGGAATCCCCGATCGTAACTGTGAGGAGCTCATAGATGAAATGTACTCAAGCAGGCTGGACCTGATGGACAGTCCCCTCCAGAACCCAAAACTGGAACAGTTCACTGATGGAAGCAGTTTCATCCAAGATGAGCAGCACAAAGCAGGCTCTGCCATAACAACACCTGACAAGATAGAGAAGGCCGAGGCCTTGCTACAAGGGTGGTCACCACTGCAGGCTGAGCTATGGGCATTTGCCCAGGCACTACGGCATGCCGAAGGGAAAGGAGTCAACTTCTATACCGAGGCAAGATATGCCTTTGCTACTTTACATGTACATGGAGCCATTTATAAAGAAAGGGGACTATTGACAGCAGGAGGAGAGGAGATTAAAATACAAAAAAGAAATCCTTCAGCTGTTAGAAGCAGTCTGGTAGCCTTCCCAAGTGGCAGTCATCCATTGTAAAGGCCATCAGCGAGGAACTGATCCAGTCAGCAATGGGAATCAGATAGCGACCAGGCAGCCAAGGAGGCAGCAACCCATCTGAGCCCCACAGTGAGCCCCGAGTCAATCTTTAAGTTCCTCTTGGCAACAGAATTGCCTCCATCCCCGAGATATACCAAGGAAAAAGATCAATGGGCTCTAAATGAGGGAGGAATAAAAGAAAAGGAGGGCTGCTGGAAGCTCCCAGACCAAAGACTCTTTGTCTCCAGCAATACAGAAATCCAGCTGGAAAAACAACATCATGAGAAAACTCGTTTAGGGAAGACTGCACCGGAGAGCTTACTGAGCCACTACCATTTCTTTTCTAAGCTCCCAACCCTATGTGCCTAGATCAGTGCTAGATGTATGACTTGTATGCAAAACAATGCCAGGCAACAACCAAGACCCAACCCAGGGGTGCTGACTGTTGGGACACTGCCCTTTGAAGATCTAGAAGTGGACTTTACTGAAGTCAAGCCCTATAGGGACCATAAGTACTTCCTTGTAGTAGTCTACACCTACTCGGGATGGGCTGAAGCCACCCCCACGTGCACTGAACGGGCACGAGAAGTGGCCAAGGCCCTGTGAAGAGACATGATCCTGAGATATGGGCTGCCTCTCTCCATAGGGTCTGACAATGGGCCCGCTTTTGTATCTCAGATAATCCAAACTCTATCCAGGACACTGGGAATCAAGTGGAAGCTTCACACTGCTTACAGGCCACAGAGCTCAGGGAAAGTTGAACGCATGAACTGTACCATCGGGACTACCTTACCTAAACTCTGTCAGGAGACCAGTTATCTTGGATCAACATGTTACCCCCCAGCCTTACTCAAAGCCCCATGCACCCTGAGTCCTCAGGCTATTCTCCCTTTGAGATCTTATATGGGAGAAAACCCCCAGGGTTAGGAAAACTCAAGGGAAACCCCCAACAACTAGCTGACCTGGAGATGTCCCAACACCTCCAGATCCTGGGAAAAGTCTTGCACCATATTGCCTGAGAAACCTTAGAAAGGACACCTGTTCCTTGGGGCAACTGGGTTCATCCCAATCACCCAGGAGATGAGGTATGGGTTAAAGATTGGAAAAAACAACCATGTCAGCAAGTTGGGACAGGCTCTCACACGGTTGTCCTGGCAACCCCTACTGCTGTTAAAGTTACAGGCATCATCCCTTGGATCCACCACACCAGAATCAAGAAGACAGCGGCTTCCTGTAATGAGGACACCTGGAAAACAGTTTGGAACCCTGAAAATCCCCTCAAGGTCTGGTTCCAAAAACAGTGGCCCTCACCTACGAAAGACACTGAGCCCTGCTCTAGTCACTCCAGAAGCTGACTAGTCCATGCAAGGCAGAAGCTTGAGACTTCTTCAGCCTTGCTCCAGCCACACTCCAGCAGCTGTTTGGTCAATACACAGCAGAAGCTTAAGGATCTGGCCATCAAAATATCAATGGATATTTATTGTCAACCCTGGCCTCTATATCTGATTGGTATTATTGCTGTGCTCTTTGCTACAGGACTGGCTTCAGTCACAGCCCAGGACTGGGATTTGGGTCAGAAGCTGCAGTTAGCGCTCTGTTATCTCATCGTAGTGGGAAGCCTCATTCTTATTAGATGTCTCTTATGATCAATTCTCCCTACTAACTAAATTGCTCCACGGTATAACTGACCCCCCTTCACAATAGGTTCAGTTGCTATAGCCGTGACAACCCAAAGATGCGGAGAAAACATTTTACTAGTGTTCAGTTATCTGTTATATGCAGGCTGCTTTGCAGCCTTTTGATGTCCCTTGTTGTAACAGATGGTGCCGTTCCTTATCCATCATGCACCTGTCAACATTACAGTCAACCCTTGGAAAATCGCTTACTTAACCATCAGCTAAAACAACGTATAGATAGCCAATCCCATAGGCTGATCACCTACTGCCTTCATAACCGTGCAATGTATATCCAGGGCCCTGGTGCCAAAAATGTTTTCAAGTTATGCTCCCTGCTGCTGCTACGTTTCCCCCACTAAAGGATCCAAACCCTGGGTGGTATTCTGACACCATGACATCGCCACCATGCCCCCGCACCTCCATCTACCTCCAAATGCCAAGCAGATGTTACAACACAGAGCAGCTGTCTGTCTGCCAAATAAATGGAAAAACCTACTGGACAGGGACAATAATGCAGACAAATGAAATCACGGACCAACTTTGCCCCCAAAATCAGCCTCTGCCTATTGGCAGTATGACGCAGGTTACAGAGTTAACTCCCCCTTAGGCCCTTGTCTGTACCAAGTTCTCAACGCAATTCATCACCTTCTTAATGACACCAACCCCCAGCTGGCCGGGGATTGCTGGCTTTGCTTGTCCTTAGGAGCTCCACGGTATTTAGCTACACCAGTACCATTAAATATTGCAACAGCCATGGGAACTCCTATAGATCCACCCTTACAAGGGCCAGTCTTTTTTTTTTTTATGTTTATTTTAATTGGAAGCTAATTACTTTACAATATTGTATTGGTTTTGCCATACATCAACATGAATCCACCACAGGTGTACATGTGTTCCCCATCCTGAACCCCCCACCCACCTCCCTCCCTGTACCATCCCTCTGGGTCATCCCAGTGCACCAGCCCCAAGCATCCTGAATCATGCATTGAACCTGGACTAGCGATTCATTTCATATATGATATTATACATGTTTCAATGCCATTCTCCCAAATCATCCCACCCTCGCCCTCTTCCACAGAGTCCCAAAGACTATTCTATACATCTGTGTCTCTTTTGCTGTCTTGCATACAGGGTTATCATTAAGGGCAATGAAACTCAAAAAGTTCCAGAATGCTTTACAAATGATGGAGGAATTGAACCTGTAGGCAGTTTAGCCAGGGACCGATGTAATCATGGATGAGTGGCCAACTCGTCCTCCCACAAACACAATATGGTGCCGCCCCCATCAAGGCCTTTTCTTTGTTTGTGGGACAGATGCCTATGTCTACCAATCAACTGGATGGGTATTTGCACCTTAGCTTTCCTCACTCCCCAGATGAATATTGTCCCTAACAACCAGACTCTCATCGTACCTCTGACAGCACATCTGTAGTCAAAAAGAGCCATCCAGTTTATACCCCTACTAGTTGTTTTGGAAATTATGACTGGGATAGGTATGGGAATAGGAAGAATTGCTTCATCAACCACCTTCTACCATACACTGTCCAAGGACTTCGCAGAAGACGTTGAGAGAGCAGCCACATCTTTAGTGGCTTTACAAGACCAACTAGATTGCCTGGCTGAGGTGGTTTTACAGAATAGGAGAGGGCTTGACCTACTGACAGCTGAACAGGGAGGACTCTGCCTCTTCTTGAATGAAGAATGCTGCTTTTATGTAAACCAATCAGGAATAGTCAGGGACATAGCCCTACAACTAAGGGAATGAATCATAAAAAGGAGACAGGAACTAGGGAATTCCTAGGCTAACTGGAACAATATATGGAGCTGGGCATCGTGGCTTCTCCCTTTAACGAGTCCTCTCTTCATGTTCTTTGTGGCGCTCTTGTTTGGCCCTTTTATTCTCAATGAAATCACACAGTTCATAGCCTCTTGGAAAAAATCCATAAAGTTACAAATAGCAATAGCTCAATATAGCCCCCCTAAACAATGGAGAGCTCTGAATGTCCTACGAAACATGAGATGATGCTTTGTACAATGAGCGATAGAAGCATCAAGAAGGGGCAATTGCCGGGGTCCAGCCCCGGCAGGATCCAGGGGAACCTGAAGGAAAAACCGTGTCAGTGGATGATTTAGAGAGAGAGATAAGGAAAGAGTATTATAGATGAGAAAATAGAGGAGAGAAAGAGGCTGATATTCCTTGGTTTACATAGAAAGCCAATAAAACTTTGAGACAAGAAGTTTGCCCTGTTCAGGGAGGCCACAGGTGCCTTCCCGGTCTCCTGAGGGAGTGAAGACGCAGAACGTCTTCCCGTTCAGGTCTTAGTAACCCGGGCAAATAAGTGAACGCAGGGAGCCTCTATGCTCCGAGCCTGAAAAAGAAAGTAAGAGAGAAAAAAAGAGAAAAAAGAAAAACATGGGGTGACCAAGCTTCTTCAAGCGAGGCCCATTGTTTTTATTTTTAAAAGGGTCTTTTATACCTTTACTTGTACATAGAGGGAAATGAAAGATGCAAAGTCATACAGAGTCAGCCGAAACATTATATCTGTTTTGTCTTTATTGAAACCAGGATTTTTCTGCAAACCTTTCCCATAAACAATATTGTGTACATTATCTTCTGGCCTTGGAGGCCTGTGAACATTTTATGACCCTCTTTTGATAAAGGCTTTTCAACCAGAAAACTTATTTTCCCCTGAAATGTTTTTTTCTTATATTTCTAATCTATGTCAGCCTCAAAAAGTATTAAACAAGTTACATTTCTCATGGAGTAAAGGTGCAGTGAGTTATAAGAAAGAACCAATTAACTTAAAAGTCTGATGTGGTTAATTTCAAGGCTACACTTGTTTTTCTTACTTTCCAACTATGTTAACTAATGCACTCCCAGGTGCACAGTGGATAAAAGATATGGGAACTTAGCAACAAGCATTGGCCCAATAATGAAATCTTACATTAGCACTACTCTAATAACTTTTAACTCTTTGAAAGGCTCTATGTTTTAGGCTTTCTGTGCCTCTCACAGTTGGGAGGCTGTAAATAATCATATGTGTAGCTGCAAGAGTCTGGATATATCTGCCAAGCAAGCTAAAATGCTAACAGAGGGGGTTTGATTTGAAATATTCTTCTCATGTCCAGGAGACTTATTAGCTATAGCCCTAAGTTAATTTTCTCCAGAGAAAGGTGATCAAGGTTAGCCCTCTGTTAATGTCAGAGGAGTTGGTGAAAGTCATGAAATAGTAAGACAGACAGATTCTGGTTTGGGGGTAGATGCTCGAGAAAGCCTAGGGAGCCCGTTGAGTTCTGAAGCCTTGCTTAACAGCTCTCTTCCACATGACCTTGTCATGGGTGCGGTCTCCCGTGGTGGCTCCCGGCAGGCAATGAAGAGGAAAAGTTAAAGTTTTACCTCTTTCTCCTCCTGCCTTTGTAACTCAGCTTGCTTCTTGCAAAGTCTACATCATGTAGGTCTCAGAAACTGGGGACTCACAGTTCTAGGAACTGGAGCTTATCTCTCTCACCCTTGTCCTGCTCTTTGCAATTGCCCTAGTCCCTGCAAACCTACTTAATTATGCCTGTCCTTGTGGAAAAACTCTAACCCCTTTGTTCAGAACTCAGAGCTTAGGGTGTTACAACCTCTGGGCCTGCCGACATAATAAACTTGAGTTCTCCAACTCTCTGAATGTGGTGCTTGGTTTCTTGAGTACTGGTTTCTGCAACAAAACCACACAAATGGAATTTATATGATAAAGCCTGCAGTCACAAGGAATGACTTTGCAGATTATCTGAAAATCAATACTGCAGTGAAAACTTACAAATGTAGTGAATGCAGTAAGGTATATGAAGCTTTTGGCCTTCAGAAAAGTCAAACTGGAGGAAAACTGTGGTAGATGTGGCAAAGCTTTGATTCTGTATTCAGACCTAACTAATGCTCAGGTAATTCTGAATTGAAATCTTACCCTTGTAATGCATGTAGTAAGACTTTTGGAAGGCATTCAGTTTTTTACAAAACATGAGAAAATACATACTGGTGAGAATCCATACATTCAGAGCACAGTCAATCACTCCAGTGGAGGAAATCATATAATATGTGTGGCCAGGATTTCAGTAACGGGCTAATCATTCCCATCATCAGAGAATTAATAATGCAGAGAAACCTTAAAAATATAAGAGTGTGGCAGATCCTTCAGGTAGTATTCCGGCCTAAAAAGACATCAGGCGACCCATACTCCAGAGACCTTTCAAATGTAATCAATGTGGCCAGGCTTCTTCTTTACACCTTAGGCTTCTTGAAAATACTCACACTGGATAAAAATTGTATCAATGTAATAAGTGTGTCGGGTTTTTAGGCAACAATCTGAAGTCAGGCTTCAGTAAAGAAGTCATTTTGGAGAGAAAGCTTACAAGTGACATGAGTGTGCAAAACCTTTACTTGGGATTACATCTCACCATCCATCAGATCATCCATAGTAGAGAGAACCTTACCAGTGTAGAATATGTGGCAAGGCTTTTAGGTGCCCCCTGTATCTCAGTGTTCACCAAATACTTTATACTTAGAAATGCAACTATTATGGCAGTTGTCACAATTACTGCTCACTCTTTAGGCATCTAAGAATATATATCCTGGAGATAAACCACACAAATACAATATTTGTGGAAAGAATTTTACCCAAACATCAAAGTTGGAAAAGATTCTGGAACAATACTTTACAAATGCAATGGAGAAAAAACAAACAAACAAACAAAAACAAAACAAAAAACAAATGCAATGGAGGTGGAGAAAGTTTCAGCTTGAGTTGAAGTATTAGACAAGACTCCATTGTAAAGAGGAGTCTTGGAATTGGATGGGGAAGGGCTTTCTGCAGGCTTCAGAGTGCACTAGACTTCAGAATAGATGTTTCAGAGAAACCACACAGAAGTAATGTGCACGCTAAAGCTTTAACACAAAGATCAAAACGATGGAAACATGAGAGGTTTTATATGGAGAGTAAGCTTAACACAGGTAATGAATTTTTTCATGAGATATTCACGCTTTGGGCATAATGAGGTGATTTATGCAGGTCAGAAACTACAGATACACTGAATTTGGAAATACATTTAAGAAAACGTATTTCCTCAAGATTCCACTCAAGATTCATATTGGGGAGAATCCTTAGAATTGTAATGACTTTCATAAAATTTGGGGACAGTCTTTACAATAGATCACATGAGATGATTCATTTTAGGAATAAATAAATCTTTAATTTCCCAACAATAAACCTACTGTGTTCTGGCAGTATAATTATGTTAAGTATGTTGAAATTTCATGATCAGTGTAAATGACCCCTAATCTTTAGTATGTATTTAATTACTTGAGTTTTCTTGAGAAGGCACCATTATTTTTTATGCCATTTCCACAGGTTTGAAAACTTAGAGAATTTCATGATGGTTTCTGCAAAGAAATCAGCAAAATGAGGGACAGACTTCATTAGATGTGGATCATTAATATCCATCTTTCATGGGTAAACAGGGACACTAAAATATCAAACACAATGGAGTGTGAATTAGGATCAGTAAGGGACAGGGAACCATGTCAAACCATGACATGACTCAGCATGCTCATTATGTTCAGCATGCCCTTCTGTACACTGGCCACCGTGGTTATAGGACTGAGTGCTGTACCATCTGACCATGTAAAGAGCAAACTGTACATTAAGGGAGTTCGGCTTTTCATGGGAGGAGAGTTGACAGCTTAGTGGAGACTGATTACATGGGAGAAACTGTACCAGGGAAATGTTGGTCATTTTCTCCCTTGACTGGCAATTGCTCTTGCATATAAATGATTAATGGAAACTTATTCTTGAAATCAAGATTGCCGGGAGAAATATCAATAACCTCAGATATGCAGATGACACCACCCATATGGCAGAAAGTGAAGAGGAACTAAAAAGCCTCTTGAAAGTGAAAGAGGAGAGTGAAAAAGTTGGCTGAAAGCTCAACATTCAGAAAACGAAGATCATGGCATCTGGTCCCATCAGTTCATGGGAAATAGATGGGGAAACAGTGGAAACAGTGTCAGACTTTATTTTTGAGGGCTCCAAAATCACTGCTTATGATGACTGCACAAATGAAATTAAAAGACACTTGCTCCTTGGAAGAAAAGCTATGTCGATGACCAACCTAGATAGCATATTAAAAAGCAGAGACGTTACTTTGCCAACAAAGGTCCATCTAGTCAAGGCTATGGTTTTTCCTGTGGTCATGTATGGATGTGAGAGTTGGACTGTGAAGAAAGCTGAGCGCTGAAGAATTGATGCTTTTGAACTGTGGTGTTGGAGAAGACTCCTGAGAGTCCCTTGGACTGCGAGGAGATCCAACCAGTCCATTCTAAAGGAGATCAGTCCTGGGTGTTCATTGGAAGGACTGATGCTAAAGCTGAAACTCCAGCACTTTGGCCACCTCATGCGAAGAGTTGACTCATTGGAAAAGACTCTGATGCTGGGAGGGATTGGGGGCAGGAGGAGAAGGGGACGACAGAGGATGAGATGGCTGGATGGCATCACCAACTCGATGGACATGAGTCTGAGTGAATTCTGGGAGTTGGTGATGGACAGGGAGGCCTGGCGTGCTGCAATTCATGGGGTCGCAAAGAGTCGGACATGACTGAGCGACTGAACTGAACTGAACTGATTCTTGGAAATTGAAGAGAGCAGTTTTTTTTTTTTTAATTGAGTCAAAAGAAACAGAAACGTACGAGTGTGTATCTGCTTCGTCATTAACTGCTGCCATTTATGTTGTGCCTCTGTTTTGTTCAGAATGTAGCTTAAGTCTTGTGCTCTAATAAAATTTGTATCATTTTCCCATAACCCTGAATACATTTAAGTGATATCTCTTTTTGAACTTGGGGCATTCTGAAATAAATGATGTAGTTTTTATTATTCATTTATTATTGGTCAAATAGTTGTGGCTCATGGGATAATTCCACAGCATGTAGGAATTTCCCAGACCAGGGATCTCTCCCATGCCTCCTTCTTGGCAGGTGGATTCCTTACCACTGAGCCACCAGGGAATTCCCAGAAATAGTTTAGAATCCACACTGTATGATGAGAATTCTTTTTGCTTGATCAGCTAGAAATTTCATATATTCAGTCCCCAACATGTTTGCTCTTGTTACTTTACAGTCACCAAAAAAACAAAATGAAACCAAATCCAAAGTTTGGTTTGGATATTGAGACAGATGAAGGCATATGCTAAAATGTTATGAGAAGGTTTGTTAACTGCTGAAGATTTCCAGTGGGAGCACAGTAGACTTCCAAGCTGTTGGGGAAAAAAAAAAAAAACTTGACTAATGAGGAATGGTGACATTCTCAGAGTGCTAAGATGATTACCGGATGGCAAGGAGGGGAGGGTTCCTACTCTGGTGAGCTACTAGTTGGTATCAAAGAAGGGGGCCTTAGTCTTTTGTCTCAGCCTGCCCAGAGAGGCAGCACAGGAAGTGGTGGTTGTTTTTGAAGTCTAAAGGAGTCAGGAGTCAAACATGGAAAAACCACAGTGAGACTGTGTAAGAAAACACTGAATGTTTGCTCATGCTATGAAT
This sequence comes from Capra hircus, assembly GCF_001704415.2. Taxonomy (NCBI): domain Eukaryota; kingdom Metazoa; phylum Chordata; class Mammalia; order Artiodactyla; family Bovidae; genus Capra; species Capra hircus. Next base: position 60,816,965 of record NC_030825.1, on the reverse strand, counting down.
TTATAACATTCCCTTATGGTACACATATGTTCCATTGTTCATACGGTTGTTGAAGATGGTAGTGGCTTACTATTTATCTATCTTACTAAATAGATAAATTACTATTTACTATCTACTGCCTAAGGCATTTTTACAGTAGCCTAATAAACATTATATATCTATACAAAAAAAGATCTTCATGACCCATAAAACCACGATGGTGTGATCACTCACCTACAGCCAGACATCTGGAATGCAAAGTCAAGTGGGCCTTAGGAAGCATCACTACGAACAAAGCTAGCGGATGTGATGGCATTCCAGTTGAACTGTTTCAAATTCTAAAAGATGATGCTGTTAACTCTGTGGGAGAGGGCGAGGGTGGGATGATTTGGGAGAATGGCATTGAAACATGTATAACATCATATGTGAAACAGATCGCCAGTCCAGGTTTTATGCATGATACTGGATGCTCGGGTCTTGTGTACTGGGATGACCCAGAGGGATGGTATGGGGAAGGAGGTGGGAGGGGGGTTCAAGATGGGGAACACGTGTACACCTGTGGCGGATTCATGTTGATGTATGGCAAAACCAATACAATATTGTAATTAGCCTCCAATTAAAATAAATAAATTTATATTTGAAAAAGGACTATGCTGTTATAGTGTTACACTCAATATGCCAGGAAATTTGGGAAACTCAGCAGTGGCCACAGGACTGGAAAAGGTAAGTTTTCATTCCAACCCCAAAGAAAGGCAATACCAAAGAATGCTCAAAATACAGCAAAATTTCTCTCATCTCACACACTAGAAAAGAAATGCTCAAAATTCTCGAAGTCAGGCTTCAACAGTGTGTGAACTTCCAGATGTTCAAGCTGGATTTATCAAAGGCAGAGGAACCAGAGATCAAATGGCCACCATCTGTTGGATCATGGAAAAAGCAAGGTGGTTCCAGAAAAACATCTACTTTTGCTTTATTGACAATGCCAAAGCCTTTGACTGTGTGGATCAGAACAAACTGGAAAATTCTTCAAGAGGTGGGAATACCAAACCACCTGACCTGCCTCCTGAGAAATCTGTATGCAGGTTAAGAAGCAACAGTTAGAACTGGACATGGAACAACAGACTGGTTCCAAATCGGGAAAGAAGTACATGGGGATGACCCAAAGAGATGTTGTGGGGAGGGAGGTGGGAGGGGGGTTCATGTTTGGGAACGCATGTAAGAATTAAAGATTTTAAAATTTAAAAAAAAAAAAAAAAAAGAAGAAGTACATTAAGGCTGCATATTGTCACCCTGCTTATTTAATGCATATGCAGATACATCATGCAAAACGCCAGGCTGGATGAAGCACAAGTTGGAATCAAGATTATTGGGAGAAATATCAATAACCTCAGATATGCAGATGACACCACCCTTATGACAGAAAGTGAAGAAGAACTAAAGAGCTTCTTGATGAAAGTGAAAGAGGAGAATGAAAAAGTTGGCTTAAAACTCAACATTCAGAAAACTAAGATCATGGCATCTGGTTTCATCACTTCATGGCAAATAGAAGGGGAAACAATGGAATCAGTGACAGACTTTATTTTTGGCGGTTCCAGAATCACTACATTCGGTGATTGCAGCCATGAAATTGAAAGATGCTTGCTCCTTTGAACAAAAGTTATGACCAAACTAGACAGCATATTAAGCAGCAAAGACATTACTTTTCCAACAATAGTCAGTCTAGTCAAAGCTATGGTTTTTCCAGTGGTCATGTATGGATGTGAGAGTTGGATTATAAAGAAAGCTGAGCGCCAAAGAAATGATACTTTTGAACTGTGGTGTTGGAAAAGACTCTTGAGAGTCCCTTGGACTGTAAGCAGATCCAACCAGTCTATTCTAATGGAAATCAGTCCTGAATGTTCATTGGAAGGACTGATGCTGAAGCTGAAACTCCAATGGTGTGGCCACTTGATGCAAAGAACTGACTCATTTGAAAAGATCCTGATGCTGAGAAAGATTGAAGGCAGGAGAAGGGGACGACAGAGGTCGGATGGCATTACCGACTCTATGCACATGAGTTTGAATAAGCTCTGGGCGTTGATGATGGACAGAGAAGCCTGGCGTTCTGCAGTCCATGGGGTCGCAGAAAGTCAGAGAGGATTAAGTGACTGAACTGAACTGAATGAACATGATATGTTTGGAAATGTTTATTAGATAATAAATACTAAATAGAAGTCTAGTTTTCCAGAGGATACTACAGTGTTGATGTCACATTATAGAAACAAATAATATGTTCCTTGGTTCATTGTCAGTTGTAATAAATTTTTTTTTCAAAATTTTGTGATGGTTTTGCTGTACAGGAACATGGATCAGCCATAGGCATACATATGTTCCCTTGCTTCTGAATCCATCTCCCTCCCCACCCTTCAAGTCTTCACAGACCAGTGGCTCTCAGTGCCCTTTGTCGTAATCAAACTCCCTCTGGCTATCTTACATATGGTAATATACATGTTCCAGTGTTATTCTCTCAAATCATGCCACTCTATTTTTTTTTTCAATAGTTTTTCCTTCAGTTCAGTTCAGTTCAGTTCAGTCACTCAGTCATGTCCAACTCTTTGTGATCCCATGAACTGCAGCACACCAGGCCTCCCTGTCCATCACCAACTGCCGGAGACTACCCAAACCCATGTCCATTGAGTTGGTGATGCCATTCAACCATCTCATCCTGTCGTCCCCTTTTCCTCCTGCCCTCAATCTTTTCCACCATCAGGGTCTTCTCAAATGAGTCAGATCTTTGCATCAGGTGCCCAAAGTATTGGGAGTTTCAGCTTCAACATCAGTCCTTCCAATGAGCACCCAGGACTGATTTCCTTTAGGATGGACTGGTTGGGTCTCCTTGCAGTCTGGGTGACTCTCAAGAGTCTTCTCCAACACCACAGTTCAAAAGCATCAATTCATCAGCGCTCAGCTTTCTTTATAGTCCAAATCTCACATCCATACATGACAACTGCAAAAACAATAGGCTTGACCAGATGGACATTTGTTGACAAAATAATGTCTTTGCTTTTTAATATGCTGTCTAGGTTGGTTATAACTTTTCTTCCAAGTAGTAAGCATCTTTTAATTTCATGGCTGCAGTCACCATCTGCTATGATTTGGGAGCCCCCCAAAATAAAGTCAGCTACTGTTTCCACTGTTTCCCCAATCTATTTGCCATAAAGTGGTGGGACCAGATGCAATGGTCTTAGATTTCTGAATGGTCAAACATGCACCCTCTTCCAATAACACAAGAGAAGACTACACATGGACATCACCAGATGGTCAACACCAAAATAAGATTGATTATATTCTTTGCAGCCAAAGGTGGAGAAGCTCAATACAGTCAGCAAAAACAAGACTAGGAGCTGACTGTGGCTGACATCATGAACTCCTTATTGCCAAATTCAGACTTAAATTGAAGAAAGTGGGGAAACCACTAGACACCATTCAGGTATGACCTAAATCAAATCCCTTATGACCATACAGTGGAAGTGAGAAATAGATTTAAGGGACTAGATCTGATAGACTGAGTACCTGATGAACTATGGATGGAGGTTCATGACATTGTTCAGGAGACAGGAATCAAGACCATCCCCAAGGAAAAAAAAGGCAAAAAGCAAAATGACTGTCTGAGGAGGCCTTACAAATAGCTGTGAAAAGAAGAGAAGTGAAAAGCAAAGGAGAAAAGGAAAGATATAAGCATCTGAATGCAGAGTTCCAAAAAATAGCAAGGAGAGATAAGAAAGCCTTCCTCAGAGATCAATGCAAAGAAATAGAGGAAAACAATATAATGGGAAAGACTAGAGATCTCTTTGAGAAAATTAGAGATACTAAGGGAAGACTTCATGTAAAGATGGGCTCAATAAAGGACAGAAATTGTCTGGACCTAACAGAAGCAGAAGATATTAAGAAGAGGTGGCAAGAATACACAGAAGAACTCTACAAAAAAGATCTTCACGACCCAGATAATCATGATGGTGTGATCACTCATCTAGAGCCAGACATCCTGGAATGTGAAGTCAAGTGGGCCTTAGAAAGCATCACTATGAACAAAGCTAGTGGAGGTGACTGAATACCAGCTGAGCTATTTCAAATCCTGAAAAATGATGCTGTGAAAGTGCTGCACTCAATATGCCAGTAAATTTGGAAAACTCAGCAGTGGCCACAGGACTGCAAAATGTCAGTTTTCATTCCAACCCAAAGAAAGGCAATGCCAAAAAATGCTCAAACTACCACACAATTGTACTCATCTCACACGCTAGTAAAGTAATGCTCAAAATTCTCCAAGCCAGGCTTCAGCAATATGTGAACGATGAACTTCCAGATGTTCAATCTGGTTTTAGGAAAGACAGAGGAACCAGAGATCAAATTGCCAACATCTACTGGATCATCGAAAAAGCAAGAGAGTTCCAGAAAAACATCTGTTTTTGCTTTATTGACTATGCCAAAGCTTTTGACTGTGTGGATCACAATAAACTGCAGAAAGTTCTTCAAGAGATGGGAATACCAGACCACTTGACCTGCCTCCTGAGAAACCTGTATGCAGGTCAGGAAGCAACAGTTAGAACTGGAAATGGAATAACAGACTGGTTCCAAATAGGAAAAGGAGTACGTCAAGGCTGTATATTGTCACCCTGCTTATTTAACTTCTATGCAGAGTACATCATGAGAAACGCTGGGCTGGAAGAAGCACAAGCTGGAATCAAGATTGCTGGGAGAAATATCAATAACCTCAGATATGCAGATGACACCACCCTTATGGCAGAAAGTGAAGAAAAACTAAAGAGCCTCTTGATGAAAATGAAAGAGGAGAGTGAAACATTTTTTTCCTTACCTTTCTTTTTTCTCTCCACATGTTATTGAGAGTCAGTTCCTAGGCAGGTTCATAAGAATTCTGGGGTCCACGAGTAGAAAGGGATCTGGGGTTCTCAACGAGGAGCTAGGGGTTTGGAATTCTCAAGGAGGAGGAAAGGACTTTTTTTTTTTCTTTTTTCCTCTCTGCTTTCCTCAGTCTTAGTCACATAAAAGAGGTGTTTTTTTTCCTTCTTCTTCAAGCCTGGAACTGATGATCATACAACTCAGTTTAAACTTTGTACTAGGGATTATATAACAACAAAGAATCCTGCTTGAGGACTGTTTCTTCTTCCTGAAAACCTTCTGACTAATCCTGATATCTTAGAATGTATATTATGCGAGTGGGTCTGGTAGGATCTTTCTATTGTTAAGTTCTAATCCTATTATCCTAAAATGTAAATTGTGGGTGTGAGTCTGGTGAAATTTTCACAAACTTGGTTTTTGATTTATTGTAATAACTAATTAAAAACACCCAGTTTCCCCCTCAGTCATTGTCTCCCATCAGGAATATTCCCTAAGCCTCTTATCCTTCTTCATCAGAAGGCAGACAGACTGAAAACCACAATCACAGAAAACTAACCAATCTGATCACATGGACCACAGCCTTGTCTAACTCAATGAAACTATGAGCCATCCTGTGTAGGGCCACCCAAGATGGACAAGTCATGGTGGAGAGTTCTGACAAAATGTGGTCCAATGGATAAAGGAATGGCAAACCACTTCAGTATTCTTGCCTTGAGAACCCCATGAACCATATGAAAAGGCCAAAAGATAGGGCACTGAAAATCAAACTCCCCAGGTAGGTAGGTACCCAATATGCTACTAGAGATCAGTGGAGAGCTAACTCCAAAAAGAATGAAGAGATGGAACCAAAGCAAACACAACACCAAATTGTGGATGTGACTGGTGATGAAAGTAAAGTCCGAGGCTGTAAAGAGCAATATTGCCAGAAACCTGGAATGAATCAAGGAATGAACCTGCAGTGAGTCCATGAATCATGGCAAATTGGAAGTGGCCAAATGGGAGATGGAAAGAGTGAGCATCGATATTTTAGGTATCAGTGAACTAAAATAGATTGGGGTGGGTGAAATTAACTCAGATGACCATTATATCTACTACTGTGGGCAGCAATCCCTTAGAAGAAATGGAGTAGCCATGATAGTCAACGAAAGAGTCCGAAATGCAGTACTTGGATGCAGTCTCAAAAAAGACATAATGATCTCTGTTCGTTTCTAAGGCAACCCTTCAATATCACAGTAATCCAAGTCTGTGGCCTGACGAATAATGTTGAAGAAGCTGAAGATGAACAGCTCTATGAAGACCTAAAAGACCTTCTAGAACTAACACCCAAAAAAGATGTCCTTTTCATTATAGGGGACTGGAATGCAAAAGTACAAAGTCAAGAAACACCTGGAATAACAGGCAAATTTGGCCTTGGGGTACAGAATAAAGCAGGGCAAGGGCTAACAGAGTTTTGCCAAGAGAACACACTGGTCATAGCAAACACCCTCTTCTAAAAACACAAGAGAAGACTCTAGACATGGACATCACCAGATGGTCAATACTAAAATCAGATTGATTATATTCTTGAACAGCCAAAGAGGGAGAAGCTCTATACAGTCAGCAAAAACAAGGCCGGAAGCTGACTGTGGCTCAGATTAAGAATTCCTTATTGCCAAATTTAAACTGAAATTGAAAAAAGTAGGGAAAACCATTAGAGCCTTCAAGTATGACCTAAATAAAATCCCTTAGATTATACAGTGAAAGTGAGAAATAGTTTTAAGGGACTAGATCTAATAGAGTGCCTGAAGAATTATGGATGGAGGTTTGTGACATTGAACTGGAGGCAGGTATCAGGACCATCCCCAAGAGAAAGAAATGCAAAAAGCCAAAATGGTTGTCTGAGGAAGCCTTACAAACAACTAATAAAAGAAAAGAAGCAAAAAGCAAAGGAGAAAAGGAAAGATATATCCATTTCAATGCAGAGTTTGAAAGAATAACAAGATAAGGAAGCCATCCTCAGTGATCAATGCAAAGAAATAGAGGAAAACAATGGAATGGGAAAGACTAGAGATCTTTTCAAGAAAATTAGAGATACCAAGGAATATTTTCATGCAAGGATGGGCACGATAAAGACAGAAATGATATGGACCTAACAGAAGCAGAAGATATTAAGAAGTGGCAAGAATACACAGAAGTATACAAAAAAGATCTTCATGATCCAGATAACCACGATGGTGTGATCACTAACCTAGAGCCAGACATCCTGGAATGTAAAGTCACGTGGGCCTTAGGAAGCATCACTATGAACAAAGCTAGTGGAGGTGATGGAATTCCAGTTGAGCTATTTCAAGTTCTAAAAGACGATGCTGTGAAAATGCTGCACTCAAATATGCCAGCAAATTTGGAAAACTCAGCAGTGGCCACAGGACCGGAAAAGATCCGTTCTCATTCCAATCCCAAAGAAAGGTAATGTCAAAGAATGCTCAAACTACAGCACAATTGCACTCATCTCACATGCTAGTAAAGTAATGCTCAAAATTCTCCTACCAGGTTTCAACAGTATGTAAACTGTGAACTTCCATATGTTCAACCTGGATTTAGAAAAGGCAGAGGAACCAGAGATCAAATTGCCAACATCTGCTGGATCACGGGAAAAGCAAGGCAGTTCCAGAAAAACATCTACTTTTGCTTTATTGACAATGCCAAGGCCTTTGACTGTGTGGATCAGAACAAACTGGAAAATTCTTCAAGAGATGGGAATACCAAACCACCTGACCTGCCTCCTGAGAAATCTGTATGCAGGTCAAGAAGCAACAGTTACAACTGGACATGGAACAACAGACTGTTCCAAATTGGGAAAGGAGTACATCAAGGCTGCATATTGTCACCCTGGTCATTTAACGTATGTGCAGAGTACATCATGTGAAATGCCAGGCTGGATGAAGCACAAATTGGAATCAAGATTGCTGGGAGAAATATCAATACCCTCAGATATGCAGATAACACTACCCTTATGGCAAAAAGTGAAGAAGAACTAAAGAGTCTCTTGATGAAAGTTGAAGAGGAGAGTGAAAAATTTGGCTTAAAGCTCAACATTCAGAAAACTAAGATCATGGCATCCAGTCCCATCACTTCATCTCAAATACATGGGGAAACAATGGAATTAGTGACAGACTTTATGTTTTGGAGCTCCAAAATCACTGCAGACTGTGACTGCAGCCATAAAAGTAAAAGACGCTTGCTCCTTGGAAGAAAAGCTATGACCAACCTAGACAGCTTATTCAAAAGCAGAGACATTATTTTGCCAACAAAACTCTGTCTAGTGAAAGCTATGGTTTTTGCAGTAGTCATGTATGGATGTGAGAGTTGGACTATAAAGAAAGCTGAGTGTCAAAGAATTGATGGTATTGAACCGTGGTGTTGGAGAAGCCTCTTGAGAGTCCCTTGGACTGAAAGGAGATCCAACCAGTCCATCCTAAAGGAAATCAGTCCTGAATATTCATTGGAAGGACTGATGCTGAAGCTGAAACTCCAGTACTTTGGCCATCTGTTGAGAATAACTGACTCATTGGAGAATACCCTGATGGTCAGAAAGACTGAAGGCGGGAGGAGAAGGGGAGGACAGAGGTTGAATTGGTTGGATGGCATCACCGACTTGGTGCACATGAGTTTGGGTAAGCTCCAGGAGTTGGTGATGGACAAGGAAGCCTGGTGTTCTGCAGTCCATGGAGTTGCAAAGAGTTGGACACAACTGAGCGACTGAACTGTACTGAATGAGTAAATAATTTCCTTGCTAAAGACTATCAAGGGGGACACTCTCCACCCCCTTCCACTGTCTATGTCAGAGGCTTTCTCTGTCCCTGTTTATACTTTAATAAAACTCTGCTGCACAAAAGCTCTTGAGTGAGTAAGCCTGGTCCCTGTTCTCAAAGCTAAGCCTTCTTCAGAGATCAAGAATCCGACACCGTTCACAGTAAGCTATCATCCTGCAGGCTCGTCCGGGATCTTCAGGACAAGGTAAGAAGGCTCAGAGCTTTAGCCTCTCTTCTTCTCAATATAGACATTTTCTGCCTTACCTTACTAACTCTATGGTGTATTTGTGTGAATGAATGACACACCCTGCGCGAAGCAAGTGATGAGCCCTGCTCTGTGGTTTTGTGATGCCTCATAAGACTGAAGGCAGCCCCCAAAAGGGAAGGCTTGTCGGGGGTCTGTGCCGACCTGCCAATGCCGAGACACCCAACACCCCTGGGAGGGGAGAGGCCAGAGATGGGCAAAGCGTGTGGACTGAACTTTCCTTTCTCGGTCTTTTCCTGGTCTCTTTGACCATTTTGTAATTGTATGGGGAATTAGAACGACTGTCGGATCATAGACTTTCAAGGGACTTGTGATCCATGCTGTTACTATGTACTTTTACTTAGATCCCCAAGTATGGAAGCGCCTAGCCTTGCTAAGAGCCGAAAATTACTAGAAGCACATATGGAGCAAGGTGGAACTCTGGCTCCAGGAATGTCTCTCAGGCTAGAGGTCATTCTCTTGCCTGCCTGCCTAAGGGGCCAGCGACCTGAAAATGAGTCTTTGTCATGGCTGTGCCTCCTATCTATACAGATAGAAGCACTGCTCGTGGTCACTGCTGGTGACCGTAAGGTTTTTGAGGACGCAGAGCAGTAATTGCAGGATCTGAACAGATTGGAAGTATAGTGGGCTTCTTCCTTTGGTAGTGGTAACTGTTAGTGGATCAGAGGAGGCTCTGGTGGCTTTTGTCTCAACTCCCTAGATATTCCTTTTGTGGAATCTGGGAATGAACTGGAAGGATTGGTCCTAGTAGCTTGAGGACAAAAATCACTTTTTCCTCACCCGCAAACCCTCCACCACCTCTCTTGCGATCAAATATACTGGCGTGGTGACACTCAGAAGGGGCATCTTGGTTCTTGTTCATCCCTTTATGACTCACGGCTTCTACTGCGGTCAGGACTGTACTCAGGAATGTGCCCGGGCACACGTAAAATGGATGCTTTCCCTAGTAGTCCTAGCTTGGGAAACATTCTGGGAAACTACTCTGGCAAATCAAAGAAAGGTCTTGGTGGTAAGGAACTGAAAATCAATCTGGGATGCCATCAGGTCTACCCCTGGTGAATCTCCAGTCCGCCTCGGTGGTAGAACTGGGAGGGATGAGTAAGATGCCTGCATCAGTAAGGGACAGACTAAGTCCGACCAGGGAAGGAAAGCTTCAGTGGAGAGTCTGTCTACACCCCCATCTAGAGCAGGGAGGGACTCTTTTGGTGGAAAGGAGCCACGGCTGTGGATGCTGCTTTTTTTTCTCTCTCACAGATGGGAGCTAACAGTTCCATAAACAGTCATTTGAAATGTATTTGAAAAAGTGGGACAAGTTTGATCCCCAGAGTTTCAATAGACACGCCTGATCTTCTTCTGTGATACTGAATGGCCACGGTATCCGTTAGAAGACTGGGGACGCTGGCCTGTTGAAGGGTCTCTTAATTACAATACTGTTTTACTAGACCGGTTCTGTGGAAAACAAGAGAAATGGGCAGAAGTGCCATATGTGTTGCTCTTTATTTTTATGCGAGACATTCCAGACTTGTGTCCTAAGGGTGCAGATTTGGATGTAAAACCTTCATCTCCCTCCTGTCCTCCTACTTTGCTCCTGTATCTGGGACTCCCAACTGAACAGGCTGAGAGTCGGGACACCCTTCCTGGAGGGGTTGTCTCAGTCTCAGTAGAAATTCAGATAGTATCAACTGCAATCGAGACTATTGAGAGGATCCAAAAAGTACACAGAAGACTTTAAGGGACTAACTTTACTTTATGAGCTTACTTGGAGAGATGTGGCAGATGCGACCGGCGCACTAAGCGTGGGCGGCTGCTACCGGTGCACTAAGCGAGGCCGAGAGGAGCTACCCCAAGTCTGAGGTCAGGGGCGGCAGCCGAGAGTGCCAGGCTGCGATGGTGCAGGAACGGCCAAGAGGAGCTACCCAAGTCAGAGGTCAGGGGTGGCTGCCGGGAGGAGCCACCCTCGTGCCCGATGCCAGGGGCGGTAGCCAGGAGGAGCAACTCCATGCCCGAGGCCAGGGGAGGCCTGGAGAGGTGGCTGCATGTACAAAGAGAGGTGGCTGCACGGGCGCAGGAGGGCCTAGAGGAGCGATCCCACATTGAAGGTCAGGAAGGGTGGCGGTGAGGAGATACCCCTCGTCCAAGGTAAGAGAAACCCAAGTAAGATGGTAGGTGTTGCAAGAGGGCATCAGAGGGCAGACACACTGAAACCATACTCACAGAAAACTAGTCAATCTTATCACACTAGGACCACAGCCTTATCTAACTCAATGAAACTAAGCCATGCCCGCTGGGCAACCCAAGATGGGCGGGTCATGGTGGAGAGGTCTGACAGAATGTGGTCCACTGGAGAAGGGAATGACAAACCACTTCAGTATTCTTTCTTTGAGAACCCCACGAACAGTATGAAAAGGCAAAATCATAGGATACTGAAAGAGGAACTCCCCAGGTCAGTAGGTGCCCAATATACTACTGGAGATCAGTGGAGAAACAACTCCCAAAAGAATGAAGGGATGGAGCCAAAGCAAAAACAATAGCCAGCTGTGGATGTGACTGGTGATAGACGCAAGGTCCAATGCTGTAAAGAGCAATATTGCATAGGAACCTGGAATGTCAGGTCCATGAATCAAGGCAAATTGGAAGTGGTCAAACAGGAGATGGAAAGAGTGAACATCAACATTCTAGGAATCAGCGAACTAAAATGGACTGGAATGGGTGAATTTAACTCAGATGACCATTATATCTACTACTGCGGGCAGGAATTCCCTCAGAAGAAATGGAATAGCCATCATGGTCAACAAAACAGTCCAAAATGCAGTACTTCGAAGCAATCTCAATAACGACAGAATGATCTCTGTTCGTTTCCAAGGCAAACCATTCAATATCACAGTAATCCAAGTCTATGCCCCACCAGTAACGCTGAAGAAGCTGAAGTTGAACGGTTCTGTGAAGACCTATAAGACCTTTTAGAACTAACACCCAAAAAAGATGTCCTTTTCATTATAAGGGACTGGAATGCAAAAGTAGGAAGTCAAGAAACACCTGGAGTAACAGGCAAATTTGGCCTTGGAATGCGGAATGAAGCAGGGCAAAGACTAATAGAGTTTTGCCAAGAAAATGCACTTGTCATAGTAAACACCCTCTTCCAACAACACAAGAGAAGACTCTACACATGGACATCAGCAGATGGTCAATACCAAAATCAGATTGATTATATTCTTTGCAGCCAAAGATGGAGAAGCTCTATACAGTCAGCAAAAACAAGACTAGGAGCTGACTGTGGCTCAGATCATGAACTCCTTATTGCCAAATTCAGAGTCATATTGAAGAAAGTAGGGAAAACCCCTAGACCATTCAGGTATGACCTAAATCAAATCCCTTATGATTATACAGTGGAAGTTAGAAATAGATTTAAGGGTCTAGATCTGATAGATAGAGTGCCTGATGAACTATGGAATGAGGTTCGTGACATTGTACAGAAGACAGGGATCAAGACCATCCCCATGGAAAAGAAATGCAAAAAAGAAAAATGGCTGTCTGAGGAGGCCTTACAAATAGCTGTGAAAAGAAGAGAGGCGAAAAGCATAGGAGAAAAGGAAAGATATAAGCATCTGAATGCAGAGTTCCAAAGAATAGCAAGAAGAGATAAGAAAGCCTTCTTCAGCGATCAATGCAAAGAAATAGAGGAAAACAACAGAATGGGAAAAACTAGAGATCTCTTCAAGAAAATTAGAGATACAAAGGCAACATTTCATGCAAAGATGAGCTTGATAAAGGACAGAAATGGTCTGGACCTAACAGAAGCAGAAGACATTAAGAAGAGGTGGAAAGAATACACAGAAGAACTCTACAAAAAAGATCTTCACGACCCAGATAATCACGATGGTGTGATCACTCATCTAGAGCCAGACATCCTGGAATGTGAAGACAAGTGGGCCTTAGAAAGCATCACTACAAACAAAGCTAGTGGATGTGATGGAATTCCAGTTGAGCTGTTTCAAATCCTGAAAGATGATGTGGTGAAAGTGCTGCACTCAATATGCCAACAAATTTGGAAAACTCAGCAGTGGCCAGCACTTCCCTGGTGGCTCAGAGGTTAAAGCATCTGCCTCCAATGTGGGAGACCCGGATTCGATCCCTGGGTCAGGAAGATCCTCTGGAGAAGGAAATGGCAATCCAATCCAGTATTCTTGCCTGGAGAATCCCATGGATGGAGAAGCCTAATAGGTTATAGTCCATGGGGTCGCAAAGAGTTGGACACGACTGAGCAACTTCACCTTCATCTTACCAGCTTGGCCACAGGACTGGAAAAGGTCAGTTTTCATTCCAATCCCAAAGAATGGCAATGCCAAAGAATGCTCAAACTACCACACAGTTGCACTCATCTCACTTGCTACTAAAGTAATGCTCAAAATTCTCTGAGCCACGCTTCAGCAATACGTGAACCGTGAAATCCCTGATGTTCAAGCTGGTTTTAGAAAAGGCAGAGGAACTAGAGATCAAATTGCCAACATCCGATGGATCATGGAAAAAGCAAGACAGTTCCAGAAAAACATCTATTTCTGCTTTATTGACTATGCCAAAGCCTTTGACTGTGTGGATCACAATAAACTGGAAAATTCTGAAAGAGATGGGAATACCAGACCACCTGACCTGCCTCTTGAGAAACCTGTATGCAGGTCAGGAAGCAACAGTTAGAACTGGACATGGAACAACAGACTGGTTCCAAATAGGAAAAGGAATACATCAAGGCTGTATATTGTCACCCTGCTTATTTAACTTATATGCAGAGTACATCATGAGAAACTGCTGGCTGGAAGAAAGCACAAGCTGGAATCAAGATTGCTGGGAGAAATATCAATAACCTCAGATATGCAGATGACAGCCACCTCTTATGGCAGAAAGTGAAGAGGAACTAAAAAGCCTCTTGATGAAAAGTGAAAGTGGAGGGTGAAAAAGTTGGCTTAAAGCTCAACATTCAGAAAACGAAGATCATGGCATCCGGTCCCATCACTTCCATGGAGAAATAGATGGGGAAAAGAGTGGAAACAGTGTCAGACTTTATTTTGGGGGGCTCCAAAATCACTGCAGATGGTGACTGCAACCAGGAAATTAAAGACGCTTACTCCTTGGAAGAAAAGTTATGACCAACCTAGATAGCATATTGAAAATCAGAGACATTACTTTGCCGACTAAGGTCCGTCTAGTGAAGGCTATGGTTTTTCCAGTGGTCATGTATGGATGTGAGAGTTGGAGTGTGAAGAAGGCTGAGAGCCGAAGAACTGATGCTTTTGAACGGTGGTGTTGGAGAAGACTCTTGAGAGTCCCTTGGACTGCAAGGAGATCCAACTAGTCCATTCTGAAGGAGATCAGCCCTGGGATTTCTTTGGAAGGAATGATGCTGAAGCTGAAACTCCAGTACTTTGGCCACCTCATGTGAAGAGTTGACTCATTGGAAAAGACTCTGATGCTGGGAGGGATTGGGGGCAGGAGGAGAAGGGGATGACAGAGGATGAGATGGCTGGATGGCTTCACTGACTCAATGGACGTGAGTCTGAGTGAACTCTGGGATTTGGTGATGGACAGGGAGGCCTGGTGTGTTGTGATTCATGGGGTCACAAAGAGTCGGACACGACTGAGTGACTGAACTGAATTGAATGTATGTATTGGGACAGATGCTAACTCCTGACGCGAAAACTTGAATTTTGGAGAAGATGCTACTTTTAGAGATGAATGGCTTGAACATAAAACAAGGGCAAGAGGGAACATGAAATAGCCCTCCTTCCTATTAGGAGCCAAGCAGTTCCTATAACAGAGCTACTTTGTCAGACGTATTCTTGAAGGACTCAAGTGAGTGTGTGCTAAGACTGACATATGCTAAGTTGTTTGACATAGAATAGGGAGAGAAAGAACAGGGAGACATAGAACAGGGAGATAGAGAAAGTCCTGGTAAATTCCTAGATAGACTAATGGGAGGCTCTCCACAAATTTACTGATGTTGATATCGAAATTACAGATGGCGAAATGATCTTAAAAGATAGGTTTCTCAGTAGGCTCCGGATATCTGCTGTAATTTATGAAATCAGGGTATGGACCAAATCAGTCTTTAGATAATTTGTTGCAACTGGCTCAGACGGTATATTATGGTAGAGAATACGAGGAGGAAAATAGGAGGAAAAAAGAACCAGGCAAAAGATTGAAGCCCCAACAATGGCTGTTAGACCTGCTCTGAAATAGCCTGAGAAAAACGCCCAGAGGGACCCAAGTGAAAGGGGATGAGCTTGTTATTCCTGTAGGAAGGAAGGGCATCTCAAGCAGAATTGCTCCCAGCTCCATGTCCAGTCTGCAAGGGACCACACTGGAGAAGAGAGTGCCCTCCAAGGTTTAGGTTCCAGGGGTCGGACTCTCAAGACAACTGGGACCAAAGGTGCCTGGGGTTCCCCACACAAGCTCCCAACCTATTAACACCTGAAGAACCCCAGGTATTAATACCTGGAGGACCAATCAGTCAATTTTCTTTTGGACACCAGGGCAACTTTCTGCTCCTTAAAGCCCCTGGTCTGCTTTCCTCCTGATCTACTACAGTAATGGGGCTGTCTGGATGAGCCAAATCTATTTCAATCATTGATTTGAAGAATGCTTTCTAGAGTTAAAGCTATGTTAGATCATCCTCTACCTATGACTTTAAGACAATTGAGAGGATCCCTGGGCATTACAGGCTACTGCCACATTTGGATTCCAGGTTATGGGGACTTATCCATCCTTTATATAAAGTTATAACTGGGACTCAGCAGGCCCAAACCAACAAGCTGGTTTGGTCCCTAAAGACTCAAAAGGCTTTTAAGTCTCTTTAAACTGCTCTCTTGCAGGCTGTCACTTTGAGCTTGCCCGCAGGATCAGAGTTTATTACTGAGAAAAAAAACAGGCTATGGCCACATGGCTTAGCAGTAATTGTTACTATTGTTTTGCTAATGTGTAAAGCTCAAAAGTTTATAAATGGGTGAAATTTTACTGTACTGACTTCTCCTGATGTAAGTGGGATCTTAAACTCTAAAGTTCAGAGCAACAATGCTTCATCTTTAAAGCTGTTATAACTCAAGAGTTGTCAAAAATTCTAGGAATAGAATATCACTTACACTGTTCCTGGAGACCCAATCTTCAGAAGCTGAAAAGGCTAATAGCATTAAGAGGCATCTGTGTAAGCTAACTCAGGAAACACAAGACAGTTGGTTTAAAGTTCTACCTGTAGCTTTAATGAGGACTTGAACTGCCACTAAGAAGGTATTCTCTCTATGACAGACTGTTTTTATCCACAGATCTTGAAGCTTTAAAATTAACTATGTGACTCAGCTTTTAGCTTTTCAACAGACATTACCAGGAGGTTAACTCCTGACTCAGCCTTTGAGTCAAACTAGCCACTGTTTGGGAGAAGGCAATGGCAACCCACTCCAGTACTCTTGCCTGGAAAATCCCATGGATGGAGGAGCCTGGTAGGCTGCAGTCCATGGGGTCGTGAAGAGTTGGACACGACTGAGCGACTTCATTTTCACTTTTCACTTTCATGCACTGGAGAAGGAAATGGCAACCCACTCCAGTGTTCTTGCCTGGAGAATCCCAGGGACGTGGGAGCCTGGTGGGCTACTGTCTCCGGGGTCGCACAGAGTCAGACACGACTGAAGTGACTTAGCAGCAGTAGCAGAAGTGTTTATTAGACGCTGAGTCTCTGGTTCTTTTGTTCTAACCGGTAGGTGCTTGAGCCTTTCTCTTGTGTGTCACTGGGGTCTGGGAGACTTCAGCTTTTCTATGAACAAGAGACAGAAGAGAAAGACATATATTATATGGTATCACTTATCTGTGGAATCTAAACAAAGGGTACAAATGAACTTCTCTACAAAACAGGAATAGAGGTGCTTACATACAAAACAACTTATGATTATCAGGCCGTGAGAGGTGAAGGAATAAATTGGGAGATGTGGATTAACATACCTTTCACTTCATCTCACTACTATGCATAAAGTGAATAAGGAATGAGGGCCTATATAACACAAGGAATTCTACTAAATACTCTGTAATGAGCTATATGGAGGAAAAAAACCTTAAAAAGAATGGATAAATGTATATGTATTGTGTTGTTCCCTTGCTCAGCGGTGTCCAGAGTTTGCGACCCGATGGACTGCAGCATGCCAGGCTTCCCTGTCCTTCGCTGTCTCCTGGAGTTTGCTCAAATTAATGTCCATTTTGTCAGTGATGCTATCTAACCATTCTCTGTCACCCCCTTCTCCTCTTGCCTTCAATCTTTCCAGATCATTGTCTTTTCCAATGAGTCCGATATTTGCATCAATTGGCCAAAGTATTGGAGCTTCAGCATAAGCATCAATCCTTCCAGTGAACATTCAGGGTTGATTTACTTTAGGATTGACTGGTTGATCCCCTTGTTGTCCAAGGGACTCTCAAGATTCTTCTCTATCACCACAATCCAAAAGCATCAATTCTTTGGTCAACTTTGTTTATGGACCGACTCTCACATCTGTACTTGCTACTGGAAAAACAACAGCTTTGACATTAGGGACCTTCGTTGGCAAAGTGATACCTTTGCTTTAAAATACACTATCTACTTTTATGATACCTTTCCTCTCAAGGAGCAGGCCGTCTTTTCATTTCCTGATTGCAGCCACCTTTAGCAGTGAGGCCCCGGCGGTCGCCCCCCGGCCGCCTCACCCTCCCACTGCCCCTACGCAGGCCTGATTTCTCTCTGGCCGGGCCCTTGACCGCCGGGCTCCGCTCGGGCCGCCTCCAGGCCGCTCCGCCTTTTCACTGCGCGTGCGCAGAACGTCACACACCCGGAAGCGGAGAGCTGCGAGCAGAGGTCTCAGCGCAAAGTGAGTTTCTCTTTTTCTAGTCAAGTCTTCCTCTCGCAGTTGTCTTTCCTCTGTACCGTGGGTTGAGGGTCCCTGCTGCATCTAAATCTCCGCTCCCGTCCCACCATCCCCAGCAAATTCAGATGTCCCTGTGTGGCGAAGAGGCGCCTCCATTTTGCTTTAAACTCGCTCTGAAGCGGATGCCTGCGTTTGAACCCTGAGACGCCTCATTTCGCAGCTCTGCTGCTTAAAACCAATTTCTGATGTCAGTGACTCCTCTGCCCTTCCTGCACCGCGTGAAATTCTCTTGGGCGATGTGGGTTTATTCGCTCTGCGGTCCCCAGGCTCGCGCTCTCGCTCCCAGGAGGCCGCGCCGGCCCCCGCTCCCGGAGAGGCCCGGTTCTCTCCCACGTCCTGGGATCCTGGAGAGCGCGCCGCGCTCCTGAGACTCCCAGCCGCTCAGTCGTCGCGTCTCATCTGGCCGGTAGTTCTGCCCCTCAGGCATTCGTTTCTTAGACCCTTTCCCCCGACCCCGTGTCGGGGGAGGTGCCTGGGCCAGTCACGTGACACCCATGGTTCTGTGTCCCAAATAAAACCTGCCAGAATTTGGCTCTTGCGGGAGGGGGCTTCTTATTCAGTTGCCATTCCTGCAAATAGGTGGCCGGAGGGGGTTCAGGAGAAGCAGAGACGGCGACCTCGAGAGAAATAGAAAATTGAAAATATCATGAGGGAAAAACGATGGCAATGAAGAGGATTGGTGAGGAGACTTGCGAAGAGATAGCAGCGTGAAAGAGCCTTGAAGGTAACGGTGGATAAATGAGAGAAATTTAGAGAAAAGCAGGATCTTCAGAAAGTTAAAGGTGAGCAACATATGGAGATGGTGGTGTTGAGTGTGAGTCTTTGCGACCCCTGTATCTCCCAGAGTCTGCTCAAATTCATGTCCAGGGATGCTGTGTAACGTCTGACCCTCTGCCCGCTCCTTCTATATCCTTCAAGGGAGACGGGCTGTAAATCACGGGTCCTAAAGAGGGCGACAGGGGAGAGGCAGTTCACACAGAGAGCCGGAAAAGGGTTGGAACCTTGACCTACAGACAGTATCATGCTGGCAGAGAAAGGGGAGTACTAGTGAACAGAAACAGTGACAGACTTTATTTTCCTGGGCTCCAAAATCACTGTAGATGGTGACTGCAACTATGAAATTAAAAGGTGCTTGCTCCTTGATAGAAAAACTATGACCAACCTAGACAGCATATTAAAAAGCAGAGACATTACTTTGCCGACAAACATCTATAGTCAAAGCTATGGTTTTTCCAATAGTTATGTGTGCATGTGAGAGCTGGACCATAAAGAAAGCTGAGCGCTGAAGAGTTGATGGTTTTGAACTGTGGTGTTGGAGAAGACTCTCGAGAGTCCCTTAGACTGCAAGGAGACCAAACGGCTCAATCCTAATGGAAATGTGTCCTGAATATTCATTGGAAGGGCTGATGCTCAAGCTGAAGGTTCAATACTTTGGGCTCCTGATGAGAAGAACTGAGTCATTGGGAAAGACTGTTGCTGGATAAGATTGAAGGTGGGAGGAGAAGGGGCCAGCGTCACCGGCTGGATGGACATGAGTCTGAGCAAACTCCAGGAGTTGGTGATGGACAGGGAAGCCTGGCATGCTGCAGTCCATGGGATCCCAGAATCCGACTCGACTGAGCAACTGAACTGAGTGATTGATTGGAGGAGCTGAGAAAGTAAGAGAGCTGAAGAGAAGCGTTGCACTTGGAGGTGCCAGAGAGTTTGGAGGAAGGGAGGGCAGACGTGGAGGAAGAAAGGCAGAAATACAGGGAGATTTTGGATTATCAGGGAGGTTGGAGAGTAAGCATCTTTATGGGGAACAGATGGCAGAGAGAGGCCAGACGGGAGTCAGGGAAGAAGTAGAGAGGAGAGGCACAGCAGGAGAACCGAGGAGAAGACAAAGGGAGACAGAAAGAAGTAGGGAAACAGATAAACCAAATGAAGTGGAAACAAGTAGTGTGCAGGTGGTGGTGAGGACTAAATCCAGAAGAGTGCTGAATCAATTGAATAAATAATTAAGTCATGATGTATTGATTTTTAGCTTTACAATCTAATAAATTTGAATCTTGCTCCTTTAAATTATGCACAGGAGGATGGTAATTGCAGTACTTCTGTCTGTAAGGCTTGTGGTTGTTGTAATTATTTATATTGAAAGATAACATCCATGTGCAGAGTCTGTTGAATTGGGGAATAAGGCAGTGACTTGACTCACAGAGGTGGGTCACCTGCTTCCCTTTTCCTGGTGTGGAGTAGAGGTTGTGGGAGAGAAGTGGTTAAAGCATTGACAGTCTGTTACTACATGGTACCTTTTCAGGGAACTTTAAACATGTTCTTAGTGATGGTTTTCCTTTTTGGTTTCTCCTTTGTTTACAGTTAATTCTTTTTTAGCTTGGGATAAAGATTAGTTCATTTAAATATCTACTTTGTTGTAAACAACTATTCACATCTGAAAAGAGTTGGTGGTCTCCTGAAGTTAGTTCATGTTATTCTTTTGTAAATATGCTGTCTTGTCAATTGGTTTTTATTTTTTTCCACTTTGCACCAGAGTTTTTCAATGAAAAAAATTTTAATAATCTGATTAACTTAGGTTTGTTTCACATTTATTTGAAGCCCATTTCCTGTCTTCTCTTTACATTATATGTTGGAAACATTTTTCTGGTAACTAGTAAATAGTTGTAAACTATTTTGATGAGTACTTAGTAAGGATGTCAGTGATCTTTTTTCTTTAATCAGGACAAAATTTAACCAGTTAGTATGATGGTCCATTTTCCTCTCATGTGGTCTGGTGACCAGTGAGCTATGAGTTAATCTGATGATGTTTACTCAGGTCCAGAAGCTGAGCAAAAGTGACTCCTGAAATGACTGGCCAAATTGGGTGTGTGACTGTGTTTTTCTGGGAGGGAGTTCCCACTTGTTATTAGAATTTGAAATGAATCTCAGTTTTCCACAATGCAAAGGACAACTGTAGGATGGAGGTGGGCGCATGGGCTCAGAGTCAGAGAGAATCATGAGCTGTTTTCTGTGAATAAAGGCTGATGTACAGGGAGGCCTCCCACATCCACTGGCTTCCCTGTGTCCTCAGGGAAGCATCTTGACTCCTCAGGTGGCTCCACAGCCCTTTGTCATCCTCAGGTTGCTGCCAGGGTCTCCAGCCTCATCCTGGGAGCGGACCCCATTCTCATGGTCAGTCTGTCCTGGTCACATTCACTTAGTCCTTGTTCGTAGACACCAAAACCTTCTGTCTTGGATCTTAGGTTTTTCTTCTGCCTTTGGTCATTAAATTGTGACCGTGGCTGTCTCTTTCTATTCCTTCAGCTCTAGGCTAGGGAGGTAGCCATATCTCCTTCTGATATTCGCTGTCAAGTTAGCCATGTTTACTGCGTCTGTATCACCCTCATCAGACATGCCCTTCTCTTTTAATTATTTGGAGTGGCTCCTGTTTTCCCTTCATGGAGGGTGCACCGTGTTCCTGTTCCTCCCAGGATGCTTTCAGCATTTCACTCTCGGGGTGAGGACTAGGACTGTGCGATGGGCACTAGGACTGTGGGCTGGGCACACACTTCTTATTCTAGCTCCACCTTACTGCAGCAGGAGTCAAAATAAAGCCTTCCCTGAATTTCTCCTTTGGTCTCTTAACTAATGCAGTTGATTAAAGAGCCCAGGTTCCAGGTCAGTAACATACACACAAGCGAACACACACATATATAATGACATATTGTGCACCCATAAAAATGACAATTTTTGTCACTTGGGACAATTGGATGAATGTAGAAAACATTGTGCTAAGTGAATTAAGACAGACAGGAAAAGACTGATTCTATATGTGCTTCCATTATGTGAAATGTGAGAAAGTGAAAATCACTAGTAGCAGACAGTGGGATGGTGGTTACCTGGGGGTGGGAGGTTGGGAGGATGGGGAGATGTTGGTCGAAAGGTACAGATTTGAGTTGTAAAATGAGTGTGTCTTGGGGAGGTACGTGCAGCATGCTGACCGTAGATAATCCTGTGTTACTGGAAATTTGACAGGAGAATAAATCGTCAGTGTTGTCACCACACACAAACCATGGGAATTTGGAGGTGATGGATGTGCTGGTTAGTGGTTTGTGATAAATATTTCAAAGTGTATACCTGTGTCACATGGTCACAACGTGCATGGAATGTATACACAACACCTTCTTGATAGGCTGTTTTATGTCAGTAAAGCTGGTAAAGAAGAAAGTGGGATGTAGGCTGGACTTGAATCCTTGAGTGGTGTTCAACCCAGGCTTCACATGAGATCATGAGGCATTTTGCCCAGGCATGTTTTGTGCCCTTCGCCTATCAGACACGCTCCTCAGGTTCTCGTGTGGGGCCTCGCCCCAGGAATGTGCACAGGCCGCAGATGATTCCGATCTACATTGAGCCCAGGGCTCTTAGTCTCCCCTTCTGAGACTGAGATCAAGCCCTGGGGGAGGGGAGGGCGCTCTGCTCTGAGTGGGGCTGGACCAGGGCCTGCTGTGTAACCTGAGGGGATTGTGGGGTCAGCGGAGGTGCCCCCTGCTGCTGTGTACATGAGGCCTCACCAGGAGGGGAGTGTGATCCGAGGGAAAGTGTGGGAAAGTCCTGTGGACTCTATGCGGGAGTTGACTGTCCTGAGTCCCTCCTGAGATAGTGGGCACAGAGAACTGTCTGTTCGTCATGGTGGGGGCTTCACTGTGTGTGTGGTTGGGGCTCAGGAAGGGGGTGTGTTGACTGTAAGCATTAAACACCATGTTTTCCACCTTTTTGATACGCCTTGAAGATTCGTGTTACCTGAGGGTGAAGCCCAGTAGATGAGGAAGATGAAAGAAAACAAGTCAGGCCTGGCTCTTTCTCAGGTAAGGTCATATTCTCAGTTGATTCTCAATCTGTCCCTCCTGAAATACCTGTCTTTGGACTGGCTAATCTTCTCTGACTCTGAAGTGTCCTGTCTGACTCCTGAACATGCATACTCATCTGTGCCTTATCTCAGGGCCAGTTGTCTCCACTTAGATCCCATCTCCCCATGACCTTGTGATCTGGCCCTTGTGAGGAGGCTCCCTTGGCCACTGTTCTGGGAAGGACTTCTCACCCACCGGTTGGAGACAGGGTCTCAGTGCTGTTGGGCAGCAGGGATTGCTTAGGGCCCATCTGGATGTGCTATCTGCTCTCTGTCAACCAGGGTAAAGAAGCTGCACGTAGATGTGAGGTACTAACATGCACAGTACATGCTGAAATCTGGAAAAGAGGCCAAGGAGAGGGAATCAGTCCTGACTTTTTATAGTACATTTAAAACTAAATTAGGACCTCCTTGAAATTTTAAGTGTTTGGAAGTGAAATGGAAAGTTCAGAAACAGACCTCAGGGCTAGAGAGTGTTTTTAAGCTATGAAATATAGTTTGCTGATTATTCATTCTTCCTTTTTGGCTGCACGATGCAGCTTGCAGGGTCTTAGTTCCTTGAGGAAGCATTGAACCTGAAACCCTGTGGTGGAAGTACGAGATCTTAAACCCTGGACTAATAGGGAATTCCTCCAACTTTCCTAATCTTGATGGCAATATTTGCTCATGGAATAAAAAGATAAACTTTGGATTTTGTTAATAACTACATATGTATCATTAGCAATAATATCATATTATTATATTTAAGTATACTTTGCTGCTGTACTGGCTCTTCATTGCTTCAGTGGCTTTTATCTAGTTCTGGCGTGTGGTGGCTACTCTCTAGTTGTGATGTATGGGCCCCTCATTATGGTGGCTTCTCTCATCTTGCAGCACACACTCTAGAGCACACTGGCTTCAGTAGTTTCACCTACTGGACTCTAGAGCTCTGGCTCAGAAATTGAGGCTCACGGGCTTATTTGCCCCTTGGCTTGTGGGATGTTACTGGTTCAGATACCAAACCTGGGTCTCTTGCACTGGCCAGTGGATTCTTTACCACTGAGCCACCATGGAAGCCCTCATATTATTTGTAAATACAAGTATTTTTATTCTGATTAGAATAAATCTTCTGTATATTATTTCCTGCTTGTTTTTCATTTTTTTGAAGTAGGATAAGATAATGTTGAGGATTTCCCTGGTGGTACAGTGGAATGTGCCTGCCAATGTACGGTGCACGGGTCCCATCCCATGTCCAGGAAGATGCCTTAGAGCAACTATGCCCATGTGCCACAACTACTGAGCGTGAGCTCTGGAGCCCGGGAGCCATAACTACTGAAAACCCACACATTTTAGACCCTGTGCTCCAAAACATGAGAAGCCTGTGCACTGCAGCTGCAAATACAGAAAGCCTCCTCACAGCAACAAAGTCCCAGCAAAACCAAAATAATTAACTTTCAAAAAAGACATAGACTTTTTTCCTGTGGGAGCCGCCGGGGTGAGAGGAGCGTGGCCTTCTCCTCTCCCCACCATGGCGTGTGCTCGTCCACTGATATCAATGTACTCCGAAAAGGGGGAGTCATCTGGCAAAAATGTCACTTTGCCTGCTGTGTTCAAGGCTCCCATTTGACCCGATATTGTTAACTTTGTTCACACCAGCTTGCGCAAAAACAACAGACAGCCCTATGCTGTCAGTGAATTAGCAGGTCATCAAACCAGTGCTGAGTCTTGGGGTACCGGCAGAGCTGTGGCTCGAATTCCCAGGGTTCGAGGTGGCGGGACTCACTGTTCCGGTCAGGGTGCTTTTGGAAATATGTGTCGTGGGGGCTGTATGTTTGCACCAACCAAGACCTGGCGACGTTGGCACCGCAGAGTGAATACAACGCAGAAGCGATACGCCATCTGCTCTGCACTGGCTGCCTCAGCCTTACCGGCGCTGGTCATGTCTAAAGGTCATCGTATAGAGGAAGTTCCTGAACTTCCTTTGGTGGTGGAAGATAAAGTTGAAGGCTACAAGAAGACCAAGGAGGCTGTTTTGCTTCTGAAGAAACTTAAGGCCTGGAATGATATCAAAAAGGTCTACGCCTCTCAGCGAATGAGAGCCGGCAAAGGCAAAATGAGAAACTGGCGCTGCATCCAGCGCAGGGGACCCTGCATCATCTATAATGAGGACAATGGGATCATCAAGGCCTTCAGAAACATCCCTGGAATTACTCTGCTTAATGTAAGCAAGCTGAACATTTTGAAACTTGCTCCTGGTGGTCACGTGGGACGTTTCTGCATTTGGACTGGAAGTGCTTTCCGAAAGTTAGATGAGCTCTATGGCACTTGGCGTAAAGCAGCCTCCCTCAAGAGTAACTACAACCTCCCCATGCACAAGATGCTCAATACAGACCTTAGCAGAATCTTGAAAAGCCCAGAAATCCAAAGAGCACTCCGAGCACCACGCAAGAAGATTCATCACAGAGTCCTGAAGAAGAATCCACTGAAAAACCTGAGAATCATGTTGAAGCTTAACCCGTACTCAAAGACCATGCGCCGGAACACCATTCTTCGGCAGGCCAAGAATCACAAAATCCGCATGGATAAGGCAGCAGCAGCACTAGAAGCCAAATCAGATCAGAAGGGGGTTCAGGGCAAGAAGCCCGTGGTGGGAAACAAAGAAAAGAAGGCTGTTGGTGATAAGAAGCTGAAGAAGCCTGTGGTGGGAAAAAAGGCTGCAGGGACCAAGAAACCAGCAGCTGAAAAGAAGCCCACAGAAAAGAAACCCACCTCAGAGGAAAAGAAGGCTGCTGCATAAACTTAAATTTGTTTATTCCATAAATGCCAAATCATTTTGGACAGCTAATTTTGAATAAAGACTTGAACAAAGAGGCAAAAAAAAAAAAAAAAGACATAGAATGTGGACAAATTACAGAAGTACAGTTGATTCATTTTTAATGTCCCAAAGATGCGGAAATACACATGAATAAAAGAAAATGAGAGTATCATCCCAGAATGTGTTAAAAGGCATCACCTTGGAGTAGGAGATGGCCACTCACTCCAGTATTCTTGCCTGAAAATCCCACGAACAGAGGAGCATGGCAGGCTACCAAGAGGTTGCAAAGATCTGACACGACTGAGCAACTAAGCAACAACAACCTCCACACACAGCAGAGTGAGCTCTGAAAAACAAATCTAAACCTCTGATTTACCTCCTGCAGATTCTTTGGTGACTTCCAGTTACTTTTGGAATAAAGCCCTAAATCCAAAGACCTTGTAGAAAGCAGCCTCTACCTGGCATCACCCCTCTTT
This sequence comes from Capra hircus, assembly GCF_001704415.2. Lineage (NCBI taxonomy): Eukaryota > Metazoa > Chordata > Mammalia > Artiodactyla > Bovidae > Capra > Capra hircus. The sequence goes on along the minus strand of NC_030825.1, from coordinate 60,790,955 downwards.
GTTCCCTGTGTCCCAGTTAGACTGGCTGACTTTCTGTTCACTAAATACCTTCCTGCTTCAGAGCCAGCACTCAGGCTGTTCTCTCAGCTTGCAACACTCTTCCATTTCCCACCTTGCCAATCCTAAGTGTTTCTTCCTCATGGAGACCTTGTGTGATTTCTTGATGTACGTCAAGACTTTCCGATAAATCTTCTCTTAGCACTAGGCCTGTTTCAGAGCACAGGTTGCAATAGTAACTTTAAAATGACGGATGTAATTGGGTGGCTGGCTGCTAGACTGTAAGCTCCATTATGTTCACTGCTGTCTTCCCAGTTTGGGGCCCATGTTGACACTCAGTAAATTTGGATGGAAAGAAAAAATAGACAGGTCTTCCTTGTTTAAACCAGTTGTGTGTTTACATTTGCATGTGTGAGTGCATGGATCTGTAATTCCATGGTTTTATTACAGAACATCATCTCATAAGCATGTTTTGTGCTTTGTAACAGTTGAAATTGTGTCTTAAGTGTTTTCCATGCCGTTAAGTTTTTTTCTACCTCATCATGTGAATGATGGAAACAGTAGTAAGAGTATTGACATTGTGTGGTTGGTGGGAAGAGCGGGTGACCCTGTAGTGACCATTTATCCTATAGTCGTGTCCGACTCTTTGTGACCCAATGGGCCATAACCCTTCAGGCTCCTCTGTCCCTGGAACTCTCCAGGCAAGAATGTGGGAGTGGGTTGCCATGCCTTCCTCCAGGGGGATCTTCCCCCGGAGATATCAACACCATGTCCCCTGCATTGCAGGCGGATTCTTTACCGCTGAGCCTCAGGGCAACCCAGATACCTACATATGATACTGCATATTATAGTGTTCCCTGTGCATTCAGAAGGAGGAAGATAGTAAATTAATTTGTGAATATTTTTCTGTCCATCTATCATGTCTGTCTTTCCATGGCTGACAAAAGATCTGGGATTCTACATCTCCATTGCACTTCAGCTTTCTTGAGCTTGTTTCAGGTATTCTCAGGGAACTCTCTCTGGATGCACTTTGCTGCTCTGGTACTTAACTCCTGATTCTTTAGGTTCAGTCATCAGTCACAACCACCTGACCTCAGGTGCTGTTGTCTCATTTCTTAACTGTTTGATCTGCATGCGAATTCTTAGAATGACAGAGTTTTCGCTCCAGTCAGATGGACACAGATCTTTCTCTAATGTAGCTGTCATGTTGATGATAAGTTCATCTGTGTAAAATCTTTAGAGTATTGCTTAGTGTGTAGGAAGTGCTGAAACACTGTCATCAGTGTGATGACATCATAATCATCACAATGTGTGTTCTTTGAAAGCCACTGTGGACTTTGTCGTCTCTGAAGACACCGGTCTTGCTGTAACTCATCTAGATAGTGAATGTCCCTCTGTGTGTAGAGTGTAACACTTCTGCATAGACAACTCACTGATTGAATTTTATTTGTATATTCTTCATGTATTGTCCACACAAGTGACAAATTCATATTGATTGGAAGATGTCATAGTCTTATGAAACAAGAGGAAATTAGAGAGCCACAGTTTGTTCCAAATAGCTTTTAATGGATCTATCAGAATGTTACATTACCTGAATTGATCCTTACCCCTCTCACCTTTCCTCATTTCGTGTGAAAATAAGAATCCTCCTCGATCGCCTGTTAGTGAAATGTGCTTTCATTTCAGACACAGTTGACCGTTGAGGATGTGGACATCAAGTTCACTCCAGAGGAGTGGGAATGCCTGGACCCTGCTCAGAGGGCCTTGTACTGGGATGTGATGGAGGAGACCTACAGGAACCTGGCTGTCTGTGGGTGAGGATCGCTTCCCTGTGAAGTTGGAATTTGGTGTGGGGGTATCTCTGTATTTTCCCTCTGTGTCTCTTGGGAGCCCATGTTTTGCTTGACTGAGTTCATAGCCTTGTTGATTCCGACTTGAAAATACTTTGTGACTGGCATCAGGTGCTTAAGCTCATGCTTTCTTCAGGTGATCTGCGCACTGTGTGATACACAAGTTTCTCCACAGCTTGAGTATTTATAAAGCTGATTTCCAACTTTGAAAATATCCAATCCCCGTTTTCTCCCCCTGTGTTCTTGGCTCAGTGGTTCCTGGAGAGGAGCTAGATGCGTGGGTGCCTGTGTGCTCAGTCGGTGCAGTCGTGCCTGACTCTGCGACCCAGTGGACCGTAGCCCTCCAGCTCCTCTGTCCATGGCATTCTCCTGGCAAGAGTACTGGAGTAGGTTCCCATGCCCTCGTCCAGGGGGATCTTCCCTCTCAGGGGTCGAACCCACGTCTCCTGCGTGGCAGGTGGATACTTTACCTTTGTGCCCCGGGGAAGCCCAGGTATCTGTGTATTATACTGTATATTATACTGTTTCCTGTGCATTCAGAAGGATGCAGATAGTAAATTAATTTGCAGATATTTTTCTGTCCGTCTGTAATGTCCATCACTTCTTGGCTGACAAAAGAGGTGGGATTCTACACCTGGCAATGCAGGAGGCACAGGGTCTAGGTCCTCTCTAAAGCAGGCCTGTGAGCTTGTTTCTAACCTGGCTGGACACTGCCCTGACTATGAGTGCCCTGACTGCTTACTGTGAGTGCAAGGCTTGCAGCACCAGAGATAAGATAGGGGACAAATCTTGAGATTGTCGAGCCCTTGGAGGGACCTCTGGCCTACTCAGCTGCAGGCTTAGCACCATTATAGGCTTTTTAAGACAAACAAATAGCATTAACAGAAAAACAGAGGTGCTATTTGCTCACAGATTGCTGATGATAACAGATAGCATCCTGGGATTATAAGGGGGAACCCGAAACTGCAATCTTTGAAGTCTCACCCATGACCGTAACATGCTGCCTGGGACCTTTTCCCCACTGGGTCTCCAGATGGGCTGTGTCCCGGGACTTCCCAGTGCTGTTTGAGTCTGGATGTTGGTCAGAACCCAATTTGGTGATGTATCTTCTGCTGTTTCTACTTCTCTTTGCTTTTATTGTTAGCATATTGAAAGTCAGCTCAATAATTCTATAAGTATGTGTATTATTTATTTCTACAGAACAAGTCGCTAATTTTGTTAACAAATCTTTGAACCTGAGACAAAGGTGACAACGTTTGGCAAAACTTTAATTGGCCCTGTGAGCAGTATTTGTGAGACAGAATGCCACTCCACAGGAAAAAGGAGATTAAGGTTGATGAAGTTTTTATTCCCTAATGTGAAAGTTCGCCTTACTACTAGTTAGCTCATACATGGGATGTCTACACTGGATGGTGTGAGAATTGGAACCTTAAATAAAGAGGGCTGTACCCTTAGAAGTTACTGAATATTTGTGACTCTCGCCCATTGAGAAAGGATAAGAATCTGCCCTGCTGGATGAGAGTCTGAATCCTCCTCTCCTATCATAAGGTACATAAAATGAAAGTGAAAGTTGCTCAGTCCTGTTGGACTCTTTGCAACCCCATGGAATATAGAGTCCATGGAATTCTGCAGGCCAGAATACTGGAGTGCGTAACCTTTCCCTTCTTCAGGGGATCTTCCCAACCCAGGGATTGAACCCAGGTCTCCCCTTCATTGCAGGAGGATTCTTTACCAGCTGAGCCACCAGTGAAGTAACGTGAGGTACATAAAGGTAAATTAAAATTGTCGGAAAAGAAGTTACACCTGGAAACAGAATTGTGCAATTAGTGAGGATGATTGTCCATATTACAATGTCAAATTATATCTCAGCTGATCAGCTCCTCACTTTTTAAGTGGGCTCCCTCTTGAGCTGGCCCACAGCTTTAACAGTGTCCACCACTGCCCTTTCTGTCTCTGTTATCTTTGTCCTGTTGTGGCCTTTCACCCCTCTCAACCCCTCTGTCTCCCTCTCCATCAGATAGTCCCCTGATGAAGCTAACTTCCCCTGTCTCTCAGTGGGGATGGGCGGGGGAGGCCCAGCTTCCCCCACTGCTGTCCCCACTCTGGCAAATTTCTTTACCCCTTCAGATTCTTCTGATCAAGTGAAGACCCATATCTACCCAGAGGGACAATCCAAGATTTTAATCATCCATGTGCCCCTGTTACCACAGTCAATTGGAGAACTATTTGATCTGTATTTTAGATATAAAACTGTGACTATAGAAAGGGATGATAACGTTTTTGACACAGAGATTGCTGTGATATTCTTTAGAATCTGGAGAATACTGGTTAAAATGATTTTTCTTTTTTTTTTTTTGAGAGTACAAAACAATTTCTTTTTGCATATGGAATAAAAACAGCTAGCTTCTTAAAAAGCCCTGCCTACAGAAAAGCTTGAAGTTAACCTTTACCAGGGATCCAAGATGAGTCTAGTGGTAAAGAAGCTGCCTGCCAGTATGTGAGACACTGGAGATGTGGGTTCAGTCCCTGGCTAGGGAATATCCCCTGGAGGAGGCAATTGCAGTCAACTCCAGTAGCGTCAGAGAGACATTTTAAATCTGTCTGGATTTATGCATGTCTCAGTGTGTGTCTTTGATTTTGGATAATATTGCTGAGGTTTATTTGTAAATGAGCTCTTACTCAATTGGCTTTAAAAGAAAGTCAGCACTTGGCTTACCATTGGTGGCTCAATGATAAAGCATCCACCTGCCAGTGCAGAAGATGGATTTGATCCCTGGTCTGGGAAGATTGCACATGCTGCAGAGCAACTAAGCCTGTGCAGCACCACTACTGAACCCCCCGTGCTCTAGGGCTTGTGGTCCACAAGAGAAGTAACTACAATGAGAAGCTCATGCACCACAACTAGAGAGTAGTCCCCGCTCGACACAAGGAGAGAAAGATGGAGCAGTGACGATGATCCATTGAAGCCAAAAATAATAAATAATTTTTTTTTAAGAAACAGTGTTTACAAATCAGGTTCACGTGGACTGAGAAATATTCAATATTAAATATGTCGTATTAATGTTTGCTCATCTAATAAAGACATATCTTGAGTCATCCACATTGTGTAGTACTTCTGTTGTATGACACTGAGAGATTTTGGACTATTGATGAGTATCCTGAGATGCTGTCTATAATAAAGCAAATGTTTTTAGAAGCTATCACTGGTATTTTTGTTCACCAATCTAGAAAATGCTAGTAGAAAGCACAGTTCATGGTTGCTTAAGGAAAGTAAGATGGGTGTTTTCAGTAAAAAAGGTATGAGAAATGAAATTGAGTTTGGATGCTCATAGCAGTGAGCAGAAGCTGGAAGCAATGTTTTTGTTTCCCAGACCGAGAGTCCTGATCATTGGACCACAGCAGCCAACAGTTAGGGCTAAGGTCCCTAGTCTTGCCTGCCGAGTCAAGAAAGAATTCAGATGAAGAGGCACAAGGTAAAGAGTAAAGGAAAAAGTTTATTGAAAGGAAAAGTACATGCAGAAAGTCACATGAGCTAGCTCAGAGAGAGAGCCCCACCTTTGGGAAGTGTCAATTCTTTAGAAAGGTACAGTTTTCCAGGTCTTCGTGTCCCCTTGGGCCAGTCACCTTCCTTTGTCCCCTCTGGTTAATTTGTCTCAGCACTCTCCCCTGGGGTGCAGACGCATACCCTAGCCAAGATGAATCTCAAAGTGAAGGTTTCTGGGAGGACCAAGACTCGTTATGGCCTGGAATTATCCTCTGACTTGACCTCAACGAACTTTTCTGCACATGTGTAGTGTCTGCCTTAATAGAAAGGGTTTTTTCCTTTCTTTGTCCTTGCCATGATTATTGCCTTGAGGTAAGAGACAAAGACTGGCCATTTACCCTGTTTTTGTTATAGATTCCTATAGATTCCTCAACTGGAGGCCAGCTATGTCTTATCTCAGCGAATGCAGAGATGAGGAGACTGATTGTAGATATTCAACCTGTAGCCCATCTGTCTCCTATGTGAAAATTATATTTTATTAGGGAAAAACAAATCAGGTCTGATTTATAAGTGGCTGTTTATAAAGAAAAAAGTCATTTAAGGAAAAAAAAGAGTGAGAGGTTTATGGAAATTGGATTCCAAAGAAAGAAGTCCCAAAGGGTAGGTCTTTATATGATCTTTACAGTGTGTCATTTGACTCCTGTTAATGTTCTTGCTCCACTTTGGGGAGCATGTAATGAGGTGTTTCAAAGGGATTTGTTTCCTCTTTGTCCCCCTTCTGTGCTGGATTCCATGGGATGTCCACTTTTTGGTCCATGTAGAGCAATGGTAACACCTCCAGAGCCATAATCCTTGGAGCCAGCCTGGTTCCCTTCCTATTTGCTGCACTTAGGAGACCTCATTGGAAGAAGGGGAAAGACAGGCAGCTCTTCAATTGCATTTGGTGTCTCAGATCCTGCACAGAGCTGCCTTCAACCTGTCTGCCTGTTCAGAACCCTCAGCTATTCCTGTTGTTACTGCATTTACTACAACCTTCAGAGGTGTGTGTAACAGGAATGTGGTTTGGATCTTCTGTGATTGTAACTCAGGAAACCTGTAAGGACAGTGGACATTGAGGTCCTCTCTTAGATCCCCAGTCTTGCACGTGATGCATATATGAATCAGGCTGTGTGTTCCCTCCTTGCTCATACTGTACAAAATGACCCATGCTCATCCACTGAACCACATTTTCAGGACACGACCTGAATTGAAATGTTGGGGGTGGTACCTCGGAAACCATTTCTAGGTGAGATGGCTGATTAAGGCTGTTCGTTACGCAGATCAGTTCTTGTGTCTCACTTGACCTTATCTTTTTAAACTCCTGGAGTTTGTTGTAACCTTTTGTGATCTGCTCTGCCCAAGTGGGCCCTGGTGGTAAGAACATGTATGAATCTGTAGGTCTGGGTTTCAGTCCTGCTTTGCTCTTTACTTTCATGTACCATGGGGTTGTGTACATGAACCCTGTGAATCCACTACCTTTATTTGAAAAATTGAGGTAATTCATGCTCTTAGGTGTCATAGAATTTTGACTGTTTTACTGAAAAGGTCAGAAGTTACTTTTTTTTTTTTTTTCCCTGAACCTTGTGGCAGATGTGATCGTAGTTCCCCATTCAGGGATGGAATCTGTAACCCTACAGTGTAAGCATGTGATACTATCCACTGGACCATCAGGAAATTTGCCTCAAAGGTTACTTTTACATAAAATGTCTATTTACTTCATGTTATGGTTACTGTAGCATGTCTCTTTGTCTGCATTACATATTATATATTGTTTATATTTCCTTCCCAAGAGTTTCCCTCTGACTCTAGTTAATAAGTTTTCAAATAATACTCCTTTTTTTAATAGCGGATTCTTTACCTCTGAGCCATAAGGAAGTCCCCAAAGCTTGTTCTTTTACATGTATCTTGGAGCTCATGAACTGAGTAAGTTAAGGATTCTGTATAGATAGGCAATTGCTATATTGAATGCCTGTTATTTAAGTAGAGAATGTTTCACTTTTTTAATTCTTTGTCATTAAAAGATGACGGTCTTTATGTTTTACACAGTATAACTGACATGAACCACTTCTTGTTATAAAATGTCTATACGTCTGTTTGCTTATAGATTTATAGGAGGTATTTAGAAAAGTGTTCTTTCTTTTGTTTCTAAAATTATTTTAGGGAATTCCCTGACTGTCCGGTGGACAGGATTCAGCATTTTCACTGCAGAGATCCTGGGTTTAATCCATGGTCAGGGAAGTAAGATCTCATGAGCCCTGTGATAAGGAGTGGGGGGCGGGTCAGTTCAGTTCAGTTCAGTCTAGTGGAGCTATTTTAACAGATTCTTTATTTTCACTATGCAGTGCTTGTTGAACAGTTGTCAACTGCCATTTATGTTTTACAATATTCGTTAGAATGCTTCCTTTGGATTATTTACCATTACAGGGTATTGCCTTTTTGATCCTTGCTTGGTCAGTCCCTCAGTTCTATCTGACTCTTTGTGATACGGAGTGTAGCCTGCCAATCTCCCTGTCCATGGAGTTTTTAGTGTTTTTCTCTCAATTATGAGACAGAAGCGTGTTTACTGCCAAGTAGAATGAGCTTTGAGGTCATGGTAGGAAAATACTTTTTTCTTTGAGACTTGACATGAGTTTGCATAAAATGAATATTTTCCTGACTGCATCTTTGAAACTTGGCTATGCTAAAATTAATTTGAATTGTGTCTGATCACTTTTTTTGGTTAACGAGTTCTGTTTCTTTGTAAATGTTGCTTATATTTCTAAGTTCATCATTGGGAAGTTTCTTAATTCTGTTCAGGATGGGTATGACTTTTGGTATAATATCATGTGTTCAATATGAAAGAATTTATTTATGAATTGTAATTAATAGGATACCTGTGGTTCTTTATATCTTGTAGATGTGTCTCATATACATATGACCAAGAAATTACAAGCAAAAGCAAACAGTGGAAAAGGAGAAATTTTGCAGACAGTGATGTTTGGAAGAGCTGAAACCCATGAAATCAAAGATTTTTTCCTTAGGAAGATAGAGGAAACTGTGCATGGTTTTGAGTGTCTGTGGACAGATGATGAAAGAAGTGACATCGGAGTATCTATATCCCATAACAAAAATCTCACTGATGGAAAAGATCATCAGAGTAGAAATGATGCAGCAGATAAGCCTGTTGAAAGGCTCTGGTCAAGCTTTCATGATGAATTGCAGATGCTTCAGTCTGAAGGGACAATTTTTGAATGTAGTCAAGTTATGACGAATATCAACAGTAGCACCTCAGTTTTGCCAATTCAGAGAACTTGTAGTGTCCGCAAAGGCATTTCTTTGAAACATGAGAGTCCTGTTATGCATCCCTCAGAACAGGCCCCAGACCAAGAAGCATACAGGAAAAAATCTTACAAAATTCGTGAGTGTGGCATAGCCTTTCTTCAGCACTCAGAACCCACTAGACATCAAAAAATCCTTACAGGAGGAAAACCATATAAAGCTGACATAGGTGGCAAGGCCTTTAATGATAGTGAGAGACTTGGCATTGACGGGAGAAATCATACTGGAGAGAAACCGTATAAATGTGATGTATGCAGCCACAGCTTTAAACAGAACACAGCCCTTCAAATTCACCTGAGAGTTCATACTGGAGAGAGACCATATAAATGTGATGTATGTGGCCACTCCTTTAAGCACAAGACACACCTTCATAATCATGGGAGAACTCATACTGGAGAGAAGCCATATAAATGTGATGTGTGTGGAAAGGCCTTTACTCGCAAAGAAAGCTGTACACTTCATCAGATCCTTCATACTGGAGAGAAACCATATAAATGTGATGTATGTGGCCGTGGCTATACTCGAAAGTCACAACTTAGAATTCATTGGCGAGTCCATACTGGAGAGAAGCCATATACATGTGATGTGTGTGGAAAGACCTTTTCTCGCAAGGAAGGCTGTGCACTTCATCAGATCCTTCATACTGGAGAGAAACCATATAAATGTGATGTATGTGGCCGTGGCTATATTCGAAAGTCACAGCTTGGAATTCATCAGAGAGTTCATACTGGAGAGAAACCATATAAATGTGATGTCTGTGGAAAGGCTTTTACACGCAAAGAAAGCCATGCACTTCATCAGATCCTTCATACTGGAGAAAAACCATATAAATGTGATGTGTGTGGACAGGCGTTTACTCGCAAAGAAAGCCATGCACTTCATCAGATCCTTCATACTGGAGAGAAACCATATAAATGTGATGTATGTGGCCGTGGCTATACTCGAAGCACACAACTTGCAATTCATTGGAGACTTCATACTGGAGAGAAACCATATCAGTGTGATGTATGTGGCCATGGCTATCCTCGAAAGTCACAACTTGTAATTCATCAGAGAATTCATGTAAGAGAGAATCCTTATAAATGTAATGTATGTGGCTGTGACTTTACTGGAAAGAGGCAACTTAGAATTCATCAGAGAATTCATACTGAAGTGAAATCTTACAAATGTAACAATTGTGGTAAACGTTTTTTTGCACTGTTTTCCTTAAATAAACATCAAGCAGTTCAAACAGATGAGAAAGCATGTAAATGTAATTTGTGTGGCAAAATATTCAGTTCTAGGTGTTATTTAGCAGTTCATCGTCAGAGAACTCATACTGGAGAGAAACCATATAAATGTGATGTGTGTGGAAAGGCATTTACTCGCAAACAAAGCCATTCACTTCATCAGATCCTTCATACTGGAGAGAAACCGTATAAATGTGGTATGTGTGGCCATGGGTATACTCGAAAGTCACAGCTTGTAATTCATCACAGAGTTCATACTGGAGAGAACCCATATAAATGTGATGTATGTGGCTGTGAGTTGACTGGAAAGAGACAACTTCTAGCTCATCAGAGAAGTCATACTGAAGTGAAATCTTACAAATGTAACAGCTGTGGCAAAAGTTTTCTTGCACTGTCATCCTTAAGTAAACATCAGGCAGTTCAAACAGATGAGAAAGCATGTAAATGTAATTTGTGTGGCAAAATGTTCAGTTCTAGGTGTTATTTAGCAATTCATCAGAGAACTCATACTGGAGAGAAATCATATAAATGCATTCTGTGTGGCTGTGGCTATCCTCGAAAGTCACAACTTGTAATTCATCAGAGAATCCATGCTGGAGAGAATCCTTATAAATGTGATGTTTGTGGCTGTGGTTTTACTGGAAACAGACAACTTAGAACTCATAGGAGAATTCATACTGAAGTGAAATCTTACAAGTGTAACAACTGTGGCAAACGTTTTTTTGCACTGTCATCCTTAAGTAAACATCAGACAGTTCAAATAGATGAGAAAGCATGTAAATGTAATTTGTGTGGCAAAATGTTCAGTTCCAGGTGTTACTTAGCAGTTCATCAGAGAATTCATATTGGAGAGAAACCATATAAATGTGATGTGTGTGGCTATGGCTACAGTCGAAAGTCACAACTTGGAATTCATCAGAAAGTTCATACTGGAGAGAAGCCATATAAATGTGATGTATGTGGCTGTGACTTTACTGGAAGGAGACAACTTAGAAATCATCAGAGAATTCATACTGAAGTGAAATCTTATAAATGTAACAACTGTGGCAAACTTTTTTTTGCACTGTCATCATTAAATAAACATCAGGCAGTTCAATCAGATGAAAAAGCATGTAAATGTAACTTGTGTGGCAAAATGTTCAGTTCCAAGTGTTGTTTAGCAGTTCATCAGAGAACTCATACAGGAGAGAAACCATATAAATGTGATGTGTGTGGAAAGGCCTTTACTCGCAAAGAAAGCTGTGCACTTCATCAGATCCTTCACACTGGAGAGAAACCGTATAAATGTGATGTATGTGGCCGTGGCTATACTCGAAAATCACAACTTGAAATTCATCAGAGAGTTCATACTGGAGAGAAACCATATAAATGTGATGTCTGTGGAAAGGCCTTTACTCGCAAAGAAAGCCATGCACTTCATCAGATCCTTCATACTGGAGAGAAACCATATAAATGTGATATATGTGGCCGTGGCTATATTCGAAAGTCAAAGCTTGGAATTCATCAGAGAATTCATACTGGAGAGAATTCGTATAAATGTGATGTATGTGGCCGTGGCTTTACGGGAAACAGACAACTTGGAATTCATCGGAGAATTCATACTGAAGTGAAACCTTTCAAATGTAACAGCTGTGACAAACGTTTTTTTACTCGGGCGTCCTTAAAAATACATGAAGTAGTTCATACAGATGAGAAAGCACGTAAATGTACCTTATGTGGCAAAGTCTTCAGTTCCAGGTGTTATCTTGCAGTTCATCAGAGAACTCATACTGGAGAGAAACCATATAAATGTGATGTGTGTGGACAGGCATTTACTCGCAAAGAAAGCCATGCAGTTCATCAGATCCTTCATACTGGAGAGAAACCATATAAATGTGATGTATGTGGCCGTGGCTATACTCGAAGCACACAACTTGCAGTTCATCAGAGGGTTCATACTGGAGAGAAACCATACAAATGTGATGTATGTGGCAAAGCCTTTAGAGTAAATGGCAGCCTTACATCTCATCGGAAAATTCATTGCCGAGAGAAACCATATAAATGTGATGTATGTGGCAAAGCCTTTAGTGTAAATGGAAGCCTTAGAACTCATCAGAAAATTCATACGGGAGAGAAACCATATAAATGTGATGTATGTGGCAAGGCCTTTAGAGTAAACGGAACCCTTACATCGCATCAGAAAATTCATACTGGAGAGAAACCATATAAATGTGATGTATGTGGTAAGGCCTTTACTATAAATGGAAGCCTTGCAACTCATCGGAAAATTCATACTGGAGAGAAACCATATAAATGTGATGTATGTGGCAAGGCCTTTAGTTTAAACGGAAGCCTTACATATCATCAGAAAATTCATTCTGACGAGAAACCATACAAATGTGATGTATGTGGCAAGGCCTTTAGAGTAAAAGGAAGCCTTACATCTCATCAGAAAATTCATACTGAATAGAAAGCATATAGATGTGATGTATGTGGCAAGGTCTTTAGTTTCAAAACAACCCTTGCGTTTCATCATAGAATTCATACTGCAGAGAAACGTTACAAATTAACAATGGTGACAGAGGTTTCAGTGCACTGTCATCCTTGTCTCTCCATCAGGCAGTTCATACAGAAGAGAAAAGCATAGAAATGTATCTATGGAGCAAAGTCTTCAATTCCAGCTGCTACTTTGCAGTTCGTTGGAGAACTAATATTTGAGAGAAACCATATAAAAGTGATGTATGTGGCAAGGCCTTTAGTCAAACTGCATTCCTGGCAGTTCCTTGGAGAATTCATATTGGAGAGAAAGCATATGAATGTGTTGTCTTTGGCAAGGCCTTTAGTCATATTGGTAAGCTTGCAGTTTATCCAAAAATCATACTGGAGAGAAACCATGTAAATGTTTGTGGCTGATGCTCTACTTGATGTGCACAACTTGGAATTCATCTGGAGATGAAATCATACTGGAGAGAAAACACATAAATATGATCTCAAGGTCAGGGCTTGTAATCTAAATGCAAACCTTATGGTTCATCAGAGAATTCATGTTGGAGAGAAACCTTACAATTGAAACAATGGTGACAAACGTTTTAATGGACAGTTAGTCTTAGCTCACCATCAGGGAGTTCATACAGGAGAGAAAGCATAGAAATGTGATGTGTGTGCTTTACTTGAAATGACCATCATAAGAAGCATCAGATAATTCGTAGTCGAGAAAACTGTTACAAATGGAACAACTGTGAGAGACATTTTAGTGCAAATGTAGAGTATGGCAAAGCCTTTAATCTTAGCTCAGGCCTTATAATTCATCAGAGAATTCATACTGTATAGAAAGCGTAAAAATGAATATGGCAAAGTTTCTAGTTCACGTTCAGCCGTAACTGACCATTCGACAGTTCATACAGGAGAGAAGCCACATAAATGGGATTTATATGACAAAGCCTGCAGTCACAAGGATCATCTGAGAATCAGTAGTGCAGTGAAAACTTACAAATGTAGTGAATGAAGTAAAGTATATGAACTCTTGGGCCTTCAGAAAAGTCAAACTGGAGGAAAACTGCATGAATGTGGTAGATGTGTAAAGCTTTGCTTTTGTATTCAGACCTAACTGTTCATAAGGTAATTAATGTGAATTGAAGTCTTACCCACGTAGTGCATGTGGTAAGTCTTTTGGAAGGTGTTCAGTTTTTTACAAAACATGAGAAACTACCTACTGGCAAGAATCCATACATTCAGAGCACTATCAATCCCTCCATTGGAGGAAACATATAAAAATAATGTCTGTGGCCAGGATTTCAATAATGGGCAGATCAATCCCTTTATCAGGAAAATTCATTATTCCTTCGGGTGCCATTCAGGCCTAAATACATCAGGTGACGCATACTCGAGAGACCTTCCAAATGTTATCAGTATGGTCAGGTTTTTTGTTTATACCTTAAGCTTCTTGAGAATATTCATACTAGATAAAACCTGTATCAGTGTAATAATAAATGTGTCAGGGTTTTTAGGCAACAATCTGAAGTCAGGCTTCAGTAAAGAACTACTTTTGTAGAGAACGCTGACAAGTGACATGAGTATGTAAACCTTAACTCTGGATCACATTTCATTATCCATCAGATCATCCACACTAGAGAACCTTACCAGTGTAGAATATGTGGCAAGGCTTTTAGGTATTCCCTGTATCTCAGTGTTCACCAAATACTTGATACTTAGGAATGCAAATTTTATGGCAGTTGTGACAATTACTGCTCACTCTTTAGGTATCTAAGAACATATATCCTGGAGATAAACCACTAATACAATATTTGTGCAAAGTTATTGTGTAGAAACTTGAGTCAAAAGAACCAGAAAAGTATGCGTATCTGTTTCATCATTGATTGTTGCCATTTCTGTTGTACCGTTGTTTTCTTCAGAATGTATCATAAGTCTTGTGCTCTAATAAAATTTGTGTAATTTTTCCCATAACCCTGAATGGATCACGTTTCTTCCAACAGCACAGTTTTCGCTATCTCAGTACTTCATAACAGAAACTAGCGATGCACCAAAGGCTCTCAAGGTTGAAGAACATATGAGAATTTCTTTTCATGATTAAATCAAACAATAGACAATTTTGGGATTGTATTCTAATAATTTGCACTTGAGTTATTCTTTCCATACTCTGTACATAATGGTGCAGTTATATTTCCTGAGTCTTCTTGTGCCAAAATGAAACTAATAGCATGTGCCTAATTTACATGAAGTGAAAATAGGAATAGTAAAACTACAAAAATTAGGAAATAAAAAGTTTTGGAAATAAGGTTAAAAGTGAGCTGGGAGCTGGGAGCATTCTGAAATAAATTTTTTATTATTCACTTGTTATTGGTCATATAGTCGTGGCTCATGGGATATCTGCAAAGTATGTAGGAATTTCCCAGACCAGGGATCTGTCCCATGTCTCCTCCTTGGCAGGTGGATTCCTTACCACTGAGCACCAAGGAAAACCCGGAAATAGTTTACGATCCACACTATATGATGGGAATTTTTATTTGTTTGCTTGATGAACTAGAAATTTCATATATTCAGTTCCCAATATGTTGGTTCTTATTCCTTTGCAGTCACTGAAAGAAGGTGGAACCACACCCAAAGTTTAGTTTGGATATTGAGATAGATGAAGCCATACGTTAAAGTCTTATGAGAATGTTTAACTGCTGAAGCTTTCTAGTTGAATCATGGTAGACTTCCACGTTGTTCAGTTTAGTCACTCAGTAGTGTCCAACTCTTTGCGACCCCATGGACTGCAGCATGCCAGGCTTCCCTGTCCATCACCAACTCTTGGAGCTTGTCAAACTCATGACCATCAAGTCGGTGGTGCCATCCAACCATCTCATCTGACATCCCCTCCTCCTCCTGCCTTCAATCGTTCCCAGCATCAGAGTCTCTTCAAATGAGTCAGTTCTCATCAGGTAGCCACCAGTATTGGAGTTTCAGCTTCAGCATCAATCCTTCCAATGAATATTCAGGTCTGATTTCCTTTAGGATGGACTCGTTGGATCTCTTTGCATTCCAAGGGACTCACAAGAGTCTTCAACACCACAGTTCAAAAGCATCAATTCTTTGGTGTTCAGTGTTCTTTATAGCCCAAATCTCACGTTCATACATGACTACTGGAAAAACCATAGCTTTGACTAGACAGATCTTTGTTGGCAAAGTTATGTCTCTGCTTTTTAATATGCTGTTTAGGTTAGTCATAACTTTTCTTCCAGGAAGCAAGTGTCTGTTAATTTCATGGTTGCAGTCACCATCTGCATTAATTTTGGAGACCAGGAAAATAAAGTCTGCCACTGTTTGAAATGTTTCCCCATCTATTTGCCATGAAGTGATGGGACCAGATGCCATGATCTTAGTTTTCTGAATGTTGAGCTTTCGGCCAACTTTTTCACTCTCCTCTTTCACTTTCATCAAAAGGCTCTTTAGTTCTTCACTTTCTGACATAAGGCTGGTGTCATCTGCATATCTGAGATTATTGATATTTCTCCTGGCAATCGGAGAAGGCAATGGCAACACACTCCAGTACTCTTTCCTGGAAAATCCCATGGACGCAGGAGCCTGGTAGGCTGCAATCCATGGGGTTGTGAAGTGTCAGACACGACTGAGCAACTTCACTTTCACTTTTCACTTTCATGCATTGGAGAAGAAAATGGCTACCCACTCCAGTGTTCTTGTCTGGAGAATCCCAGGGATGGCGGAGCCTGGTGGGCTGCCGTCTGTGGGATCACACAGTCGGACACGACTGAAGTGACTTAGCAGCAGCAGCAGCACCTGGCAATCTTGATTCCAGCTTGTGCTTCATCCAACCCAGGATTTCTCATGATGTAGTCTTCATATAAGTTAAGTAAGCAGGGTGACAATATAGTTTTCACATACTCCTTTCCCTATTTGCAACCAGTTTGGTGTCCCATGTCAAATTCTAACTGTTGCTTCCTGACCCACATACAGATTTCTCAAGAGGCAGGTCAGGTGGTCTGGTATTCCCATCTCTTGAAGAATTTTCCTGAGATTGTTGTGATCCACACAGTCAAAGGCTTTGGCATAGTCAATAAAGCAGAAGTAGATTTTTTTCTGGAACTTTCTTGCTTTTACAATGATCCAACAGTTAGGTTCAGTCGCTCAGTCATGTGCGACTCTTTGTGACCCCATGAACCGCAGCATGCAAGGCCTCCCTTTCCATCACCAACTCCCAGAGTCTACCCAAACTGATGTCTATGAGTTGGTGATGCCATCCAAACATCTCATCCTCTGTAGTCCCCTTCTCCTCCTGTCCTCAATCTTTCCCAGCATCAGAGTCTTTTCAAATGAGTCAGCTCTTCGCATCAGGTGGCCAAAGTATTCAGAGTTTCAGCTTCAACATTAGTCCTTTCCAGTGAACACCCAGGACTGAACTCCCTGCAGTCCAAGGGACTGTCAAGATTCTTCTCTATCACCACAATCCAAAAGCACCATTTCTTTGGTCAACTCTGTTTATGGACCGACTGTCACATTTCTACCTGCTACTGGAAAAACAATACCTTTGACATTAGGGACCCTCTTTTTCAAATTGATGCCTTTGCTTTAAAATAGACTGTCTACTTTTATGATACCTTTCCTCTCCAAGAGCGGGCCGGGTTTTCATTTCCTGACTGCAGCCACCTTCAGCAGTGAGGGTCCGGCCGCCTCACCCTCCTACTGTCCCCACGCAGGCCTGACTTCTCTCCAGCCCGCGCCCGTGACCGCTGGCTGCGCTCGGGCCCCACCTCCAGGCCACCACGCCTTTTCACTGTGCTTGCGCACAGCGTCACACACCCGGAATCGGAGAGGGAGAATGGAGGTCTCAGCCCAAAGTGAGTTTCTGTCTTTCCTGTCAAATTTTCTTCTGGTAGTTAGCTTTCCTCTGTAATGTGAGTTAAGGGTTGCTTCAGTTCAGTTCAGTCGCTCAGTCGTGTCCGACTCTTTGCAACCCCATGAATCGCAGCATGCCAGGCCTCCCTGTCCATCATCAACTCCCGGAGTTCGCTCAGACTCCCGTCGAGTCCGTGATGCCATCCAGCCATCTCATCCTGGGTCGTCCCTTTCTCCTACTGCCCCCAATCCCTCCCAGGATCAGAGTCTTCCAATGAGTCAACTCTTCGCATGAGGTGGCCAAAGTACTGGAGTTTCAGCTTCAACATCATTCCCTCCAAAGAAATCCCAGGGTTGATCTCCTTCAGAATGGACAGGTTGGATCGCCTTGCAGTCCAGGGGACTCTCAACAGTCTTCTCCAACACCACAGTTCAAAAGCATCAATTCTTTGGCTCTCAGCCTTCTTCACAGTCCAACTCTCACATCCATACATGACCACTGGAAAAACCATAGCCTTCACTAGACGGATCTTAGTTGGCAAAGTATTGTCTCTGCTTTTGAATATACTATCTAGGTTGGTAATAACTTTTCTTCCAAGGAGTAAGTGTCTTTTAATTTCATGGCTGCAGTCACCATCTATGGTGATTTTGGAGCCCAAAAAAATTAAGTCTGACACTGTTTCCACTGTTTCCCCATCTATTTCCCATGAACTGATGGGACCAGATGCCATGATCTTCGTTTTCTGAATGTTGAGCTTCAAGCCAACTTTTTAACTCTCCTCTTTCACTTTCATCAAGAGGCTTTTTAGTTGCTCTTCACTTTCTGCCATAAGGGTGGTGTCATCTGCATATCTGAGGTTATTGATATTTCTCCTGGCAATCTTGATTCCAATTTGTGTTTCTTCCAGTCCAGCATTTCTCATGATGTACTCTGCATGGAAGTTAAATAAGCAGGGTGACAATATACAGCCTTGACGTCGTCCTTTTCCTATTTGGAACCAGTCTGTTTTTCCATGTCCAGTTCTAACTGTTGCTTCCTGACCTGCATACAGATTTCTCAAGAGGCAGGTCAGGTGGTCTGGTATTCTCATCTCTTTCGGGATTTTCCACAGTTTATTGTGATCCACACAGTCAAAGGCTTTGGCATAGTCAATAAAGCAGAAATAGATGTTTTTCTGGAACTCTCTTGCTTTTTCCATGATCCAGTGGATGTTGGCAATTTGATCTCTGGTTCCTCTGCCTTTTCTAAAACCAGCTTCAACATCAGGGAGTTCACGGTTCACGTATTGCTGAAGCCTGGCTTGGAGAATTTTGAACATTACTTTACTAGCATGTGAGATGAGTGCAATTATGTGGTAGTTTGAGCATTCTTTGGCGTTGCCTTTCTTTGGGATTGGAATGAAAACTGACCTGTTCGAGTCCTGTGGCCACTGCTGAGTTTTCCAAATTTGCAGCACTTTCACAGCATCATCTTTCAGGATTTGAAACAGCTCAACTGGAATTCCATCACCTCCACTAGCTTTGTTCATAGTGATGTTTTCTAAGGCCCACGTGACTTCACATTCCAGGATGTCTGGCTCTAGATGAGTGATCACATCATCATGATTATCTGGGTCGTAAAGTTCTTCCGTGTAGTCTTGCCACCTCATCTTAATATCTTCTGCTTCTGTTAGGTCCCTACCATTTCTGTCCTTTATCGAGCCTATCTTTGCATGAAATGTTCCCTTGATATCTCTAATTTTCTTGAGGGTCGCTACTGAACCTAAATTCCCGCGACCGTCCCACCACCCCCAGCAAATTCAGATGTCCCTGTGTGGTGAAGAGGCGCCTCTATTTTGCTTTAAACTCGCTCTGAAGCAGATGCATGCGTTTGGTCTGAGACGCTTTTTTCGCACCTCTTTCCGGACCTCTTTCCTGCTTAAAACCAATTTCTGAGCTCAGTGACCCCTTTGCTCTTCCTGCACCACGTGAAATTCTTTTGGGCGACATGGGTTTATTCGCTTCGCGGTTCCCAGGCTCTCCCTCTCGAAACCTGGAGGCCACGCCAGCCCCCGCTCCCGGAGAGGCCCGGTTCTCTCCCCGGTCCTGGGATTCTGGAGTGCCCGTCCCACTCCTGAGACCCTCAGACTCCCAGCTGTTCAGTCGTCGTATCACATCAGGCCGGTAATTCAGCCTCTCAGGCACTCCTTTCTTAGAGCGTTACCCGGACTCCTGTAGGGGGAGGTTGCCTGGGCCAGCCACGTGACACCAATGGTTCTGTGTCCTAAATACAACCCGCTGGAATGTGTCTCTTGCAGGTGGGGGCTTCTTATTCAGTCGCCATCCCTGCAAATAGGAGGCCAGGAGGGTTAGGAGAAGCAGAGAGAGCGACTCCGAGAGAATTAGAAATTGAAAAAAGCATGATGTAGAAACGATGGCAACGAAGAGGATTGGTGAGGAGATAGCAACATGAAAGAGCATAAGCCTTGAAGGTAACAGTGGGTAAAGGAGGGAAGTTTAGAGAACAGCAGGGTCTCCGGTAAGTTCAAGGTGTGCAACATAGGGAGGTGGTGCTGAGTCCAGGGATGCTGTCTAACCATCTAATCCTCTGCCGCCCTCTTCTATAGCCTTCAAGGGAGAAGGGCTGTAAATCAGCGGTCCCAAAGAGGGCGACAGTGGAGAGGCAGTTCACACAGAGACCCTGCAAAGGGGATACAAGATTTTGGAACCTTGACCTACAGACAATATCCTGCTGGCAGAGAAAGGGGACTACTAGTGAATGGAATCAGCGATGCATTTTATACTCCTGGGCTCCAAAATAACTGCAGACGGTGACTGCAGCCATGAAATTAAGACACTTGCTCCTTGAAAGAAAAGCTATGACAAACCTAGACAGCATATTAAAACATGGAGACATTAATTTTCAGACGAAGGTTTATATAGTCAAAGCGATAGTTTTTCCAGTAGTTATGTATGGATATGAGAGTTGGATCATAAGGAAAGCT
This sequence comes from Capra hircus, assembly GCF_001704415.2. Taxonomy (NCBI): domain Eukaryota; kingdom Metazoa; phylum Chordata; class Mammalia; order Artiodactyla; family Bovidae; genus Capra; species Capra hircus. The sequence continues at coordinate 60,770,722 of NC_030825.1, read as the reverse complement.
GAGCGCATGGAATTGATGCTTTTAAACTGTTGTGTTGGAGAAGACTCTTGAGAGTCCCTTGGACTGCACGGAGATAAAACCACTCAATCCTAATGGAAATCAGTCCTGAATATTCATTTGAAGAATTGATGCTGAAGCTGAAGCTCCAATACTTTAGCCAGTTGTTGCAAAGAGCTGACTCTTTAGGAAAGACCCTGATGCTGGGAAAGACTGAAGGCAGGAGGAGAAGGGGATTACAGAGGATGCGATGATTGGATGGCATCACCAAGTGGGTGCATGTTGAGCAAATTCCATTGAAGTGAAGTTGCTCAGTTGTAGCCGACTCTTTGCGACCCCATGGACTGTAGCCTACCAGGCTTCTCTGTCCATGGGATCTTCCAGGCAAGGGTACTGGAGTGGGTTGCCATTTCCTTCTCCAGGGGATCTTCCTGACCCAGGAATTGAACCCAGGTCTCCTGCATTGCAGGCAGACGCTTTACCCTCTGAGCCACCAGGGAAGCCCAGGGAGTTGATGATGGACAGGGAAGCCTGGCGTGTTGCAGTCCATGGGGTCACAAAGAGTCCAATGCGACTGAGCAATTGAACTGAACTGAATGATTCGAGGAGCTGAGAAAGAAATTGAGCTGAAACAAAGCATTGCACTTGGAAGTACCAGAGAGTCTGGAGGAAGACAGGGCAGAGCTGGAGGAAGAAAGGCAGAAATACATGGAGATTTTGGATTATCAGGGAGGCTGGAGAGTAAGCATCTTTATGGGGAACAAATGGCAGAGAGAGGCAGGTTGGGAGTTAGGGAAGAAGTAGAGAGGAGGACCGGCACAGCAGGAGAGCAGAGGGGAAGAAGAAGGGAGACAGAGGAAGAAATAGGGAAACAGATAAACCAAATGAAGTGGAAACAACTAGTATGCAGGTGGGGGAGGGGACTAGATCCAGAAGGGTGCTGAATCGATTGGATAAAGAATTAAGACCTGATACATTGATTTTTAGCTTTACAGTCTAATAAATTTAAATCTTCTTCCTTTAAATTATACAGAGGAGGATGATAATTTCTAAACTGTCTGTAAGGCTTCTGGGTGTTATAATTATTTGTATCGAAGGATAGCATCCATGTGCATCGCCTGTTGAAGTGGGAGCTAAGGCAGTGACTTGACTCACAGAGGTGGGTCACCTGCTTCCCTTTTCCTTGTGTGGAGTAGAGGTTGTGGGAGAGGAGAAGTGGTCCAAGAGTTGACAAACTCTGTTACTACATGGTACCTTTTCAAGGAACTTTAAACATGTTCTTAGTGATGGTTTTCCTTTTTGCTTTCTCCTTTGTTTACATTTAATTCTTTTTGTAGCTTGGGTTAAATATTAGTTCACTTGGTAACTACTTTCTTTTCAACAACTATTTGCTTCTGATAAGATTTAGTGGTCTCCTATAATAAGCTCGAGGCATTCTTTTCTAAATATGCTATATTGACAGGCGGCGGCAAGCCGGCTCACTAAGCACGGCCGAGAGAAGCTACCCCACGTGTGAGGTCAGGGGCAGCGGCCTAGAGTGCCAGGCTGCGATGGCGCAGGAACGGCCGAGAGGAGCTACCCTGTGTCCGAGGTCAGTGGCAGTGGCTGGGAGGAGCTACCCGGCGTTCGAGGTCAGGGGCGGCGGCCAGGAGGAGATACCCCGCGTCCACGGTCAGGGGCGGTGGCGGAGAGGAGCTACCCCACGTCCGAGGCCAGTGGCGGCTGGGAGGAGACACCCCGTGTCTGAGAGCAGGGGCGTCCAGGAGAAGCAACCTTGTGCCCGAGGCCAGGGGTGGTGACCTTGAGGAGCCACCCCGAGCCCGAGGCCAGGGGCGGCAGCTGGGAAGAGCCACCCATGCCGGAGGGCAGGGCCGGCGGCCGGGAGGAGCAATCTGAGGAGTGGTGGCTGGGCAGCACAGGAGGGCCTAGAGGAGCTATCCCACGTTGAAGGTTAGGAATGGTGGCGGTAAGGAGATAACTGTCATCCAAGGTAAGGAGCAGGAGCTGTGCTTTGCTGGAGTGGCTCTGAAGAGATACCCCATGCCAAGGTAAGAGAAACCCAAGTAAGATGGTAAGTGTTGCACGAAGGCATCAGAGGGCAGACGCACTGAAACCATACTCACAGAAAACTAGTCAATCTTATCACGCTAGGACCACAGCCTTGTCTAACTCAATGAAATCAAGCCATGCCTATGGGGCAACCCAAGACGGGCGGGTCATGGTGGAGAGACCTGACAGAATGTGGTCCAATGGAGAAGGGAATGGCAAGCCACTTCAGTATTCTTGCCTTGAGAACCCCATGAACAGTAGGAAAAGACCAAATGATAGCATACCAAAAGTGGAACTCCCCAGGTCATTAGGTGCCCAATATGCTACTGGAGATCAGGGAGAAATAACTCCTGAAAGAATGAAGGGATGGAGCCAAAGCAAAAACAATACCCAGGCGTGGATGTGACTGGTGATAGAAGCAAGATCCGATGCTGTAAAGAGCAATATTGCATAGGAACCTGGAATGTCAGGTCCATGAATCAAGGCAAATTGGAAGTGGTCAAACAAGAGATGGCAAGGGTGAACGTCGACATTTTAGGAGTCAGCGAACTAAAATGGACTGGAATGGGTGAATTTAATGCAGATGACCATTATATCTACTACTGCGGGCAGGAATTCCCTCAGAAGAAATGGAGTAGCCATCATGGTCAACAAAAGAGTCCGAAATGCAGTACTTGGATGCAATCTGAAAAACAACAGAATGATCTCTGTTCATCTCCAAGGCAAACCATTCAATATCACAGTTATCCAAGTCTATGTCCCAACCAGTAACGCTGAAGAAACTGATGTTGAACAGTTTTATGAAGACCTACAAGATTGTTTAGAACTAACACCCAAAAAAGATGTCCTTTTCATTATAGGGGACTGGAATGCAACAGTAGGAAGTCAAGAAACACCTGGAGGAACAGGCAAATTGGCCTTGGAATGAGGAATGAAGCAGGGCAAAGACTAATCGAGTTTTGCCAAGAAAATGCACTGGTCATAGCAAACACCCTCTTCCAACAACACAACAGGAGACTCTACACATGGACATCACCAGATGGTCAACACTGAAATCAGACTGATTATATTCTTTGCAACCAAAGATGGAGAAGCTCTATACAGTCAACAAAAACAAGACCAGGAGCTGACTGTGGCTCATATCATGAACTCCTTATTGCCAAATTCAGACTTAAATTGAAGAAAGTGGGGAAAACCAATAGACCATTCAGGTATGACCTAAATCAAATCCCTTATTATTATACAGTGGAAGTGAGAAATAGATTTAAGGGCCTAGATCTGATAGATAGAGTGCCTGATGAACTATGGAATGAGGTTTGCGACATTGTACAGGAGACAGGGATCAAGACCATCCCCATGGAAAAGAAATGCAAAACAGCAAGATGGCTGTCTGGGGAGGCCTTACAAATAGCTGTGAAAAGAAGAGAAGTGAAAAGCAAAGGAGAGAAAAGGAAAGATATAAGCATCTGAATGCAGAGTTCCAGAGAATAGCAAGACGAGATAAGAAAGACTTCTTCAGTGATCAATGCAAAGAAATAGAGGAAAACAACAGAATGGGAAAGACTCGAGATCTCTTCAAGAAAATTAGAGATACCAAGGGAACATTTCATGCAAAGATGGGCTCGATAAAGGACAGAAATGGTCTGGACCTAACAGAAGCTGAAGATATTAAGAAGAGGTAGCAAGAATACACAGAAGAACTCTACAAAAAAGATCTTCACGACCCAAATAATCATGATGATGTGATCACTCATCTAGAGCCAGACATCTTGGAATGTGGCCTTAGAAAGCATCACTAAGAACAAAGCTAGTGGAGGAGATGGAATTCCAGTTGAGCTGTTTCAAATCCTGAAAGATGATGCTGTGAAAGTGCTGCACTCAATATGCCAGCAAGTTTGGAAAACTCAGCAGTGGCCACAGGACTCGAAAAGGTCAGTTTTCATTCCAATCCCAAAGAAAGGCAACGCCAAAGAATGCTCAAACTACCACATAATTGCACTCATCTCACATGCTAGTAAAGTAATGTTCAAAATTCTCCAAGCCAGGCTTCAGCAATACATGAACCGTGAACTCCCTGATGTTGAAGCTGGTTTTAGAAAAGGCAGAGGAACCAGAGATCAAATTGCCAACATCCTCTGGATCATGGAAAAAGCAAGAGAGTTCCAGAAAAACATCTAGTTCTGCTTTATTTACCATGCCAAAGCCTTTGACTGTGTGGATCACAATAAACTGTGGAAAATTCTGAAAGAGATGGGAATACCAGACCACCTAACCTGCCTCTTGAGAAATCTGTATGCAGGTCAGGAAGCAACAGTTAGAACTGGACATGGAACAACAGACTGGTTCCAAATAGGAAAAGGAGTACGTCAAGGCTGTATATTGTCACCTTGCTTATTTAACTTATATGCAGAATACATCATGAGAAATGCTAAACTGGAAGAAACACAAGGTGGAATCAAGATTGCCGGGAGAAATACCAATAACCTCAGATATGCAGATGACACCACCCTTATGGCGGAAAGTGAAGAGAAGCTAAAAAGCCTCTTGATGAAAGTGAAAGAGGAGAGTTAAAAAGTTGGCTTGAAGCTCAACATTCAGAAAACGAAGATCATGGCATCTGGTCCCATCACTTCATGGGAAATAGACTGATGTTTGCTGTACAGTCGGGACTAAAAAAGCCAAAGCCTCATTCTGGTCTCTCAAAGAATATAAAGTCTTTTATACTAAATTCTTTGGGGGCTCCAAAATCACTGCAGATGGTGATTTCAGCCATGAAATCAAACGATGCTCACTCCTTGGAAGGAAAATTATCACCCACCTAGATAGCATATTAAAAAGCAGAGACATTACTTTGCCAACAAAGGTCATCTAGTCAAGGCTATGGTTTTTCCAGTGGTCATGTATGGATGTGAGAGTTGGACTGTGAAGAAAGCTGAGCGCCGAACAATTGATGCTTTTGAACTGTGGTGTTGGAAAAGCCTCTTGAGAGTCCCTTGTACTGCAAGGATATCCAACCATTCCATCCTAAAGAAGCTCAGTGCTGATTGTTCATTGGAAGGACTGATGCTGAAGCTGAAACTCCAATACTTTGGCCACCTCATGCAAAGACTTGACTCATTGGAAAAGACTCTGATGCTGGGAGGGATTGGGGGCAGGAGGAGAAGGTCATGACAGAGGATGAGATGGCTGGATGGCATCACTGACTCGAATGACGGGAGTCTGAGTGAACTCCGGGAGTTGGCGATGGACAGGGAGGCCTGGTGTGCTGCGATTCATGGGGCCGCAAAGAGTCGGACGTGACTTAGTGAATGAACTGAACTGAACTTAACTGACATCCTCTTCCTTATCATAATCATATTGGGTGTCATAAACAGTATCAATGGACTGTGTTGCCTCAAGGAATGATGAATTCTCCCACCATGTATCAATATTATATAGCCAATGCCCTTGAACCTGTGAGAAAACAATTTCTTGACTTTCTTGCTATTCATTATATGGATGATATATTGTCTTCAGCTCCATCTGTTTTAGAAACTCAACAGATGTTTGACATAGCCCAACAATGCTTAAAACCTTCTAAATTAATCATTGCCCCTGAAAAGATTCAAACATCTACACCTTACTATTACTTAAGATTTGTTGTTAAGAGACAACATATTACTCCCCAACTAACACAGATTCATATTAATAAGTTATCAACCTTGAATGATTTTCAAAAACTTTTAGGTGATATAAATTGGATTAGACCCTCTTTCAGTTCAGTTCAGTTCAGTCACTCAGTCGTGTCCGACTCTTTAACTAATTTATTTAACACTTTAAAAAGAGATCCTGATTTAAATAGCCCTCATTCACTTTCACAAGAGGCACGAGAAAAACTGTTTAATACAAAATAAATTGCAAAAACAATTTCTTACTCATATTAGACTTGATTTACCTCTAGAATTATTTATACCCCCCTCTCTTCATTCTCCCACAGGACTTCTTACCCAACAAGAATACCCAATAGAATGGATCTATACCCATTTTAGAGGGACAAAGTCACTTACACCCTATCTTGATTTGATCATGCTAATCATTATCAATGGAGGAAAGAGAGCTAAGACTCTAATTGGCTCCAATCCTCATAAAATTGGAGCACCTATTAATAAATCTCAATTCAAGAACGCATTACAAACGTCTGTTGATTTCCAAATAGCCTTTCTGGAATATTTTGGAGAAATTTCATTTCATTATCCTTCTAACAATCTCTGGAATTTCTTCAAAAATACTGAATTTATTCTCTCTCACATTTTCACATCACAACCTATACCTCAAACTGATGTTTTCTGTATAGATGGGACTAAAACGCCGAAGCCTCATTTTGGTCTCTCAAAGAATATAAAATCTTTTATACTAAATTTCACTCTGCTCAACAAAACGAATTAGATGCTCTCATTCAGGTTATTCACCTACATTCTTATCCTATTAATATAGTTTCTGACTCCTTATATTCAGTTTTTGTATTAAGAAATATAGAAACTTCTGCCATAAATTCTAATCAATCTATTATCCAACAACTTTTTCTTGAACTAGTTATTGTTAAGAACCACACTTCCCCCATTTATATTCAGTTGATTTCAGTTCAGTTCAGTCACTCAGTCGTATCTGATTCTTTGCAACCCCATGAGTCGCAGCACGCCAGGCTTCCCTGTCCATCACCATCTCCGTGAGTTCACTCTATCTCATGTCCATCGAGTCGGTGATGTCATTCAGCCATGTCATTCTCTGTCGCCCCTTCTCCTCCTGCCCCTAAACCCTCCCAGCATCAGAGTCTTTTCCAATGAGTCAACTCTTCACATGAGGTGGCCAAAGTACTGGAGTTTCAGCTTTAGCATCACTCCTTCCAAAGAACACCCAGGGCCGATCTCCTTTAGAATGGATTGGTTGGATCTCCTTGCAGTCCAAGGGACTCTCAAAAGTCTTCTCCAACCCCACAGTTCCAAAGCATCAATTCTTCAGCGCTCAGCTTTCTTCACAGTCCAACTTTCACATCCATATGTGACCACTGGAAAAACCATAGCCTTGAGTACATGGACCTTTGCTGGCAAAGCAATGTCTCTACTTTTTAATATGTTATCTAGGTTGGTCATAACTTTTCTTGCAAGGACCTGTATTCAAACACAATCTTGTCTTCCTGGCCCGATGGCTCATGGCAATGAACAAGCTGATAAACTTGTCTCTTTTGTTACTCCTGAAGAGCATCATGCTCTATTATACAATAATACTGGCTCATTACATCAAATTTGGAAAATTCCATACCAACATGCTAAAGAAATCATTAATAGTATCTCTACTTGTTGGCCCCTACATCTTCGACCCTTTGCACAAAGTATCAATCCTCGAGGATTATAACCCAATGAACTATGGCAAATGTATGTAACTCATTGCCCTGAACTTTCTCCCTCTTCCTTCTTATATATCTCAATTGATACAAATTCTTCTTTTAGATGGGCCACACCTCCAGCTACATATGTTATAACCCACCTATTAACTTGCTTTACAATTATGGGAACACCTAGTTCTATAAAAGCAGACAATGTCCCTACCTATATTTCTAGGCCTTTCAAACAATTTTTACAATCATTTTCGATTAAATATATTACAGTTATTCCTTATAATCCACAAGCATAGTGCATAGCTGAATGAGCACATCACACACTGAAACTACATATAAAAAAATTTTAAAAGGGGATATACACAGGAACACTTCTATCTTCCTTATCTGTTATGGTCTTTACAGACTGAGACCTGGGCACTAGAGTCAATGAAAAGAAGGCAAAAGAAGGATGCGGGGGACCCAAGTCTCAAGTGAAACAAGGGTACTTTATTTTCAGAAACGCATGCTTATATATCTTCAATAAAAATGATTACTCAGCCATTAAGAATGAAATTCCATCAGTTGCAAGAAAATGGATAGTCCTATAAGTAAAAAGTCACTGAAGGGAGTCCCTGAAGGGAATCCAAGCAGGTGCTCTTTCCTATGATCTCAGTCCTGAGAACTGGGTGCAGCTCTGCTCATTCCTGTTTTCCAGGAACTGATAAGGAACAGAGAGTCCTGAGAAATGGCACACAAAGGAAGAAAATGCAACATATTGGATCCCTTAAAGTTGAACGTCCCCTGAGAATTCCCCCTTTTTATTTTTTTCATAATTGGGGGTGACTGTAGATACTTTTGTGAAAAAGGCCCTGACCAATTGAGTTTGTTTAGTTTGAACAATTTTAGTTGAAAAGCATCAGTATACTACAAATATAATCACCAGGATAATTATCAGCATTATAGCTCCAGATCCAATACTACATGTAATTCTTTGAAACCATCCTCGAGGGTCTAGCCCAGATAATTGATCAGCTAGCTGTTCTGCTAAGCTTTCCAAATTGTTGGAAGAAGGTAGACTCTTAGAGAAGTTTTCAAAGATTTCCTTTTGTAATCATTGTACATTTAAGGAAGCATTATCATGTATGTCTTGCAAAATAAATTTGATTTGTTCCCAATAGTAGGCACTATAGTTGAACCAAACAGGGGTAATACAAAATTGAGCAGAACTCCAGTCACATTTTAGTATAACTTGTTTTTGTAAATCTACCCCTTTCCCTGTAAGATAATTTCCCAGATTTCCATTGTTTAGTTAGCCCGTCTGGATACCAAATGGGCAGAGGAAGAGAGGTATCCTTTAATTCCTCGAAAGGTTTTTCTGCTCGTGTCAAGATACCTCCTTGAGGTAAGTTCAAAAAATTTAAAACAAATAAAGCTGTATTAACAATAGTTATAGGATTAGAGAGTATATAGTGTTGAGATCTAGTAAAATCTGCTCTGGATAAGGAAGATAGAAATGTTCCTGTGTATTCCCCCTTTTAATTTTTTTATTTGCAGTTTCAGTGTGTGATGTGCTCGTTCAACTCTGCCCTGTGCTTGTGGATTGTAAGGAATGCCTGTAATATGTTGAATAGAAAAAGACTGTAAAAATTGTTTGAATTGCCTAGAAGTATAGGCAGGGCCATTGTCTGTTTTTATAGAGTTGGGAGTTCTCATTATTGCAAAACAAGCTAATGGGTGGATTATAACATGCCGCGTAGCCTCACCTCGAAGAGGGGTGGCCCATATAAAAGATTTTGGGTCAATACAGACATGTAGGAAAGAAGATGGAGAAAGTTCAGGACAATGAGTTACATTCATTTGCCATAATTCATTGGGTTGTAATCCTCGAGGATTAACACCCTGTGCAATGGGTCGAAGATGTAGGGGTCTACAAGTAGAGCAATTATTAATGATTTCTTTAGCATGGTGGTATGGAATTTTCTAAATTTGGTTTAAGGAGCCAGCATTACTGTACAATAGAGCATGTTTTTCCTCGGGAGTAGCAAAAGAAACAAGTTCATCAGCTTGTTCACTACCATGAGTCATAGGGCCAGGAAGGCAGGAATGTGTTCGAGTATGGGTAATATAAATGGGGGAAGTGCAGTCCCTAATAAGAGACTGTAGTTCGAGAAAAACTTGTTAAATATTAGGTTGATTGGAATTTAATAGAGCTTTCTATATTTCCTAATATAAAAACTGAATATAAAGAGTAGAGACTATATTAATAGGGTAAGGATGTAGGTGAAAAACTTGAATGAGTATATAAATCGTTTTGTTGAGCAGAATGAAATTTAGTATAAAAGACTTTGTATTCTTTGACAGACCAGAATGAGGCTTTGGTTTTAGTCCCATTTATATAGAAAACATCAGCTTGAGGTATAGATAGTAATGTGACAATGCAAGAGATAATAAATTCAGTATTTTTCAAGAAATTCCAGAGTTTGTTAGAAGGATAATGAAATGAAATATCTTTAAAATATTCCAGAAAGGCTATTTGGAAATTGGTAGAGGTTTGCAGTGCATTCTCACATTGAGATTTATTAATTACAGTTTTATGAGGATTGGAGCCAATTAGAGTCTTAGTTTTATTTCTCCCATTGATAATTATTAGAGTGATCAAGTCAATATAGGGTGTAAGTGACCTTATCCCTCTAAAATGGGTATAGATCCATTCTATCGGGTGTTCCTGCTGAGCAAGAAGTCCCGTGGGGGAATGGAGAGAAGGGAGTATAAACAACTCGAGAGGTAAATCAAGTCTAACACGAGTAAGAAACTGTTCTTGCAATTTATTTTGTACTAAACGAGGGCTATTTAAATAAGGATCTCCTTATTTAATCTCCTTACATGTAAATTAGTCAGTTCATCATTTGCAATGCCTAAAGTGGTCTAATCCAGTTTATATCACCTAAAAGTTTTTGAAAATCATTCAAGGTTGATAATTTATCAACATGAATCTGTGTTAGCTGGGGAGTAATACGTTGTCTATTAACAGCAGATCCTAAGTAATGGTAAGGAGTAGACGTTTGAATGTTTTCAGGAGAAATGATTAATCCAAAGTCTTTCAAGGATTGTTGAGCTATGTCAAACTTTTGTTGAGTTTCTAAAACAGATGGAGCTGAAAACAATATATCATCCGTATAATGAATAACAAGAAAGTTAGGAAATTGTTTTCTCACAGGTTCAAGGGCTTTGGCTGTAGGGAACAAGGTATAAGGAGGGTTGGGAAGCGCTTGCAAACAAGACACTCAACCAGGGATGAACATTCTTGCAAATGAGATGTTCTGCCCAGTGTAGGGAACAAGGTATAAGGAAGGTCGGGAAGTGCTTGCAAACAAGACTCTCATCCAGGGCTGAACATTCTTGCAAACGCGATGTTCTGCCCAGAATCCTTGTTTGTTCCCGTGGGAAAAGAACATTTCTTGCACACAAGGATGTTTCTCTGATTCCTCAAAAGGAACAGACCCGGGGACAAAATGGATTCTAAGTTGATAAGGAAGTTCTCAAAACAAAGTCTTAGCTGCAGTAAATAAGTTAAGGAAAAGGTTATCTCACCCTGCGCCTGCACACTGTACAGTCGCTGAATCATAGTGTTTGGCAACTTGCCTTGTAGATTGTTGTGCAAAAGATATAAAATAAAGCAGCTGCAAGAAGCAGCAGAAAGATTCTAAACACTCTGCAGTGTTGGTGTTTCATTCCGTCGCCAGCATCTGGCGCCCAGCTCGGGGCACGACAGAACCGAAAGGGTAAGCACCCCGGGGCGGGACACTGAAAGGGGGACTTTCGGGAAAGAGAAAAAAAAGAGAAAAAGAAACAAAAAAAAGAGAAATGAAAGAAAAAACCATGGGGAATTCCCCATCTTTAAAGTCACAATATATGGAGCTGGTTAAGGAGCCCCTGCATCCTATAGGAATTAAAACGTCTACTCGCCGCTTGAGTGAGTTGTTTCGCCTTATAGAGCAGCATTGCTATTGGTTTCAATATCAAAAGTACAGCTAAATTTGAGGGAATGGAAAGTGATACAAAAGGAGTTAAGAAGGCAGCATCAAAAAGGAAATGTGATTCCTTTAAAGCTGTGGACTCTTTGTAGCGCTATAACGCAGGCTTTAAAATTAATGGCTGCTGACAGTGAGGTCTCATGTTCTCTTAAGAAGGATGATCCCCTGTATGAGGATGTGCCTATGAGTGAGGAGAAGGAAGGCGAATGTGAGTGGGGGGCTTCACCTCGGCCTCCGCCCAAACCTCCGGATGGTAGTACAGATTCATCCACTGAGACAGATAGAGATGTGAGTTGGGGGGAGGATTCAGATTCTGTAGAGGCAATGACTGCTGCCTTTCAGAAGGTTTTATTAAATAGAAAATGAACTTCCAAGGCTGTTAAATCTTCTGCACCACCCTACGCATCCCTATTTCCAGTAGCTGCCGACAAGGCTGAGGCAGGGAGAGAGAATCAGCGATTTACATTTCCTGCTACTATGTTCTATGATGATGATGATGATCTTCCAGCGCCCCCTGGAGGTTTTGTGGATCCACCTCGCCTCTTTCCCATTACACGTCAGCATGATGCCCGGGCGGGAGTGGTTAATGTTCAATATATGCCCTCGGAGTATAAAATTTTTAAGGATCTTAAGGCTGCTGTTTCTCAATATGGTCCCCAATCTCCTTTTGGGTTATCAATGTTAGAGAATGTGGGAACTTCTAAATTAATTCTTCCTCTTGATTGGGAATCCATAGCTCAAGCTGTTTTAGAAGGATCTCTGGTTACAGCTTCGTAGTTGGTGGGAAGAGGAGGCTAGGAAACAAGCAAGAATTAATGAGGGACAAAATCCACAAGGTCCCTTAGAAGATAAATTGATGGGAAAAGGGCAGTATCGAGCCTTGAGGGAACAAGCCCAGTACACAGATCAGGAATTACAACAGGTGCGTCAGGTTTTCTTAAGGGCGTGGCATAGAGTGGTACCTACTGGACAAGCTCAACCGTCTTTTGTGAAAACTATGCAAGGTCCTAATGAGCCTTATACAGATTTTTTGGCCTGCCTTCGGGTGGCTGTTGAACGGCCAGTCAGTCGAGATGAGATCTCAAAAATTTTGCTTGATACACTGGCATATGAAAATGCTAATCCAGAATGTAAAAGGATTTGGGGACCTTTAAAAGGACAAGGGGCTTCTGTGGCTGAGTTTATAAGAGCATGCTCTGGGGTTGGAGGAGCTGAACATCAAGCCTCTGTTTTTGCAGCAGCTATGGCAAAGGCTATGAAACCTCAGAGGGGAAGAAACTGTTTACATTGCGGGAAGCCAGGACATTTTCGAAAAGATTGCAAGAACTGAAAAGATGAGCTAAAAAATGAGCGAATGCCAGAAAAGCAACAGCCCTCAGGTCTTTGTAGGAGATGTGGCAAGGGAAAGCATTGGACTCAGGAGTGTAAATCCAAAACTGATCGGGAAGGGAATCCCTTAAGTGCCCGTTTGTCGGGAAACTTCCCAGTGGGCCTGAGCTCCTGGGGCCCAGGAACAGTACCGGGAGCTCCTTGCCAGTCTCCTGCACAAGTCAGTGCCAATCTCGACAGCCAATTTCCTCGAATGGTGCTCAAATGATGATTTCAGATTTGAAGGCTGCTACATTAGGTAGTGCAGCTGCAGATCTTCCATTAGCTGAAAGTGTTCTTTCATCCCCAGGAGGAGGTGTTTATAAATTATGGACTAATATCTTTGGCCCAATGCCAAGAGGAACTTTTGGGTAAATTCTGGGACGAAGTAGTGCAGCATTAAGAGGATTGATTGTATTATCAGGAGTAATTGATTCTGACTATGTTGGGGAAATTTTAATTATGGTTTCTACATCACAAACTCTTTCTCTACTGGCAGGAGAACGGATTGCACAACTTCTCTTGCTACCTTATCACCTGTTTCCTTCATATTCAAATGAGAGAGTCGGTGGTTTTGGAAGTACGGGAAAAAGTATATTTTGGGAAATGCTTATTAATGACTCTCGCCCTTTAATGTCACTGATTATTGAAGATAGACAGTTTGAAGGATTAGTGGATACAGGAGCAGATGTTTCGGTTATTTCTCTCCAGCAGTGGCCTAATGACTGGAAAAAAGAAAAAAGTCCTCTTGCTTCAACAGGCTTAGGATCTATAGCAGATGTGTGGAGAAGCGCTCAACCTTTGTCATGCCAATTGTCTAATGGAAAGACAGTATTTATTTCTTTTTACATTGTTAATATACCTATTAATATCTAGGGAAGGGATCTTTTATTTTCTTTAGGAACAACACTCACCATCTTTTCGGAAAACTTGTAGCCACTGCTCAGATTCCTCGAGCTCTCCCATTGAAATGGTTAACTGATGTCCCTAAACGGGTTGAGCAGTGGCCGCTTCCAAAAGTGAAGCTTGAGATTTTAGAACAATTAGTAGAAGAATAGCTTCAATCTGGCCATATCAAACCTTCCACGTCTCCTTGGAATTCCTGTTTTTGTCATTAAGAAAAAATCTGGTAAATGGAGAACATTGACTGATTAAGGGAAGTTAACAAATGTATAGAACCTATGGGAGCTTTGCAATTAGGTCTCCCTTCTCCTGCCTTGATTCCACAGAATTGGTCTTTGATGGTTTTAGATCTGAAGGATTGCTTTTTTACTATTCCTTTGCAAATTAAAGATAGAAATAAATTTGCTTTTACTATTGCAGTGTATAATCATGGGCAGCCCATAAAACGTTATCAATGGACAGTGTTGCCTCAAGGAATGATTAATAGCCCTACACTTTGTCAGGAGTTTGTTGATCGTGCTCTTATCACTGTGAGGCGACAATTTTCTAATTGTCTTCTTTATCATTATATGGATGATCTTCTATTGGCTGCTCCTAGTAAAGAGGAGTGAGATAAATTTTTTATTCATGTGAAGAAAGCTTAAGTGATTTTCAAATTGCACATGAAAAAATTCAAATTGAATTTCCTATTTCATATTTAGGTGCTATTTTGGAACGACAAAGAATAAAACCTCAAAAAGTCCAAATTAGATGAGATAATTTGAAAACTCTTAATGATTTTCAGAAGCTTTTGGGTGATAGTAACTGCTTACGTCCCATGTTGGGGATCCCTACACATCAATTGCGTCATTTATTTTCTACCTTGGAGGGTGGTGCTGCTCTTAACAGTCCTCGATCTCTTACTTCTCAAGCAATAGAGGAATTACACTTTGTAGAGCAACGGTTGAATGAAGGGTTTCTTACTTATCTACAACAGGATCAACCTATATATTTCATAGTGTTCCATACTCCCTATTCTCCTACTGGAGTTATTGCTCAATCTGCAGGGTTGATCGAGTGGGTATTTTTACCCAATAACTATACAAAAAAGCTTACTACTTATATGGATAGAATTGCTTTCCTCATTCTGAAAGGTTGAGGCCGTATTACCCAGTTAATTGGAAGTGACCCTCAAACAATCATTACTCAACTTACCTCCACCCAGATTTCTAATTGCTTACAGTTTAATGAAAATTGGCAGATAGCTCTTGCATCTTATTCAGGGACTTTTTCTAATCAGTATCGTCAATCTAAAATGATAGATTTTCTTCAACATACATCAATGGTTTGTAAATCTCCTATATCTAATATTCCGGTTGAAGGGAAAACTATTTTTACAGATGCCAATAAAAATACTGCTGGCTATTGGACTGATACTACTTCTAAAGTTGTTCCACATTCCTTTTCTTCCGTGCAGCCTGCTGAACTTTGGGCCATTTGTCTGGCATTACAGGATTTTTTTTGATATTCCTATTGTTTCTGACTCTAAATATGCAGTCTTTTCATGTATTTATCTTCCTGAAGCCACTCTACCGTTAACTTTAAAAACTAATATTGATAAATTACTTTTTCAGGTCCAACAATTATTAATCAGGTGAACAAACCCTGTCTTTTTTACTCATATTCGAGCTCATTCTTCTCTCGCCGGACCATTATCTCAAGGAAATGCAAATATAGATGCCTTACTTTATCCTTTACAGTCTGCAACACAAGAACATTGCTTACATCATACTAATTCTAAAGGGTTACAAAAAACTTACTCGTTAACACGAAAGCAAGCTCAACGCATTGTTCGTTCCTGTTCCATATGTGCACCGTTTGTTTTGCCCTTTGCCCCTCCTGGAGTAAATCCCAGAGGACTACAACCTAACCAAATCTGGCAAATGGATGTTGTTTTTATTTCCTTATTCGGTAAACAGAAATATGTTCATCATACTATAGATACTTATTCTCACTTTCAGTGGGCTACTGCTTTAAGTTCAGAAAAGTTTGATTCCGTTATTACTCATTTACTATTTTGTTTTGCTATTATGGGCATACCTATAGAATTAAAAACTGATAATACTGCTGCAAATCAATCATCTAAATTATCTCAATTTTTAGAACAATATCATATTAAGCACACTTTTGGTATTCCTTATAAGTCAAGGACAAGCTATAATTGAAAGAGCTAATCGAACTCTTTGAGAATACATTGAAAAAATTAAAAAGGGGGAAAAGGCCATTATGATATCACCAAGGGATGTATTAAATAAAACATTATTAACTCTTAATTTTTTGACTGGGGAAAAAGTAAGATGACTCCAGCAGAACAGCATTTTGGCAGTTCAGAAGAGAAGACAAAAAGCTTTGAACATTCCTGGGTATGATATAAGGATGAGATACAGGGATGGATTCCAGCAGTACTTCATTTCTTGGGGCAAGGGTATGCTTTTATTTCTGTGAGTGATTCCAGGATCTGGGTTCCATTGAGATTGGTGAAGTTGCAGGTTGAGCGACCCATTCGTGCGCCAGTTTCAGGAGCTGTCCATGCAGAGGACCTTCACCTTTGCGACAAGAGAGGCAGGTCCACCGACATGGGGACAGTTGAAGAAGCTGACTCAAGAAGCTGAGAAAACATTGCCCAAAGCAGGACAACCATTGAATCCTGCTAATCTTTTGTTGACCATGATGGCGGTGGTAACTTGTCAGGTAACGTATGTGGAAGCTGCAAACTATACCTATCGGGCCTATATCCCTAATCCTCCTTTGGTGCGGGCGGTGTCCTGGGGTGAAGTAGAAGTCCAAGTTTGTACTAATGAAACTAACTTTTTCCCTCCACCTGATTGTGGAGGGATTGAGCAATTATCCCAGCATGTACAAAATTATAACGTTACTAATCTCACCATAGCAGCTGAAGGTATTCCTTTATGTATAGGAGGGCATTCTTTTTGTCTGTCTACAAAAACACACTCATATCATTCTTATAATACTTGGGGAGTTAATTATAGGGGACAACACTTCACAGTTTTTACTGTGCTCATTTCTTCTCGTGGTTTTAATACTTCAGTCTTATTTAAATAAGAGTAAGGGGGTACATATGTCCCTCTGCCCTGCTTCATTTTTTGAAGCATCTCTATCACGTCTGGAGTGGGAACATTGCAGGGATCATGACCCTCGTCTAGTTATGAATTATTCAAATCATACAATTGTAGATTGCAGTCCTACTCATGGGGAATTTTTAGAAAATGGTCTAATCGATCTTTAAAATGGCATCGCATAAATGGTACCCTGAATGGTCAAGGAAATGAAACTGTAAAATGGCAACATTTTGCATTGGTTCCACCTCAATTGCAAATGGATGGGTACCCTCAATTACAAGGGGAAATATGGAAATTATGGGCAGTGTCAGGTAACCTTAATATATGGATGGGATACTTTGCTTTGAATATTAATGATGGTAGAGGGCCGTTTCAAGTTCATTTGCATATTAATAAATCTTACTCTGCTATAGCATGTGTAAAATTTCCTTATTCTTTACTATATGGGCAATGGATTTGGAATGAATTTGGGAGTTATATCATGTTCTGATTGTAATTTGACTCAATGTATAAACCATTCCTTGTGGGAAAATGTTGAAAACAAGATGGTCCATTCCAGTAATCGCTCTTCGGTCACTGTGAAAGCACGGGCTGGACTCTGGTTGCCTGGGAACCTCACTCGGCCGTGGTCGGGCTCTTTTGCTGTCGCTCCTCTTGTGAACGCTGTGCACACTCTTCTCCATCGATCCCGAAGAATGCTTGGCATCGTCATCGCATCAATTCTCGCCGTGGCTTCAGTAACAGCAACAGCAACTGTAGCAGGTCTTGCTTTGCATCAAGGCATACAGACTGCTGATTTTGTCAGGGAGTGGCATAAGGATGCTTATTTATTGTGGCAACAACAGCATGGTTTGGACGCTCAATTGGCTACTGATGTATTGAATTTACAACACACTGTTTCCTGGTTAGGAGATCAAGTGACTGTGTTAGCTACAAGGAGTGTGTTAAAATGTGATTGGAATTCATCCCACCTATGTGTAACCCCTGTTCCCTTTAACATGAGTGAAGGTTGGGAAAAGGTGAAAAGGTCTTTGATGGGACACCAGAATTTAACTGCTGAAATTATAAATTGGAACAAACTATATTGTCAACTTTTAGTAAAACGCTGCCTGATATTATTGGTTCTGATATACTGAAGAGTCTTCAAGAAGGATTAGATAACCTCAATCCTTTAGGGCATGTATCTACATTGTTAACAACATCCTTTGTGAATATTTTGTTAATTGTTGCTTTATGTTTTATTGCTTTTATAGTCTACTAGCCTGGCGAAAAGGGAAACAATTGAAAGAAGAAGCTTTGCGTATTCAGCACCTGCAAGAAAAGAAAGGGGGAGATGTAGGGAACAAGGTATAAGGAAGGTTGGGAAGTGCTTGCAAACAAGACACTCAACCAGGGATGAACATTCTTGCAAATGAGATGTTCTGCCCAGTGTAGGGAACAAGGTATAAGGAAGGTCAGGAAGTGCGTGCAAACAAGACTCTCAACCAGGGCTGAACATTCTTGCAAAGGAGATGTTCTGCCCAGAATCCTCTGTTTGTTCCCGTGGGAAAAGAATATTTCTTGCACACAAGGATGTTTCTCTGATTCCTCAAAAGGAACAGACCCGGGGACAAAATGGATTCTAAGTTGATAAGGAAGTTCTCAAAACAAAGTCTTAGCTGCAGTAAATAAGTTAAGGAAAAGGTTATCTCACTGCACGCCTGCGCACTGTACAGTCGCTGAATCATAGTGTTTGGTAACTTGCCTTGTAGATTGTTGTGCAAAAGATATAAAATAAAGCAGCCGCAAGAAGCAGCAGAAAGATTCTAACCACTCTGCAGGTTGGTGTTTCATTCCTTCGCCAGCATTTGGCTACATAATATTGACACATGGTGGGAGAATTCATCACTCCTTGAGGCAATACAGTCCACTGATATCATTTATTAGGCCCGATATGATTAGGATAAGGAAGAGAGAAAGCAAATCTCTCTGGGTCTAGAGGGTGTAAAGGTATAGTAAAAAAGCAATCTTGTAAATCTATAATAATAATATGCCAGTTTTGAGGGACAGTGGTAGGTGATGGAATTCCTGGTGGCAATGCACCCATAGGTTTCAGATAGTATTAATTTTTCTAAGGTCTGTTAAGAGATGCCATTTGCCAGATTTCTTTATTACAAAAATAGGAGATTCCAAGGGGAATAAGATTCCTCAATATGCTGTGATTTCAATTGTGTATTGATAAGTTCTTTAGTAGCCTCCAATTTCTCTTTTGTGGGGGGCCATTGCTCTGTCCAACTAGGCTCGTCATTTTCCCAGTAATTTTAATAATTGCATTGATTGTTAAGTGAGCAGTGGCCCCTAGGAAAAATGTAGAATATATATTTGAGTTTGCCATTGCATAAGTAAATCTCTTCATATTATATTGAGGGGTGTATCTACCACATAAGGTCGTAATGTTGCAGGCTGGACTTTTGGTCCCTCACATGGATATATTTGGACACTGTGATAAACCTCTTGTACTTTGGGTTGAGAAACCCCTGCAATTTGGCAAGAAATTCTCTGTATAGGCCAAGATTTGGGCCATAAATGTTTGGAAATAATAGTAATATTGGATCCAATATCAAGAAGACCAAAAAACCTTTTGCCATTAATTTTGATATTTATATTCGGTCATGCATATTCAGATACTATTGACGTCCATAAGGACTGTTTTTGATCTGTACCGCCAAATCCACCTGTGCAGATGCCATTAGAGGAGCTAATAGACATGTAAGGAAAAAGGAGTAGTTGGGCAATTTTGTCCCCCTTTTTGAACGCCATAGTATCTGAGATGACATCATAATTTGAATTTCTCCCTTATCATCTGAATCAATTGTTCTAGGGTGAACAGTAATTCCTTTAGAAGTCAAACTAGATCGGCCAAGTAAAAGGCAGAAGGTTTGTGGGGGAAGAAAGAGTTATCGACCTCATTAGTTTAAGTGGGACCTTATATACTTCTCAACTAGCTGCTGAGAACAGATAAAAAGAATAACTCAACGTTGTAAGAGGTCTATTAGGCCCTTTCCCAAGACATACATCCTGAGATAACTTTGGTACAAGATTAGCCAGGGACAACAGTTTCCAGACAATGTCTCTATGCAAGATATACTGTTGCTGTGTAAGCAGGGGTACAAGTCTTGAGATATAGGTTCCCAGGCAAGATTTGTTACAATTATAATCATTACCATAGAGCCTAAGAAAAGCATTTCCATGAGTAAGACATTCGGCTGTGTAATCATTAGTTCTGGACCTAGAGAAAGGTCAGTTCTCTGGCAAGATATGTTGGTGCACAAGGCTTATGGAAAGCATGAGTGAGAATGTTTGTCTCCTCCTTACAGGGCCTTGGACTGCCTGCCTAAGCATTAACTCTTTCATTTCCTCCTGCTTTTAGGAGAATATTGTTGCCAGGGAAAGGGTTGGAGAAATCGTTCTGTAACTTCTTCCTGCCGGGAAGAGGTGTAGACCCTAAATTGTTGAGGTAACATATTGTCCTTATCCTCATATGGAGGGTCTCTGATCCAGTGGCCCTGAATAATAGCTAGAGGAGGCAGCAGAAACTGCAGGAGCATGAACAATCACTTGTAACTTAAATGCCTACAAAGTTCATTATATAGTTACAGATATAAAAGCAAAGAGTAAGAACCAGATGACTACATTTATTACAGTCAGGATAATTTCGCACCAAGCAGGACTTTGTATTTGAGCTTCTATAGCATCACATTGCCCTGTATGGGTTAACATTTCAAAAGTAATTTGGTTCTGGGGAGTACCAGCTCGAGCATTAGAATTGGCACGATCTCGGGCCACACCCTGAAGCCACACTGTCCACTGAAGACATTCTCCTGGTTTAAGATGAGCCCTTATCAAAAGTCGCCAATCATAAAGTTACAAAATTTCCAGTGGAAGATGCCATAGCGTTTAAAAGTTCTGTAGTAAAAGGCAAACGAGGGCGTACGTAGTTACAGCTTTTTTCATTTGTTGCATGTGAGAAAAATCAATGCCTTCCTATTGAGGTATTATTTGCCCTTGGGCGTTAGTATTTCTCAAAAACAGGAAAAGCAGAGAAACCATCAGCCTCAGTGATTCGAGACTGCAAAGCCAGTAACTCAGAAAGCCTTCATCGTGACGGAGAATGAGTGGATAGTATTTTCTCATAAATACGAGTGCGTGCCAAAGGCTTATCATTGTCATCAAGAAAAGTATTGTCAGCCTTAGGGTCAAAAAGAGCCTCAGAAGAATTATCGTCAGGGTCATCTTGTTCTTGAATTGAGGGGACTTTTGGTTTTGTGCCCATTGCAAGAGGAAGAAGGGGAGCACTTGGGGCAGGGCTGGTGGGAAAACTTTGAAATCTTTTATGTTGTTCTAATTAAGCCTTTTGCAAAGCTTCATCATCTAATTCATATTCATGTAACAAGTGTTCCACCTTTGTCGAATATTGGGGAGGAGAGGGGCTACAGTTACCTTGAAATGGCAGAATCACAGCTTTATTAATAAGAGCCCATAAGGGCCAGAAATCTATTGGGATAGTTTTTCCCCATCTTGAGCCTCGTTTAAGATTCTCTCCAATCTGGTTCCAAATTTCTAAATTGAAACTGCCTTCATCGAGGAACCAGGGATTATGTTCAACCACCGTTTGGAGATAAGCCTCTATTCGCTGACACGAAACTGAAAGTCCTTGAACTTACACAAAGGAAGAAAATGCAACATATTGGATCCTTTAAAGTTGAATGTCCCCTTACACTTATCCAGAGCAGACTTTACTAGATTCCTGTCAGGGAATGTACAACAAGAGGACTCCTATGTGCTGTTTCTCATAAATCCTCTGTTCCTTATCAGTTTCTGTTGTCAGAAACCAGTGGAGTAGGACGCTGCTCCCAGGACTGAGGTCATAGAATGAGATAGGCTTGAATCTCCTTCAGTAAACATTCTCCTTACAACAAAACTTAGTTTCGATCCTCTTTCTTAAGATATGGATTGTCTCCTGACCTTGTGACCATTATCAATCCCTTGTTCCCTTGGTAATGGTTGCTGTACGTTTGGTTTTCTGATCTTTATCATTATCGAAAGAAATTTCTTGTACAACAGTCTATATATACTCACAGAAATATTAAACCACCTTTGCACCACCAGAGCTTGGGGCTCCGTGTCTTTCTTTCTTTCTCTCTCTCTTTTTCTCTCTTCCACTTTTTTATCATTGACTCCGGACCGCCAGGTTCCAGTCCATTAAAGGTCCCAAAGTGGCATCCGAACAGGGACTCTGGTATACGTGGCATTTCGGACAGAGGCACTCGGGACCTATTGAGGTTGGGACCTATTCAGGTCGGTAAGTACTAAGACACGGGTCAAACGGCTGGAAAGCCCCATCTTTTCTCTACTTTATTTTACCATCTGTTTAAAGCTCAGGGACTTTTGGTTTGGTGCCAATGAACAGAGGCTTGCTTTCAAATGTGGTTAAATGAAATCCTTGGTTCCCTAATAAAGGTAGTTTTGATTTAGAAATTTGGTACCGGGTCAAAGAAAATGTTGAACGAGTCACCAGGCAGGGAAAAAATATTCCAGTTGATTGCTGACCCCTATGGGCTCTCATTAAAGCTGTAATTCTGCCATTTCAAGGTAAATTCTAGCCCTCCCAATACTCGACAACAGACAGAACATTTATTGCATGAATATCAAGTAGATGATAAAACTTTCCAAAAGGCCCAAGTAGAACAACATAAAATATTCCAAAATGTTCCTACTAGCCCTGCCCAGCTGCTTCAAATGCTCCTCCTCTGCCAGCAGGCACAATTCCAGAAGTCTCTCCTTGGTTAGAACCTAATGATTCTGACAACGACTCTCCTGAGATGTTTTTTAAAGGTTCTTCAGACTCCTGCTTTGAGCTTGCCCACAGGGTCAGAATTTAATTTGTTTGTCACTGAAAGAAAAGGTGTGGCCTTGGGAGTTTTGCCACAACCAGGAGGCCTCACCAGCAACTTGTTGCTTATCTAAGTAGAGAATTGGATGTAACATCACGTGGGTGGCCCCACTGCCTAAGAGTAATTGGGACAGCAGCTTTATTAGCACCTGAAGATTTAAAAATAATTAATTGATGAAATCTTACTGTACTGACTTCTCATGATGTGAGTGGAATCTTAAATTCTAAGGTTAATATTTGGATGACAGACAGTAGGCTTCTTAAATATCAGTCATTGTTGTTAGAAGGACCAGTAACTAAGCTTAAAGTCTGTGGACATTTAAATCTTGTCACTTTCCTTCCTGAGAAGGAAAATGAAACACCTGATCACGATTGTTCCCAATTTCTAACATTAAACTATGCAGCTTGGGAGGATCTAATGGATACCCCATTAGACAATCCTGACATGGAAATATTTACAGACAAAGAGTAGCGAGTAAATATCTACATGGATTCTAAGTATGCCTTTTTGACTTTACATGCTCATGCTGCAATATAGAAAGACAGTTTAAAACAGCAACAGGAGAACCTATTAAGCATTTCAGAGAGATTGAGAGACTTTTAACTGCTACATATTGTCCTAAAGAAGTAGCTGTTATGCATTGCAAAGGGCACAGCAGGGATGGGAGTAAAGCAGCTGAAGGTAATCAGATGGCTGACTGTCAAGCCAGAAAAACGGCACTTTAAGAAACCCTTTCACTACAGACACCCTTGATCTGGACAGGACTAGGGGAATTGATTTTACTCATATGCCAAAAGCTAATGGGTATTCTTGCTTACAAGTTTGGGTGGATACTTTTACTGCATGGATCTTTGCATGGTTCAGCAACGACCTTTCATGCTCTTCTGAACAAAAAGTCCTTGGCACACACTCATATTTGCAAAAAATCAGCACTTACTCACTCTCCCCTGCGACTGAGGCTCTCTGAATTACAGGCTTTGCTATGACATGTTTCTGATGCCAATGGTTTCTCCATCTTTCCAGTTTTAAGAAATCCTGACACTCAAGGGTACATAATAACTCAATATGACGGTATTAAACTTTTTTTACATGCAACAAATGAAAAAGGCTGTAATTATGTATGGCCCACATTCTCCTGTTACTAAAGAGCTTCTAAATGTTGTGGCATCTTCTATCGGAAATTTTATTCCCTATGATTGGTGAACTTTAATAAAAGCTCTCCTTAAACCAGGAGAATATCTTCAGTGGACAATGTGGTTTCATGATATAGCCAGAGATCATGCTAACAAGAATGGTCGAGCTGGCACTCCCCCAAACCAAATTACTTTTGAAATGCTACCTGGCGTCAGACAATTTGATACCATAGAAGCTCAAATACAATGCCCTCCCTTATTGCATGAACAATGCAAAACAGTGGTCCTTGAAGCTTGGGATCGAATTACTCCTCAAAGAGAGCCTACAGGTAGCTACACTAAAACATTACAAGGACCTAATCAACGTTATGCTGGTTTTTTAGCTAGATTAGAAACTGCTATTTCCTGTACTGTAATCGGAGAAGCAGCCAAAAAAACAGCTAGAGAAATTACTTGCTTATGAGAATACAAATCAGGAATGTCAAAGAGCTGTCGTTCCAAGTCGTGAGACTGGGACTATTATTGATTATTTGAAGGCTTGTCGCAATCTAGAATCAGAAACTCAAAAGATGCAAATGCTAGCTAAGACAATGGCTGCTACCTTCCAGAAAGGGAAATGAAGGATACTTTACATGTGGAGATAAAAACCATTTAGAAAGGGACTGCCCTAAGAAGGCTAATAAAAAACTTCAAAGAATCTGCCCTCGCTGCCATAGAGGAATGCATTGGGCCAAAGACTGTAAATCTAAATTTGATATTGAAGGGAAACCTATTCCGGGTAACTCCAAACAGGGGACCCCCCGCCCACCCCCGCCAGGTACTCTAGACCAAAAACCAGGGGCAACTCCTATCTTTTCCCTCAAACCCTCAACATCCGGCAGTGTTGCCATCGATATACCAGCCCTAAATGATTTTTCCCTTTACCCTCAAGCAGCCCCTTCTAGAGTACCTACCGGACTTTTTGGACCCCAGCCCCTACAAACTTTTGGTCTTTCACTTGGCAAATCTAGTTTGACTTCTAAAGGAATTACTGTTCACCCTGGAATAATTGATTCAGATTATAAAGGAGAGATTCAAATTATGATGTCATCTCAGATTCTATGGCAATTCAAAAAGGGGGACAAAATTGCTCAATTACTTCTTTCGCCTTACATTTCTATTAACTCCTCTAATAATGTATGGACAAGCAGTTTCGGCAGATCAAAAACAATCCTTATGGACATTATTGGTATCTCAATATACCCGACCAGATACAAATATCAAAATTAATGGTACAAGATTTTCTGGTCTCCTCGACACTGGATCTGATATTACTATTATTTCCAGACACTTATGGCCCCAAACCTGGCCTATACAAAAAAATCTCTTGCGAAACTGCAGGAATTTTTCAAACTAAAGTACAAGAAATTTATCAAAATATTCAAATCTACCCATATGAAGGACCAAAAGGCCAGCCTACAACATTAAGACCTTATGTGATAGATGCACCCCTTAATCTAATAGGAAGGGACTTACTTATGAAATGGCAAACTCAGATATACATTCCACATTTTTCCTAGGGGCCACTGCTCATTTAACAAACAAAGCAATGATTAAAACAACTTGCAAGAATGACGAGGCTATTTGCACAGAACAATGGCCCCTTATGAAAGAAAAATTACAGGCTACTAAAGAACTTATAGACACACAATTAGAATGAAAACATATTGAGGAATCTTACTCTCCTTGGAACTCTATTGTTATAAGAATGAAATCTAACAAATGACATCGCTTAACAGACCTTAGAAAAGTTAATGCATCTATGAAACCCATGGGTGCACTACAACCAGGGATCCCATCCCCTACTACTGTTCCTCAAAACTGGCACATTATTATTACTGATTTACAAGATTGCTTTTTAAATATATCTTTACACCCTTTAGACCGAGAGGGATTCACTTTCTCTCTCCCTTTTCCTAATCACATTGGGCCTCATAGAAGATTTCAATAGACTGTGTTACCTCACAGTATACTTAACAGTCCTATTTGTTAAAATTTTGTAGCCAAGGCTTTACATCCAATGTAAATGTGACAGCAATTCCCTCATGCATATATCATTACTAATATACTGTAACTACAAAAAGGAGAAGTGATATTTTTGACACTGAATGGCCATGATATTCATTCTTTAGACTCCAGAAAAAACTGATTAAAATAAAATCTTTTTTGAAATTGCAAAACCGGTTCTTCTTACATGTGCAGTTAGGAAAAGGTTAACTTGTTAAAATACTTTTTCGGAGCTTGAAATCTGCCTGGGAAACAAAAACAGGCTGAAGAAAAAACCTAAAGTTAACTCTTATCATGTTCTTGGGATACACAGCCCACTCTATCTGGGACTCCAGCCATAAACAAATGGGTGGAACTCAGGAAAAAAAAAAAATATATATATATATCTACATAGATATCAAAAAGATATTTTAAATGTCAAGTGGAAAACTATATCTGTCTATGTAAAATTATCTATGTCTCAAAGTATGTCTTTGCTTTTGGATAATATGAAATTAATGAGCTCTATTTAAATAAACGGCAACCCACTCCAGTACTCTTGCCTGGAGAATACCACGGACGGAGGAGCCTGGTAGGCTACAGTCCATGGGGTCGCAAAGAGTTGGACACGACTGAGTGACTTCACTATTCACTATTTAAATTCAAGTTCATATGAACTGAAAAATATTCAATATTAAATGTTTATTTAAATATAAATTAAATATAATTGTTTGCTAGTCTAAATAAGACATGTCTTAAATCATCATTATATAATACTTTTATTGTGCCTAGATTTAAGGTAAACTAAGTTTGTCAACAAAAAAGTAACTTTATACAAATATACAAAACGATGAAAACTTTTAGATAAACTCTAATAAAAATAATTTTGAAAATACCTAAAATAATCTCTTAGGATTGGGTTAACTTAAATTCATAAAATTGTACTAAATGAAATAAGAAAAGTTTATTAAATAGCTAGGTCATTTCCAAATAAAGTAAGATTTTAGAACACTACTGAACACTAACTTCCTCTTACAAAAAGTTTTTCTTACAAAAAAAATAAAGAGATTTTAGACTATTAATAAATATATATTTTATTTGTCATAATGATGAACACAAACATATAGAAAAGGTTTGTGTCAAATGAAAGAGAATTTTATGGCAAATGGATGGAACTCATTGCTCTGAACTTTCTTCCTCTTCCTTCTTACGTCTCGATCGATACAAATTCTTCTTTTATATGGGCCACACCTCTCCGAGATGAAACTACACGTTATAACCCACGTGTTAGCTTACTTTGCAATAATGAGAACACCTAATTCTATAAAAACAGACAATGACCCTGCCTGTATTTCTAAGCATTTCAAACAATTTTTACATTCATTCTCTATTAAACAGATTACAGACATTTCTTATAATCCACAAATATAAGACACAGTTAAACAAACACATTACACACTGAAACTACAAATAAAAAATTAAATATGGGGGAATACACAGGAACACTTTTATCTTCCTTATCCAGAGCAGAGTTTACTAGATTCCAACACAATATGTTCTTTAAGCCTATAACTATTGTTAATATAGCTTTGTTTTAAATTTTTTAAACTGACTGCAAGGAGATATCTTGACATGAGCAGAAAAACATTTGGAGAAACTGAAGGACTCTTCTGAGGGGCTTCCCTGGTGGCTCAGATGGTAAAGCGTCTCCCTGCAATGCGGGGAGACCAGGTTCGATCCCTGGGTTGGGAAGATCCCCTGGAGAAGGAAATGGCAATCCACTCCAGCACTCTTGCCTGGAAAATCCCATGGACGGAGGAGCCTGATAGGCTACAGTCTATGGGGTCGCAGAGTCGGAAATGACTGAGCGATTTCACTTCACTTCACTTCAATCAAGCTGAAAATCCGGTTTCTCAATAGAGAATGCCTCAGAGTCCTGAAAATAGTTTTGTTCCCTACTTGCTTTGCTTGCTGGCACCTTCCTCCAACTCAAACTGAACTAATCAATCACACTGGGCTTACATACCCAACCCGCCTTTACTTCAGGTTGTAGAATGGACAGAGAAAGGACCAACGTAATAACCAATGACTCCATGCATATGCCTTCTCCCTGGAGCCTTAAAGGGCCCTCATAGCCTGAAGAAGGGAGACAAATATCTCTCTAGATTATGAAGTCCTTGCTTTGTGTATGGGCCCAGCAAAATTATGCATAAACGTTAGTAGACAAATTTGGGCTTTTGCCCTGCCTCCAAAAGAGGAGTTTCGGATGTTCCTTAGATTATTTACTGCCCTTTCTTTGTCCGTGAACCATGTTTATACTACTGAAACTTTAGGGAAAGAGTTAGGGAAACAACAAAGAACACTATGCAAAGGGTTTACTAATAACTTTAAATATACTCCGGTTCGTTGGGACAAGTGTCAGGCCAAATCAGGAAAATTAATGTTTGTGGCTAATCATACAATTGTCGATTGGGGACCCCATGGTATGTGGTTATCTAACTGCTCAGATATTAACAGCACTGCCTGTAATTATGCTACTCAAGTAGCACAGAAGGGTAGTAGCACTATAATGGAACATTACCAGGACAAAGGACTTCTTGGGTGGCTTGACTGTGGAATGGCACCCACCTCGTCCTCGAAAAAACCAGATTGGGCCTGAACAATGGGACACCTGGAAACTTGCTGCGAGCACTGAAGAATTTAGGACTTGGACTAGATATTTCACAGGGACTAACTGTTGTCTCAGAAACTCTTTCTTTTGTTATAATCAAACATATTTCATACAAGCTTGTGTTCCCCTTCCTTTTGTTCTAGCTATAGGAAGTTTACAATTCAATAAGACTTTACGTTCTGTAACTTGTATAAATTGCAAATTATATACTTGTCTTAGCTCTTCTGTTTCCTTAAGAAATGAATCCCTTTTGATTCTTCGATCTTGACGTAGTCTGTGGTTACCAATAAATCTCCAGCGGCCCTGGGAAGAAGAGCCCATAGCTGGACTTGCTTCCTAGTTACTTACTAAACTGCTCCAGTGATCGAGACGATTCATTGGATGGCTGATTCTTGGCATTTGGGGATTAACAGCTATTTGCACCACTGCTGCCGTGACTGGCATTGCTTTACAAACCTCAATTCAAACACATAATTTTACCCCAAATTGGACTAAAGATGCTCATACTATTTGGGCCACTCAGGCTCAGACAGATGAGGATATTCAAGATGAAATACAGGAACTAAAATCAGTCATCAAATGGGTTGGAGATCAATTAATAGATGTACAAAAACAGGTGATGCTAAAATGTGACTGGAATTCTACTCACTTTTGTGTTACACCTGTTCAATTCAATAATAGTACCTACAAATGGGAACAAATCAAATTTCATTTGCAAAACCTACATGATAATGCCTCTCTGAAAGTACAATTATTACAAAAAGAAATCTTTGGAACCTTTTCTAAAAATCTGCCCTCTTCCACTAATTTGGAAACTTTAGCTGAACAACCAGCTGACCAATTATCCGGGCTAGACCCACGCGGATGGCTTCAAAGCATTACTCACAGCACTGGTCTGGAACTGTAATTTTGGTGATTGTCTTGACAATTATATTTTGACATTCACCATTGCCTTCATTCAAAATTGTTAGAACTGAACAAACTCAAATTGTCAAAACCCTTTTTACAAATATTATAAATAAATAGGAATTGTCAGGGAATGTTTAACAGGAGGATTCCAACGTGCTGTTCCTCATAAATCCTGTTCCTTATCAGTTTCTGTTGTCAGAAACCAGTGGAGCAGCACGCTGCTCCCAGGACTGAGGTCACAGGATGAGACAGGCTTGAAATGCCTTCAGTAAACATTCTCCTTACGACAAAACTGCTTAGTCTTGCTCCTCTTTCTTGAGATATGGATTGTCTCCTGAGCTTGTGACCATTATCAATCCCTTGTTCCCTTGGTGATGGTTGCTGTACATTTGGTTTTCTGATTTTTATCGAAAGAAATTTCTTGTACAACAGCCTATATATACTCACAGAAAGATCGTTAAAGCACCTTTGCTCCATCAAAGCTTGCGTGCCCGTGTCTTTCTTTCTCTTTCTCTCTTTCACTTTCTTATCCTTGACTCTGGACCGCCACATTCCGGTCCATTAAAGGACCCCAACAGATTCCAAAGCAATATACTCCTTAATCCTATAACTATTGTTAATAAAATTTTATTTGCTTAAAAATTTTAAACTTGCCACAACGGGATACTTTGACAAAGCAGAAAAACATTTTGAGGCATTGAAGGATACCTCCCATCCTCTCCCCATTTGGTATCAAGACAGGTTGACTAAACAATGGAAATCTGGAAAATTAATATTACAGGAAAAGGGGTATGCTTGGATTTCTCCAGATGGACCCAACGAGATTAGTTGGCTCCCTCTTCGGAAGATCCGCCCAAGGGGAGCCACCAGCATTCAAGATAGAAAAGAAACGGTGAAATCCCCAGGAGGAGGAGTTTCCAGTATAAGCCATGGCTACTTGAAAATTTTCAAGAAACACTGCACTCGAGGTCATCGACCTTATGATTTCCCAACTTGGGGACAGGTAAAAACCCTTACTAATCAAGCTGAAAATCTGGTTTCTCAACAGAGAATGCCTCGGAATCCTAAAAATATTTTTGTCGCTATGCTTGTTTTGCTTCCCCCGCTCAGGCTGACTTGATTAATCACATCTTTTGGGCTTATATACCTAAGCCCCCTTTATTGCAGGTTGTTGAATGGACAGATATGGGACCGGTTGTATCCACTAATGACTCAGTACATATGCCTCCTCCTTGGAACCTGGAGGGGCCCTCTCATCCTGAGGATGAAGGAAGATTAACATTCCTCTAGGCTATAAAATCCTTCCTTTATGCATGGGCCCAGCAGAATTACGTATTAATGTTAGTCGACAGACGTGGGCTTTCACCTGCCTCCAAAAGAGAACTCCCACACATCGCTTAGACTGCTTACTGCCCTGTCCCTTTATGAGGACCATGCCAATACTGCCAGCACTCTAGGACAGGACAAAAGGTGGACTGCAAGGGGTTTACTTGTAAGGATTTTAAATATACTCCTGTTTGTTGAGATAGATGTCAAGCTAAATCATGGAAATTCATGTGTGTGGCCAATTACAGCATTGTTGATTGGTGTAAAACCACCTATGGTATGTAATGGTGGAATGGCACCTCCTCGCCCTCAACTTGTCCTCAAAAAACAAATTGGGCCTGAACAACGGGACATCTGGAAACTTTCTACAAACACTGAAAACTTGGAACTTGGACTGGATATTTCACAGGGACGAGTCACAGTCATAACTATTCCTTCCATTATAATCATTCATATTTTATACAAGCTTGCATTCCCCTTCGTTACTGCCATAGGAAACTTAAAATTTAGTAAGACTTTACATACTGTGACTTGTATAGATTGCAAATTGTATGCTTGTCTTAATTCCGCTATTTCTCTAAAAACACAAATCCCTTTTGATTCTTCGATCTCAATGTAGTCTGTGGTTGCCAGCAGATCTCCAACGACCCTGGAAAGAGGATCCATGTCAAGACTTACCTCCCAGTTACTCACTAAATTACTCTGATGATCTAAGTGATTAATTAGATGCTTGATTCTTGGCATTTTGGGGTCAATAGCCATTTGCACCACTGCCGCTGTCGCAGACACTGCTTTACAAACTTCAATTCAAACACAAAACTTTATTCAAGATTGGACTAAAGATGCTCATACTATATGGGTCACTCAGGTTCAGAAAGATGAAAAAGTTTAAGATAAAAATCAGGAATTAAAAAACAGCCATCCAATGGGTTGGAGACCAATTAGTAGATTTACAAAAACAAGTATTATTAAATTGTGATTGGAATTCTACTCAATTTTGTATCACTCCTATTCGGTTCAACCATAGTGCTTACAATTGGGAAAAAATCAAATTTCATTTGCAAGATATGCATAATAATGCTTCCTTAAATGTACAATTGTTGTAAAAGGAAATCCTTGAAACCTTCTCTAAGAGTCTACCCTCTTCCAACAATTTGGAAACCTTAGCTGAACAGCTAGCTGATCAATTATCTGGGCTAGACCCTTAAAGATGGTTTCAAGGCATTACACATAGTATTGGATCTGGAACTATAACGCTGATAATTATCCTGGTGATTATAACTATAACATATCGATGCCTTTCAACTAAAATTGTTGAAACTAAACAAACTCACTTGCTCAGGGCCTTTTTCACAAAAGTATCTACAGTTTTCCCCAATTATGAAAAAGTAAAAAAGGGGGAACTGTCAGGGGACATCCAACTTTAAAGGACCCAACATGATATTTTCTTCTTTTGTTTGCTGATTCTCAAGGACTCTATTTTTTATCAGGTCTGGAAAACAGGAACGAGCAGAACTGCACACAGCTCTCAGGACTGAGGTCATGAGAAAGAGTATTTGCTTGGATTCCCTTCAGTGACTCCCTTCAGTGACCTTTCACTTGAGGGTAATCTATTCAGTTATGCCCCTCTTACTCAGGATATGGAATGCTTTCTGGCCCTTTCAAGATTGTTATTTGCTTCGCTTTGTTTATCCTCAATGTTTTTACTGCCTAAAGCTACCTTGTAGAAAGATATATAACTATGCGTTTTTGCAAATAAAGCACCCTTATTTCACTCGAGACTTGGGTCCCCTGCTTCCAACTTCTCGTCGACTCCATTCCTCAGATCCCGGTCTACAAAGACCATGACAGCTCTGTCTTCAATTTCCACAAATAAGAGTAACTCTTCTTTAATGACACATACAACAGTTATTTCTGTCCAATGGAGAACATGACCCTATTCCTATGCATTGTTCCTAGCACACCATCAGTCCCTGGTAACTGTCCCTCTCCTCCTACGAAAAGCCCAGGCCTTTAAACATCTTGCCTACTCTGATCAAGGTCAGTTCGTAGAACATTATGTTTTATAACAGGCTGGACTATGTACAGAAGGGCTTCCTGATCCTACTGACAATGATGAGTCATGTCTTATTACAATATTTTCTCCCCTCCCTGTTGCTAATTCACACAAACTATTGAATTTTGTAATTCAGGCTGTGTGTTTTTCACAGAAACATGGATGTGAATGAATTGTATCTAATGAAGTCGGTCCCTTCATCTCACTGAATCCTTCCCAGAGACCATCGTGAAACGCATGTAACAAATACATTTAATCAATGTATTACCAAAGCCAAGCTCTTAGAGCTCACCACACAACATGCCAATAAACTGAGAGACTACTTGTTGGGCAAGGAATAGTGACTTTATTCAGAAAGCCAGGAGACCAAAAAGATGGCGGACTACTGTCCAAAAGAATTATCTTTGCTGAGGTAGAATTCGGGTTTCTTTTACACGAAAAGATCTCTATAGCTTCTCTTCAAATATGGACTTATTGCAGTTGCAGAGTACCCGAACTAAAGTCATCAGAGAATACATATAGTGAAAAAGCTAAAGGATTTGCCACAACCACTGAGTCTGGGAAGTATGGCTCCACTATGTTCCTATCTTGTGACTTTGGGGTAAGATCCTTGCCACACACATTACATTGCTGTGTGTTTTCTCCAGGATAAATACTCTGATACTAGTGGTGAGATGTGAGGATAGGTCTTTTCTTTCTTTCTTTTTTTTTTTAATTTGTGAAATTGGTTAGGAATCTTTCTAGAATGAATTCATGTTCTAAAGACCTGACTAATAAATACATTTATATCTCCCTTCTATCCAGTATGAATTTTCTCATGAAGCCTAAGATGTTGCCACACTCATGATATTTGTATGGTTTTTCAGTAAGATGAATTCTCTGAGCATCTGTAGGGTGTGAATTTTGAACTTTGAAATTTGAAGACTTCTACCATATACCACATTCACATGAGTTTCTTTCATGTATGGATTTTCTGATGTTTAGTGAGTGCTGAGACCTGAATAAAGGATTTTCCACACTCGAAACATTTGAAAGGTTTCTCTATATGTATTCTCCAATGCTTTTTAAGGTGTGAATTTTGACTGAAGAACTTGCCACACTCATTACACCTGAAAGGTCTCTCTCCATTATGAATTCTCCAGTGAAGTTGAAGATGTGGTTTTTGACCGAAGACTTTTCCACACTCATCACATTTGTAAGGTTTCTCTCCAGTATGAACTGTCTGATGACTTAAAAGGGTTGACTTTAGACGAAAGGCCTTGCCACACTCATCACATTTGTAACGTTTCTCTCCAGTATGAACTGTCTGATGCCTTAAAAGGGTTGACTTTAGACGAAAGGCCTTGCCACACTCATCACATTTGTAAGGTTTCTCTCCAGTATGAACTGTCTGATGCCTTAAAAGGCTTGACTTTTCACGAAAGGCCTTGCCACACTGATCACATCTGTAAGGTTTCTCTCCAGTATGAACTGTCTGATGACTTAAAAGGGTTGACTTTAGACGAAAGGCCTGGCCACACTCATCACATTTGTAAGGTTTCTCTCCAGTATGAACTGTCTGATGACTTAAAAGGGTTGACTTTAGACGAAAGGCCTCGCCACACTCATCACATTTGTAACGTTTCTCTCCAGTATGAACTGTCTGATGACTTAAAAGTGTTGACTTTAGACGAAAGACCTTGCCACACTGATCACATTTGTAAGGTTTCTCTCCAGTATGAACTGTCTGATGACTTAAAAGCGTTGACTTTAGACGAAAGGCCTTGCCACACTGATCACATTTGTAAGGTTTCTCTCCAGTATGAACTGTCTGATGACTTAAAAGGGTTGACTTTAGACCAAAGACCCTGCCACACTCATCACATTTGTAAGGTTTCTCTCCAGTATGAACTGCCTGATGACTTAAAAGGGTTGACTTTAGACCAAAGGCCTTGCCACACTCATCACATTTGTAAGGTTTCTCTCCAGTATGAACTGTCTGATGACTTAAAAGGGCTGCCTTTAAACGAAAGACTTTGCCACAATCATCACATTTGTAAGGTCTCTCTCCAGTATGAACTGTCTGATGCCTTAAAAGGGTTGACTTTAGACGAAAGACCTTGCCACAATCATCACATTTGTAAGGTTTCTCTCCAGTATGAACCATCTGATGACTTAAAAAGGCTGAATTTTGGCTGAAGACTTTGTCACATATATCACATTTAAATAATTTCTTTCCTATATGACTTTTCTTATGTCTCCTGAGGTGTGTGCTGTGAGCAAAGGCCTTGCCACACTCATCACATTTGTAAGGTTTCTCTCCAGTATGAACTGTCTGATGCCTTAAAAGGCTTGACTTTACACAAAATGCCTTGCCACACTCATCACATTTGAAAGGTTTCTCTCCAGTATGAACTGTCTGATGACTTAAAAGGGTTAACTTTACACGAAAGGCCATTCCACACTTATCACATTTGTAAGGTATCTCTCCAGTATGAAATGTCTGATGTCTTAAAAAGGTTGACTTTACATGAAAGGCCATGCCACATTCATCACATTTGTAAGGTTTCTCTCCAGTATGAATTGTCTGATGACTTAAAAGGCTTGACTTTACACAAAAGGCCTTGCCACACTCATCGCATTTGTAAGGTTTCTCTCCAGTATGAACTGTCTGATGACTTAAAAGGCTTGACTTTACACAAAAGGCCTTGCCACACTCATCACATTCGTAAGGTTTCTCTCCAGTATGAACTGTCCAATGACTTAAAAGGCTTGACTCTACATGAAAGGCCTTGTCACACTCATCACATTTGAAATGTTTTTCCCTGTGTGCTTTGAGTTCTTGTGTTGTTACTGAAGGATTCATAAAATCATTCCCAGATATACTAGAAACACTGGTTTGGACACAAGGAGGAATTCTTTGAAGTGGTGAAAATGAGAAACTGTTGTTGCCAGAACTCTTAACTTCATTATATTCAGAAATTATTCCACCAGTTTGAAACATCTGCAGTTTATCCTGAAAGTTAAATCCAAACCTGTTTGCAAAGGGCTTAATGCCTGCATCCTTTCTATCATGCGAATCTCTTCCATCAGGCACATTTCCATTAAGGCTTACAGGTGTCCCTTTGAAATTTCTTTTGTCATCTCTCCCCTGACACTCAAAGTCACACATATTTTCCTGACTTTCCCAAAGATGAAAATATTTGATTTCACAGCTTTCAGGGTTTCCCAGCATCAATGTTTGGAATGTTTCTAGTTTATCACTGTTTGCTTTGGGTTGTAAATGCTTGATCACATGTGTAGGTGAGATATCTACAAGATAAAAACAATCATAGGTATCCTGCTCACAATAATTCAAAAATAAATGTTTCATGTTGAATATGTATTACACCAAAAGTAATAGTTACATCAAGTTATGAAACACCACAATGATCACCTTAAGTGTTTAGAAACACTGTTGCTGCTGCTGCTACGTCGCTTCAGTCGTGTCCGACTCTGTGCGACCCCATAGACGGCAGCCCACCAGGCTCCCTCGTCCCTGGGATTCTCCAGGCAAGAACACTGGAGTGGGTTGCCATTTCCTTCTCCAATGCATGAAAAGGAATATAATTCTTAACTTAAGAAAGCATAACAGAAATTCACCATTACAGTAGCCTAGTTTTAAAAACCATATGCCAAACACACTCACATTGGACAATCTTATGCCAACTCTCAAAAAGAGTGTTTTTCTACCAGGACCCTTAGGAACGTATTGCTGGGAGCGAGCACGAGGAGTCCCACCTGTGGCAAAGGTCATGAGGTTAAGGGGTCTGACAGGTAAAAGTGAGTCCGGCCTGAAGGGAGCCTTGCTGGATTTTCTATAGCATCTGTCCCCAAAACCAGAGTCTGCCTGCCGTAGTGCATTATGGTTTTCGCTTACGCTTCTGACATTAACAGGGGCTGTCCCCCACCACCTTCCCCTAAAAGGAATTAACATGGAGCTCCAGTCAATAAGTCTCCTGGGCGTAAAAAGAATGTCTCGGCTTAAACCCCTCTGATAGCTTTCTAACTTACCTGACCCATCTGTCCCCACTTTTACAACTATGCATGTGATTGTTTACAGCCCCATAACTGCGAGAGGCATGAAGCTTAAAACATCTTAAAGATACAGAGCCTTTTTTAAAGAGCTAAGAATTATATCAGTGTAGGTTTTCATTGTTGAGTTAATGACCGCTACCAGGCCTCCATATCCTTTATCTTTTACCTGGAGGATATTAATCAATGTAATTGGGATGTAGAAAAAAGAATATAGTAGTTTTGATGTTAGCAATACTAGACTTTAGAGTTAATGAATTTTCTCTTTGTTATAAATCACTGTACTCCTCTTTCCTTGTTATAAATTGTTGTGTCCTTGCTATGTAAGAATGTAACCTTAATTAGTGCTTTCTGAGAGTGACACCAGACTTTAGTAAGAACAACACTTTAAGGGAAAATAAGTTTTCTGGTTGACGGACCCTTATCAGAAAAGGGCCATGAAATGCTAATAGGCCTCTTGGCCAGAAGGTGATGTAAATCACCTAAGACCTGTGTATACAGCTAAGCATGCAGAGAGAAAGCCTGGTGTCGATAAGGGTCAGGGCTGCTGACCCTGCACGACTTTGTATTATCCATTGATATCTATGTACAACTAAAAGCATAAAAGCTTTTCCTGGAAAATAAAGGATGGACCAGTTTCTCAGACCAGTTCCTGGAAAGACTGGCTTCCTCCATGTCTTCTTTTCTTTCTTACTCTATTTTCTGGCTGATTCCCGGCTGGGGCATAGAGGCTCATCGTGTCTACTTATTTGCCTGGGCTTCTAAGACCCACATGAGAGCAAGCCCAAGGCAGGGCACCCTCCGCTATTCAGGCGGGCACCTGTGACCTTACACAGATGGTGAAAGTCTCTTGTCTGAGGCTTTATTGTCTTTCTATGTAAACCAAGGAATACAGCCTCTTTCTCTCCTCTCTTCTCTTAACTGCAACTCTTTCCTTCTCTCTCTCTAAATCTATATATCTCTCTTGCCACGCCGTCCCCACTTCGAACTACCCTGGATCAACTGGGGCTGGTCCCTGGCAACATATCAATCAACAGTTGTCTCAAATTGAAAAGAAAAATATTACACTATCATTGTATTCTGCACTTACTGTACATAAATACATTCTAAATAATACATTATATATTGTAACAGTAAATAATCCAAAACCAAGCTTACCCAATTAATAATTAACTTGTCATAATTGGTTGTTTACAATTGAAAACAAATGAGAAAATGAAGACTATGACTAAAACAATTTTTTGGAAACAACATAGTTTTTTAAATCTGCTACAGAACTACATACCCAAAAAGAAAGGGCATTTTACAATGTTAACAAGCAGTATGTGTCAACTGTATTGCAAGAATACACGCTAAAACACTATCATCTGTAAATGACACATAAATTAAGACATAAAATATTCACCGGTTTTCTAACAGCCAATAAATAATGCAATCTCCACCTATGTTGTTGTTGTTCAGTCGCTCAGTCGTGTTTGCCTTTTTGTGACACTGTGGACTGTAGTGCACCAGACTCCTCTGTCCATGGGATTTCCCAGGCAAGAATAGTGGAGTGGGTTGCCATTTCCTTCTCCATGGGATCTTCCTGACTCAGGAATCAGGAAGCATCTTCTGCATTAGCAGGCGAATTCTTTACCACTGAGCCACCAAGGAAGGCTAATCTCTAGCCATGCACTATTCTTAATTACCTAGTTTAATGGCACCAAAATATAACAAATAAAAAGCGAGTGCTTTGTGTATTTATTGACCAGGGTCAGACAGAATATTGCTGAAAAATGTTGCAAGTGAAACGCATACAAGATATAATGTAGTTGAGGTCTGACAGAAAACAAAATTTGGTAAAGCCATTGTCCTTCAATTAAAAAATAAATAAAATTTTAAGAAGATATAACGTAGAGCTAGAACAAATAATTTCACAATTTGTATGGAAATACAAAATACCTCGAATAGCCAAAGCAATCTTGAGAAAGAAGAATGGAACTGGAGGAATCAACCTACCTGACTTCAGCCTCTACTAAAAAGACACAGTCATGAAGACAGTATGGAACTGGCACAAAGACAGAAATATAGATCAATGGAACAAAATAGAAAGCCCAGAGACAAATCCATACATCTATGGACACCTTATCTTTGACAAAAGGGGCAAGAATATACAATGGATTAAAGATAATATCTTTAACAAGTGGTGCTGGGAAAACTGGTCACCACTTGTAAAAGAAAGAAACTAGATCACTTTCTAACACCATACACAAAAATAAGCTCAAAATGGATTAAAGATCTAAACAGAAGACCAGAAACTATAAAACTCCTAGAGGAGAACGTAGGCAAAACACTCTCCGACATACATCACAGCAGGATCCTCTATGACCCACCTCCCAGAATATTGGAAATAATAGCAAAAATAAACAAATGGGACCTAATTAAACTTAAAAGCTTCTGCACAACAAAGGAAACTATAAGCAAGGTGAAAAGATAGCCTTCAGAATGGGAGAAAATATTAGCAAATGAAGCAACTGAAAAACAACCAATCTCAAAAATATACAAGCAATTCCTGCAGCTTAATTCCAGAAAAATAAATGACCCAATAAAAAAATGGGCCAAAGAACTAAATAGACATTTCTCCAAAGAGGACATACAGATGGCTAACAAACACATGAAAAGATGCTCAACATCACTCATTATCAGAGAAATGCAAATCAAAACCACAATGAGGTACCATTTCACGTCAGTCGGAATGGCTGCGATCCAAAAGTCTACAAGCAATAAATGCTGGAGAGGGTGTGGAGAAAAGGGAACCCACTTACACTACAGGTGGGATACAAACTAGTACAGCCACTATGGAAAACAGTGTGGAGATTGCTTAAAAAACTGGAAATAGAACTGCCTTATGACCCAGCAATCCCATTGCTGGGCATACACACTGAGGAAACCAGAATTGAAAGAGACACGTGTACCCCAATGTTCATCGCAGCACTGTTTATAATAGCCAGGATATGGAAGCAACCTAGATGTCTATCAGCAGATGAATAGATAAGAAGGCTGTGGTACATATACACAATGGAGTATTACTCAGCCATTAAAGGGAATTCATTTGTATCAGTTGTAATGAGGTGGATGAAACTGAAGCCTATTACACAGAGTGAAGTAAGCCAGAAAGGAAAATACCAATACAATATACTAACACATATATATGGAATTTAGAAAGATGGTAACGATAACCCTGTATGCAAGACAGCAAAAGAGACACAGATGTAAAGAACATGCTTTTGGACTCTGTGGGAGAGGGAAAGGGTGGGATGATTTGGGAGAATGGCATTGAAACATGTATAATATCATATATGAAACGAATCGCCAGTTCAGGTTCGATGCATGATACTGGATGCTTGGGGCTGGTGCACTGGGATGACCCAGAGGGATGGTACGGGGAGGGAGGAGGGAGCGGGGTTCAGGATGGGGAACATGTGTATACCTGTGGTGGACTCATGTTGATGTATGGCAAAACCAATACAATATTGTAAAGTAATTAACCTCCAATTAAAATAAATAAATTTATATTAAAAAAGATATAATGTAGATAAAGTCATATCATAAAGAACATGACAGAATATAGATACTACCTTTTTTAGACAAATAAATTTTGAGTATTTACTATAAAACATGTACTACTGACAGCACTAATTTGCTTTAAAAGGCTTGAGGTAAACTAACAAGGTTTCCTCTAATCAGAGTAGGAGACACACCCAACTGGCCCACAAAGTGGTAAGAAAACCAGGATATGAATCCAAACCTACTGGGACGACTGAAAAAACTTATTTGTAAACATGACCACTCACCGAATGAATAGACTAGAAAATATTAAAAAATAAATACAAGGAACTTAGAAAGAAAATATCAAAGAAGATACAAGACAGAAGTAGTCTGTTTAACTATTATTCAACCACCCCATCTCAAAATGGGTTGTGAGTCATCATGGATACACAGAGTGATTTAGGTCATGTCCTGAGAAACATGTTCAATAAATGATCAGACATTATCTTTACAGTGAGAGTATGTAGAAGGTGGAGGGACGTGATAGGTAAGAACAATGTTTCCATCCATATCAAGGTACTATGTGAGGACTGGTCAGGACTAAGAAAGGGCCTGCGTGGAGCATAGGGTACACAGGTTTATGTCAGATATCAGCTTGTGACTGCATGTCTTTGTGAAAATAACGGAGAGGGCAAACTAATATACTGACTTTAAAAGAAAAGAACTGGTTCAGCAACTTTATGGGCATTATACTATGGGTATGGGACAGAAACAAGAGAGTTTAAAAGTGTGATATATGGAGAAAGCAGGATAATACCTGTTATACTATTTACAATGTAATGTATCCAACTCTGATTTTGTAACTTACAATGGAATGCTTATATTCAAGAAAAACATACACAATATTCCAGGATATTGTATAAGAATCTTATTAGCAGAAATCAGAAGGAAAATCCAGGAAAAGGCTATCTAAACCTGGGTTCCTCTGCCAAGTATGATTAACCACTCTATTGGACATTTACTTCGTTTCTTCTTCCACACATGGTCATCTCAAGATCGAGGAGTATCAAAGAAAAGGAAGACTGACTCTGGAAGACCTTCCCAGTTACAAAAGCCTTTCTGAAAAAAAGAAAAAAAAAGAAAAAAAAAAAAAAAGCCTTTCTGAGGCATCCAACTCTTTTTTGTAGAAAAAGGCTTTATTCTCCTAGACCTTCCCTGAGTTCAAAAGAGCAGATTCAAACAGTTACTAACACATTAAAGGACATGAAAGGATCATACCATGATCAAGTGGGATTTATTGCAGGGATGCAAGATTTCTCAATATCCACAAGTTAATCACTATGATACACCACAGTAACAATTGAAGACTAAAAGCCATATGATCATCAATAGACGCAGAAAAGGTTCTGACAAAATTCAAGTGCCATTTATGATAAAAACCCTTCAGAAAGTCAGCACAGATGGACCCTACCTCAACATAATTAAGACTGTATATGTCAAACACACAGCTAACATCATACTCAACAGGAAAAAACTGAA
This sequence comes from Capra hircus, assembly GCF_001704415.2. Classification (NCBI taxonomy): domain Eukaryota; kingdom Metazoa; phylum Chordata; class Mammalia; order Artiodactyla; family Bovidae; genus Capra; species Capra hircus. Next base: position 60,728,723 of record NC_030825.1, on the reverse strand, counting down.
AGCACTCCTCTTAACAACATAGATAAGACAAGAATGTTCACTATTGCCAGTTTATTGAACATATTTTTGGAAGTCCTAGCTACAACAATCAGAAAAGAAAAAGAAATGAAAGGAATTCAAGGTAAAAAAAATAAAGAAGAAGTAAAACTGTCACTATGATGCTACACACAGAAAATCCCAAAGATGCCACCAGATGACTACTAGACCTCATCAACGAACAGAGTAAACTTGCTGGATATAAAATATATAGAAAGCTGCTGCATTTCTATACACTAATAATGATATATCAGAAAGTGAAATTAATGAAACAATCCCATTCACCATCTCAGAGAAAACAATACAATTCTAAGGAATAAACCTTTCTAAAAAGTCAAAAGAAGTGTACTCATGAAACTATAAGATGCTGATGACTGATACCAAAGATGACACAAACAGATGGCACAAACATATACCATATTCTTGGACTGAAAGAAGTAACACTGTCAAAATGACCATACTATCCAAGGCAATCTACATACTCAATGTAACCCTTTTCAAATTAACAATGACATATTTCATAAACAAAGAAAAAATTAATTTGTACCAAAATACAAAAGACTCTGATATTTAAATCGATCTTGAGAAGGAAGAACAGAGCTGGAGGAATCATGTTCCCTGAGTTCAGACCATACTACAAACTTACAGTCATCAGAGTAAAAGTGAAGTCGCTTAGTCGTGTCTGACTCTTTGCGACCCCATGGACTGTAGCCTACCCAGTTCCTCTGTCCATGGGATTTTCCAGGCAAGAATACTGAAATGGGTTGCCATTTCCTTCTCCAGCAGATCTTCCTGACCCAGGGACTGAACCTGTGTCTCCCGCATTGTAGGCAGATGGCTTTACTGTCCGAGCCACCAGGGAAGTGGTATGATGATGGTACAAAACAGAAACACACATCAGTAGAAAAGGACAGAAAACCCAGAAATAAACCAATTTACTTAGATTCAATTATTCTATAACAAAGGAGGAAAGAATATAGAATGAAGAAGTCTCTTTAGTAAGTGATGCTGGGATAAATGGATAGTTACATGAAAAAGAATGAAATTCCAACATTCTCTAACACCACATACAAAAATAAACTCAAAATGTGTTAAACATCTAAATGCAAGACCAGATACTATAAAATTCATAGTGGAAAACAAATGCAAAACACTGACTAAATGTCAGCAAAATTTTTTTGAATCTATCTCTTAGAGTCATGGTAATAAAAGCAAAATCAAACAAATGAGACCTAATTAAATTTAAAAACTTTTTGCTAAGCAAAGGAAAGCAAAAAAAGAACAAAAATTCAACTTGTGGACTACGAGACTATATATGCAAATGATGCTACCTCTGAAGGATTTATTTCCAAAATATAGAAACAGTTCATACAGCGTAATATCAAAACAAACAACCAACCAACCCAATCAAAAACTGGGCAGAAGATCAAAACAGACACTTCTCCACAGCAGACAAAAAGATGGCCAACAGTCACCTGAAAAGATGCTTGACGTCTCTACTTATGAGAGAAATGCAAATCAAAACCACGAAAATGTATCACCTCACACTGGTCAGAATGACCACCATCAAAAAGTCTACAACAATAAATGCTTGAGAAGGTGTGGAGAAAAGAGAACCCTCCTACACTGTTGGAAGGAACATAAATTGGTACTGCCACTTCGGAGAATAGCATGGAGGTTCCATAAAGAACTAAAAATACAGCTATCACATGAAGCAGCAATTCCAATCCTGGGCATATATCCAGAAAGGATGAAAACTAATTCAAAATGATACATGCACCCCAATGTTTTTAGCAGCACTATTTATACCAGCCAAAACATGGCAGCAACCTAAATGTTCACTGACAGACAAAGGGATAAAGAATATGTGGTACACATATACAAGGGAATATTGTGAAGTGAAAGTAGCTCAGCCGTGTCCAACTCTTTAAGACCCCATGACCTGCAGCTGCCAGACTCCCCTGTCCATGTAATTCTCCAGGCAAGAACACTGGAGTGGGCTGCCACCTCCACAGCATAAAACACAATGAAGTAATGTTTTTTGCAGCAATATAGACAGACTTAGGGATTATTCTAAGTGAAATCAGACAGAGAAAGACAAATATCATAGGATATTATATGTTGAAGTGAAATAAATGTTACAAATGAACTTATTCACAAAATAAACTCACCACAATAAAAAACAAACTTATGGTTACCAAAGGGGATAGTACAGGATAGTGATGGGGGCAGGAAAGGGAGAGATAAATTAGGACTCTGAATATTTACAAACTAATGTATATACAAAATAGATAAACAACAAGAACCTACGATAAGCTCAGGGAACTATATTGAATATCTTGTAAACTGCTGTATAGCTCAAACACAAAATTATAAATTAACTATACTTAAAAAGTGGAGAAGGAAATGGCAACCCACTCCAGTATTCTTGCCTGGAGAATCCCAAGGACAGAGGAGCCTGGCGGGCTGCCGTCTATGGGGTCGCACAGAGTCGGACCCAGCTTAAGCAACTTGGCATGCATGCTTTGGAGAAGGAAATGGCAACCTACGCCAGTGTTTTTGCCTGGAGAATCCCAGGGATAGAGGAGCCTGGTGGGCTGCCATCTGTGGGGTCGCACAGAGTCAGACACGACTGACGCGACTTAGCAGCAGAAGCAGCACCATACCTAAAAAGAATCGTTAAAACAAAAACAAAAACACCTCTTGTGGAGTTGTTCAAAAGATGTTTCATAAGGGTGTAAAAACTACTAAATGGGGGCAGCAGTCTATGAAATAAGACATGTTGACAAAACTGAATATCCACCAGCAAAAGAATTTACTTGGAACATTATCTTACAGTACTGACAAAAACGAACTCAAAATGATTCAAAGACCTAAACCTAAGTCCCAAATGTATAAAACTCCTAGAAGTAAACATGCAGGAAATGTTTCTGGAAATTGGACCCACAAATGATTTACCGGATATAACACCAAAAGCACAGGCCACAAAATAAAATCAGATATTAGTAAATTGAACTATATCAAAATTATAAACTACTCTGCATTAAAGTGCAGTGAGTTTGAAAAGACAATCAACAATAGAAGAGAAAATATGTGGAAATCATACATCTGATAGTAAGTGAGTACAAAGAATATATAAAGAATTTTAAGAGGGACTGATCACCAGTTCCACCATAGGGACCATTCCCCAATCAAACATCCAATGCATTGCAAATACAAAACAGAAAAGAGTAACACAGAAATTTGAACTCAATGATAAAATAAAAAAATACCTACAATGCACAGAACAACAGTGCAGCCAATAGCCTCATAGATACGAGAATGTGAACTTGGACAAAGTTGTCCTGGGATAAATTCCCGTACCATTTACAGAGGCTAAAATATATGGTCCTTGATACACAGCAACAACACTGTCATGGTGCCCTTGACAGAGTCTCCAAAGCCAGAAAATAACCTGGAAAGATGTATCAGGCTCTCGTGATACTTTCTCGCTCATAATCCTAGAACTGACCACTCTATGGGATAGCTTCAAGTGGTGTCTTCAAGTGGTGACTTTGTACAGAGCAGGAAAGTAACATTAGGAATACTGTCTCCATCACAGTTTTCTGTTACCTACTAAATCCACTCCACAGAGACTCACCAGAGGCTGCCAATTAAACATAGGTGGATTATCACAGCAAGGAAACCAGATAAACTTTCAGACCCTCAGGAATATATTTCAAAGAAATTGAAGAGGTAAAATGATACAAAGTAAGGAGAAAGGAACATCAGGAACAGCTGACATTCCCAGACGGGGCAGAGCAGCACAAGAGTAAAACTAACACAACATGAAGGGCAGACATTACAGCATCTTGAGATGGGACCATGCGCTCAGCCTACAGATGGCAAGCTAAGAGCGTGAGAGTCACATATCCTCCCCTCGTAGGATCTAGGATCAAAAAGACGATCTCTCTATCCACTCTTACATTCTCCTAAGGAACAACCACAGAGGATCCAATCCACCAAATTGTCTCACTCCTAAACATAAAAAAACAGCTCTTTTGAGATACTCATTTTTCTTTATGTGTTGTATTTATGGCTACTTTTACATCACTCCCCACTGTCCAGCGCTTTTTCTCATGCTCCAATGTGGAGATAATATTCAGATCAGAAACAGAAATTCTGGGACTCCCCTGGTGATCCAGTGGTTAAGACTCTGCATTTCCAATGCAGAGGGGGCAGGTTTGATCCTTAGTCAGGGAACCAAGATCCCACATGTAGAATGGTGCAGCCAAAAAAAGTAAACAAGCAAGCAAAAACAAACAATTAGATATTCAGCATTATCAGAAGAAAGAAATCTAAAGTGCTGTGGATTTTTTTAAACCCTGAGCCAAAAGTCAAAAGGTAGAAAATAGGAAATCGGGTTTTTTGGTATTTTTTTGTTAACATTTGCTAGTGAGCTTTGTAGATAATTAAGCTCTGGGACAACCTCAGATATGACATGAAACAGACACAGCATCTGAAGAGGGTCAGTTTAACCTTCTGAAGCTGTGACATGCCCCAGTCACCAGAACTCTCAGATGAAAGACATCAGGGCCTCCCAAGGGGCACACAGGGAAAATGCAGATACCCAAGGGCAGCTCTGGAAGGAAGTCATCCTCACCCACAGACAGCAGGTTCCTGTAGGTCTCCAGCATCACGTCCCTGTACAAGGCCCTCTGAGCAGGGTCCAGGAATTCCCACTCCTCCTGAGTGAATTCAATGGCCACATCCTCAGAGGTCAGTCGTTCCTGAAATGAAACCACATGTCACCAAAAGGGCCATGAAAAGTTCTCATTTTCATGCAAAAGAGAAAGGGTAGTAAGGGGTACGGATTGACTTGGTTGAAGTATGTGTTCTAAGAGATCCATGCAGGGGTATCTGGAGAAAATATGCATCTCTAATTTTAATTTCTTATGGTTTTTCATATGGCCTTATGAGATCCTCCAATTAATATGGATTTTTCATCACTGTTCAAAATCCATGAAATACATGAAAATAAAGCTCAACACTGTTTTGGCTATACAGAAGTGTCACATATTATGTTCTACCCAGTGAGTGCAATTCATGATCTAGATGAGGTACAGCATGAGTGGTGTCTTCAGAGATGACAAAGTCCATGGTACTTTTAATGGAAAGGTCAAAATTTTCAGGTATGATGTAGATAACAGCAGCAAGGACCAAAAGTGTCTGAAGGCTTCCTGTTGCTCTAAATTACTGTAATATTACTCTAAACATTAAATAAGTACTTTACAGGCAAGAACCTGTCATCAATAGCTCATTAAAGAAACATCTGTTCCCACCTTAGAGAAGAAAACCTGTGTCACAGACAGTCTGAGAAACTTGACTCAGATCAAGAAGGTAAGAAATGTTACATGAAGCACCTGAACTCAGAAGCTTGGGCTCAGCAACGGAAGCTTAAGCATCTAACAGTTAATACAGAGAACATTACAAGTCCTTTGACAGAGGGCTCCTAAAGAAAACTTGAAAGAGGTCCAAAGTGAGCCTTCTCCCTGCCCCTGTCTTCTCTGCAGGTGTAGCAGCTCTCGAGCCTCGGGCCTTCATCCCTTGAAAATGGACACGTGTGCCAAATTAGGCTCTACCCCTCCCTGATCGGAGAACCTCCCCCCTGTTGAGTGATCACTGTCTGCAGTGGTGGTGACGGACTAGAGACACTGACCCATGAGAGCCACAACAGCTTGGCAGCCCCAAGTCCTCAGACCATCTCACTTATTGCTAACCAGAGCTTCCAAACCAGTGCCATTTCAAAGGACTCTGACACAGCAGCCAAGTTCCCTGGAGCTGGAGTTGCCACAGCAGGGGTGGCTGGCTCCTGCGCTGGAAGTGGGACTGTGTTTGGGAGCTTCATCACTGTTATGCCAGGAACCCTTCTCTGAAACAGTAGCTCTTCTACGCCATGGGCTTGGCCCTCTCAAAGGCCATGGGGCTCTTTTGCCTGATGGTGGTCTAGCTCACCTTCTTCACGATATGAAGGAGCTGTTTCCACCTCCATAGTACTTTCTCCTGTGTCTGCCCTGTATGTTCCCTTTCCTGTAACTCCCCAGGCAGCCTGGCCAAAGTGGTGGGCTCAGGGATAGACAGAATGAAAACAAATAAATATTGTATTAATATGAAAAAAAAAAAAAGTCCAAGGTGAACAATGTGAAATGGCATGAAAGGTCATTATAGATGTGGATACAGAAACACAACTGTTAGTAATTTACTACTTAAAACACTAGGAGGATTGTTTAGAAAATTTCAAGGCCATAGATTATAATGATAACATAATTTCAACTGAAAAAAAAAGGTGATATGTAGTTTTTAAATCAGGATGTCTTCTATCTAAATCACAGAGTTGCACATGCATGCATACTTATCTATAAAAAATTAACTGAAATGAGAGGATTCGTCTTTTGATAGATTTTTTGGACAATTTTATATTATCCTTTTATTCACATGTATTTCAGCATCCTTCAGATGATAAAAATGTATCCTTTGTCCTCAGCTGAGGTTGTCAACAGGATTCTATACTAGGCTACCAAAAGAAAACCGGTAAAAACATTAAAATAAAAAAGAATACTTGAACTCAATTCATAATAACATTACCATATACAAAGATACAATTTTATCCATTTAAATTTACACAGCAAGGCATTAACAGAAGCCAAAGACTTTCTTTGCTTTTTTTCCCATTAATAAAACTGATTTCAAATTAGAAGAGTCATTAGATTATGACAAAAAAGAATGATCACAACAGTGAAGTAAAAAAACTTCTTGGAGAATTAAAAATCATGGCAAAAAATAATATGGAAAAAATACAGTCATTAAGCAAGACTATCTGAAGAAACATCATGATAGGAAGGAAACATTCAATACATTCCCTCTGAAATTACAGCGGCACGAAAGGAGCTGTCCAGGGTGCCTGTCTTTCACCACCATACGATGCACAGGAGCAGGGACCACTAGAAGTAACAGGAGGAAAAAACCAGGGCAAGAGACACAGAGTTTGTCAGAGAGCTGAAACAGGTAGTACTCACAAACCTAAGGACATGGAAAGGTGAAAAGTGAAAGGATGGAAAAAGACAGTCCATCCTAAAGAGAGCAGGGGAGACTGCTATATCAGACAAAATAAACTGAAGGAAAAAAAAAGTGCAATGAGATAAATATTGTATAATGATAAAACGGTCAATTTACCCAAAAGCTGTAACAAGTAAAAATATATATACATCTAACATTAGATATCTCAGAAAAATGAAGCAAATATTGAACAGGCATGTACAGATCACACGGCCCAAAAAAAGCAGAAAACACATGTATCTCAAGGACACAGAAACCATTCTCTATGAGAGACCGCATGTTAGGCCAAAATTAACCCTTTTAAGAGACTGATAACATAAAAGTATCTTCCCTAACAATAACGAAATAAACATAAGAACAAAACTTCCTCACATGTAGACATTAAACAACTCACTGTTACACCACAAATGGGTCTAAGAAAAAAATCACATCGAAATTTTAAAATACGTGGATCAAAACGAAAAGACAACATTATAAAATTTATAACACACAGAGACCACTGTACTAAAAGGAAAGTCTGAAAGGTTAAATGCTTACAGTAAAAAAGAGAAAAGATCTTAAATCTGAAATCTATTTTTAGACCTTTAGGAAGCAGAAAAGGGAAAACAAACTAAACTCAGGTTTAGTAGAAGGAAACATGTAAGTAAAGATTAAACCAGAGATACAATAGAAAGCAGAAAATATAAAAATCAACAACCAAGAGTTGATGTTTTGAAAAAACTGTATAGGAAAACCCCCACCTAGACTAAGGACAAGAGAAAAAAGATCCAAATAACTAAAAACAGATATGAAACAGGAGTGATTACAACTGATGTCAAAGAAAGTTTCTAAAGATAACGAAGTACTATGACCAATAATACCTATAAGTGACAGTATATGGGAGATACTGGCAAATTCTTAGAAACATACAAACTATTTTACTTATTAAGAAATGAAAAAATTGAGAAGTGTTGAAAGCGAAATTGTGAGTCACTGAGTCGTGTCTGACTCTTTGTGACCTCATGGACTGTAGCCCACAAGGCTCCTCTGTCCATGGAATTTCTCCAGACATGAATACTGGACTAGAGAGCCACTCCTTTCTCCAGGGAAGCTTCCAACTCAGGGATAGAACCTGGGTCTCCCGCAATGCAGGCAGATTCCTTGAGCCATCAGGGAAACCAATTATAACTAGAGAGATTTAAAAAGTAGTCAGAAACCTCTAAGAAAAATACAGGACCAAATTCTACCAAACATTTACAGAAGAATTACCACTAATCTTGCTAATTCTATGAAGCAAGCATGATTCTAACAGTTTGCTGATTTCCCAAAGATACAAGAAAGGAAAACTAGAAACCAATACCCCTGATGAATACTGATGCAAAATTAAAATACTTGCAAACCCACTTCAACACATATTAAAAAGATCTGGAGAAACAGACACAGAGAACAGATGGAGGGGGAAGGGGAGGAAGCAGAGGTTGAGATGTATGGAGAGAGTAACATGGAAACTTACATTACCATATATAAAGTAGAGAGCCAATGCGAATTTGCTGACTGACTCAGGGAACTCAAACAGGGGCTCTCTAACAATCTACAGGGGTGGGATAGGGAAGAAGATGGGAGGGAGGGGACATATGTATACCTATGGCTGATTCATGTTGATATTTGGCAGAAAACAACAACTTCTGTAAAGCAATTATCCTTCCATTAAAATAATTTAAATAAATAAATAAAAAGATCTGACACCATAACCAAGCTGGATTTTATT